>NC_143533.1:24695437-25295437 GCF_031878675.1 Megascapheus bottae
TAATTTTCATATTAATCATGTGTCCATCTTTCTCTGAAACAGGGCCCTCATGCTTCATGTCAGAATCTAGCATGTAAGTAAAATTCATAGTGCTTCAAATCTAACTTGAAAATATTTGTGTGGGGAGAACAGAATGACTGATATTATCACTAACGAAGTGAGATTTCCTCACCTGTGCATTTTTGGCCTTCAAACAGGAAAAGCAATATTAAGACATTTATAAAATCAATGAGAGTCACCTATAACCCCTACCCCCCAAATCAACCTAATAATCTGGCGCTTTTGGCTTAAGAGTTACTATACATTGTAACCTACCAATGTAATATATCTCTCATCCATTTTTAGTTTCCACTGATTAAATAGATATTGATTCATAAAGCATTACCATCACGCCCAAATGTCCCCCATGCAAGCACATGTCATTTAAGCACTGGCGTGCATATAAAAATGGTGGCTTGCGGGGCCGGGAGTTTGCCCTAGTAGTAGAGGGCTTGCTTAGCAAGCACGAAGACCTGGGTTCGATTCCTCGAACCCTGGAAGTGGTGCTGTGGCTCACGTGGTGGGCTTTGAGAAAACCCCAAGGTCAGTGCTCAGGCCCCGAGGTCAAGCCCAGGACTGGCAAAAACAAAACAAAACAAAACAAAAATGGTGGCTTGCTGTCAGGAGCCAGGGTCCGGCACCTGCCACTCCCAGACCCCCTACCACATCAGCGCACTCATGGGAGGGGCATTCTGTCTGTTCCACTCTGCATCCAGAGGAGGACCAAATTTTGGATGATATTTTTGGCCAAATATTGCTATATACTCATGGTAAGTAATAAATCTAGTGATGTGGGGCCAGAAGAAAGTGTAGGTGGGTTAACATTCTCCATGTACTAGCACAGGGAAGTGGATGTCAGCTAATTAAACCAAATTCAAAAGAACTATCCACTCACATTTCCAATGAGCAAGTATATACCACTATTATACAATACTTCCGGCATCAACAGCATCATCTGCCATCTAAGGTCACGTCTTCTAGAGGCTGTGTGCCATGCTCACAGCCCACTCTCCTTTCTCATAAAGGCTAATTGCTAAATTCCAAGGTAGGAGCTGAGAACCCTCAAGACACCAATGGTATCTACTAGTAACAAACAAATCTGCAGGTATTTAAAAACTAATCGCTCTAGAAATAAACAAGACAAAACTGAGTAAAATACCTGTTTGCCTAACTATGCTATCAGACTGGGTCGACACTGCCTAGACTATTAAACCCTCCTGGTAACTGATGGGCAATTGCTCATTTGCCGTCTGCAGCGGGGCAGAGCAGACAGAAGCTCTGGGAGCAGCCATCCTTCCTTGCTAATATAACATGTAGAACTTCTGCTATGGCAACACTTAATGCTACAGTACTGAGTCATCTTTAATGCAAACACACATTTTCTGCCTTGCTTCTAGGTACCCATTATAATGTAACACCAAAACAGTGTGCATTTCATAGCATTCCTCTGAGGTTTGCATACGCCGCTTCAAGTCAGGCAAAATATTGTATTGCTCTTATTACAGTGGATAAATATTTTAGTGTTTAGGAATTAAATATTTTATTTTTTGCTATGCTCTTCACAACTATTATGAACTTTCTACAGCTTCTTCATCCACGGGAAATCTTTAGGGTTTCCTTTTCTAAATGTAAGGCTGTTAGCTGTTTCCCCAAACAGAAGCAGATCAGAGTTAACAAGTAAGTTCAATAAATCACTTCATACTTGGTATTAATAAGAATACTATGTTTCTTCAAAGACAGAGACTTCTCCACAAGGTATGTATCCTTTACTATTATAAAGGCTTATAAACAACCACAAAAATCAAGTGGATTTACATTTGCAAGTATGCAATTCCTGTTGTATAAAAGCACAGATTTTCTGGGCATTTGTCTCTATCCAACATATGTTATTCCTCACACTAAATTCAGAAAGCACCTCCTAAGAAGAGCATGTCCTGAGCCGTGTGGTTGAAATTTTGTACAAAATAAGAAACTACAAAAAGTGTTTACACATTTGCCTCAAAAGAAGCAGACTAATTATGTCAACTGATTTATTAATACATGGAGTTCTTTGTCCAATTATTAAAAGTACAAAGAGACCAGGGAGCAATTTAAATGTCTAATGCACCTCAAAATTCTTTTTTTTTTTTTAAGGCTAATTATGTTTCTAAGCAAAACTACTCCAGATAGGCCCCTTAGGTCTTCTGCAGGTTTCAATAAAATCATAACAATAACATTACCTCATTGGCCAGCTCCAGGAGCACAGGGGCCGCTCCATTTTTCACCACTCCACTCAGGTACCTAGACAAGACAAAGCCAGGTGGTCATGTAGTTGCAAGAAAAGGCCAGCACAGACTTGTTAGCGTCCCCTTGTGTGCACGTGTTTCTCCTGGGTAAATGCTATACTCAACTCCTGTTCAAGTATGCTACTGTCACAGCAGAGCACTGGAGGGAAAGGAACAGGGTCACAAAAACTCCCAAGGCCAGCCAGCTCCAGGTTTCCAACCTTTTCACACGGAAGGTGGACAGAAGTGACGAGAGGAAGAACTGCCCAGATCACCAGCTTTGTGCACACCCAGGGAAACAAGTTGATTCCCACAGCTTGAAGAAAATCATCTACACGCCCACCTCACCTTTCTTCACCTGCTTCAGAGTGCTGCTAACAGCTTAGTCATAAAAGAATAAACACACTTATCACCAGCATACCTGTGACAGACAAGACAAGTCCTCACTGCACTAGCCCTGGATTTCTGAACCAACTTCCAGATTTCACCATCACCTAATCCATCTCAAAAACAACAAGCCACCAAACCCGTCTCCTGATCTATCCCAGAGAAGAAGACGGGCAAGTTATTTAAAACCCAAACCTTCCTTGAAATCCTATGAGGGCCCACCTCCGATCTAGGATTAACTGAGGGCACCTAACAGTTCTTCTAAGCTCCTTCCACTCTGCTCTGGTCACGAATCTTATCCTTCCCTCAGACCCAGGTTCGATTCCTTGGTACCATGTACTGGTAGAGCTCTAGCCTTGAGAAGGCCCAAGGGCAGTGCTCAGGCCAGGAGGTTAAGCCCCAGGTCTAGGCTCGTGTGCATGCCACACACACACCCACCCACACACCCACCCACACACACACCCACACCCACACCCACACACACACACACACACACACACACACAACCCCCAACAACAACAAAACACACAGTGTCTTCTCTCTGCTTACTAGAAACAAAGCCCTTTTCTAGGAAGGATCCATTCAAGACATTCTTTGGCTGCCTGAACACTGGACATTTCTGTGTTCTTCTATTAAAAACACATACCCACTGAAAGGTTTAGTTTATAAATTAGGCACAGTAAGAAATGAAGAGTAATGAAAAAGACTGATTATTATAATATACTATAATAAAAATTATATAAATGTGATTTACCTCCATGCATTATGTGGATACTGTTCCTCTCCCTTTTATTTTTTATTTATCTTTTTGTGGGTCAAGGGGCTTGAACTGACCTGGGTATTTGTCCCTGAGCTCTTCAGCTTAAGGTTACTACCCTACCCCAGGGACTGGGAGTTGTTTCTGAACTCTTCAACTCAAGGCTACCTACCTGCCCCCATCCCTGGGCGTGGGCGGGTGTTGTCCCCAAGCTCTCCAGCTCAAGGCTAGACCTCTACCCTTGAGCCAAGCCCCACTTCCCACTTTCTAGGGGTTAACTAGAGATCAAAGTCTCAGGTCTTTTTGTGCCAGGGCTGGCTTTTGAACCTTGATCCTCAGATCTCAGCCTCCAGAGTAGCTAGGATTACAGGCATGAGCCACCCACTGGCTTCCACTCCCTTTTTTTGGTAGGAAATGTGAGAGGCTGTACAAAGCCTAGGTGAAAAAGATGGGTGCTATCACACAGCTAAAGCCCTCGGCCCACTTACTGACCACAGTTTTGAGGATGAACATGGAGCCAAGAGGATAACAACTGACCACAGAACCAAACCATGGAGAAGAGAACACATCTATCCTTGTGCATCACAAACTCAACCCCCTAGTGATACTGAACGCCTCGTGAGGGTTGAGGAAGTGTGTTTTATTCAATGATGCTCAGCTGTAGTAGAGTGGTTCCATATATAGACATACTATTTCTTTAAGGAATAATTAGTAAAAGCATCTTAAAAGCCATGCTGGACACGCAAACAGAGCCAACCATGAACAGTGCTTTCTCAACTTATCTCATTTCTGTGAATAAGTTAAAGCTTTCTGTCTGACAGTAAGGTTTGGAGGTAAGGTCTTCTGTGTAATGCCACGAACAGAGACTATTTTAAGTAATTTCATAAGTATATTTACGAAGATGTACAACTGTTCTCTAAGCAAGAGGGACTAAAAATAAGTTGTCTAAAGTAGGACCATAGTACTTCAAAGTAATTTTGACTCACCAGTTTCTACATACTGGGATGCCTCTTAACTATACCATTTACAACCCTGGCGAGCAAGGCCTTTAGACGCAAGAGAAAACATGCAACAGGGCAAAGGCCATTGAGAGGATAGTTACTGGGAGGCAGGCAGGCTGAGAACCTCTGCTTACACATATGTCCGCTGTGGGCCGCTTAGGTCCCACCTGGCCACTGCGTGCTCCTCTAAGTGCCAGGAGCGAGGACTTCCCAGAGTCTGGGTCTAGGTCAGAGAATTCAATCCTAGGTCAATATTAGGGTATCTTCAGAATTCTAGTTACCATTCCTATATCCTGCAAATTGTTCTGAGAGCTGTGGCTTGGGCCTTTTCCCAGACCTCGGGGTGGGGGGAACCAAAAACACTAAAAATTCTCAGTCTCACTATCACAGAGACATTACTGTCCAGAGACAGCAACAAAAAGAGGAATAAACACATACTATAGTAACTCAGACAAAATGTCCAGGAAGTGAACCCTGATTGAAGTTCTGCAAGCAGTTTGCAAAGGGGCCTGTACACCGGGGTGAAACCTGCTCCCAAAAGGTGCCCGTGAAGAGCTAGCAGCCAGACTACTTCTTGCACCTCGGAGCTGTTGTCCTGAGTCAAAATTACAAGGTTTAGGGTACTGGTTATATTAATCACTATCCTGGCAGCGTACAATGTAAATATTTATCAAGTTTGAGGAAACAGGAGATGGTCAAACTGCAACAATGAAGTCTACATCTAAATAGCTTATATGATGTTTGAAGCATAACCACACTTGATACAGTAGAAATTCCTTGTGGAATTGGTTATATAAGGAAACCAAATCTTAGGACACTGAAGAATCCCACCTAGATCTCCCTGGAAATAGCATAAAGCTCAAAAACAGACCCCTGCCACAACCTCGAGCCATCCTAGAGCTGAAGAGTTTAGATCAGCTTTTGAATGTGTTTACTCAATTCATTTCCCAATTATATGTTGCACCTGTTCAGAAATGTTGGCGATGGGGAGTGATTAAATTTAATCTGAAGTTATTTCTATGCCTTCTGGAAAATCAGTGAACTATTAGCTGAATTTGAAGTTTTAGATATGCCACTAAAAGGGATTACTAATTACAAAAAGAAAATCAGGAGAGACATCATCAGGAATCCCTGGTGCGGTCTTCCTCCTGCATCACCACAGGCTCCTGGGTGACGGCACAGCATCCGACTGTGAACGGGTCCAGGCTCTCCTCAGGAGCAGGACTACACAGATATCCAAGAAGTCTCCAGCACTGCTGCCTTCTCAACTGATGTGCCTGCCCTGTTCCCTTCTGCCTGTGCTCGGACGGCTCACGATGCTCTCCCCTTCCCAACGGCCTGGAGGAGACGACTGCTCCATGCTGCATGTATTTCCTGCTGCTCCAGACACTGTGAACAGAAGCTACAGAGTCCCAGAGAACTCGGCGGGAACACAACTCTGTCAGCACTTCCTCTCAGCTGCAAGATGCAGGTCAGAACAGTTCAAGACAGGCACCCTGTCTGACTCCCATTTGCACCGTCAGGGTTTAGTCCATGGCTGGCTAGCTCTGTCGCTTTCAGGACTGTCAGGGAAGACGTTCTACCAGACCATGGCAGCCGGGAAGCGGAGAGCGAGGCAGACAGGAAGGGGATCCTGGAGATACACCCTTCAAAGTCAGCCCAAGGGACCAACCGGGCTGGGGCGGCAACACTCACGCCAGGCCTTCCCTACCGACCCAACCTCCTCTGCCAGCACCATGCAGACATACCCAGACCGAGTCCTCTCCCAAGCGATTCTCAAGCTAATCAAGTTCTGTCATCAAAGTGGTACAAATTTTCAGAAACCATTTCTGTCGTGCACCAGCAATACCATAGTTAAGCTAACCTTGTTTCAAGGTGAGCATCTCCATATACTCTCATTGATCTGATTTTCTAAAGGTTATTTGCTAAGGTTGGCCCCTCCGCCATTTTGCGGGGGACGGGGGGGGGGGGGAGGAAGGAGATGAGAGTTAACATGTCTAAACTCTGATATGGATGAGGACTTGAAAATCTGGCCAACTATGTGCATACACATCCATATGCGCCCATCTCGACTACCTAGGTGAATTTTAGCAAGTGTGGTTGGTTCCTGTTTAGAAATAAAACAGCACAGCGTGAACAACAGGGCTGTTGTCACATGTGAGCTGTCTAGACCCGGCAAGTAGACGTGAGGGAACTTCCTCAGTGGTTTAAAAGCCAAAGACAACCTTGGCTACTCAGAACCATGGAGCCACCACATTAAATACAGTCAGACGTTGACATAATCACATTGTGAGCAAGAATACCTCAAGAAATTCCTTCATATTACGAGTGGGAATGTAACCAGTACATTCACACTGTACACAAAGGAACAAGTAGAAAATGTAAGCTCATGCATCAAGATGTTGTAGCACAGCATTATTTACATTTCAGAAAGTTGCAAAGGTTTATGCTGAGCTGAAAAAAAATCAGTAAATATTGACACTTCCCATGATAAATTAAAGCAAGTAATAACAGAATAAGCTTTTTAAAAGTAAAATATAAGCTGGGTGTGGTGGCTCACGTCTGTAATCCTAGCTACTCAGGAAGCTGAGATCTGAGGATTGCAGTTCAAAGCCAGCCTGGGCACTAAAGTCCGTGAGACTCTTATCTCCAATTAACCACTAGAAAATCGGAAGTGGCGCTGTGGCTCAAGGGGTAAGGCAGTAGCCTGGAGCCGAAGAGCTCAGAGATGGGCCCAGAATTTAAGTCCCACAACTGACCAAAACAAAATAAAACAAACAAAAGCAAAATATAGTTGAGTATAGTTGAGTATCTGTCCGGCAAGCCTTAGTAATACCATGAATTCAAAACCCAGCAACATCAAAATCCTATACATTTTTTTTCAGGGATACAATTCAGGATTCAGAACTACACTTACAGAATGACCTCATACTTATACATATATATCCAAATATATCTGCATATAATACACACTTATATTTGTGTTATATATATTTATAGAGAGAAATATATTTTATATATTATATTAAATATAAATTACATAGAAATACATATTAAATATATTATAGATTAGATATTCTTAAAATATATCATAAAATCTATATATTTATAATAATATATTAAACATGTATTATATATAAATGTACTGTTGAATGATGAGGTTAAAATTTTAACCAGTAGTTATCTCTGAGCACCACAATGATGGGCAATCACTCATTCTTTTTATTTATTTTTTAATATATTTTTACTGCAATTAATAAAAGGGTTACATGATATTTGCCAGATAGAAGGTGCATTAATTCACATACATTGATACCCTTTCACATGTCTTGGTACCCATCACCCTCCCCCACTCCCCCTCACTCATTCTTTTTAAGCCATCATAACAGTGCTTAATTTTCACAACAGGGGATATTTTATAAAAGAAAAAAAAATTGTTATGAACACTTTCGAGTAGTTTAAATAGGTTTTGATAAAACACCATTTGCCTTTATTCTAATCGGCTGGAAAACAAACACCTTTTGAGGCCAATGTTTCTTAGCAAAACCCAGGACCCTGTATCTGCCTGCCCGTCTAGAAGAACAAGCTCCCGGTGAGCTGCCGAGAAGGGAACAAGGCGCCTCGCCACGCAGTCCCAGCAGAAAGAACAGAGGAGGCTGCTGGGACATACAGCGCCTGTCCACCCTGCTTTCCTGAGTCTGTCCATCGAGCCTAATTTCATGGCTATGTTTCAAAGGCCAACTCTTCAGAAGAGACTCTCTTATTTAAATAAAAGTAAAGAAATGCAAACATATTTCTACACTCTCATTACTGTCTACTTACATATTCATGACTAACTATATTTAAATTTTTTATTTCTGGCCTAAACTACCCAGAAAAAAAAAAGTTAAGTAATGCAGGAGTAATTACATATATTTTTTTAATGGAATAAAGACTTTTTAGCAGGACTTAACTTCTTAGAAATCATCATTTTTTTAAAAAGCCTATTTTATCGGGAGGCAAAGGGGTGAAGTTTTCCCTAATCCCCACTGGTGGATTAACACATCCCTAAGAGGACAGTTTCCTCTAACATGCTCCATTTTCCTCTCCTGTGTGCCAAAAGTGTGGACACAGACCCATGGGTTTACAGGAGAGCTAAAGACTGCAACTTTGAAAAATAAGGTTATTTTTCTTGGCATGTGAAAAAAATTTTTTTTCAAACCTATTCTAGAGAATCCGGATGCCAAGCAGCTGTAGGCTGCACAGTACCTGAAGAACTACTCTTAATTTCTAAATGTAGGGTCCAAGGGATGATTTAAATTCCAGACTTAACTTTGGCACAATGGCTGTGACTTTTTATGCACCCTGACAAAGACTGGTTACTGTGGGTTAGGAAGATGGTTCAGTAGATTCAACTACATAAAACAAAGGATATCTTTCACTACATGGCAGACTGAACTGTCTCTAATCTAACCTCACTAAGTTTTCTGTTCACTATCTACCATCTCCGTTCTTTGAAAAACAACTTTCGGAAGCAAAACACCAGTATTGTATCCATGTATTTATTTCATCTAGAAAAATTTCATGCCTAAATCATTCATTTAAAACCAGAAGAGTCTCTCTCACCACAGAAGTATTGATCTGTCAATCTCAGATAATTTTGTATTCCTACAGTATTACCTCAGTATTATCTGTTTTCCTTCACAATAATCCCTTGAACTAGTTAAGAAACCAATCCACTATTCCTCATGCAAACCATTACCACTCAATTATAAATTATTCAGTCATATTAAAATTTTAGAATTAAAAAAGAGCTACTTTAAAGATAGTTTCATAACATGAGGTTAGAAAGTCTTTGTACTAACTGATAGCAGAATTAAAATATCCTGACACTATACTGCTGATTTAGTACTCCAAATTGTATTTTTAAAACATAACCCCCTCCTTTTTTATTTTATTGTCTGGGTAATGTACAGAGGGGTTACAGTTATATTCGTCAGGAAGTGAACACCCTCCTTTTAAATGTGACAGTTATATAAAACAATAGACCTCATAAGTTCTTATTCGGTATGTCTTTTTTTTGAAGTTCTAAAATGGCTAAGCCAATATCCATGCTGCAAAATACTATATCAAAATTCAACCTTGCTGACCCAAAGAAGACTATCGGTGAAAACTGGTTTGAAAAGTTTCATATATACACAGACACAGGATACATAAACATACCCATCTAGACCAGACACGCACTTAGGGAAAGTTTCAACTGACATCCAACAACAGTGCTGTTAGTGTATCTCATATATAGCATAGCATCACCACATTCTCTAATCTACAAAGAAAAGCACTTGAAATCCCATTTGAAGAAAATATACTGTGACTGTTTTTGTTATCAAATGAAAACAAAAGCCTTGGGCCATCCTGTAGATACTTAATGATCTAATTTATTCGTAACTATTATCACAAGTAGTGAGTCACGGACACCCTTGGGGGGAGGGGCAGGCTGGTCATACCTCTGGTAATAACTTTCAATCACTTCCGAAGTATGATGCTTGGCATGTGTTCTTTTAATATGTTTCTGAAAGAAAACAACAACAACAATCTCTATGTTGTGTCACGGGATCAGACTGGAAAAACAACAGTGACATATTTCTTCCTCCACTGACCAGTAGCCTGCAGATCTGGCTGGCAGGAGAACGTTCCTTCCTCTCCTCCGCAGACCTCTGCATTGGAATCCCCCTGGCTTGGCGGCCATGTCTTCCGACTGCGCCACGGTACAGTATGTACGTCAAAGCCAACAGGGTCATAGTAATTGAATCTAAATAAGTTTGCTTAGGGCTGCAGAGGGCAAAGAAAACTTGTTCCTTCTTTCAACCTTTGTATTAATTTCCCCTCGATTCAATTCCATCTAAGTCCTCTGCACTCTAGTTTTACAATCCAATTGCCATTTTTAACCAGGAAGAACATTGCTTAAAAACAACTTATTTGAAAACTACAAAAAGTAATTCCATAGAGACTTGCCACTTGACTGACACCTGTCATCTCATGATAAATGACTCCATTTTCTGCCTCTCTTGCCTTCTGCCACTCCAGCAATGGTCATTTATCATCATCTCTGTCAGCAATGGAAAGCAGCACTGACAGTGCAAGTCAGCAAACATTTAGCACATGGAACCACGCAACACAGGGAAATTATTATTGTCAGAATAATAATGGTTTAGCATAATTTATTACAGGTCCAGCAAATAAGCAAAGGCTAGACGTTATTAGACAGATGGATGGGTAGGCCTGGCAGGCCTCCACAGAGACGCGGGCGTGCTGGATGTGGAAAGGAGAACATCCTCCAACCCAATCAGAGAGCTGGCAGTTCAATTACAAAGAAATAAAGGGACATTCATCATTCAATTAGGCACCTGTCAAGGCTCACAAAGGAGAAAACTTCTAACCTGGTACTCCTGGGAGAAGATGCTCAGCAGAGTGGCCTGCGATTGACTGGAACAAATAAAAGAAGGACAAAGTTAATTACTGGAGTGCACAGCAAAGAAACAAAAGAGAAAAGAGCTTCAAAGGTAGGCCTGCTGCCCTGTAATCTAACAGAACACGAAAACAAGGGTGGAAAAGTTGTTCCAGATGAACACCTCAGACAAAGGCTTCCTGGTGCTAGTCCAGGAGACAGAACGAGAGGAAAGGGAAATAGCAACGCTCACAAGGCAAGTAGACTGTTATTTGGCTTGTTTAAAACTCGGTGCTGGTTGTAAATCCTGTCCACGGTTTGCAGCGGTGTTAAAGGGGGTCACGGGGAAACTAGGTTCATTCCCATAAAGACTAACACTCAACCCCAAACTCCAGAGTCCACCCCGCTCCTTCCCTGACCACTTCTGAAATGTCTTCTGCCACTAGCCGGGAATCCTTTTCTGTACCTAGCCTAGGCTTTTCTTTTTGGAGTGGGGAAGCTTTGGTGTTGGTCGATGTCCATGGAGACAGAGACTGTAACAATGGAAGCTTGCCTAGCAGGAAGTAGAGGGCTTGGAGTGCATCCTTCTCAGAGTGGGGAGGCCTTACCCAGCTAAGGCTCCACACGTGCAAACACTTGGCAGTCCTCCGTGGGGATGTGTAGCATTTAAACAGGAATGGTGGTTTTCCTTCTGCAAACCCAAGGGGCAATCCCCTGCTACTCTTTGACCACACTGTGGCGTACAGCTCAGCACCTTAACATATCTTAAACATGATCACTAAAGAGACACTTTCTTATTACATGCCATCTAAAGAAGCTGTGCTTCAAATCACTTGGCTTTTAGAATATGGTAAAGATATGTGGATAATGTTATATTTTATGTTTATGAATCTCTCATGGAGTGTGGAGTGTGTGAAATGGAAGACTGACACACACCATGTTTTGCTCACTCACTGTCATAGTGTGTCATGTGTACACCACCATAGATTTGGATTCTCACCCAGCCACCCATTCCAGAGTACAGGAATGGATTGGGCAGGCAGGTCACGAGGGGGGTATATAGAGTTTGCCAAGAAAAAAAACACATCATTAAAAAACTATTCAGGAGCTGGGAGAGTTGCCTAGTGGTAGAGTGTTCGCCTAGCATGCAAAAAGCCCTGGGTTCGATTCCCTGGTACCACATACTCAGAAAAAGCCAGAAGTGGCGCTATGGCTCAAGTGGTAGAGCTCTAGCCTTGAGAAAGTCCAAGGACAGTGCTCAGGCCCTGAGCCCAGCCCAAGACTGGCAAAAAAAAAAAAAAAAAAAAAGTTCAAGGACAATGCCCAGGCTCTGAGTTCAAGCCCCAGGACTGGCAAAAAAAAAAAATAATAACATCTATTTAGTGATTCAAAAGTAGTGATAATGTAATTACACATTTATTACTTTTTTTTCAATTTCCCTTAAAAAGGGTAAAAAGCTCTGGCATGGAAACACACATACACATACATACACACACACACACACACACACACACACACGCACACAAAATTATATATAAAATCTTCCAATTATGCCTGGCTTCCCAGGGTTTATCATGCGAATCACAAACTCTGGTCAAGGTGCTAATGAGTTTCTGAGAGGGGGAAAATGGCAAAAATAAAAGCCAAATCCCCATGTTTGATTCATTAATAAAGAACACCACTCTCATAATACTGAAAATATTTTATCAATCACTTGATAACCACAACATAATGCCAATATGTAAGGTTTAAAATATGTTGAAAATGCATTTGGAATGACAGAGGAGAAAAGTCAACTGTACATATAATGAAATGTAATTGCAGATGCCAGAATGGGAAGACAAGAGAGACAGCTAGAGAGAAAAGAATAAATATCCCAAAGTGAGAAGTTGGTCCAAAGTTGAGATTCTCTATAAACTGAGAGTGACAAAATGCCTTTAGCTAGAAACATGTGGCTAAAGCCACGCCTACAACCTGCAAAGCAATCCTGAACCTCAGTGCCCAGATGTACTGGGAAAACAGCGCATGCAGAGAAAACTCCAGTAATGCATAAGAAAATCCACAGGAATGGAAAGTCGTCCCCGTGTGCAGGGGTGTGGTGAGGTGAGGGGGGGTGAGAGAGGGGTGTGCTCATACCTGCACTGCTAACGATAGGAGATTTCTTCCCAGAGTAATGAAAATGTTCTGAACTCATAAAGTGGTGGGGATGCACAACTTCATAAATAAACTCAAAACTATGGAACGTCACCCTCTTTTAAAATGGTGAGGGGTTTGATGACATACGAACATGAATAAAGCTGAGAAAAAATTAATCACAGATCAAAATTGAGAATTCTTTTCCCAGTGACAGTTGCATTGTTCCTCCACTGCACGTGCGAGATGTTAAAGGTACCCCCACAATGTCGGAAGCGGGTTACACCAGGCACCCCCGGTTTAACTTATGGTCTATTTCCAGGGAAGGGGCTCAGGTGCGTGGACTGGGTTTTGTGATGAGACGTGTTTCACTCCACGCTGCCCAGTTTTTACTCTCCCCTCCCACCCCGGTTTTGTAGTGGTCTCTGGCTTTGCTTGTATGCAAATGCCATGGGTGGATCTCTCCTCTCAGACGTCCTCAGTGTGAGAAACCCTGCAGGACGCCTGGAGAGGGGTTCAGGGCATATTGAGCTTGCCTAGCCCGCTCTGCCTGCCCCTCAAACTCAAAGTCCAGCTGGAGTCAATGGACCAACTCTTACCACGCCTAAAGGAGCACTCGAGGCTATGTCTTAATGCTGTGACCAAGTGGTACCCATTGTCCCTACATAGACATAAAATGTCTAATAAACAGAATCATTTTCCAGCCTTTCATAAAGAAGTTTAGTATACTGTTGAAGACCATCTAAACATTTCTTATTCTTTTTCTGTAGAGAGGTATGTAGTTTTCCACTCCAATCTAATTTGTTAATAAAGGCTTCGAAAAAAAAAACTAGTAAAAAATGATTCTCCAGTTTTACTTCATAATGGCTATAAAAATAATCGATACAATTACTACCGTCTTTTCTATTCTTTCCCCTCAAAAAGTTTCCCATTATAAACACAAGGGTATTAATAATCTCCTACTCCTTCTGCATTTTAGACTATTCTTAACCCAACCCCCAATTACCACATTGATGCTCTTCATTTTGAGAATTTAACAGGGAAACACAGTAATTAGCATAAAAGTACCTTTCAAAATGCACAGTGCCTTTAAATAGCCTCGGCAGTGCTCTTTTGAGGTAAAGCAAACTATTGGAATTCTCAATAAATGTCATGTTTTCCCAAATACATTAGTTTGAAAAAAACTGTAGATGTTCTTTAAAAACATCATCATCATGATATAGTCTATAATTATTCCACAACCACCCATTTTAATAATAAATGCTGGCAATGTTAAAGCAACAAATGGAATGCCTTAAGATGCATTAAGCTCTTCTCTTGTGAAACTCAAAATTTTAAATCTTACCACAAGCCTTTTATTCTTGATTCACAATCAAACCTTTTGGCAGCTATTCTCAGCACTTAATGTCATTCATGCCAATAAAACCAGTCTTAGCTGGTTCTAAATGCCTTCCCTCCTTCTCCATGGATCTGAAGAAAAACCAAAAGGGTGAGCAGAAATGGAGTTCATTTGCTGAGACAGCTCAGGATACAACCAGGCTCTGCTGCACAGTAACTTTCACTACGTAACTTATACTAACGACAGCATTCCCCGCATTAACTTTTTCTGTGGCGCTCTAATAACGTAACGAGCAGGCATCCAACAAATACCTCCAAATACATCCCGAAGAATGATGTCTACGTTTCAGGTGCCCAGCAAGCTCAGGGAGCTGTCCAGAAGCCAAGGACTCTGCTGCAGTAGGCTTCTGTAATGGGGCTTGAACTCTGGCCTGGGCGCTGTCCCTGAGCTCTTCAGCTCAAGGCTACCACCCGAATGGAGATCCTCAGATCTCAGCCTCCTGAGTAGCTGGGATGACAGGCGTGAGCCACTGCGCCCGGCATCTCATTGCAATTCTTGACGAGAAAACATGGCCCCTGTACTCAGGGCGCTCTCACCATCAGTGCTCCCCAGGTTCAGGAGCTGGGTGAGCTCAGTGGCAGAGCTAGCCTAGCACATCTAAGGACCTGGGTTCATCTCATCACCACAGAAACAGGATCATTCACCATTCACCATTCGCTCTTGCTCTACCCAACTTAACAGGTCTTCGTTCACTATCCAACACTCAGCATGCGCCTACTAGGTGTAAGTTTTAGCTACCACTTGAACTAAAACAAATTCTACGATAGTTTTAAGTCGGTGCACGTTCAATGTCTGAGAGAGAAGATACAATCCTGAAAACATGAAGACACAGGGGTATGGTGAATTCCTCCTGTTTCTGTGGTTGTTTTGTTGTCGTTTGGTGGTACTGGAGTTCAGGGTCTTATATGAAGGTCTGCCACCATTACACTCATACCGTAGCCATTTGCTTTGGTTGTATTTTGAATAGTCTTGCCCACTGCCCAGGCTATCTGAGACTGTGAGCCTACTTATGCTTTCACCATAGCGTTGATGACAAACATGCGTCCGTGCGTCATCACCGCAGCCTTTTCTTGGCTGAGATGGGGCCGGAGCCATCCCGCTCCTTAGCGCCCCCAGTGGCTGGGATTACCACTTCTGCCTCCCTCACGACTGAGTGTTCGTTTCCATGTTATTTATAAAAATATATGTGACTGAGTTTCGTGCACGGTCACAAACTAACAGAACTCAATCAAAAGACACATAATTCACTTCCCACCCTTCAGAAATGCAGCTTGTCCAGCACTGGGTTGAATCTCAGTATTCAGAAAAGCGTGGGTTCCACTGAAGAAGCTTAAAACTTCTTCTGACATCAAAACCATGTCATGATAGGCTGTCCCAAGATCAGGAGTCCAAAGGCCACTGGCCCTACAAGAGCTGAGGAAATTCACCCCAGGATGCATCCAGGGAGGGGCACTCAGGTGATGGGCCATGTCGGGCTCTGCCTGGCTTCCGGGACGTGACAGGACTTTGCCAGGGGTCTCTCATGGCTTCCAGACCAGCCCCAGCCTTGCAATACAGGCAATCCAGCGGCCCACGTGAAGTCCCTTTTGCCACGACAGAGGCTCCTGGTCTAGCTCCAGCTGTGGGGGAGGCCTATTGTTACAGGGGTGTCAGCTGTTAGCAAAAGCCTGACTCCAGCCAGGCTGGCCACTGGGGCTCCTTCCCAAGACTGGCTGGGCCGGCCCCAGCCTGCTCTGCCTTCCTTCCTGTGGTGCTACACCAGCTGAAGAGTGGAATCCTGACACCCCTCAAGCCAGCACCCTCCACTGAGGCAAACTGGGTCCCAGTCAGCTTCACCCAGCACATGACAAAAATGTTCCCAATCAACTGGACTCATCAGGGAACAAAGACTGAAATCTACTTTGAAGCCTATGTACAATTAAGAAAAATTGGTGACTGCAATGAAACAAACACTGTACTCTCAGAAGTTTCTCTCTTCAAGTTCCCCACACATAAAATTCTAACCACTTACGGGTAGTCATCATTTCAATGAATTGTGTCTAATGCAAAAGGAGAAGAAAGATGCATTCACCGTGTGACTAATTTATGGTCTCACTAAATCCAGTAGAATGAAGGATTCCATTTAGTCTGCCATGAATTCTTAGACCAAAGCAATTCTATTAAAAGCCTTTGAAAAAGAGAGAGAGAGAGAGAGAGACCCTGAACTTGTTGGGTCAGTTAACAAAAGCATTTCCCAAGGATTGTAATTATATCAGATACCACCCTTCCCACCATTTCAATGCACTAGCCATGTAAAGAAAGTTAAAAATTAATACCTTAAAGAGCTTTTTCAGGAAAAAAAATTGATACAATCCTTTACAGTTCACATATATTATATATATACATATATTTATATATATATACACACACACACACATACAGTACACATTACACACACACATATACATATAGTACACATACATTACATATACTGGGTAGCAATTGCTGATGTAATAATATCAAGGATGACGTTAGTATGTATGTTCAATTTAGGAAAAAAACTACCCCCCTCACGCAGAGCTCCTCAAGGTCAGGGCATTTCAAGCCACGCCAAGACTGCGCTTCACCAGCTCCTCCCGGCTCCCCCTTCTGCCATGTCTATGGGCACCCTGTCCCAGTGGAGACAGCATCTGCAGCCGCCACCCCAGGAAGCCAAGAACGGCGTGGGCCCCGTGGCTGCAGGCCAGGTGCGTGCATCCGCTCCCACACACCGGCTCAGTCAGAGCCCCAGAACCCAGTTGCACCACAGGCATGCCCTCAGAACTGTCTTCAGAGTAAAACAGGCAGAGCACCTGAGGATTCCAACAGGACCCCACTGAACCAGAGGGCACCAGTACGCTCCAGTCAGGAAACGGGCGGGACAAGAAGAAAACGTAAGTGAAAAGGCCTATATCCAAGGGGCGGGCAGAGAAGCTAAATCTGAAGCATTCTAAAATTTGAGGAAGGCTCCTGGTGCATGTGGCAGCTTTACAAGCCTTCCGTGGAGCTGCGCTGGTCCAGGAGTGCGTGAGAGAACCCTTCAGACCTTGGGATTTGGGGAGCCCATACATGCGTGGGAGTCTGGATTTTAATTTAAAGTATTTCATCTGACTGTCCACTATCGCCTTGGTTCTTTAGAGGAAGAGGTGTTTTCCTATCTTTAATTTACAGCACTGATACTGAAGAGTAACTATCTTTTTGAGGTATGGTCACTCATTCCAAAAGGAAAGACAGTACACCTGGGTGACCCTGACCAACCTGTGATGTTCCCCCCCCCCTCTCTCCCTCTCTCTCTTTCTTTCTTGTCTCTTCATTTCATTCTGTATAACCCCATTAATTCCATTCGGGGCATTAAATAATTACCTACTTAAAAGCCACTCATATCCAGTAGTTACTTCATTTATTCCGTGATTCAGGAAATATGTCTCAAATGCTTGTTTCTGGCACAATCCATGGGCCAGAGAGCAGACACACAGTGTTTGCAGGAATTGTGTGTTTAGAGACATTACAGGACAGGGCTAGCTTGGTAGTAGGGCATTCATGCAACATACACAGGCTCTGGTATTATTTTTTCCAGTAATACAAAAATGCTAAGTGTAACATTCAATCACTAATAATCTGGAATGGACTGAAGAATCCCCAACTGCGGATGGCAGCACAAGAAGGGCTAGTGCCCATACCTGCTACATGAATTACCAAGAAGTGACCACACACACACACTCACACTCACACACCCACACACCAAGAGTTATACTAAGTTCCTTCAAATGTCTTGTTACAAGGGATCTTGCCACAGAATGGTTTGCAGATAGGGTGGGGGGGGGGGGTGGCAATTCTGCAAGAGTGAGTCAGAGACGTCCTCACTCCTGTAACCTTGATCCTGAATTTGGTCTAAGACTTCTGTATATTTGTAGTGGAGAGTGAGAAGCAAGAACAGATGAGGCTGAAGCACCTGAAAATGGAAACATTTAAAATTCATAGTAGCACAAAGCCATTACTTTCCCCACTGGGCCTCTTGAACTTTAATAATGTCTGACCTGGATGGCCAGTAAGTTCTAAAAGCAGACAGAGGAAAATTGCCAATATTAGATACTGCTGGAATGATTCTTCATTTAGAGAGATGTTACAAGTTCTCTTAAAAACAGGTCACCAATTCTGTGGACACTTAATTTTCCTAAAGGGTGACCATGGAACAAGGAGGACACCTCTGTCTAATGTAAGTGCAAAATCTAGGCGAACTCTAGTCTTCATATATTCTTTTTATCCCCACACACAAAGTAAAAACACAGAACACTGTTACATATGCATCCAATCACAGGCAATGTGGCTAAAGATATACAAGAAAGCTGCTCAAGCTGGGCTACTCAGGAGGCTGAGATCTGAGGATCAAGGTTCAAACCAGCCCAGACAAAAAAGGACCTGAGACTCTTATCTCCAAATAACCTCTAGAAAACGGGAAGTGGGGCTTGGCTCCAGGGTAGAGTGGTAGCCTAGAGCTGAAGAACTCAGGGACAGCGTCCAGCCAAGCACCATGACCCACAAAAAAAAAAAAGAAAGAAAAAGAAACTGCTCAGATGACCCACACAAAAGCCAGTATGTGTTTAACCTAAGGGAGACTGAGCAAGCTGTTGTACTGTTTGTATCACACAACCAAAAGGAATTGGGATACGCTTACTCTTTTTACCTCTTTACTGACATTGTGTTTAGATGACATGACAAAGATATAAGTCTGTGTATAATCTTAAAAGACAAAGCACTTAAAAGGTGAGCTTATATGCAGGAGTCAGAAGTTGCTTGTCAAAAGCAAGTTCTGTTAGAACAGTAAGCTGGACAGAAACCATTTCACTTCAGGGCTGGGGTATACCACAAGTGGTAGAGCGGCCTCTCACGCACAAAGACCCAGGTTCAATGCCTTGGTACACAGAAAAGGCCAGAAGTGGTGCTGTGGCTCAAGTGGTAGAGCTCTAGCCTTGAGAAAGCCCAAGGACAGTGCTCAAGGCCTTGACTTCAAGCCCAGGACTGAGGAAATGAAACTGTCAGTTCCTGGAAATTTGAGACCGTACAACACAGTCTACTGAAAAGTACCTAGGAAACACAAAAACTTATATTCTGACATTCAGAGGACCAACGTGGAAATAATCCAACATCTATGAACTGGCCAGGCAGAGAAAAGTGTGGTATGTGAATACAATGGATTATGCAATAAAAGAAATACAATGCATGAATGACCCTCAAAAAGTGCCATACAACACCATGCACTCCCTGGTGGCTCAGGCCCGGCATCCTAACGACTCAGAGGATGCGACCTGAGGAATGCTGCTTGAAGCCAGCTGAGGCAGGGAAGTCCATAAGACTTGTCTCTCCAATTAACCACCAAAAAGCTGGAAGTGTGGAGCTGTGACTCAAGTGGTAGAGCGCCACCTTGAGCACAAATACTCAGGGACAGAGCCTAGGCGCTGAGTTTAAGCCCCAGGCACCAAAAAAAAAAAAAAAAAAAAAAGCATACACAAAACCAAACTACACACACACATACCCAGTGGTTTTGTAAGATGTAGCTCAGAGGCAAGAGCCATACACGTGTGTGCAATTGTGCAGGACAGAGAGCAGACTTGTGGGGAAAAACTGACTAACGGGTATCAAGTTTCTGTTGGGGTAATGAAATGTTTTGGAATTAGATAATGGTGTGTTTGTACAAGGTTGTGAATACACTAAAAACCAATTAATTACTTGTACCCTCTAAAAGAGTGAATCATATCTCCACATGAAAAATGATATCTACAAATTAACATTCAGGACCAGGAGTTTGGCCTAGTGGTAGAGTGCTTGTCTAGCATGCATGGAGACCTAGGTTCAATTCCTCAGTACCACGTACATAGAAAAAGCCAGAAATGGTGCTGTGGCTCAAGTGGTAGAGCTCTAGCCTTGAGAAAGTCCATGGACAGTGCTCAGGCCCTGAGCTCAAGCCCAGGACTGGCAAAATAAAAATTATATTTAGCCGGGCATGGTGGCTCACATCTGTAATCCTAGCTACTCAGGAGGCTGAGATCTGAGGATCCCAGCCCGGGCATTAAAGACCATGAGATGCTTATCTCCAGTTAATCACTAATGGATCAAGCCCCACAACAGACAAAAAAGACAAAGAAAAAAAAAAGCATTCACATAGCATATGCTAAATTTAGCATCAAATCAGAAGGAAAGGAAGGAAAAGCAAAGATGTGGGAGAAGGAAGAGAAGAGTGGGTGGAAAAGAGGGAGGACAGATGGATGGACACACAGAGACAGACAGGTAAGATCTCCAAGGACTCACAGGCCCACTAGCGAAACAAAGTGTCCTAATCTCATGTTGTTACTGTAGCTGACTTCGTTACCTGGTATACTGTACAAACCGTTATTTGTTTATTTGAAATAGGAAAGGAAAGGGGGGAAAATAAGATGATTGGGAGGGGGTTAGGGAAGGGAAAGGGGGACAAAAACATGAGAAGGGGTATCGATGTGTGAGAAGTAATGCACTACTACCTGGTGAATATAACTGTAACCTCTCCAGACATTACCCGACAAAATAAATAGTAAAAGGAGATTTTTAAAAAGGGTCATGAGGGCTGGGAGTTTGGCCTAGTGGTAGAGTGCTTGCCTAGCATGCACAAAGACCTGGGTTTGATTACTAGTACCACATACCTAGAAAAAAGCCGGAAGTGTGCTGAGGCTCAAGTAGTAGAGCTCTAAGCCCAAGGACAGTGCTCAGGCTCTGAGTTCAAGCCCAGGACTGGCAGAAAAAAAAAAAAAAAAAAAAAGCATCTCACACACACTCACGCACACACACACGCACACGCACGCACACCCTTTCTGAGGTCTCATGAACTAAGGCATTTGGTGGTACATAAAGTACTGGAAAAAATTTTTTTTATTTTTGGCCAGTCCTGGGCTTGAGCTCAGGGCCTGAGCACTGTCCTTGGACTTTCTCAAGGCTAGAGCTCTGCCACTTGAGCCACAGCACCACTTCCAGCTTTTTCCTATGTATGTGGTACTGAGGAACCAAATCTTGGCCCTTGTGCATGCTAGGCAAGCACGCTACCACTAGACCAAACTCCTGGCCCCACCTGGAAACTTTTAAGAAAGAGAATGTTGTTCAGCTGATTCCCCACAGGTCGTTTGAAATGCTGTGCTCTCTCCACGGGGCGCAGCCCCAGTCCCATCTGCACCCTCCACATGGCCGTCCCCAGACATTTCTGAATGGAGACGTGGAGGCGTGCGTGGGGATGTGCAGAAGGCCCTCCCAGGCCACCAGGCCCCCAGGGTACCCGCATCTCAACCCTGAGCACCCGGAATCAAGGAAACACCTGCTCTCACCAGCACCACGAGCAACCCAGGAAAGGACACCAGGATGGACGCTGAGAGTTGAGAAATCAGATCATGCTCCTTTAAACCCAGGTTCAAAAGTCTCTCTGTGACTTCTCACATGTTTGGGCTAATCCCTAGGCAGGTGCCAGCTCTACTTAGAGTCAATTAAACACCCCTAATTGTCCAAAAAGAGCTTGCTTGTAATTGACAGAACACAACTAAATGTAATTACACCCTTCGGGAATATAAAAGGAAAGAACACCCTCAGAGGTTAAGGGAATTGTGACTTCTATAACAGGAATTTCAGCCTCACAGAAAGCATCTTAAATAAAGTTTAGATATACAGTCTATTAAGGAATGGAAACTGGAATCATAAACAGGTACATAAAAAGATACCACGAGCAGGAATTAAATTACCCAACACTGGTCTTACCACAAGCTTTTTAACTTACATCCTGTGTGGCTTATTTTGTGTGATTTTCATGCAGAAAATAAAAGGGAATTTCAGTTAAGAACTGCTGACCTAAACTTCACAGGCTTGTTGGTCCTTCTCTTTCCTGTCGCCTCAAGAAGGAGCATCCTCCATCCCCTGTCACTCTCTTTCCTCTGGAGGAGGCAGGCACCTTCCCCTCTCTGATCCTATCCCCTGGATGGGGGGGAGGGGAGGTCCTCCCTCTCCGTTCCTGTCTTGGCAGGAGAAGAAGGTTCTATCCCAGGCTATCTGGGAAGCAATGCCTCCCATCTGTGCACAGATCTCCGAGATGAAACCCCATGAATTTCCGCCCTCGGAACCCAAAAGTCCATTCTGCTGAAATTGAGATGTCCTGGCCAAAAGCCGGAAGAAATAGTGCCTCCATTCCTGCCCTTAGCCCTTCAGTAGTGCTTGCCTAGCACGCATGGGTTGGATGCCCAGTGTTACCAAAAAACAAACACCACACAACTCACAGTGTAATCAGAAACTATGAAACACCCATGCTCAAATAAGGTAGTTAGATAAAGTATGATGTGTGATACACTAGGATGCTATGTTGACATATAACATTAGCTATGTGTATTGTTTGTATAACACACACACACACACACACACACACACACACACGCAGAGCATATAATGTGCTTTGTAAAAACTTGCATCAAGGTTATCTGCTGTGACCTCATCTCCAGGGCAGAAAGAGAAAGGCGGATGGAATTCAGCCAGAGTTAAGATAACACTAGAGTCAAAAAAAAAAAAAACACACACACACACACACACACACAAAAAAAAACCAACCACACAGGCTGGTAGTCCTCAAGCAAGCTAATGAAGCAAGTGATAAGCTGCAGGTCAAATTCCCACTTCTGCAATCAAAAGTTATCACAGGAGCCCTAGAAAAGGGAGTGCATCTGTCACATGCTAATGACTTGGAGTGCTTCACTGAACTTCTAGGTGTACAGGAAAACTTAAAAGCACTTCACAACTCCTTGCGGGTATAATTAGCCTGTTGCAATTGTTGGCAAATCTCATCTAGGGACTTTAAAAGGTCACTCCAGGCTCTCAGATACCAAATTTGGAGTCCTACTCCCTGCTGGACATATTAGGCACACCCCACAATTAGTATACAGCTGCACCTGTTGCGAAGCTTCTTTCTTCAGTGATGTAAATGGGGACACTCAACCACCTTTCAAATTCTTGGGGGATTATTAGACCTCAGAAAGCAGGCAAGGGACAAGTCTAACGTCTGCTGCCAGGGTGATTGATGGCGGTCACACTGTGACCACAGGCAGAAGCCACCGTCTGTTCATGGACAGACAGCTTCAGGGAACACACAGGCTTAACTCCCCAAGTCACGCAGTCAACATTCTACTATGCTCTTTCACAATAGCTTCCTCACGGTCCAGCTCAGTTTCTACAAACAATACACAGAACTACAGACCAAAAGTAAAGTCTAACTAAAGTAGCATTACTGATTTATCCGAATTTTTCTAAATCACAGTGAAGAAAAAATGCTACTAGTCACATATGGAGGAAAAAAGCTTCTATTATATAATTGTGTAGCTCAGAGTGACAGAATTCTCCTTTGCCCCAGTAATTCCAAAACATTATACATATTTCATAAACTGGCAAGGACAACAATTTCATTGCTGCAGTAATGTGGGTGTGTGGGTGTGTATGCGCGTGCGCGCGCGGTTTTAAATAGAAATGCACTTAGAAATAAAACAAGAAATTTAAAAGTCACATTCCTGAAGTTTGAGCAAGTTTCACAAAATTGTGAGTAACCATAGACAATAAAATAGTGTTAGGCATAAAGCCCGAAACCCAGTTTATACTTCCTCTACCTCCTTCTCTCCTCCCTTTCTCTTTCCATGACAGCCCACCAAGGACTGGGCTCTAATTCCTCTCCCTGCTGCCCCCGCCAGCCCCCCACCCCATTTCTCTTTGACTCATGTGAGACACTGCTGTGTTCTACTCCATCAGAAAAGAACAGTTCTTGGCAGCAGATTTATATATATATATATAAAATCATATATGCTTAAGTACTCTGCTGCATAGTAAAAGTGTTTTTAACATGTAATTAAAACATTTTTAAATGTTTTGGAAAAACATCATTATTAAGTAATATAATTCCCTCTGTTATATATTAAATTATGCATAAAATGATACATTAGTGAGACAGTTTCAAAATCAGCTTGCATCCTTACTGTGCACTCCAAAAATACTTTATTTTATTTAAATATATATATATGGATACATAAATATGGATACACACAACTATCTGTGTAGACGTTTACATATGTATAGATGTACACACACCATATGAAAATAAAGTATATGAGTGCCAATTTTTAAGGTTTGTTGTTGGGTCTATATGGTAATCAAATTTAGAAAACTATAAATTATATTTAAATTTATTATTTACAAGCAATTAATTATAAAAAAATAGCAGCCAGGTGGCTTTCATTACATAAATTACTGTTAATGACAGGGACCTCATGCTGCTACGGTAGGTAGCATTTGCATGTGTCAAGTGCACAGAACTACCTCATCAGGGTGGGGCACGGTCCCAGAGCACAAAGCAAGCTGCAGAGTTTCAGATCACACAGGGACTACAAGTCTGACTCCCAGACACTGGAGGTTTAACGTTCGCAGCAGGGAACTTGTGTGGTAATAACATTTTGCTGAAAGCTTGAAAACCAGATGCATCATTACGAAGCCTCAAGTAATGTTTAAAGTTCTGTCTCTACAATTTACATGTTACCAAAAAATGTTTAATCAATTTGTATCCAACAAGGGAAAGAATTCTACTGACATCTCACAACTGTCTTTAAAAGTGATATTTAACATGTTTCCTCATACTACACACAACATATTTTTAAAAACTGCGCTAAAGAAGAGACAACACCATAAAGCATGAGTTTCAATTGTGTATATAAGCACACGCAGTTGTAACCTGTGCTGTTATTCTGAATCAAATGCAATTCTTAAAGATAAAGCCCACACAAAATGAAGAGGGAATAGTGGAAGAATTTCAGCCCATGTCAAACTATCTCAGATCTCTGGGTGGGCATGGTGAAAATACTTCTTACACGACAGGATTATCCACAGTTACTGTGGTCAAAACTAACTGGAAATCCTGCTCTGCATACCTCCTGGTACTTCTAGCCCTCGCTTCTCTTCCTTCCCTAAATCCTCCCCTCAACTACACCAGAAGTGGGTAACAGAAACACTCTCGAACCTCTTTGTTGTTATTCATCTCTGCTTGAGGAATACAGAGAAAACATGGCCAATAGCTAAGGAAAGAGTCTGCTTACGAAAGACGACCATCATTTACTCAGGCAACCAATGAGAGCTAACACACTCAACTATGCTTGGCCCACACAGGGGTCCTGGAGAAGGGCCCGACTGTACATTCAACAGAGCCTGACTTCAGAGCCCAGCTTCACCGTCACACCTCAAAACACCGTGAGGCCACAACTCTGGTGATACAGATGGACCTAACAAAAGATATTGTTTTTTGAACTGTAGTACGTAGAAAACAAAGGGGGAGCCGTACTTTATGCTCACCATATAACATCCACCTCTTACGTATCAAACTTAAATTGTTTATCTTGAAATACCAGACGCATGTTCAAAGCAGCCAGGCTTCAGCCAGGCTTATCACCACTGAGTGCACCAAGGACCGTGCCACACTTGCCAGAAGTTCAAAAAGCTGTTCCGCCCTTGTTGCAGAGTATATCTAGTAGAAAATAATTCTCAGTCTAGTACTTTTTAAAAATTGAGTTGACTCTTTTCCTCCAGAACTTTTGAGTATGTCACATTCCATTATTTATAAACACAAGATAATTCTGCTGTGATTCTTGACATATTGCTTTTTACTTTATAATTATCACATGCATACATACACACAAACTTAAAAATACATGACATGCATTAAAAAAAAAATAAAACACAGGCCAGTAAACCCTACCACTAGTCAGTGTCTTTATGTGACATACCTAACAATTTAGGACAAGGCTGGGGAAAATTCAATTTTCCCACTATGGTGGATAGTTGAATGCCCTGCCTTTGTGACCTGAAATGCTAGCTGTATTTGCATCAGCTAGATGTACAAAGAGGTTTCATCTTAGCATTTCCATTTATGGATATAATAGACCTTAATGGGGTCCACCATCCCGCTCCCTCATGCCCCTCCCTCCCTCCTAAGCCAAACTCAACAGTGCTCTATGGTGGTAATTCCCAGGTAAGCCACGTTCGGGAGGAGAGGACCCTGGAAGAGTCACAGGGAGGAGGCGTCGGCAGCCAGTATCAACAGTGCTGTCACCAGGTATAGAGAAGAAATGAGAGCTGCACGTGGATGAGAACTGGAAGTCAGCTATTCGGTAGAAGTCACCCTGTCCTCATAGGTGGGGAAACAATGTAAGAGCAACACACACACACACACACACACGGCCAACTCCCAGGGAACCAGGTTACTAAAGCCACACACAGAGGGAAAGGGGCCTACCACTGCCCAATCATGGGCCCAGCTGAAAGCGACTTTGTGACACTTCATCCAACACTGGAGCATCGCTTCCTAACAGGAAAGACAATTGCTTTGACTGTCTACTTACTACTCTGGAGAATGAACGTGCACAACTAAATGAGTACTAACCACTGAAATGGGGGCAAGGAGACAAAAAAAAAAAAACCAATGATAAATGGACTGAAACCTCTAACGCCAAATGTCAGCGGATTAGCAATGACTCGGGATCAATACACCTGGTTTTAGCTCCAAGTTTTCTAAACTTCTCAAAACCACAGTTAGAGGGAAACTCCGCTGGTACAAATGGCACTGCAGTTAACATCCTGGACACGAGACTGGATTTCCAGACCAATAAGAAAGTACTTAGTTAATACAGACAACTGGGAAAGTAAGCCGTGAACACATTTTGAACTGAAAAGCTCTGTGTACGCTCGTCACGGGTTACCTGGAAAAAGGCAGAAGGCCTCTCCAGCCCCGCATTACCACATCAATGACACACGCCACAAGAGAGAAGCACTAGTTTGTTTGATTGATCATGGTAGATAAACTCCAAATAACAGAGAAATTAACAAATGCTTGACATTTGCTCAACATCCATTATTCTGACACTGCTTTCAGAATTTCAAAGCCTGGGAGTATGCTTAATCAACATTCATATTCCCCCGGGAGCCCCAGGCACCATATTGCACCCCGCCTTTGTACTGATGAAAACTGCAGATTGGCCATTTCCAGAATGTTCTGGGACTCCACAAGGGGCCCTTTTCTCTCTTGTTCCTGCTCTGCAGTTTTCTTCTAAACACTTCCAAGATAAAAGCATCTGCCAGTTTTTCTCTCTAGGGATGTATGCAAAATGAACTTCACAGTTTTAAGACAGGAGTGTAACCCTCACATCTAAATTCATTCCTGGGACAGGACAGGGCCCACGCGGCCTCTCCAGGGACAAAACCCGGCGGAAATTCGCCCCACACACAGCAGTGGGGGCTTTATAAAATGTACGTCCAGACGATTTCCAATTCAAATGCCCAACATAGCATGACCTTTGTCAGTTCTCTGGGCCCGAGATGCACCCATGATTTTTTATTCCGACCAGCACAGACATTAGACAGGGCACCATTGCTAAGCGGGAGGCTCCGTATTTGCATGTTCCTCTATTGTGAAAATGTAACAGTGACAGCACTGTGTCAAATTCTTTTCCCTCTAGAACTCTAACTCCATAGGAGAGGCATGGCTGACAGATGACTCCCCAACATCTGTGTTACGGACCCGGCACAGCTGAGGAGTCCCAGACCCCTGTCAAAGCATCGTGGAGTTGACCGGCACCTCGCCACCACCGCCTCCGTCCCCCCGCCCGGCCAGGCCCGCCCCACCCCTGCCACAAAACATCTACAATGCAAACCGGACCAGTTTTTTAACAAAATATAAGGATGGCAAGACAGATGAATGTAATTTATAGTCATTAGGCTGTTCACGTAGCAGCCCAACATATGTTGTATAAATGCCCTATACAGAATAATTTATCAGGCCTGACGTGGTGCACATCATATTGTTCTATTTAATATACTTCCTAAATTTCACAAATCAAACATCACTTCTGAAAGCACAGAGAAAGCCCTAGAAAATATTTGTTCACCTCCTGTGATTTATTTTGATTACCCTTACAGCTACAGGAAAAAGTACAACTCACAAAACTACAAGGTTAAGGTTGATACAGTCATTGCTTCATATACTAAAATATAGCAAATGCTTCCACGTCTGTGCTCCATTTTCCTTTCATTTAGTGCTAAGGAAAACACTAAGTTGCCTACTCAATAGTACTTTTTTTTTTTAAGAACTTAAAATACCCTGAACCCACAGAGTTAGAACTTAGGCTCGGGAAAGAAGTGTACTTCTAAGTCAGGTTCTCAGCAGACATTATGAAGAGGAATCCTGGCCACCCCTGAGGGCTGCAAGAACTCACCATGACAGACAACGTGACAAAACACAAAGTGAGGTGAGAAGAGAAGCTGCTGTAAGAAGCCGAGTGACACACAGCTCCTATCTGCAGGGATGACAGCCCACTAACTGAACACAGGCTCGAACCCAACAGCCCAACGACAACAGCCAGAGCAAAATAAACAAAATAGTTACTGGAGTGCATCTAATGCTCAAAAGATTCAGAGGAGAGAGGCAGATGGGAAATGGAGACGGGAAAAGAAAAGAGATGAAAAGACAGAACGAAGAAAGGCAAGAAATTAAAAAATTAAAGCTTCCCCCCCCCACCTACTTTTCTTGTTTTCTTTTGTGGTCGCAGGGACTGAACCCAGGGTCTTGCACATTTTAGGTAAGTGTTTTACCACTTTGCTTATGTCCCTAGTCCTCTTTTGCTTGATTTTGAGACAGGGTCTCACTATCTTGCCCAGGCTGGTCTAGAACTTGTGCTCCTCCCATCTCAGCATCGTGGGGATAACAGGGGTATCCCACCATGCCTAGCCAATGTACTTTCAAATGTTTTATGTGGGCTAGGTCTCCAAGTCAAAAGAAATGGAAAGGAGTCCAGAAAGGCAGTGAGACTGCCAAAGCAGAGAAGACCTGAGTGGTTTTGCAAGTCAAAGATGGTCATTACTGAAAGAAATCTTCAGTTCATCAGACCAACAGCCTCAGGAAAGGATACTAAGAAAAAAAGCAGCTGTCAACCTCCAGTGGACTACTTTTATCTAAAATGCACGAGAAGGAGGTGAAAACAAGACAAGGAACTATCCTTCTTAAGAGTAAAGTTCTGTTTCAATGAAAGAATCACCTCTTTGAGAGGCCGAGTCCCAGGCACCTAAGAAACGGCATGTGTCTCAGGCAAGTACACCACGGCTAGAAGCCAGGCCCACTCGACCCAGAACCTTGACCTTACCACTGCCGGAGGAGAGCTCCCTGTCAGATGGCTCACCTGCAGCAAGAAAACCAGGAAACCATATAACACTGCTGTGCAAGTGAGACGGCGCCTCAGAAAGGCAAGATCGAGACCATGCCGTCCAGCGAGAATTCAGGAGACAGGAGACCAAACAGTCAAGTTCCCGTCTTTTTCCAAAAGAGAAGTCGGGAAGGAGCCATGGTTTACGACACGGTGAACTCGGCACGGGAAGAGCTCGAGTAAGGACGAGCGTGATCTGAGGTGGACTGTGGCCTTAGCAGGTGGTCTGAGGAGTGGAGCTGGGCTGCACGCTCACCACGGAAGCCCCCTGAGCCCCCGTACACGTTCCTGGAGGGCTGGGAGGAACGGAATGAGCCGGGTGCTATGGACCCCAATCATCACGTCACTCTGTTGCTTTATTTCTGGACAAGAACTATATCTACCTTTCTGAGATTATTTTCTGGTTACAAGCCAACCATTATGAACCTTTCACTGAATCACTGCATACAGCACGTAGGGGATAAACAATTATAAAAATAACTCTGTCACAAGCGCATACATGTTATTTTATTTAGTGATGTAATAAGCTTAGGGGCATATATCAGGTCCAAAATGGTCTTGGTCATTAATTTAAGCAATAAATCACAGGTCTTGCCAACAATGACGGCAAACAGATGCTAACAAGTTTATTATTTAATATTGCCATGTGTTATAAAAACGTAAGTGAGCTCAAGACAAGTCTTAAATTTTCATAATAATATGCATTTAATACATTTCTATTTTGACACAAGCAGGAGTCAGATTTATAGGTCCCGTCTCATAGCTGTTCATTCTATGAACATCGCACCGTATTCCGAAGGGTTGCTTTTGGCTGTTGTTTACGGAAAAAAAAAAAAAAAAGGAGAAAACCTTTAAACTGCCTGTTTGCAACGCTATCTTATTTTGGAGTAAATAATGTCAGCAGTTAAAACTCATTTAAAAAAGAATGAATCTACTGCTTTATGTCTCCAGAAAAAGAAAAGAAAAGAAAACCTTTCTTGTTAATTACATTTTTCAGGGGTGGTACTGGGTTTTGAACTCAGAACCTCAGGATTGCTAATAAGTATGTACTTTACCACTTGAGCCATGCCCTCCGCCCTAACGTTACAATTTTTAAAGAAACATTATTATCTAAGAAACTAGAAGCACACTCTGTGTGTACACTTGCACCCACATACCAGTATTGCTGCTTGAATTCAGGGCCTCACACTCTTACTTAGCTTTTTCACTCAAGGCTGGCATTCTATCTCTTGGATCACAGCTCCGTGTCCAAGAGCACTTTTAAACCAAGTTGGCAGCTAATATTTTTCACATTCCTTTTGAACTATTTCACATAGTAACAGACCAACACTGCTAACTTCATAAACAAACTTACAAGTAATGTTCAATTTTCAAAATCTTGGAAGTAACAGCCAAAAGAAAACCTACTCTCATATTAAGATGCAAAACCAAAAGACCAAGGCAGGAGTATGGCCCCAAAACAAAAAACCATTTGCCATTGAGTCCTCTCCATAAGGGTGGTAGACAGTCCCAAATAATACTATTATCAAGCCAGGTGAGGTGGCTCACGCCTGTAATCTTAGCTACGCAGGAAGCTGAGATCTGAGGATTGAGGTTCAAAGCCCACCCTGGGCACGAAAACTCTGAGAGACTCTTATCTCCAATTAACCACCAGAAAACTGGAAGTGAGGCTGTGGCTCAAGGGGTAGGGCGGTGGCCTTGAGCTGAAGAGCTCAGGGACAGCGCCCAGGCCCAGAGTTCAAGCCCCATGACCTGACAAAAACAAAACAGTCTTATCTCCTCTCGCCAACACATGCATGCACACACACACACACACACACACACACCCCCACCGGAGAGATCGATTTTTAAAAACCTTTCACAAACTAACTAACTAAATGCCAACAGCGGCTTCTTTACGCCCAGAGGCGTGTGCAGGTAGGGGGCTCCATGCTTCCCAACGCTCAAGGAAGCAGTGCTTGGAGTATGAAAACTAAATTTTCTTCATTAAATCTACTGAAGCAGATATTAAAAATGCATTTAATAGACTGGTGCTGGTCGGTGGGCATCGCTGACTGTGACAGGCCGGTTACTGATGACGAGCTGTCAGATGGCCTTCGCAGCAGGCGCCCGGCTCCCGCCCGCTGAAGGACAGCAGTGTCTTCCCTTGTGTGCGAGCTCTATTCATCTCCCGAGCATTTACTAAATCACAGGCCTGTGCGCACACAGCCCACGTTTCTGCGTGTGCAAACAAATGATGGATGCCTCGCCAGCTCCTGACGTCCTGAGAGCCTGGTTTCCTGCCACTCCAGTCAGCGGGCCTCGGCTTCAGAGCAGATCCGTACCAGTGAATATATTTTGCAGGCTCGATTAAAAAAGAGTTCTTGCCATCAGGGCCTCTGACACTCTGCTCTACTAGTTGTTGTTTCAACCAATTATTTGAGCAGGATATTTGATGGGTGTTCGGCTACTGTAACCCTAGAGGGTCTTCCTAATGTTTGCTAGGCTATCATTTTATTTATGACAAAATAGTCTAGGTATTTAATGGTGAAGGATCTGATAGGGAAATTTATGGTAGAACAATCTTCCTTCTGGGAACAGCCAGCAAAGCCTCACAAATATTCTCTATCTTCCCATCACATGCAGTATTACATTGCAATGTTAGTGGGTTGGCCCGTGCACTTAAAAGGAAATTCCAAGGGAATTACCAGTTTCTAAACCATCTCAGCCTCTTAAAACAATAATTCATGCTAGTTCTCTTATTTATAATCTATATGAAGGCATTAAGCCACTTAAAAATTCCTCTGACAGTTACAAACTTAGATGACAAAAGTTCAACTTGTCAAGAAAGAACTTTTTAAAATATATACATATTTTCAGCTCCAAGTGTCCACATGTCGGTCCTTTCCTAAGGAGCCGCTGAGCACTTTTCTTTCCGGCTACAGCTTATCTACGGAACAGACAATAAAAGCACACTCGTATCCTTCACCCAGAAACAGGGACTTTACAAAAGTGGATGAACTTAGCTCAACACATCAGAGAGCTGAGATCTGAGCAAACAGGGTGGTGCTTAAAGAACCAAACCGCTTGCTATACATAAGCTGCTTTGAGAAATGCTTTTGGGAAAGAAAAAAAAAAAAGGTCCCATTTAGCCAGCAGCCAGGAGGCAGGGCGGGTAACACCTACATCAGCACAAGCTCCACGCCACCTCTGCCACTCACCTCCACCTTGGCAGCAAGACGAAGCTCACTTTTATTGCACACAAAGGTCACCTGTATTAGGTCAAGACTCCAAGTCCCTTGTCAGGAAAGGTTGATATATTCCAACCTCTCCTATGCTATGCATCAAATTTTTCATGGTGAAGTCATATTCAGCAGACAGTATATTCAGCAATTTATTGTGCCATTGTAATACGATGCAGAATACAATTGTCCAGAAAGCTAGCCCATGAATAAAATATTTTCCATGACAGTGTGCCAAATCTAGACTTCTTGCACACCTCTAACAGATGAAAGAAAACTAACCAAGTTCTAGTTCCACAGTTTAGGAGAATTGGAGGGCAAATAACTGTCCCCCAAAATACAATCTATGGCATAATTATGACTGACTTTCACCGTTTTTGGCTACAGGCAATGTTTTCTAGGTATCATTCAAATTTTTAAGTTTTCTTGTAATGCAAAGATCTCTAGCCTGTTTCAATGCTCTTATTCCAATCTGACCTGAACACTCCAAGTTAAGAGGCCTTTGACCTAGAACCCAGTGTGACAGTACCTCTATGATAAAACAGAGCAGAAAGGGAAGGGGAAGAAGGGGCTTGCTTGCCCAATTCACTATCAATGGGCTGCTGCATAATTCCTTCAGTCTGTATTACCACGGTGAACTATCTTACTCATTCTTCAACTTTGATTAATAACTATATTAAACACTAAGATTAAGGTCCCAGTCATAATTACCTGGGTTAGCCTATAAAATCTCTTAAGAGGCGCACACCTGAACCCACACATTCTCTGATGTTTTTCACTATAAGGACTGACATGTTACGATTGAATAACTGGCGGTTGAAAATGTATCAACTAAGCTTAAAGGCTCTCTAGAAATAATTTCTGATGTGATAAATCCTTAGGTTTACCACTGGAACATTTCCAAATTCCTATAGAAATACTCTAATGTCCCTAAAACTTAGCTGGTTAATCTGTTTTGAAAAAGGATTCATTTTCCTAAATAAGACATGTGTATACGATTTTTAAAAAATAAAAAAGCAGCCAGGTGCTCACAGTTACAATCCTAGCTACTCAAGGGGAAGAGATTAGAAGGACTGCATTCAAAGCTAGCGAGGGTACTAAATTCTTGACACTCTATCTCAACCAATATACACATGAATAGAAGCCCTTTCTCTTCTTCCCTTTCTGCTCCTTATCATGAGCCTGTCATCCTAGGGATGAGATCAGGAAGACTGAGGTTCAAAGCCAGCTGGGAAAGAAAAAGTGTAAGACTTAGCTGGGTGGGTGCGGTAGCTTCACATCTGTGATCCTAGCTACTCAGGAGGCTGAGATCTGAGGATCAAAGTTCAAAGCCAACCTGGTCACAAAAAGACCTGAGACTCTTATCTTGGAAAGAAGGACTATTAGACTCAATTTCAACAGAAAAAGCCAGTGTGGCACTCCTGTCATCCTAGCTACAGCAGGAAATGTAACCAGTTATAAAGAATGGTAAATAATCCAAGTAAAAAGCTATAGGCCTGGCTCTAGCAGTAGAGTGGTGGCCAAGCAGATGAGAAACTTTGAGTTTAGACCATCAAAAAACACTTTCAGGGGCCGGGAGTTTGGCCTAGTGGTAGAGTGCTTGCCTCGCATGCACAAAGACACAAGTTCAATTCCTCAGTACCACATACATAGCAAAAAGCCGGAAGTGGTGCTGAGGCTCAAGTGGTAGAGCTCTAGCCTTGAGAAAGTCCAAGGACAGTGCTCAGGCCCTGAGCTCAAGCCCAGGACTGGCAAAAAAAAAAAAAAAAAAAACACTTTAAATAAATAAATTAATACGTAAGAGTAGAACAAGCAGCGTTTACTAAAGGTGTGCTGTGCTGTCCAGTCCCCCCACATGGACTCTCACAACCCACACTCACCGAGGCAAGGGAGGCTCAGGGGAGAGCCCACTGCCCACAGAAACACTGAAAGAACTGACAGGCCAGGCCAGAGATGCCTGTGCCCTCCATCTGTGCCAGCCCTTGTAGGGAAAAGAGCTGCAAGAACTGGAGCAAACTGGGTGGAGTCCCTTCTGTAAGAGTTAGGCCAGAGTGCCCACAGGGAAGGGCGGAAGCCCCAAGCTGTGACCCAGTGTTGAGTCGCACCAACTGCCTTGGGAGAGGTGGGGGAGAGGAGGAGGCCGGGGCTGGGCAAAGGAGAGCCTGGGTTTGTTCCATCTGCCAATTTCTATCCCATTGGGGGGAGGGGGCTCACTACCACTGCGAGCATGTCCAGAAAACCTGCTCGGAGGAAAGCTTTTCAGCAAACCAGAAGCTGGAAAGACACAGCTCCAGTACTCACTGGCTCCTGGCCAAATGCGGCCCACGGACTTGGTCTGTTCCGGGCAGGAAAATGTTGGTCTACACAGTGTCTTCAAATGCCAAACACACTGAAAACCTGGGATGTTTTTCTTTTAAAAAAATAAATAAATAAAACATCCGCAGCTACTCCGGAGGCAGAGGTGTGGGAGGACTGCAATGCGAGGCCAGCCCCAGCAGAAAGCGCGAGCGAGATCTGGTGGCCATCACGGAGGAGGCACCAGACGCCAGGGAGGAAGACCAGAGGCCCCAGCAGAGAACACTCACACTGTGCCTAAAACCACGCCCCAACAGGCTGGGGTAGACTCACGGGCGGAGAGCCGGTGCCCGGCGCCACTGGGGCCCTGAGTTCAAACCCCAGCAATGCCCAAACTAAACAACAAGGAGATGCAGAGCGAGGGGGCGGCAGCCAGCAATGTGTGGCTGCCATGCCTCAAGGCGGCCGCTGATGCACACAACCACTAAGTACAGTCAGAGGGCCCCGTCCCCGGAGCCCGCTGTATGATGCCCTGTGCCGGTGCCTGCCCGGGTCTGGGCAGGAGGGCCTGGGTCGGCTAGCGCGCGCTCCTCCAGACGTAGAACTTGGGCCACACCACTGGGGAGGCCCGGGTGGCAAGGTGATCTTCAGTCCCTACCTGGACCCAACTCTCTGGGTCTCCTAAGTCACTGAATGTGAACCAAGGCGAGAGCAGCATGCCTGCCAGCAGCAGCCCTCGCCCGTGGAGACGCCCAACGTGTCCACCCAAAACCCAAAGGGCTGCACTTGATTTTACTCTGCAGATATCAGTCGGCCTCCATAAAAGTGAACCTAGACCGTTCTAGCTTCACCTGTTAGGGAGCAGCGGTTGTGAGCTGTCTGTTGCACACAGGCAGAAGAGTCTGGGACGTTTAATGTTACACCGCTAAGAGTCTGCCTCCTATCCCCAGCCCATTTACCATCTCAGCTAAATGGGGCTTGAAGTGTAAGTTAATTTCAAATTTTATGAGCTTTCTCTACCAATATTATCAGCAAAAACAAATAGCAGTGTAATTTACCTTAAGCAAAAGATGTTATCAGCTTGGGAGTAATGTAGGCAGAAAGGAAAATTGAAAATAAAAAAACAAATTGCCAGTCTCATTCCATGTGCAGTTGTAAGAAGGCACACTTTCGTGAGATACCCCCCCCCCCCCAGATCCCACATACAAACGAGGCCAGCTGGGAGAGCCTGAGACACCGACAGAAACCACAGAGGTACCAGGGCTACGGTGTGCAGCTGGCGTTCCAGTTCCCCTCCCGGTCCTGTTCACCCCACAGCATCCCCATCAAACAAACCCAGCCAGCTCAGACCACAGATACTCGTGGCTGCCAGTGATTCACCCACGTGCACAGCATTCATCTGAATCCTGCCTGCTGTTAGGTGGTGTGAAGCAGCAGCAAGCCAACTGGCACATTAGCCAACTTGGGCAAATACCTGTATCCCACATTGGCAGACCTGGATTATGATTATGCTAGCAGAGGATCTCAGGAGATTCCACCTTCTTAAATGATACCCTTGGAAACCCCTGCAGTGGGCTGGGCCCCTTATTCCCTACATCAGGAGATTACTGGGAGACTAGTTTGTTCCTTCTTATTACTAAAGCAAAAGTTAACTCTTAACCATGGCCAGAGTCCAAAAATAAATGCAAGTAGAGGGGGAAGGGGTAGTGACAGCACCAGGTATTTCAAATCTCAGTCCTGGAATGCCTGCTGCTCCCAGGACAACCTCAGAAGAACAGAATTACCCACTATGAAGGGCCCGCGTCTGCGTGCGCTCAGGAAGACTTAGCACAGTACTGTATAAAAAGACATTAACCTACCTGATGGATTTCCACTACTTGAAACACATTTTTTCAAAATAGTCCTCAGGATCTTAAGATCACTCGAAGTGTAACCGTTTCAAGCACTATTAATGGCCGAATCACAGAATGGCAATTACTTCAGACACATTACAAAAAATAATAAGACCTGAGAAACAGTCACATTCTGCTCAGGATGGAGAATTAGAGCCCAGTCGCCCCAATGAGACTCCAGGTACTTAGCAGGTCACAGTCTGTCTTGTTTGTTTGTCTGTCTATCTACCTATCTAATCTACACCAGAAAGAATCCATAGTCCAGCAACAGACCTGAAAATGTGGAAAACTACTAAACTGTTCCTTGGTATGAGGAAAGAATTGGACTTCCTCTACAACAGAGCTCATAAGAAGAATTAACTGCTAAATATGCTCATCTGACTTCACGGTGCAGAACAGGGGCGAGGGCATGGTGTGACAACACGGGGCTAGCAAGCACAAGACCCTGGGTTCACATGCCAAGTACCTACAGGAAAGGGTCTGATTTGTGGCCAGCACAGGCCATCTTAAATACCTGGGCCCATGGGCCCAACCACAGTTCACCCCTAAGTAAAAGGAGTTCTCTTTCAGAGGAAAGCATTCTTTTTGCAAAAGCAAGTTGTCAACAGGAACGGGAAAGGAGAAGACTTCTTCAATCAAACATCTGAAACTCAATTCAAACAAAGGAAATTTCATTATTTTCCCATTTCATTATTTGTCCATCTCCCGTAAGATTTTCATGAATGTGGGTCAACTTTCAAACACACTCCACATAAGGCCTTATATGTTACTGTTCAAGTTTTAAGGACAAGTGAAAATCAGTTTTTAAAAATGTACAAAGTGTGAAATAAAACTGGAATAGTAAGTTCAGTCCAACATTTGTTTGAAGGTTAAATGATAAAAATAGCATTGCCTAAGGGCTACGCAGTGGCTCACGCCTGTAATCCCAGCTACGTAGGAGGCTGAGATCTGAGGATCAACGTGCAAAGCCAGCCCGGGCACAAAAGGACCTGAGACTCTTATCTCCAGTTAACCTCTAGAAAATGGGAAGTGGGGCTGGGCTCAAGGGTAGGGTGGTAGCCTTGAGCTGAAGAGCTCAGGGACAGCACTCAAGGCGAGTTCAAGCCCCATGACCCACCAAAAAAAACAAAAAAAAAAAGCATCGCCTCCTATTGGATCTTTTCTACTAAGGAAACAGTCTTCTTTATTGTACAAGCAACCACTCTACCTACAATGGGTTATTACTTAGAAAACCATAGTATGGTGGCTAAATACAGATTTTAAAACAAAAAGCAACATTCTAACAACATGAAAATTTTCCTAAAAACTAGTAAGAACTATAGCCAGCACATGGCTTCATCTCAGAATGACCTTACCTGAAGATTTCTTTCAATTACTCCTTCACAGGAATTGAAATTCATTTGACTTTTGTTACTACACAAATCGAAAAGAGCACAACTATCCAATAAAAAGTAAGCACTTCCTTTAGAAAGCAAAAGGGTCATCTCTCCCTCAACAAAACAATCTGTCAGAACAGTTTTCTAGTTAAACTTCAAGGAAACAAGATTATAATCTTCATAATAATAAATTGTTAGGCCCTGGTGGTTCACACCTATAATCCCTGTAATGCCAGCTACTCAGAAGGCTCAGAGCTGAAGACAATGATTCAAAGCCAGTCAAGCAGAAAAACACCTTTATCTCAAATTGACCACTAAAGCCAAAAGTGGAGCTGGAAGTGCTGGCCTAGAGCTAAATAAAAACTCAGCACCGCCAGCAAGGAATGTAGTAGCCTAGTGGTAGAGTGCTGGCCTAGCATAGCATGCACAAAGCCCTAGGTTCAATTCCTCAGTACCACATACACAGAAAAAGCCAGAAGTGGTGCTGTGGCTCAAGTGGCAGAGTGCCAGCTTGAGCACAAAAAAAAAAGTACCCATGGACAGTGCCCAGGCCCTGAGGTCACACCCCAGGACTGGCACCAAAATCAATTAATTAATTAAAATAAAATACCTCAACACCTAGGCTCTGAATTCCAATCCCAGGAGAAGCACATGCATGTGTGTGCATGCATACATGTGTGCACGCATGCACACACACACACACACAAACACACACATACACCATCATCATCATCATCATCATCATTCAGCTATCTTTGCTGAATATACGAATATCACTAGTTAAGGCTTATAATTTATAAGCAAAACCACAAATAGAATTGCTAGTTCAATAAAACACTTTTTCAGCCTTTATGAGCAATTCTCTCATTATTCGGGAACTCGGGTCTACCACACATTATCAAAAGTGTAGAAAACTGACCACAAATGGAGAAGAACAAGGCTAACAGGAATAGTATTTAAATTTAAAAAACCAAGCCCTGGGCCAGGAGTTTGGCCTAGTGGTAGAGTGCTTGCCTAGTATGCACGAAGACCCGGGTTCAATTCCTTGGTACCACATACTTAGAAAAAACAAAAAACAAAAAAACAAGCCCTACAGTATTCTAAACTTTAGTGCTCAAGCATAATTCTGAATAAGTAGTGAATCCAAGTTTTAAAATGACATTACATATCAAGTATCATATATTGAAGATTTTTAACATTTGGGCCAATATCTCACAATGCCCCAGTTCTGAAGTAATGACTCGGAAAGATAAAGTGAACACAAAGAAGCCATAGAGAAAACAAGCTATAATCAGAAGCCACAAAAGTAAGAGGAAAAACTAAGCCAGAAAAAGTAACAACAAGAAGGTCATATGCTGGGTGTGGTGGCTCACGCCTGTAATCCTAGCTACTCAAGAGGCTGAGATCTCAGGATTGAAGTTCAAAGCCAGCCTGGGCACTCAAGTCCATGAGACTCTTATCTCCAATTGACCTCTAGAAGGCTGGAAGTAGGTTTGTGGCTCAAGGAGTAAGGCCTTGAGCTGAAGAGCTCAGGAACAACGCCCAGGCCCAGAGTTCAAGCCCCAGGACCGATGACAACAACAACAAAAAAGGTCATAAAGAATACTGGGGGAAAAAATAGGTGGAAGAACCTTTCACATTAGGAAAGGACCTCTTGAGAATAAAGGAAAAGAAAAGGTACAAAACAAACGGATGTTTAAAAGCAAACCAGCAACGATCTATAACCAGTATGACCCACAATTGATCAATATTCTCCCATAAGCACACCAAGCAGGTCAATAAATACTACAATAAATACTATAGGCAAATCAATCCGCAATAAATGCCAATGTGCCATCAGAAAAATTAGGAAAAGACACCAGGGCATCCTGATAATTCAAGAAGAAAATGAAATCGTCAAAAACATTTGGAATGATGTACCGTGTATTATAATGTTAAAAATGGTACAGGTTGGGGTGCTTACTGCATGTGTGAGTCCTGGTTTGAGCCCCAACCCAAGTGGATGAAAGGACAGGATAGAGGGAAGATGAGAGGATGGGAGGGTAAAAGGGAATGCTAATGTAAAATGCTAATCATAAGATCTTTTTTTCTTTGGAAGTGCCGGCTTTGAACTCAAGGCCTTGTGTTTGCTAGACAGACACTCTACCACCTGTGTCAAACCTCCAGCCCTACAAGTGTCATTCTTGATGCAACATATTAAAAACGAAATAATGACTCTCAGTGCTGGCAAAGGTAGTAGAGACAAACTTCCTATACCTGTTGATACAGAGATTACTACAGTCCTTTCGAAAACAATTTGTCAATACATACCAAGATCCTGTAAAGCCATGGCATACCCTGGACACTATGTTGACAATAAATGATACAACTTGAGAATGGGGAAGGGAAGGAAAATCTGGGAGAGAGGGAGGGAAGGGATGATGTAGTTAACTATGTAACTAACTGCTCAGTACATTACCTTCAGAATAACAATTTTAAAAAACGTGCAAATCCCCAAACATCCTTAACAAGTGACTCCCAGCTTATGGTCGATGGCTTCCAGGAGCCCGAGACCCTGTCAGGGTCTACAAGGTCAAAACTATCGTCAAGACATGATTTGTTTTTTCTGCGGGCATGGGTAAGACTTCCAGCTCCTGAAAATAAATCAAGGTGCGGGCTCCATAACCAAATTATCAGTCATTGTAGTCTTCACCTTCATACTCACCTGGAAAAAGATACATCTCTAATTAAGAGTACTCACTAAGAAATAAACAAACCCTCTTCAATTATTGGTGCTGGGAAAACTGGGCAGGTACATGCAGAAAACTGAAAAACTGAGCCCAGCCTGTTGCCATGCACAAACATTAACTCAAAAATGGATCAAAGATCCTATTATCAGACCTGAAACTGCTACACAACAGAGTAGAAGAGACACTGGAACTCATTGGCACAGGCAAAAACTTCTTGAACAGAGTCCCAGGATCACAACAGACTGGAGAGAGACTGGACAAATGGCACTACCTAAAAATAAAAACTTTCTGCACAAAGACATCCTACTAAAGTAGAAAGACAGCCAACCAACTGGGAAAAGATATTTACCAATAATACATCAGATAAATGCTTAATATCCAAATCTACAGGGAACTCAAGAAACTAATCCCCCCAATCCCAACAAACCAATCACTAAATGGGCAAGGGAACGAAAGAGAGATCAAAATAAGAGGTTAAAATGACAAAGAAACATATGAGGAAATGCTCATGATCCATGGTCATAAAGGAAATGCAAATAAAAACAACCCTAAGATACCACCTTACCCCAGTCAGAATGGCCAACATTCTGAACTCAGACAACAAATGCTGGTGAGGATGTGGAGAAAGAGGAACCCTACTGCACTGCTGGTGGGAACAGCCACTCTGGAAGGCAGTTTGGAGGTTTCTCAAAAAACTGAAAATAGACCTTCCCTACAATCCCGCCATGCCACTCTGGGCATCTACCCTGAGCATCATAACCCAGGATAGGATGAGGACACCTGCTCAGCCATGTTCATCTCTGCACTGTTCACAATAGCCAGGCGATGGAAACAACCCAGATGCCCCACTACAAATCACTGGATACAAAAATGTGGTACATATACACAATGGAATTCTACATAGCCAACAGACAAGATAAAATAATGGCATTCGCTGGGAAGTGGGTGGAACTAGAGCAAATCGTGTTGAGCGAGATAAGTCAAGACCAAAGGAACAAAAGGCACATGGTCTCCTTGATATGTGGATCTTAGATCCAAACAGTACAAGAGCCATGACTCAATATTCTGGTACCCAAGGTTATAGACACAGTCTTGTGTCTTGGATATAAATATAGCTACACAGACATAAAAATCTATGATGGGATATATACTCTACAGACCTATTGATATATTATATAGATCGATATGTATCTAGGCCATACAAACTCTCAGCTTAATTTTAATTTTGTTCTTAAATTTATGTGCCAGTGATTACATATAGAGATCCCATTCTTGAATACTTGTTTGTTAAACTTGATGTTTGAAATATGATACAAAAAAATCAGTGTCAATAAAATCTTTTAATTAAAAAAAGAATATTCACTAATTACATTATCTTGTCCTCCTAAAATTCTGTATAACAAAGTAAGTACACAACAAGCCCAACTCCTGTGTGTCAGAATACATCAGTGTCAGAAATGCACCTGTGGATAGAGCTGAGCGAGCCTTTCCCGTGCCACACATTCTTACTTAAGTGAACAATGAACAAACCACGATTATTCAGATTCGGGTATCTGGCAAACATTTTCTCGGAAATAAATGACATGAGCCTGTCATCTCAAGGAAAACAACTAATAGCATTTGTTGCCAATGATAGAATTTAAGCTTTCAAGGGAAATTCAAATATTGGAAAGCTAATATCCAGCCCCTTAAACTTGACAGCTGCAAATCTTGCAGACTTTTACGGAAATCGGTGCAACTATTAACAAATGTCATTTTTTGATACTGAATAATGAAAGGTGATGTTTGGAAAATTGGCATAGTTCACAACCAACATCTTCAAACGAGCAATGCATGACGAAGGAGGCAAAGTTCAACAGACTATGATGTAATGTTGTGAAAAGTTCCTGGACAAAATTGCGGATTTTACACTACAATTAGTGTTTAAGAAAATATCACTTGTGGGTGGGCATGATAGCTAACGCCTGTAATCCCTGCTATTCGGGAAGCAGGCGGTGGGGTTACAAAGTTTAAGGCCAACCTGTGTGTGTGAGAGGGGGAGGGAGGGGGAGGGGGGAGAGATGGGGGAGGGGGGAAGAGAGAGAGAATAGATAGATAGATAGACAGACAGACAGAGACTCCATCAGAGCCATGGCAGTGTGAGCCGGCACAACCCATGCTGAAGCACAAAGCAGAACACCGGGAGCCTAGCATCCTGACAGTGTGGGAAAGCACGAACAGGAGGATCACAGTCCAGGCCAGCTCAAGAAACAAAGTAAGGACAGCAGAATGGATCAAGTGGCAGTGCACCTGCCTACCAAGGGTGAGGCCACGTGCAAAGCCCAGTCTTCTCAGGAGGTTGGATTTGCAGTCTTTCTGTAATAACAAGAATACCTAAAATTTACCCCAAATGACCTCGGAAGCCTACTAAATTACTATTTCCTTCTCCAATTTCATCAGGCTGGGGTTTCTGCAGATTCTTCTACTGCACACATGTCAAGGGAGGAGGTATAACTCAGCTGGTAGACAACCAACCAAGAAGTGACACCATCAGGTGCTGAGTCCCCAACTTAAGTGCCACCGGGGTTGGTGGCTCACACCTGTAATCCTCACCACTCAGGAGGCTGAGATCTGAGGATCTCGACTGGAAGCCAGCCCAGGCACTGAAGACCCAGAGGCTCTTATCTCCAATTAACCACTAGAAAACCGGAAGTGACACTGTGGCTCCAGGGACAGGGTGTTAAAACCTTGAGCTGAAGAGCTCAGGGGTAGCGCCCAGGCCCAGAGTTCAAGCCCCACAACCCCCCAAAAAACAAAAAAACACAAACATATGTGGCAACCAATTCAAGGCTAAAGGAACTGAATTCCTTCATGTAAGACATTAATTTGCAAAAGGGCACAATGGTTTTTAAAATATTACTAGTCTCCATGTTTATAAGGAAACTAATTTTTACATAATAAGCACCCATTTTTTTTTTACAATTTCTCAGATTATGATTACATGAGGTAGATACAACTCACATAAACAATAGTTCTGTGGGGGTCTTTAATATTTGTTCAGGTATAAAGAATGTGGAAACCAAAAGGGTTGAGTATACTTCTGACACAGCCACTTCCAAATTCTGGAAGACCACAGCAAGAAAATAAGCACGCTTGACATGAGGACTATATAAAAAAAATTTTTAATCTTTGAGTGGAACAATAAGGAACTGAATACCCCATCTAGAATATGCCACTACAGGTTACTTAAATTCTAAACGTTTGTGTCAAATAGTGCTCACGGTATGTTGGAGAGGTCTACTCACTCAAGAAGGGGAGATGGTGTTAAAAAAAGAGAAGCAGCCAATCCTTACTGGCCCATGCCTCTAATCCCAGGTCCAAGGCTAGCCTGGACCAAAAAAATAAGTAAAGTTCCTTAGACAGCTTCTAGGCGTGGTGGTGTGACTGTCGTTCCAGCTGAGTGGGGAGCTGAGACTGGGGTGACCAGGATTCCACACAAGCCCCCAAATAAAGGCCCACAAGATGGCATCTCAACAGAGCCATGCTGGAACTGAGGCTGTCAGGTGGACAAGAAGCGCTCTTCTCAAGCCCCAGGAGAGACACCCGCGAGTCCCTCCTCTCCGGGATCCGTGGCCACTCCTCCTTGGGGGCATCTTGTGGTCACTTTGCAGTTAGGACTTCGCGGCAGAGAAACCCAGGCCACACCCAAACAAAGGCAGGCTCCTGGACAGTGGAACCACGTGCGCTCTTGGCCTGGCCTTTGTACACAAACTCCTGCTTAGGGCTTCCTGTCGCACCTCACAGGGATACTGTTACAGCCATGGATGGCAATGGTGTGACACGCCCAGACCTCCTCCCAAAGCCCACCCAGTCACGGTCCCTCGCCCCTATCACCACCCCACCTCCGTAAGCCTGAGCTCTCCCACACCCCAAGCCCTAGAAAACATTTTGTTTTCTGGTGGGTCATGGGGCTGTCCCTGAGCTCTTCAGCTCCAGGCTCCCGCCCTACCCTTGAGCCAAGCCCCACTTCCCTTTTCTAGAGGTTCATTGGAGATAAGAGTCTAGGGTCCTTTTGTGCCCGGGCTGACTTTGAACCTTGACCCTCAGAGCTCAGCCCCTGAGGAGCTAGGATGACAGGCGTGAGCCACCGCGCCAGGCTAGAAAACAACTTCTTAACCACATTTCCCTCAACAGTGTATCGGGTGCCTGTACCAAGAAAACTGTTTATTCTCCAAAGGTATTTGGGAGCTGTGGAATATATTTGGTGGTTCATGAATGAGGGAGAAAAGAGCATTAAAAAAACAGTGTGGCATCCCTACAAATGGAAGCCTACCCCAGGTCTGGCTAGAATACCAGGAGATTACTTCTTACAAAGGACACAAAGTATTTCCTATCAAAATAAATAAACAGAAGAGAGAAATACAAAGTAGAGATGAAGAGCCAGGGGTGGTGGTTCACTCCTGGAATCCTAGCTATTTCAGGAGGCTGAGATCTGAGGGTGGCGGTTCAACGCCAGCCTGGACACTAAAGTCCATGAGACTCTCATCTCCAATTAACCTCTAGAAAACTGGAAGTGGTGCTGTGGCTCAAGGGGTAGAGCACTAGCCTTGAGCTGAAGAGCTCAGGGACAGCGCCCAGGCCCAGAGAACAAGCCCCATGACCCACACAGACACACAAAAATGTATATACATAATGTGAACAGAATACAAAAATATATGCTCTGTTCTAAAACTGCCCCGGGGGAAAAAAATCTTCCTTTTCTTTGACTGGCCAATCTTCAGCCATTTTGCCACTCATGAGTAGAGTCAACAAAAGTTAATGAAACAAAGTTAAATTCCAACTTATACAATGCCTGCCTTAAAAATAAAATCCCAGCTGGGGGCAGTGGCTCACGCCTGTCATCCAGGCTACTCAGGAGGCTGAGATCTGAGGATCAAGGTTAAAACCAGCCCAGGCACAAAAGGACCTGAGGCTCTTATCTCCAATGAACCTCTAGAAAATGGGAAGTGGGGCTTGGCTCAAGGGTAGGGTGGTTGCCTTGAGCTGAAGAGCTCAGGGACAGCGCCCAGGCCCAGAGTTCAAGGCCCCACCAAAAATCCATAAATCAATCAATCCCAAAGGTTCTAATCAGATAAATATTGCCCTAAATTAAATTAAATCTGAGTATTGGAAAGAAGGCCAGTTAACAGCCTATGAAAAGCAATCTACTAAAATATGTAGGTTGAGAACAGAAGTATGTGGTGTGTCACTTCAATTGTATGGACAGCTACTTGTGATGGTTTCCCTTTCCTCGATTTCTGGCGAACACGGTCGGACCTCACCGAAGGCTGCAGCCAGGAAAGCTCCTCAATAGGCATAAGCGTGTTCGGTGCCACAAATCTAAATGACGCGAGTCTGGATTTGGCGTTTTTTTTCCTTGATAGCCATGGGGCCTGAACTCTGGACTCAGGAGTTGTCCCTGACAGACTTTAGTACCCGGGCTGGCTCTGAGCCGTGACCCTCAGATCTCAGCTCCTGAGACACTAAGGTCACAGGCGTGAGCCCCCACGCCTGGCTAGGATTTGGCCAAGACGATCGGCACAGACACCACGACCAGCAAGACGTCAAGAACACTCTGCGGCCACGACAACCTGGTTGTTTGGAGCTGGTCCTCCTTGTACGTGTGGGTGTGGTCTCACCCCGGTCAGGGGAGAAGCCTTCCTTAGCAGGCTGGACGAGGCACCGGTGGGGAGGAGGAGGTATGAAGCACCCCTGGAGGGCGTGTGTATGGTAAACATCCACCTCTGGTGCTTCAAATGGAACCCCTGGACTGGGCCTGTGTACCTGGGGTAAGACCCCTGCCTCCCTCCCCAGTGTCCTGGAGGCCAGGCCTCCTCCCTCCCCAGTGTCCTGGAGGCCAGGCCTCCCCCCTCCCCAGTGCATGGAGGCCAGGCCTCCCCCCTCCCCAGTGTCCTGGAGGCCAGGCCTCCCCCCTCCCCAGTGTCCTGGAGGCCAGGCCTCCTCCCTCCCCAGTGCATGGAGGCCAGGCCTCCTCCCTCCCCAGTGCATGGAGGCCAGGCCTCCCCCCTCCCCAGTGTCCTGGAGGCCAGGCCTCCTCCCTCCCCAGTGCATGGAGGCCAGGCCTCCTCCCTCCCCAGTGCATGGAGGCCAGGCCTCCTCCCTCCCCAGTGCATGGAGGCCAGGCCTCCTCCCTCCCCAGTGTATGGAGGCCAGGCCTCCTCCCTCCCCAGTGTCCTGGAGGCCAGGCCTCCTCCCTCCCCAGTGTCCTGGAGGCCAGGCCTGTGAGCGCTCATCTCCATGGCCAAGTGGTGCTCTAGGTTCCTCAAGTCCCCGGGCCTGCTTCCCATTTGACAAGGCCCTGCTGGCCACGGTCCGGGCACGCGCACTCACCTGGGGAGCCCCGGGAACGCGCGCTCACTCCCCGGGTCCAGGCACAAGCACTCACTCCCGTGCCCACTCCCGTCCAGGCACGCGCTCACTCCCGGGTCCGGGCACGCGCTGACCTGGGGAACCCGGGCACGCGCTGACCTGGGGAGCCCCGGGCACGCGCTCACCTGGGGAGCCCCGGGCACGCGCTCACCTGGGGAGCCCGGGCACGCGCTCACCTGGGGAGCCCGGGCACGCGCTCATCTGGGGAGCCCGGGCACGCGCTCACTCCCGGGTCCGGGCACGCGCTCACTCCCGGTCCGGGCACGCGCTCACTCCCGGGTCCGGGCACGCGCTCACTCCCGGTCCGGGCACGCGCTCACCTGGGGAACCGCTGCCTCAGCTTCCGCAGGCTCTGCCGGGTGGGCGGCACGGACGCCAGGCCCCGGGCTATCTCCTCGTACTGGGCTTTGGTCAGGATCATGGCGGGCGGCGGGGGGGTCGTCCGCGGCCCCGCGCTCCCCTCGGCTCGACCTTTGCCCCGGGCGGCCGGGCGGGACGCGGACGGCGGCGGCGGCGGCGGCGGCGGCTCGGGGGGGGGGGGGGGGCGGCGCGGCCTCCCCGCCCTTCCTGGGCGTTCCGCGCAGCCGCAGTGGCCGGCCGAGGCCGCGCCGCCATGCCGGGGACGGGCGCCCGCCCGCCCTCCCGGAAGTGCGGCCTCGCCGCGGGCCCGCCGGGGTCGCGCGGGACGGGGCTCCCCCGAGCCGGGCCCCGCCGCAGCCCGGGCCAACGGGGCCCCCGGGCGTCGACGGCGGCCGCCTCGGGGCGCGGGACTGGAACGCGGAGGGCCGCGGCCTAGCGAGCCGGCCGACGCCCTGCCCCGATGCCCCGATGCCCTGCCCGGCCCCGATGCCCTGCCCCGATGCCCTGCCCTGCCCCGACGCCCTGCCCCCCCTCCGGAATGCGCTGGCGGCCTCGAGTGGAGCCTCTGCGCGTCCCACCTGCAGCCAGAGGATTTGAGGAGGCCAGGAGGGAAGAGGTGCGGGTTGAACCCTGGACTCCTCACGGGGCCGCAGACACCGGGAGACACCCGGAGACATCCGCAGACACGGGGCCGCACACACCCACAGACACCGGGAGACACCCGCAGACACGGGGCCGCACACACCCACAGACATCCGCAGACACCCGGAGACATCCGCAGACACGGGGCCGCACACACCCACAGACACCCGCAGACATGGGTCCGCAGACACCCGCAGACACCCGCAGATACCTGCAGACACGGGGCCGCAGACACGGGGCCGCAGACACCCGCAGATACCTGCAGACACCCGGAGACACGGGGCCGCAGACACGGGGCCGCAGACACCAGGAGACACGGGGCTGCAGACACGGGACCGCAGACACCCGCAAACACCCAGAGACACGGGGCCGCAGACACCCACATACACCCGCAGACACCCGGAGACACCCACAGACACCCGGAGACACGGGGCCGCAGACACGGGGCCGCAGACACCCGCAGATACCTGCAGACACCCGGAGACACGGGGCCGCAGACACCCGCAGATACCTGCAGACACCCGGAGACACGGGGCCGCAGACACGGGGCCGCAGACACCAGGAGACACGGGGCTGCAGACACGGGACCGCAGACACCCGCAAACACCCACAGACACGGGGCCGCAGACACCCACATACACCCGCAGACACCCGGAGACACCCACAGACACCCGGAGACACGGGGCTGCAGACAGGGGGCCCGCAAACACGGTCTCCACCACAGTGTCATGTACGGGATGAGAGCAGGGGGTGTGAACTTGATCCAGGAATCCTGAGACCTTGGGGTATCACTAAGAATGCACACCGCACGTCCAGGGATGTTTGAGCCAGGTGTGTGTGTGTGTGTGTGTGTGTGTGTGTGTGTGTGTGCTGTGTATGTGTGTGTGCTGTGTATGTATGTATGTGTGCTGTGTATATGTGTGTGTGTGGTGTGTGTGTGCGTGTGTGTGCTGTATATGTGTGTGTGGTGTGTGTGTGCTGTGTATATGTGTGTGCGGTGTGTATGCATGTATGTGTATGTGTGTCTGTGTGTGTGGTGTGTGTGGTGTGTGTGTGTGTGTGTGTGTGTGTGTATTACACTGTCTTCTCAGGCGTCTCAAAGTCCAGCCCCCAAAAGTAGATCTTCAGCAACTAGGAAAAAAAAAAAAAAAGATCCATTTTTTTCTCCCCCTCAATATTTACATCAGAATGTGTTCTGCACATATGCTTTCCGTCTCGCCCTGGTTGTGTGACATTTGTTCGTAACTATTTATTTATGGCAGCACGGCCTGGAGTTGCCACCTGGCTGGTCTGTGGCTGACCCCGCCGTGACTTTCACATGAAAGCTAGCTGACGATAAGCAGACGCCAGTAGATTCTCCCCATTCCTTTCCCAGTTCACAGCCCCCCATCAGACTTTTATAGAAAACATCAGTTCAAGGATGTCTGTACTGGTTACTTTTATAGCAACCCTTCTCCCTGTCCTGCATTTAGCCTCAGAACCCTTAAGGAAAATGCCAGGTTTGTTTTTCTGTTTTTAACATGCTGGCAGTTTACAGTTTTCACCCAAACCCAGTAGATTGTTGGAGCTGAGGGAAAAGCAAAGAGATGCTGCCTTTTCATTGGCCATCACCACAGTATTGTTAATTAAACACAGATCTGGTCTTCTAGACCTTCCTTCCACGTTGCCTAACACCACCGCCCCAACACAAACTCACTCCATTTCAGTAAGGCCATTTTCTTCTAAGTGAGGTAGGGCTATGAAATAAGAGCACCATGACTTCCGGTTCAACATCAGCCATGGAATGGGGGGCCGCGAACAACTGACAGCCACTGCCACCCTGCGTGTGCTCAGTGGTACCCGAGCCAGTGAAAAAGGAATCAACTGAAAAGGAGAAAGACCCCCAAATACAGTAGGAAATCATGCCACAAAAATGGGCCAGAGCCTACAGACGTGGTGAGATGGACCAGATTTCTCTGAAGGGTGCACATGTTGGACAATTTTAAAGATAGTGTTTGGAAGGGAGGCATTGGGAGGTACTTGAATAAGTGTATAGACACAATGGACTAAAGGTAGGAATGAGCTAGTCCCATGCCTACAAAGTTCACACTGGAGCAGAGTTCCAAGCAAAATGAAAGGAGAAGAAAGGATAGGTCAGTTTTCACTCCATGAACCTAATGCATGCTTTTGTTTTTAATACATTACTTTGTTTCGGTGCTAGGACTTGAACTCAGGGCCTGGGTGCTGTCCCTGGGCTTTTGTGCTTAGGGCTAGAGCCAGAACTCCACTTTGGGCTCACCCCTCACCCCTCTCCTTACCACCACCCGCCCCTGGCTCCTGTCCCTTTAGTGGCTTCTTGGAAAAAGAGTCTCATCGGCTCAGGGGTGTAGCTTTGGGCCACAGTCCACAGATCTCAGCCACTTGAGTAGCTTATAGACATGAGCCACCAGTACCTGGCATGTTTTTTTGTTCTTTTTGTTTTTTTGTCAGTGGTAGGGCTTGAACTCTGGGCCTGGGTGCTGTCCCTGAGCTCTTCAGCTCAAGGCACCTCCCTACCCCTTAAGCCACAGCCCCACTTCCGGTTTTCTGGTGATTGGAGGTAAGAGATTCTTGGGCTATATAGTGCCTGGGCTAGCTTTGAACCCCAATCCTCAGATCTTAGCCTCCTGAGTAGCTAGGATTACAGGCGTGAATGACTGCACTCGGCTACCTGGCACTTTAATTATAAAAATCTGAATCTGCTGTGTCGTCTCTGTTGAAATGATTACATTGACTATGTTAAAGGAAACTGTCCTGCACTCACCGAGCAGTATTCAGTGTAGTAGATCTTACAGCCCCTGCTCTCTAGATTAAGAAACTAATCTCAAAGATAGGAAGGATTTGCCTTCAAGCTCTAGGAGCTAACTTACAAAACCATGATTTGAACTAAAGTTAATCAGAGTCTAAAGCCTCGTGTTGTTCTCTGTATTACAGTATACATCAAAAGAATACGAACACTCTTCGGCTGAGTTGCTCTCAATTAAGCATGTATAGCCAGCCAGCTTCCTGCATTAACACTGACCTTCCATTTGGATCTGTAGCCAAAACAGATTTTAAAGATCGTTTGGGCACTTTTCATGTTTTTCTCTTTACACTCTGAGATACCACCCGTGTTAACTGCTTGTCTCATCTGCGTGACCAGAACACCTAAGGACAGTTTGGAAAGAAAGATTTATTGTCACTCACAGTTTCAGAGGGCTCAGCGCGGTGGCACTTGGCTCTGCTGTTCCTGGACTCACGGTGAGATCAAGCATTGTGGTGGGGAAGAGAGCTGTTCACCCCCTGCCCACAGGAAGCAGTCACCCCCAGTGAGCCCCCCACTCCATTCACCCAGGCCTTATCACTTAATAATGTTGTTCCCGAACCTCCTGCAATAGCTCCACCCGCAGAAGACCAAGAATTGAACACATGAACTCCTAGAGGGACACTGTGTGTTCATAACACCAGCTTTTGCAAACAAATCTCACTTGTCTCTATTTGCCATCCTTGAGCAGTGAGTCATTTTTTTCATATATTTTTATTGTAATTAATAGAAGGGTTACATTATATTCACCAGATAGACGGTGCATTACTTCACATACATTGATATTTTTCAAGTCTTGGTCCCCATTTCTCTCCCCCACCCCCACCCCTCATCTTGTTTTCCTCCCTTCCTTATCCGACTTCAAATAACCAAATACGCATTTATACAATATATCAGATAACCAAGTGAAATACTGTAACAATATGAGATAACCAAGGGACAGCAAAAGAGATGAGAGATATTTTACCTTGATTCCCCAAATATAAAATCTAGTAATAAAAGCGCAGAATAATTCAGTGGTTGAGGCCCAAGACTAGTATCCAGTGTAATAACTGGAGGAAAACAAACACAGACATCTGGTACATACCAACAGAAGTTGAGCCAGGCCACGATGGGCAGACCCAAACGCTGGTCCCCTTAGGCAAGGCAGTGATAAATGCTCTCTTGATCTCTAACAGCAAATGGCCCATTCCAGACAAATGATAAACCCCAAGGCCATTCAAACCTCTACAAACAGACATTGTCCCAAGGACGTATTTCAGAGTGCACCATCCCAAATCTGTTACTCGGGAATACTAAAAGCTGGCACTCTCCAAGCCAGCAAAGCCATCATCCACTTTAGTCACTTTCCTTCATCTCAAGTCCACCCTGTGGGTTAAGTGCAGTCATTAGAACTGTTCTCCATGTAAGACCACCAAGCATACAGAGGCACCCTCAGCATACCTCACCGCTTATTTTGCAACATCCTAGAGACTAGTGCTTCTCAAATGATCTGTGCTGGGGACCCTGTTCTCTCTCAATTTGTTATGGATAAATCAGAAAAATAAAAAATACTCAAAACATAAAATTCAAAAAGGAAAGACATAAAAATTTGTCATTGAGATTCAATAGGATTACTTTGCCATACTAAGATAAATGCTTAGCCTCAATCTCCCAACGTCTAGACAAATGATGAAAAAGTTTCAGGATCTTGCTGGTTCGAAAGCCATCTTTCAGTAGCAATGCACGTTAAAAAGCCAACAGTGTAAGTAAGATAGGAATATTCACAGGCAGATTGCTCGTTCCAGAGCCTAAGGTGCCAGTCTTTTGATGTACTCTTATTTAGACAAGTGTCTAATCATCAACCACCACTGGCATCATCATCATCATCCTACTCCATGTAGTTCTCAAGTAATGTGCCCATTAGTAGGGTCAGCAGTGCAAATCCACACGGACCATTGAATTCGTACCATATGAAATGAATACCATATGTTTTATTGCATGAAACCTAAGTTTTCTTTAAACGATAAGTCCATTGATCAGAGCCTAGATTCCTCTTTTGTATTGAACCACACTCAGAACCTTACTGGGGCCCGATCAAGACTAATAATCACCACTTACACATTATCACCACATCTGACAGCGCTAAGGAACAAAAGTAGTATTTTCACAGAGACAATCTCTCCAGGGTGTTTGTATGTTACAGCAGAGGTAGATGTATGAATGTTTGTTGAATATGGACTGAACCCTTTTAAATTTTCTCCTCATCGGGGACTTGTGGATAATTTGCAAGCAATTTGTATCCCCTTTGCCTGTAGGACTAAACCTCGATGTCATTTCTGCAGTTGTCAATCACTTTTCTTGTCCCAAAGACCATTCTGCAAGAATGCACCATGTTCTGAGGTTTTTCTCCCATGTTTAAATTCAGGAATTGAAAGGAGCGATGCTGAAGGGATAGAAGGTTTCTGGGAGGGGTGGGGAGAGAGGAAGAAAGGTACGGCCCATAATAAGCACTCCTTTCAGGAGAAACTAGTATTGGAAGTGCATGTCAGCTAGAGATCAGTTCTAAGACTCTTCATTTTAAAAATTACCCTTTTTTGCTATCCCATTTGGTTAGACATTCAGAAGAGCAGGTAAGATGTCAGTCAAGATTTATAACTCTCTCCTGCCCTGTGATTGATAGAGAGGTAAAGAAAAGAGTTATTTCCTAGGCAAGTGTAGCAGTTAGAATGTTCTTTTACGAAAATGAAAGTATATTACATAGCTATCTAATGTATCATAGTTGTAGAGCTGTAACTGGCATCATTGTATCAACTTGAAATATGGGGAAACTAAGGTCAAAAATCACTTGCACTTCAGGCAGTTTCTCTACACCTTATATTTTAGAGGTGAGGCTAAGCACATTTTTATACTTAAATTCATTTGGAATACCCATTAATATTTATTTCTTATAGTCAAAAATGAAAGCTCGGATGCTCTCAGATCACCTACTTTCATCCCTTGAAAGCCCCCCCTGTAACTGCATTGACATTCCTGCCATTCTCATTTTTTAGACAATGTCACTGCACCTGTGGCTCACGTCTGTAATCCTAGCTACTCAGGAGCCTGAGCTCTGAGGATCTCGGTTCAAAACCAGCCTGGCCAGGAAAATCTGTGAGACTCTTCAATGAACCACCAGAAAACCAGAGGTGGAAGTGGCTCTGTGGCTCAAGGGGTAGAGCAATAGCCTTGAGCTGAAGAGCTCAGCACCCAAGCTCACAGTTCAAACCCCTTGACTGACAAGAAAAAAAAATGGGTTATATACTTAACTTGGGTCCAGTTTCTCTTAATTTCGATTACACTGTAAGCAAGATATCCTGTGTGCTAGTTTGACCCTGGTGTATATGAAAACAGAGGAGTGGGTTTCTGAGGTTAGGAGACCAATCCTATGAGATCTTTGACATATCTTACAGCCCGCCAAGTCTCTCCTTGGGCTCCATTAGCCAGCCACAGTGCAATGTGCGAGTGAGGTCACGGGCCCCCTGGAGCAAGGTGGGGCTTTCAGTGGCCCCTGGACAGCTTTCCTGGGCATTCCGTCCACAGAGCCAGGACTAGGTCTCCATTTCACTTCAAGTCACGCTGACAGGCTTCAGTGAATGCAAGGATGAGAAGGGATTTATGGTAATGGGACAGGGCAAAGAGCAGCTAAAGCAGGAGCTTCTAGAACACTTAAGCTCCACACATAGTTTCGCATAGGCACCCACAGATGTAGTCTTATGAAACAACCCTGAAATTATAGACAGGAGTGCTTAAAATGACCAACCAGTGTAACTGGTGCCTACAGTGAGAATCCACACTGGCTCATTCACTCACCACTTAGACACGCCCCAGGAGCGAGGCATTTCTCCAGGCAACACTCGAGGTTAGTTAGATTCATGGTATATACAATGACTCCACCTGAGCCCTCATCTACACAAGGAAACTATAGGACATCATTGGACCACCTGGCTAGAAAAGAATTCAGATGATATAGATTTGCTTATTTCATTGTTTCAGATATACATTAGGTACATCGTCTCCCTAATACTAGGAAATATACACTGAAGGATGGTGAGATATCTATCTATCTATCTATCTATCTATCTATCTATATATATGCAAAAGACCCTATTAGGGAAAAAAACTAAAAAAAAAGACAAAAAGTGTGGAATATCAACAAAGCTTGATCTAGATATGGACTATGTATTTTTGTACTCTTTTAACACTGTACTATTTTTATTTTGTAACATTTGGTAAATTATTTCCAAATGAAGAGTTTAAAATAAAACCATTTTACTTTGCAAAATGAACAAAAACATACTGCCCTAAAATAATTTCATAAGCTTTCCTAAGTCATTATGATATATGAAAGTTTGACGGACATGCTAATTCAAGACTATAAGATGTACCAGAGAGGGTACACTGAGACAAACCCTCCACAACAGCTTTGTCTTCCTCCCCTGACATGGGTCTTATACGCTGTTTCATCTGTATCTAAAGAAGATATGTTAATGTATACCATTCACTATACAATTTTAATTCTCTGTCTCTGTCTCTGTCTCTGTCTCTCTCCTAATAAATACCCTAAGATCCCAGCTATGTGATAGAAATGCCAGAAAACTATCCCTTTAAATACACCCCTCTCTTTTCTTTTTTGTGCTGGTCTGGAGGCTGGTACTCAGGACCTGGGTGTGGTCCCTTATCTCTAACAGCCTCCTATTTTTAAAGCCATCCATAGAGAACTAAGGTAAAACACTTGCTCACCTTTCCAAGCCTCCATGGTAGTATTTTTTGAAAGGCGTCTCTGATGCAGACAAGACTCTGAAACAGATTCAGGTGCAGACTTGCTTGGCACAGTGCGATCTCTACTGCAAAGAGTAGAAACAGACCTGGCCTTGGGTCCCCACCCCCATCCCACATGGGGCCTGCGTTACCCCCTGAGGGGAGACAGCACTGACTCCCCATCTGCTTCCTTAACCAGAGGTAAACTGAGACCTAAGTGACCTGAGGCCAAGTTCAGCCAGTCTCACTCGCTGGACTCATGTTGGATTTCCACGAGTCACTGACCTTCCATTTTCTCCAGCACATTTCTCATTCATTCCTGCTGTTGTCCCAGTGTGCACAAGTCACATCCTCAGGGAGGTCCCAGGGCCTGTGAGACATCCACGTGTGGCTCCTTTTAAAGCTTTCAGTCTGCTGTCTCAGTGGCAGCATCGCCTGGGCTTGGCTTGCTAGCCAGCTGCAGTGTCTTCATCACTGCGAGAACCATGCTGCTACTGTATGGTGTGTGGGTCTTCCTTTACCCCATTTGTCAGCTAGTGAGATGCCTCTAAAGTGCTCCAGTGTGGAGCACTCCACACTTGAATACTTTTCAAGCTTCACTGTTTTTTTTCTGTATATTCTGATAAAGCCTACGTGCATCCAGCCAACCCACCCCCACTCCAAGGATGGCTCTCGTTTATTTTAAATAATAGAGCAAAACAAGGTACTTATTCACTTCTGTAACACTGACCTGGGAGAGACCAATTCTTTTTGTTGTTGTTTTGAGGTCACCATGTTTTAGAAATGGAGACGTAAAATACATCATATGAAGAGTACAGAGTTTGGCCTTTTAAGATGTCATTTGTCACTTGAGTATATCACGATTATTGCTGTGACTTCACGGTTCCTGTGACCTCATTTTTTCTCTACGTACACCCCTGTATCCTTCTCAGTAAATATCTTGTAAGATGGACCTAGGACACCTGACGCTGGAGGAAGACTTCAGGCCCCAGGTGCCCCAAAACCTTAAAAAAAAAAAAAAAGGTACAGGTATGAGTCTCCAATGCCTAGCTACATGAAGTATTGTTTAAAGGAATGGAGGGTGAAAAATTCAAAAGAAACTTTTTTGAATTTTAATATTTTATTGCATTTAATGAAGATGTATTTATTACTGGAGCAATTCAAAAGTGAAAAATTGAGATGTTTGATATTCTCATTATAGATATTCTAAGAATTGTGTAATATGTTATTCTGCATTGCATTTCTGTATTTCTTCAGTGTGTGTTTTCCACTATAGGATACCTCTGTTTGTTCTATTACTATTATTTTTCCAGTCAGATTGAATAATCTTTTCTTCTTGTTCACAGTTTGTACTGTTTTTCACTTTGACTTCCTACCATCATATTAAAATATGAACAAGAAAATTCAGAGTTGCTGGTACAGAGCAAATGCACCAACATATAATGGGCAATAATGAAAGACTCAACTGAGGAAATACCAACTTTTCCTGAAAAAAAAAAAAAAGTCGACAGAATGATGAGAATGACTCCATAAATCAGCAGCAAAATGTACCAAAAAGAATAGAATGAGTATGCTACTACAGAAAACATAAAAATAAGATCACTGATTCAATAGGTGAATCAAACACCAGGCCTGCTCCAGGTCCTCCTTGGTCAGAGTTTACTCCAATGGACTCTAGGATATCTCCAGATGTTGCCCTGAGGGGCCACCACCCAGCTGCCATGTCCCAAAGTATGGGAATGAGGACAGGAGCCTGCTGCGGGGGGCAGTGGCTGCTAGGTCTTCAGATGGCAGTTATGCCAAATGCATCGTGTCCGTCCATCCATGAAGGGAAGGGAAGGAGCGCTCGGGGATGGGGCCTGCAGGCTCTAGGGGCTGCTGCTCGGGCATCAGCAGTACAATGTGCTCTGTGGTGGGGATTTCTGGGGAACAAGGCACCCCAGCCTCTCCTTGGGCAGGCTCTGTGCTCTCTTCAAAAACGTCCGTCTTCGTGGGGCCCGCCGGGTCTGAGGGGGCCCCCGAGGCAGGGGTGTGGGTGTGGGCTGGCATCTTGTCCTGGCACTCGGTGCCTTTGCCCACAAGGTGCCCCAGCAGCTCCCGCAGCTCCCTCTCCTTCTCCCTCTTCTCCTGGGAGAGCTGGCTGACACGCTCGCCTTTCTCCCGATGCAGCCCGTCCAGGACTGCCATCTGCTCTTTGTAGATGGCAATGTCCTCTTCCATGGCACTGATGTGCTCTGACAGCTGGCCGCACCAATGCTGGAGGTCACCCTCTCCATCCTGGCGGTCCACCTTGTCGGGCAGGTCCTGGGTGAAGCAGATGTGCAACTTTTTCTTGGGCGTCGGTGTGTCCTGTTTCCTGGCCTCAGACACGTGGGAGTTCCAGCGCTTGGGGTACAGGGCCTGGCCCTCCAGCTTTCTCTGGTACTGGGCCGCCAGGGTTTCCAGGCACCCACAGCGGGCCTGCTGCTCCTGCAGCTGCCTGCTGAGCAGCACCTTCCTTGATTCCGCCGCTGATAGTGCTACGTGGTAAAAATCCCACATGGTGTGTGGGTTGTCTATGTCCTCTGGGACAGTCACATGGAGGGGAGTTGCCCCCTTACCTTTCTCCTCCTCTCCTCTTTCCACAGGGAAAGCCAGGAAGCTCAGCTGGGCCCTCAGCTGCTCATTCTCCTGTCTCATTGCCTGCAGGCTCTCCAGTGTGTCCTGTAACTTTGGAGGTCCTGCCTGGCTCCCCAGCTTGGTCTGCACCTGTCTCTGCTCCAGCTGTTCCAGCAGCTGGCTCTGCCGCTGCAGGTGCTGCTGCAGGGCTTCCTTCTCCAAGGTCAGCTGCTGATTAGTGGCCAGGTGCTGGTCACAGATGGCCCTGAGCTCCTGCAGCTGGGCCAGGGACTGGTCACGCAGCTCTTGCAGAATCTCAGCCTCTTGGCTCTTGACCTCGGCCATTCCTTTCCATTCTCCCAACTTCTCTTCCAGCTCAGCCAGCTTCTCCTGCAGGGTTGTCTTCTCCTGCCGCTCGGAGCACAGGCTGCCGGCCAGCGCCTCTTTCTTAGCGCTCAGCCTGTGGCAAGAATTCTGCAGCTGGGCCAGCTGCTCTTGCAACTCTCGGTTGCGCACCACCATGCATCTCATGGACTCGTGCTCCTTTTCCATCGTCTCCAGGATCTTGCGCCGATCTTCAGCGTGCTGATCCCACTCTTTGGCCTTCTTCTCCAGGATCCACAGCCGCTGCTGCTGCTCCAGGTGCTGGAGTCTGAGGTTCTGGTTTTCCTCTACCTGGAGGTGAAGCTGATCCTCCAGATTCTTGAGATCCTGCTGCAGCTGGAGGACCTGGGCCTGCAGCTGCTGCTCCGCCTGAGATGGGCCCGCAGGAGGCTGCGGGAGCTGCAGCTCTGCCAGCTGCTTCCTCAGCTCCACCAGCTTGCTCTCTAGGTCCAATACCTGTCTCAGCCCTTGCTCTCTCTCCTCTCTCAGTTGGCACATCTGCCTCAGGAGCTGCTCGACCTTTTCCTCCCACCGGGAGCTCTCGACCCTCAGGTCCTCTGCCAAGGTATCTCTCTCCAACTGCAGTGCTCTCACCACCTCTCTCATGTGGTTAAGTTGACTTTCCAACCCTGCCCGCTCCTCCAGTGCCTTGTGAATTTGGATCTTCATATCAGCTTTCTGGGTCAGGAGCGCTTCCAGCCTCTCCCGCAGCTCTGTGTTCTCGTCCTCCAGGTCTTCACAGCGTCTGGCCTTTTCCTGGAGCTGCAGCTTTACGCGATTCAGGGCCTTCAAGAGCTCTAGGTTGTTCTGCTCGGCCTCCATCTGCTTGGTGGAGTCTGCAGACGAGGTCATCTCTAGCTCTGCCTCGCGCTGCTGTGCAGCCTGCAGGCGGCTGGTGAGCCCCTCCTGCTCCAGTGCTCTTTCACCGGCTGCCTGCTGCATGTGGGCCAGGGCAGACTGTAAGTCAAATTTTTCTGACATCAACATCTGTATGGACAGCTTGTGCTGCTCCAGCTCTGCTCTCAGGGCTTCCTGCACGCAGGCCATCTTCTGGTTCTCCTCCCCGTGTTGATCCTGCAGGCCTTTCTTCTCCTGTTTCAATAGTTGGATCTCACTGCAGAGCTGCTGGTTTTGTATTCTACTGGCGTCTAGGGCGAGCCTTTCAAGGTCCTCGGTAGGATGAGGACCTGTGTCATGCAGGACCCCGGCAGCTCTGGCGGTGCCCAGTGGACGGGAAGGCTCAGGGTCTTGGGCTGCACCCTCAGATGAATGACAGTCCCCAGCGGTGCTGGCCTTGGGCTTCCCTCCCTTTTTCGTTTTCTTCTTACTCGGGGGCTCTGCAGGTCGGCCAGGACACTTGCTCTGCTGGTATTCTTGCAATAGTTTCTTTCCTGCGGCCAACTTCTTCCGTCTTGTTTGCTCGGACATCCCAGCACTGGGGTGGCGAAGGTGTGGGGGCCACATTCCCAGGCTCTCTGAGATCTCCTCTCCTCTCTCTACCTTGATTCACCAACTCTGTCTCCTCCATTCGCTCGCTCACCACTAGGCGCCACCGCCTCCCCCAAGGGCTCCTAGTGCTGTGAATGGGCAGGGGGAGCACTAAGGATACCCGGCAGCCTGGAAGGTGGGCGTGGCCGCAGCTCTGGAATCCGATTGGCCAGAGAAACATGGAAAATAGGGGGTGTGGCCAGAGCCCCTGTGATCCAGGCAGAGTGGGTGGAGTCACAAAGGGAGCCGCCCCTGCAGGCCCACTGCCCTGTGGAGTTGGGTTGGGGAACCACCCGGTGGGACATCCCTGTGAACAGGTGTACAAGTCTCCTTTCCTGGCGGCCATCACACAACTGTGGGCCCCAGACTTTCCACCAGCTTTCCAACGGCCCTTCGGGAAGTGGTTTGGGCTCGAGAGGAGATTCGTAATTGTGTTGCTGAGAAAAATGCTGTCAGAGAAATGGAGATAGGGCAAAATGATGTAACTATCTGAACAAGTCTACAAGGTAGATAAGCGAGGAGGGAGAATACAGACGTTGCTTCTGCATAAGTGGCTCTCCATTTTTCCAACTTTATACAATTCCAGCTTTCTCGGGGCCCTGGGACTCTCCTCTATGGCTAATTCTACTTCTGTCGGTTTAGGCAGCAACATAAAGACATACCAATTTCTTTTTCTACACACACCTATTTTCCTCTTTTGGCAAAACTCATAGGTACAATTAGATCTATTTGAAACTTAATGACATTCATGGTGGAAACCACTATAGAAGTTTTCTCAGAACTCTTCTATTTTTCTCTTCCTGAAGAATGTTAGCATATTTTATCAACTTGAGTTAGGGGTGAGATGTTTGGAGAAATATTTCTCAGCCTTCCCTTTACCATGTATACAGCTACCTTAGCCTCTGAAAGCCCTAGCTACAAACCTGATTTTCCTCCGTTTGAGAAACTACTGATTTAGTGCACATAAATTAATTTTTAAAGTACAGATTTATAAGGTGGTCATAAACACTTCCTGAGGGTAGAAAATTTCAACTCAGGACAACAGTAGATTTAGCACATTTAAACAGCAATTTGTTCCCACTTAATAGAAAGAAAGAAGCAAACAATGTTCTCATTTCTCTATATCTCTAATATGACTTCCTTTTAAAAGAAACTTGTCCTCTCCTAAGTCATGATTCATGGTGTAAATATGTTCACCTTGCATCAGTTGCCTGCTTAACAATAGCCATGGTATCTGTTTGTTCAAACTCCACTTTGTGAAAGAAAAATGCTGCAGAGGAAAATGGCATATTTAACATTTATGAACAATTTCCCAGGCTTCTAGCTAATAGCCTTGTCCAGAGAGTAGCAAAAAACCTACATAACAATGTTGATTCTTGGCCATGGTACATTCGATCCTGATTATAACTTTCTATTTACTGTCTTTACCCTGCTAAAATGTTGCTGCCATGACATAAGAATAGAATTTGAGAATAGAATGTCTCACACTTTCAGAATTAGTCAAGCTGTGTTTATCAAAATATAGTAGGTGTCAAGAGAAAGAAGGGTTGTATTTCAGATATTTAAAGGGATTGTTTTTCTTGATACTAAATAGAATTTTCTAACTGTACTGATTGTGTGTTTTTTACAAAAGTCGTTGTGTTTAGCCTGGTGCTACAAAGGTTGACTAGTATAACGAAGAACTAGTAAACTGTGTATCTGTAAAAAACAGCATTTAGATTGCAAGTGTTGGGCAATTTCCTCAGTGCCAATATTTAATATCTCCACTGTGCTTAGTTTCAAGCTGCCAGCATTTGGTCACTGAACTTAAAGCTGGGAAGAAAGAGCCATGCCTTCGGCATGGAACGGTAGAGCACTGATGCTTGCAGGCCGACAGACTTGAGTTTAACATCTATGCTACACAGTAGTCGTATGCATTCGCCTAATCTGCCCATACCCCAATTTCCTCAGATATAAAAATGGAGCAAAGCCGGCCGTAGTAGCTCAGGCCTGTCATCCTAGTTGCTCAGGAGGCTGAGATCTGAGGATCAAGGTTCAAAGCCAGCCCAGGCACTAAAGACCATGAGACTCTTATCTCTATCTCAAATTAACTACTAGAAAACCGGAAGTGGCGCTATGGCTCAAGGGGTAGGGAAGGAACTTTGAGCCGAAGAGCTCAAGGATAGCACCCAGGCCCAGAGTTCAAGCCCCGTGACTGACCAAAAAATAAAAAAAAGCCCTGTCATCAGGTATGTGAGTTCAAGGACAGCTTGTGCTACGCAGTGATTCCCATGTGGTGAGATCAAGGGATGGAAGGTTGTTGTTTTTCTTTTTCATTTTCTTTTTTTATTGTTGAGATAATGTATAGAGGGGTTACAGTTACATTCGCCAGATAATAGGTGCATTACTTCTCACAAGGTTTAATGTTGGTAAAGTTCAACCTCTCTGTTGTTTTGATGCCACACCAACATTGCGTAATCCAAGGTAAATCCAAGATTTAAGTATATACACCTCTCCTCATTTTCATGTGGATGTTCCATTGTCTGACTGCCACTGGGGGAAAAAAAAATCTATCCTTTTCCCCTTTGAATAGTCATATATTTTTTAAAACTTCCTCCAAAATCCAATTTACTATTTGGGGAAAAACAATTCTAATTTCTGGCCCGGAGGGCAGTGCCATGTATTTCATCCACTGCGAGATGGCTTCTAGATGACAATCCATCTCTTCGGGACCATGACAAGTTGGCTGAGGAGGACGTGTGGTGTTCCAGCCGCGATGAAATGGGCAATGTTTATCTCTGTGCTCCATTTTACTTGGCGGGCGGGAATCGATGGTGTCATTTTCCCTGGGACGGTAGTAAGGGCCCCACACGTGGCCCAGCCCTGTCACCCAGCCACTCAAGAGAAGGATCCCCAGCTCGGGCTAATCCTGGATATCGTTCAGAAGGCTGTGTCGGGGCCCAGGCGGGTGTGTGCCTCACAATGCAATTCCAACTTGCCTTGCCCACGGGTCTTCACCCAAGGATTTGCTAACAGCCACCGAAGCCCTCACGAAGAATTAAGATCTGAGGGGTTCCAACCATAGGTTCAAGACTACAAAGCTTTGCAGTGGCAGAGCCAGGATCCAAAGGCAGGTCTCTCTGACAGCTCCTCTCATGCCCCAGCTGGATTTCTCCCTGACTTGCATGGCTGTGGGTCACCAGGCAATGTGCTCATGTATTATTTCCTTGAAGCAGTAAATTCCAAGAGAAGAGACATTCTCCCTCCTGCATCCACACCAGCCAGCAGTGCTTTTGGCTTTCCACAATAGAGACGTTTAATGATCTCACGAAGCAACGCGTCTGGAAATGGAGGCAGCTGAACAGCTTCTTGAAAAGCCCAAGCCGTCCTAGCTTTATCTTCCCCTTACTTAGACATTAGAATTCTATTTTTTCACCTGTCAATTCCGTCTCAAGATGACTGTCACAGATCCTAAGGATCTGGTTATTACCCAGAGACAAGAAGAGAGCAGAAGGGCAGATGGCGGAGCCATCCACGCGCGACAAGAACCCTCCCAGGATCTCCTGCATTCGCTCCCCTTACGTCTCATTCCAGTACCAGGTTCCTCAGTGTGATTTGCCAAATACACAAATGCGACCACAGCCTGGAAATCTCCCAGATACAGTGAGTTACAACCAAAGAATTTTAAGAGCCTTTTGAGCCTCTTTGTCAGTTTCAATCCAAGGCGATCCAGAGCGGAGGCCGGGAAGCAGAGCCCAGACCTGAAGGCTCTGCAGATGTTTTGTTGAGTCACTAGTTCCTGACGTCCACATCCCTGGCCACAATTTAGGGCTGATTTCCATTCATCAGTCCCTCACCTGGGAAGTCTACAAACACCAAGGGTCTTCTCCAAACTTCCGACGTGACGGACAAGGCAGAGGCCTTCGAGTCCTTCCTTGAGGCAGCACTTAACTAATAGCTGACTTTCAGACCCAAGCATGGTGGAATTAACCTTAGAGATGTTTCGGGTGAACAGCATTTCGCCCTGTGCCTGGGTATAAATTGAGTCAATTATTTATGAGTGGGGCCCAATTTGTTTAAACCTCATTGACCTTTAATATAGTTATGAAACGTGTCTTGACTGGATTCGTCCCTCTATTGATTTGGTCTGGGGAAAAAAAGAAAACAAGAGGTGAAATAGGCCCTCAGGGTAAGGTGAAATTGTAGGTTATGGGCATATTAAATTGCTTCAGTATACTTTGTGTGCTTTCAAGTCAGAAAATGAAGCAATAAAGTAGGTGGATGTAAGTCTTGTTCTTAAAAGTGCCTGCAAGTGCTCTTCACAGTATCATGGATTTGACAAGATCTGCCTCAGACTTCTTCTTCATTTAAAATGAATATAAAGACGGTAAAGCCGAAGGAATGCTGAAATACTAGCGTTGTGCTAACAGCTTGCACCCTGCATTGTGGGGAGGGGCCTGAGTGGCATTCTTCACTATTGTCTGCCGCACTGGGGTGGGGTGAGGGTAGCGTGGGGGTAGAGGTAGGGGGTGGGGGTACAGCCTGTGTACCCCACCCCAGGGCCAGGAATTTCCTAGCGGGCATAGCCAGGTGCAGGGGGCCAAACTCAGCTGCTCATTACTTATGTGCTGTCAAGTTTAGACAAGGTTTAAACTCAGGCAGTTTTTCAAGTTTTAAATGTCAACATTTGTGATGGAAGAACCTATCAAATCAGACTCTATTAGGTAAGCGGGATCCTCTTCCTCCTCTCCGCTGTCTGTGGTTGTGGTGGTGTTGATGGGCCAAGTAAAGAAGAAAGAAAGAACAAACAAAAGAGAAAGAACACCGCTCACTGAAGGAAAAGAAAATAGTCTTCTTTTGGGAGATGAAGAGAGGAGAGAAAGGTTGAGAGCCAATGTGCCAACATGAACTGGGGTGAAACACAGCCCTGAGATGTTTCAATAGATGGAAGACAAAGACTGAAGTATGGCTTATCCAGGGAGAAAGGAAGAATGTTTACTTTTTAAAAAGTTCTCAGGGGGGTAGAGATTTCTCTCTGGAACATTGCTTTCCTGAGACGAGTCCTCCACACAGAAGGAAAAAAAATGCTATTAGGTACGACGAGTGCTGTGTTTAGAGATAATTAGGTGTTGACTTAAATGGCCAAGGCCTTATTTCTGGTTATATGTGGATGTTACTGTTATTACCTTTAGTGGATTTCAGGTTGTTAAGATATGAATAAGCTTGGTTGGCTATATACTATTTCCTACTATCATCTTACAATTGCTTCAGCTCGCTTTTTAGAGCCTGTTCTTTCTCGTGTGCCAATAAAAAGAGTTCTGCTGATTGATTATCTGTAAGGAGAATACAGAAAGAAATGTAGACCTGGCGCTTACGACGGTGGGGTTAGAAGGTGAAGATGAAAATACGGATCGCGCTTCTGCAGGCCTGATAGTGCTTAGGTGTGCCCTTAACTTCTAGAAGGCTAGCTTAAGTTCTCCACAGCCCTGTACACACGACACGTGAATTCCCAGATCCTATGCCACCGCCAAAGCCTGGAAGGAAAGCCGTGTGTGTGAAGAGACAGGCCACCAGATGGCAAGTTGGAAGGCAGACGTCCCACGATTCCTTTGCTCAGAAGCTCCATTACCCTCCCGTTGTCACGGAAGATAAGGAAATACAGGGGAGGAAGTCGGCCGTGTGTGGGAGGGCAACTTCCTTGAAAACACTCGCTGTTCCTTGTTCTTTCCAGCTCTGGAGGCCTTGTGTGTGCTAGGGAAGGCTCTTCCAGGCTACATCCTGGCATTCAGTCCCTCCTCATCCCTCCTCACAGGAAAGATGGGTCCCGGAGACACAGCTCAGCTCTACTCATCGGTGGGTGTCTGTCTCCTTCTTGTGCCCGCCAACCATCAACTCTGTTGACAAGGCTTTTCTCAAGTGTTGTTCACATGCACAACCTCTACCAGTGGAGTGTGTGTGTGTGTGTGTGTGTGTGTGTGTGTGTGTGTGTGTGTGTGTGTCTATGGCCAAGGGTAAGAAGAAAAACCACAAAATGGTTTATGTAATAAGAATCATTACATTGCCAGTGCGCTTAGGAGTTTTATTTACCGCTCCAATTTGGACGACATACACAGCATATTGGTGTCGCTATCGTTTCTCCTTGTAAGAAGAGTCAGCTGCAGGTAGCTCGTGCCTGTAATCCTAACTACTCGGGAAGCTGAGATCTGAGGACTGCAGTTCGAGCCACACATCTCCCATGAAGCACCAAAAAGCCGGAAGCGAAGCTGTGGCTCGCGTGGTAGAGTGCCAGGCTTGAGCAGAAAAACATAGGGACAGAACCCAGGCCCTGAGTTCAAGCCCCCCTATCAGCACAATAAAGAAATAAAAATAATACACACAGACCAAGGGAAAAAAATCCCTAACCCAAGAAACCAGGTAATTGGGGGGGGGAAATCACCCTCCAAGTTGAACTTCTAGAGGGTTTATCCTGATTTACGATTCCCAATGTGTCAAGAAAATCTACAGCTCAACTTTCCTAATTTCGCTCTTGTGGTATTTATTCGTGAAGTGTCTGTTTTCAAGGATAGTTATGGGCTTGATGAGATTGTAAATCTCCTTGAGGGCAGGCAACTGTGTCTAACGGCTCATAAGTAGGCACACATTCAAGACTCAGCCCTCCAACCCCCTCAGTGGGGAGGGTCAATAAATACTTGTTGACTCACTGACTGTATAAATACAAATGGCGAAATAATCAGACATTCTGCTAACACCTAATTTGCTCCCTGTAGGTAAGTTTGTCCCTTTGGTAGCATTGATTCTTTCAGGCCACCAGGGTTCCATTTAGTGAATTACAGCAGCCATGTGCTCTCTGGTACCCTGGTGGCAGGAATGAGTCTGAGTGGGCCCCCAAGAGAGCACTGCCAGTCTTGCTATGCCTCGCCCGACCTTTCTTTTCTTCATCCACGTTTGCCTTTCGAGAGGAAAGATTCCTTTGCCTTTAGGCCTTGTAGCTTTTTCATGAGACAGAAACACTCAAGTCGTAAACAAATAAAAATGCACTTCATTTACCATATTCTTGCTATTTTACTTTTTATTCCGCTTAAAATTAAAAAAAAAAGTACTGCTGAATTAAAGGGAGTGCCAGGCAGGAAATTCACCATTTTCCTTGCAGCATTTTTCATAAGTGAGCAGCTTTCCAACGGATCCAGCTGTCAACAGTGCCCTCCTACTGTTTGACTCGCTTTCAGAATTCATCCCTCTGCGTGGCACGATAGGAAAAATGTTGCAAAGCCTTCAAGGAGCACAGACGACTCCCTCGATGTTTCTTCTGGAATCCAAGCTACCAAAGCCTTTCAATTTCTGCCTAGCATTTCCCTACCTCACAAGAATCCTTTATGCAATTTTGAGAAAACCTAGAAGAGAACAAAGTGAATAGATAAATTCCTAGCATCCCAGCAGGGAATCTCTGTGTCGGATCCCTAGGAATCTTTTTTTGTTATGTCCTGAGCTAAAAATTACAAGCAGAGCCTTAAGAAGTGGTTGGAGTCTTCTGGAGGGTAAAGATGCCAAATTCCCAATTCCCATAACAGGATTGAAACGCTTACAGATCCAAGAGGTTTATGAGCAATTTTCTCTTGAGTTAAAACATATGCCGTTCTGGATACACAGTGGGGAAGGTACTGCCATGCCCTGACAACCCCTTTCCAACGTGGTTTCAAGTGCTCTCCACGAGGGGCCCGGATTCTCCACCACTCCCTTGCAGCCCCAAGCAGCAGCAGCAGCAGCAGCAGCAGCAGCAGCAGCAGCAGCAGCAGCACCGTTTCTGTGTCCCTGGTGGAAGGCTTGGCCCTGGCTGCATGGTTGATGTGCCTACTGGCACAGCCTTCTACCTGCTAGGGAAACTTATCCCTTCACCACCATCCCATGCCTCCCTCCCCCAGTTTCTTACTCTGAGATTCCTCAGTGCTTTTCATTCTGTACCGTTTTATTTGCATGCTTGCTTGGTGGCTTCTGGTTTAGTTCGGTTTGGTTTTGGCCAACACGAGCTGTTCCTGGTTTTCTCCTGGACACGGACCGAAGCTTGGCTCGGTGGTCAGCGTTTGTGTTTCTTGGCCACTTCCTCCAGCACGGATCCTGTAGTGGCCACTTTTCACGTTATGACAGTGGATAGAAGTTGACATACTCCCAACTTCTCCTCAGAACTACTAATTTTTACCGAGCAGAGATTGGATTTTATTTGCCTTTATGTCCTTCCTCCTACACAGAGAGCCTGGCCCCAAGTCAATTGCTCAGTAAATGGTAATGGTAACATTGGTTTGGTAGAGACATCATCCAGAAATAGATTTTAATTTACAGAAGTTGACTCATCACTCTTGTGTTATTATGGCTTGCAATTTTGGCACTCCTAAGGGGAATATTTATAGACTACTTAGGCAATTTACAATTACTCTCTCTTTACATGCAATACTAGTTAATCAATTGCATATTAAAATAAAAGGCTTGTATGAATAGTTTAGTTTAAAATGTTTGTGCTGCAAAATCAGGACAATAAAAATACGCAAGTGTCATGTTTAGCCTTTTTTTTTTTTTTAAAGCATAAAGCTATGTGGAAGTCAAGAATCTAGACCAGTCACTGCTCAGGTTTCAGGAAACCCCTTCCTCTGCCTTTTGGGCTTGATTTATTTAAACGCCTACTAGACATCTGATGTGCACGTAGATGAACCTGATTTTTTTTTCAAAGCTAGAGAATAGAATTGGGGGTCTCAGGTATGTTCCCTTTAGCCTGTTTTATGTCTTAAAGAAACCACTAGTGAGGCAAAGTGATCTATTAATTTACTGCAGAGAAGAATGTATTTTAAATCCTAATTCTTTTTATGACAATGCTTGGGTCAAAAGAACACGGTGAGAAAATATTGATAGTCCAGGATAAAAAGTGCCTTGAGAAAGTGTCACATCTCTTCTTTCTTTCTTTCTTTCTTTCTTTCTTTATTTATTTATTTATTTATTTATTTATTTTACAAAGGTCACAGACTCCTCAAGAATTCCATGTGCTGGCCATGTTGTCTGAATTACAACGTTCTTCCTGAATTTTAATTTTCCCTCTCTGTTCTAATTTCCATCTCGAGAATTTTCTCTTTTTTTGCATATGAAATCTAAGTGCAAAAAAGAACCCCAAATTCAAAAGAATAGCTGAAGCACAGGAAAACAGAGGCTGATTATGGCAAGACTGCTTCATATATTATAGAGACAGAGCCTCACAGAGCCTCAGCAATTTATTTAGCTGTGTCTGGGTGCTTGCTTAGGGAGCTGGAGATCTATTCTTTCATTCTATCATCAGCTCTTGCTGTCAATTAATTAGAATATATATTCCTATTAATTCACCAATGTGTGCTGCCTTCTTTATGTAACTACGAGCGTTTCTGTGAGAATGCATCTGTCCTTTGTTATGACACGCACAGCTCCCAACCCAGATTTTACTGTTTCTCTCCCAATCCCCACCTTGCGTGCTTGCCAAACCATACAGATGCTTTTCAGGTTGGAAATACATGGCTGCTTTTCATAATAATGCTTAAATGTTGAGCGTGTAGATTTTTACTGGATCCCTTTGTCAACATTTCTAAGTAAAACTCACTGAAGAGACGAGAAAATTAGGCAGGCGACTGATCTTTTGGCTATAGGGTCCATGCCAGATGATTGGATATCTTCTTCGCACACGCGCGTGTTAATTGTGCAAGGAGTCTCTCGTTGGAATAGTCCCACAATGCACCAGTGATCTTTGATCACGTCCATGCCTTGATAATTGCTCGCCCTACCTTTTGTTTTGAACCGTGTTGAACGAGTTCCTTATTGTACCTTCACGCACGCAGATGAGCTGTTTATCTTAAATGCATTTCGGCCCTGGTCCCTCTGCCCCCAATAATGCAATCGTCCTGCAGGAAATGAGGCCTCCAGTCCACGTCTGAAAGAATCCTGACGCTGTGGACACAGAGGCTCGAAGTCCACCGTCTTCACCGGCAGCCCCCCGTTCCTGCGGAGGCCTGCTGCACGTTGGCTCCTGGCATGTCCGTGCACCCCGTGGCCTCTGCTCGGGCCTTCTCCACATCTGATCAATCCTCAGACCTGTCAGTTCTCCCACCATAATGTCCTCTGGCTACCGTGCCTTTTCCTCACCCTCACGGCCACTGGCTCAGGCCCTGACCCTTTCTGCCTGGAGGATGTCCCTGGCATCTGCCCTCATCCTTTCTGCCTGGAGGATGTCCCTGGCATCTGTCGCTGTCCCCTCGGTTCATCCCTCAGGTAGGCACCAGCGATCTTTTGGAAAGCAATTCCCGTCCAGTTGCTTCTCTACTTCCAGGCCTCAGCCGGAGCTGGCTGATGGGACAAAGCCCTCCAGGCTCCCTCACAGCAGCCGCTTCCCCTGCAGCGGCCAGTGGCATGGGCTGCTTCCCGTGCAGACTCCCCGCAGCTCCACGCCACGCCTCACGACCCTGACCCTAAGGGATGCGTGTGCTCGCCTTTCCCCCACTCCCGTCTATTAAGACCAGGCTAACACCCTGTCTTCCCTGACACCCATGGGCAAAACCATTCTTACCTGCTCCCCACCATTTCCTCAACTGCACTGCCTCTTCATGATATATGCAGAATGCCATTCCTTGATGAGACCCTAGAAGCCCTACGCTGCCGAGGACAATGGAGACTACAGGGCGACAGGGTGCACGTTTGACTGCCTGACGCATAGGAAGAACGAATGTCATCTTCCAAGAACGCAGAGCTACCCCATGGCTCCAGTGGGTCACGGGAATGCTAAACGAGGTCTTGTGGGCAATTGATGAAAAATCCCCACCAATTCCTGTTGCCTTTTTGTCTTCACCAAGCCATAAGACACCGCGGTGTCTTGAATTAAGTCCGAGCACAGGCAAGTTCCAAACCCTCAAAAAGATGACTGCAAGAAAAATATTCGAACCACAATTTCAAAAGTAACAGACTCACTCCGTACACCCTGCTACCAAAAAAAACCCACCTCTTGTAAAAACACCGCCTGCAGAAAGATAACTTCCATAAGAATCGAAAGATGAATTCCTCTCCTTTCCGCCACCTGCCATCTGCTATTGTGACTGATGCAACTTTCAGCAACTAAAAGGTTCTGGACCCGTAATCACACAACTGACTAAGGAAAGAATAACACAGCTATTTTGAGTGAGGATTAAGTTGTGTTGGTTAATGGGTTTGGAACCAAACAATATTACACTCGGCTTCTAAATAAATACTGCAGAGACCTCTTGTAAATCCTCCAGTAATTTTTCGTAATCCTTTACAAGTAGTAAAATCATCGCTGTGAGGCAGACAGGAGAGGAATTCACAAATAAGACATCTGTTATTGTTATATCAATGATGATATACACCCAATTCTGAAAGAACAACATTTTAAAAGAAATGGAACCTTATCCAAAATGAGATCTCACTAACGTACGTGGCTTCGTTTGCTGCATTAATAAGAGCAAACTGAAGTTTGTAATTGGGTGATCTTATCTCTTGGCATTAGTAATACATCATAGGTATAGAGCTTTATATTTCAGATGAATGGAATTTAAAATGTCCAAGAGTCCTATGCTAACGTAAGGCATACAATGATAGATGGAAGAAATAAAAGAATATGGAAGTGGTGTGTTCTTTGCTCTATAAGTTTAAGGAATTTTCAGTTGATCTGTTACGAGTTTAAATTATTCTTTCAATGTGTTAGAACAACAGTGAAAGAGTCTTCATGTGACACCCCAAACTTTAAAAGAGTTACAGGAATGGTGTGTTGCTTGAGTTGAACTCAATTTTCCCAGGTGCATGTCAGAACTGGCTTTCACCTAACCACGTTATGCTACTCTATGGTTCGAAGCATTTTTAAGAAGACCAAAACATTGCCAGTGAAATAAGGCATTATGTGGCAGCATGGATTTCTTTTCTTTTTTTTTTTTTTTGCCAGTCCTGAGCTTGAGCTCAGGGCCTGAGCACTGTCCTTGGACTTTCTCAAGGCTAGAGCTCTACCACTTGAGCCTCAGAACCACTTCTGGCTTTTTTCTATGTATGTGGTACCGAGGAATCGAACCCGGGTCTTCATGCATGCTAGGCAAGCACTTTAACCACTAGGCCAAACTCCCGGCCCCAGCATGGATTTATTTTCCAAGTGACTTTTTTTTTGTGGCGGTCATGGGGCTTGAACTCTGGGCCCTGGTGCTGTCCCTGAGCTCTTGAGCTCATTCAATTTAACTGATACATAAAATACTTTTAAAAAGTATATATTCCTTCCATACTGTGTGATGTCACATTTCCTTTTTATGTGCATGTACTTTAGTAATAGTAAAGTCCTGAACTTGGACTCAGGGCCTGAGCACTGTCCTTGGGCTTTCTCAAGGCTAGAGCTCTACCACTTGAGCCTCAGAACCACTTCTAGCTTTTTCTATGTATGTTTGTGATACCGAGAAATCAAACCTGGGTCTTTGTGCATACTAGGCAAGCACTCTACCACTAGGCCAAACTCCTGGCCCCTTAACTTACTTTTTCTTTATCCACAAATGGCATTTAACCTTTCTGCGAAGAAGCATAAATGTCTGCATGCAGATGTGCATAGCCTTTCCTCAGTCCCATCTGTAGTGCTGTGTAGGAGCTCAGGCCCTGAGCCCACGAACTCAGTCCTGCTCAATTATTGGCATTAATTCCTTAGACTGAGAAGAAAATCAGACTTTTCTTAGGAATGGGATGAGGAGGCTGTCTTGCTCAGGAAAGCCCTCTGCACCCTGTGCCTGCATCTGGCGAGGTTCTGAGCAGATCCGTAGCACTACAAGACAAGGACTCAAAACAGCAAGCCCTGGTTGTGGGAATGAGGTGGATGAAGCCCTAGAGTTACTAGAATAATGAAGTTGTAACTTCAGGTAAACAACGAGCAATTCTTCAGTATAAATACATGGCAAATATGGCATGAAAATAGTTATATTGAATTATTGTTTTCAAAATTTCTATTTAAGTGGGGGTTTTTTTTTGTCTTCTAAATCTATCAGTGCTCCAAGCAGTCCGGAAAACACGCCATACAGATGATTTACTCAAGGGTGAGGAATGTGTTCCTTGAGGCTAAAAGGGGGAAACTTTTATTATCAGGTCCTGGCCTGTTAGAAATGGAAACTTTTTCTTTTTCTTTCTTTCTCTTCTTCTTCTTCCTCTTCTTCTTCTTCTTCTTCTTCTTCTTCTTCTTCTTCTTCTTCTTCTTCTTCTTCTTCTTCTTTTTCTTCTTCTTCTTCTTCTTCTTCTTCTTCTTCTTCGTGGTTATCCAGTCTCCATTTTACAAAGAGTAAAAAAGATCTGTGGAGGACGACATGTGGTACACAAAGTCAGAGGCAAGATGTGACGCTGGGATCCTGGGTCCTTGTCTAAAAGAATGGCAGGATCACCTTCCATGCCAACCCCGGACAAAAGAGTCCAGGAACCTCCAACTTGACAGAAGAATGGGTGTGGTGGGCGCACTTGTGGGCTCAGCTACACAGGCAGAGGGCTGCGGTTCGAGCCTTTCCCTGGACAGGAAGCCAAACCCTGTCTCAAAGTAACTGACACACAAAAAGGGCTATGGGGCAGAGTGCTTGCCTGGCAAGGGTGCCACCTTGGAATGTGCAGGTCAAAGCAGCATGGCCGTGAGGGGGGAATCATGGAAAAGGTGGGACACAGTGAATGACATACACGGTATTTTAGAAATGAAGTGAATGTTAACGATAATCAAACTAAAACAAAAACCATACACTTTTTTTAAAGATGCATGGAATCTCATGCATGAGAAGGGCTTTGTAAATATAGTGGCCCCAAAGACGATTGACTTGAATGGTGCGTGATATGGCTAACGGTTGACGAGAATGTGTCACACACTGTACACTAGCAGCACGTGTTGATATCTTGCCTAAACTGTCAGGTGCCCATGATAAACATAAAAGAAAATCGAATTCCCCGAGCTTTGCTGGTCTCAAAGTCTACAGAGGCAGGACAGGAAGGATGCTGATGGCTGTTGTTCAGAGCAAGGGCTTCTGGTCCCACGAAGGAGGCTAAGCGCTGAGAAGAAGGCCTTGCTTTTTTCTGCTTGGTCTCGCTGTGCTGTGCTGTGAGTTGACCCTCCTGAGAGGAGACGTAACCGTTCCACCACTTGAGTTACACCAAGCCCTTTGGTTGGTACTTGGGTTTTTGAGACAGGCTCTGTAACTTCGTCTGGGCTGGCCTTCGTTTTTGGCAAGGCTGCCTCTGCCTCCCAAGGAGTTGAGATTTTAGGCACGTACTACACGGCGCCCGGATGAAACACGACTATTTCTAAGTAAGATGTGGTGTGAGGCTAAATGATACCAGATCGTTAAGACTTAATACAAGAAAGGTCTGTGACGATACCTTTTCCATTAGTCACATTTCTAAATATTTTGGATATATTGGTTTACATAAAATACATTACATAAGTAATTGTTTCTACATTTTTACTCTGGCTAATCAAGACAGTTAAATTATATTAAGTGCATCTGATTATGTTTGTTTTGGACAGTTAGAAGGAGGGAGAGAGAAAGGGAGCGGGGAGATGGGGGGAGCTAGCCAGTATACACATTCGTGGTCATCTTGCCACTTTCCTATGAAAGATAATATTTAACCCATTTATTTGCTTTCTAGAAAATTTAGGAACTGTTTTGGTAAGTATAACTGCCATATTGCTATAACTCAACTGTATTTACAAAACTTTAATAGGTATAAATCATGGTATAAGGGGGTTTCCTTGGATATCTCCAATATCCATGTTTTATGCTCTGAGCAGATTCACTCCGTCTCTATCACCCTTCCGGGATCCTTCTCCCTCCTTCCCCCCGGCTTGGAGATTCTGGCAGGCTTCATTAGGAATGGTCATTTGTCTGAAGACGTTTCTCATCCTGTTCTTCCCAAACAGCCCCCATTTATAACCACATCACCTTATTAGTGAGTTTTGTTAAGTCTAGCATCTGCCTCTGAGGTAAAACTCGCAGAATTGGTCTTTCTGAGCTCGGCTATCTCAAGAACCATGCCGTGTCTCCGTCGCCCCTGCAACTGGAAGGAAAGTAGTTGGTGCTGGACTTTCCTTTTGGACCTCAGCCACCTACACAGCATGCCTCAGTTTCCTCCTATACAGCCAGAAGCCCGACAGGCCTGCCCGCAGCACCCACAGGCCACAGGCCACAGGAGGAGCCACTGGTGCTGGGTGTGTTTTCAGAGCTGGCCCCTTCCCCTGCCCCGCCGTGGCCTGGGCCCGCGCATTCCAGAGAGAGCCCCCTGCCCCTTGTAAAATGACTCCATGTGATGTTCACATAGGCCTAGTAGGGGAAAAAAAGATGGCTGTTTTGGTTGGAGTTGTTCTCTTTCTTTCTTTCCCTTCCCATTCCTAGCTCATCTTTGTTCGTGTTCCCGTATTCCCGCTGACCTTTCTTGGCCCTGGTTTTAATTCTCCTCACACACGGCTTTTAGTGGAGTCTGTGTGCTTTAAGTAAGGAAGGACAGATTTCCCAGGCCTCGTGTGCTCAGCCAGCTGTTGCCACCATCCAGGGGTGAGAGCGAAAACAAGAAGGGGGAAAAGAAGTCCCCGAATTTCATTCGAATGTATGGCTGTGTGTGTGTGTGTGTGTGTGTGTGTGTGTGTGTGTGCTACACATCAAGGAGAGAATCATGGTCTCTTGGCCAGCCAAAAGGAGCCTCAAGAAGAGTTAAAATAGTGGCATATTTTCCTACCCTTGAAAGAGGCCCTGCCTTCCCGCCCTCTGGAGACACTCGTTCCAGCAGTCTCCAGGCGTGCTCCCTCCTCCTCTGCTTCTCACTTACCCGCCATTTTCTTTCCCTGTGGTCCTCTTTGAGCCACTGCGATTCTGTCTCACAGAGCGGCGCTGCAATGCTGTGAACCCTTCCTGTGGTGTGCGCCTCGAAGCAGGCGTGCGGATGTGTGAGAGATGGCTTTAGATATTTAACACCCACAGGTAATCATTTCAAAATTGTGCGTATGAATGGATTCTTCTAAACCTCTATAGCATGCGTCTGTCTGTAGGGTACCACGTGGAATGGGAATGTCTATTTCTCAAGACATGGCTTCCCATGCAGGTCCAACCTCTTCAGAGGTCACTTGGTAGGCTTCTTTTCTTTTCCCCCCTAATTCTTCCAGACTTTTGTCTCTGCCTTTGCACACACACGCGCGCACGAGCACACACACACACACACACACACATGCACACACACGCACAGATCCCCTCACTTGGTGCATTCGCATGCCACATGCTGTCCCCACAAGGAACGGGGCGGGGTGGGGGAAGCTTTCCATATGTCACCCCCGGAGTCCCCGCTGTCTGTTGGTTGTGAGCGAGGCCACTCCTCTGCCAAGGGCCATTTTGGGGGTAGACTCGGCGTTTCCACTGTCAGGACAGTGCTGTCCAGGCTACCATCTCCGTGCATGTGTACGTGTGAGAAGCCGTCCTCACGCCCACACCCAAGGAGAGGCTGGCCTGGACGTGATGGTGGTGAAATACGGCTGCCTTGAGGAATCAAAGGAGGCCTTTTTCTTGGCAAAGATTTGAATCCAGTTAAGACCCTACGAGCAAGCCGTCTATTAGAATCATCCCGCATTCTGATTTATTTACTCATTTTTGGTGGGATTGGGGGTGATTGTGCTCAAAATCCAGCCACGGAGCAGACAGCCTCTGTGTAGCTCTGGGTGGCATTGTTCCTCACGGGTCACTCACTGTTGGCTCTCATGCAGGGACCACGTGAGGAGGCCACTGTGGGTGCTGGTCAGGGACACAGGTGCCCGTGGGTCCCCTACACCTCGAGGCTGCCATGTGAGTGGCAGAAAAGCGGGACACAAGGAAAGGCCTCCGGGCTGCCCAGCACCTCTCGGTGGCACATTTTACAATGTGTGTCTCTCCATTGGGCATTAACAAAACGTGGTTGCAAATGTCAGGCACATGTAGGGAGCCAGCGGAGAGGAGATCTGAAATGTTCACGGCGACAGACACGATGAGGTGGTTTTTGTCCGCGTTGTTTTAAACAAGAGATAGACAATGGTGTCTTCAAATGCTCCCAGCGCTTGAAGAGCGTTAGCCAAGAGTCCGCAGTGAGTCTGGGAATCGATGCTGCTGGAGATGGGGGGAACCCGAGCCCCCCCTGCTCTGCTCTCCCACCAGTGGTCTTCACAGCCCCAGCTGCTTCCTCACCAGTGATTCTGAAAACAGACTCGCTCTCCTGCCCTGTCCACACCAGAAAAGGCAGTGGGGTGGGCTCCTAAAACCTTCACCCAGTCCCTCAATAAATGCCCCGCTCCCACCCTGAGGTTTTTTGTTTTTTTTAACTGCTTATGATTTAAAATCTATCACCTAGGATATGGAGCAGGGGAATCTGTGCAAGGGACACACACACACACACACACAACACAGAGATGGACAGATCTGTGTTTCCCATCCAACATCTACTGTATGTTTCACTGGGGAGACAAGACCCATGTGTTTTGCAGAAGCTTTTAAAGCTGTTTCATTTATTTTATTAGCCTTTAATGAATGTAATTAGAACCCAAGTAATTAAATGCAATTGTGCTCAGTATGTTCCTGTTGTAAATTGCCCTAAACAATGTGCATCGTGTGAACAAATTTGTGGGATTAATGGAGGATAGATAATGTTTTTGGATAGTATTTCACACTAAACGGCCGCAGAGAGAAACAAAGAAGCTGGCGCAGTGTCATTAATCTTAGTCAACTGGCGGCTCTGGCGTAATTTGCATGACTTAGGCAGTGCCACAGGGTGAGGTTGGCTGGGGTGGGCGGGCGTGAGATCACTGTAGTATGTGTGTATTTATTCCCCTCTGTTCCCCCGATTGATAAGCAGAAAGAAGTTTGCGTGTGGAAAGGACTAAACAGACAATAGCGTTCGTGGCCGGAGTTGTCGCCTACCCGAAACGTTACTGGCAATTTCCATGTTCCTTTGTTTTCCTATTGCGTATTTCTGTTTTATGTATGCTAAGAAGACATCTGTGGCTCTGGCCAACATAGAGAAGAAAGCAGATCTGTTATGGTGGGGTAGGGAGACACCAGTGAAGGAAGTTTGCCTATTATTTCTCCTCCTATATCTAATATGCGTTGACTCATTGCTTCAGGTACCTCAGCTCCTTTGCAAGAGTCTCAATTGCATTACCCAAGCCCTTCAAACGCCACTAACCAAAATACCATTTGGAAATAAGCGCTGGGAGACGGGGATAGGGAATGCAAATGTTGTCCTCTTTCATGCCGAGATGTAGAAGGAAGCTCTGAGGTACACAAACAATTAGATAAGGCAGTCGAAGAAAAGCACACAAATTGAGCTTCAAATGTCATAACCGATGACAAACAAAACCTAAATGAATTTGGGAAGTTCTGCACCGCCAGGCGCATGGCCTTGAGACCAGGCACGGTCCCGTCGGCCTGCACCCGGGGCCCTGACGTTCTGAGCCGTGGGCCGGGACCTCTGAGTTCTGTTCAGATGGATGGACCCAGAGCTGCAGCCAACTGGCTCTGATGGCAGCGGCACACAGAGCTGCATGGCCTGTGTAAACGCAATGGCTGGAGATGGCTCTTCAAACATTTTACAGGAAATGGGACGCTACAAGGATGAGTGGGAGTTCTGCTGTACGATGGGAGCATTGGCTAGTCAAAGACCAGCTCACAGTATGTGAACTTGGTACCATTGTCCTCCCCCTCCTCCTCCTCCTCTTCCTCCTCCTCCTCCTCCATTGGTTATAGGGCTTGAACTCAGCACCTGGGCTCCGTCCCTGAGTTCTTTTTCTCAAGTTCTTTCACTCTGAGCCCCAGCTCCACTTCCCATTTTCGGGTAGTTAATTGGAGATAAGAACCTCACAGGCCCTCCCCCCAACACACACCCCCTTGGCCCCAGGCTGGCTTCGAACCACTGACCTCAGCTCTCAGCCTCCTGGGTAGCCAGGCTGGCTTCTGTTTTGTTTGGATATTCATTTCTTCTTATCTTTCTAAAGTTCAGTTATGACCACAAGATTTGGTGCGTTTTCCCCTCAGCCAGCAGACAGAATTCTCTTGCTTTTGTGATCACCCGGCTTTACCCTTTCTGTCTCACATCTATGGGCCAACACTTCATTGTCAACCACTACTTGGTTGTTTGAAACAACAAAATGATTGCCAATTCAGCAACTCTTACTGCTACGTCGCCGACCTACTCTGAGTTCATCTGGAAGAGACCAGGACAGTAGGGGCAGTTAGGCGATGAAATGCTGTGGCGTGTCTTCAAAGGAATGGTGGCGGGTGCTGGAAGATTCCAGGGCTGTCGTCAGGGCTGCATCCTTTGGTACACTTCGCAACGTTCAGATCTCACTGTGAAACGTGCACAGCGCTCTCTCCATACATTGACATACAGAGTGCACGTTGTTGTCTTTACAACCTGTCAGCTGCTTCTGAAATTAAACTGGTGATGGTTTACACACAGAATGTAGACAGACAACAAGAAACTTTTTTTTTTAATCAAGAGCTTTAGCAACATTGAGTCTTATTGTGGAGGGTTAAAAATAGATGCAAGTACAGCTACTAAAGTATATTTGCTATTACATTCCTATGAAAATATTGACTAAAAGCGGTATAATCCACACGAATTCATGGGTTGTAAACCGGTGCATTTGCATGAGACAGCATGCTTTGCGAAGACACCCAGCAAAATATCGGTGGGAAATCTGCCTTGTATTACTTTCTTTTCTGCAGCTCTTTAAACTTTCTGCCCCTTCGCATTCCTCCGTACAAATTCACTTCACAAGAACTTAGAAACAAGCATTAGAGAAAACGCATTTCTCGAGATTGCTGTAGAGTGGAGAAGAAGCATTGAACAGAAGCCTGTAACAGCTCCATCTTGGTCATGTATGTCCCCGGCATTGCCTCTGTCTCAGTCTCCAGGGCCACATTTTAGCTTTAGTTGACATGAGGCACCTCCAACCTCTTCTTGTCACTCAGGGAAGACAGAGTCTAAACCAGATGTTTGCAGAAGGCATTTCCGCTAGACTGGAAGCCGTGTCTGCACAGCGAAGCCAGCGCTCTGGGGGTGGCAGGTGGGAGAGGTGCCTTTGGTACAAGACTGAAGTGACATTCTTAATTATTTTGCTAGTCCTGGGGCTTGAAGACAGGGCCTGAGCACTGTCCTTGGACTTTCTCAAGGCTAGAGCTCTACCACTTGAGCCTCAGCACCACTTCTGGCTTTTTCTATGTATGTGGTATCAAGGAATTGAACCCAGGGCTTGGTGCAAGCTAGGCAAGCACGCTACCACGAGGCCATGCTCGTGATCCAGTGGTATTCTTATTTAAGCAAAAAATAGATCCCTTGAAGTGAGGCTCATTTTTGTTATCGTTTGTGCTTTGGTGTTGTCTTCGGTGGTTTGCTTTGGTGTGCGTCCCTCTGTTCAGGAGCCTCGTCTGTTTTGAACTCACAGAAGCAAGTCATGAATAGAACGTTATTCACAGGCGTGGTGGGGTGGCTCAGGCCCGTCACCCAGCTACTCAGGAGGCTGAGATCTGAGGACCAGGATTTCAAGCCAGCCCTGGCGGGAAAGTCGACGACACTTTAGAAGTAGGGCTGTGGCCCAAATGATAGAGCACTAGCCTTGAGCTGAAGAGCTCAGGGACAGCGCCCAGGGTCTGAGTTCAGGCCTCAGGACCGGCACAAAAAACCAAAAAGGCAATATAAAAAAAAAAAAGACATTCCTGAGACAGAAATCAGTAAAAGCTACAAATCTTGTTGCGAGCAAGCCATTCCTTTGATCTCTAGGATTAAAGTGATTGCGATCCAGTAATCCCCGCAAAGCTCTTTCATCCCTTCATGGTGTTTACTGAGTAACTACTCTGTGACCAGCACTCCAGTCCCTTCTTCCTGCACCCAGGCCTTGGAAACCCTTCCTGCAGGAGCAGCAGACTCCATGGAGGTTTCCAGTGCAGTCTTATAACGGCTTCCCTCTCTCCTAGGACTTTGCTTTTCTCTTTCAAGAATCCCACCCCCACCCCCACCATGTTCTGGCACCACCATTCAAGATCGGCCTTTCCTCCAACCTCAGCCCCTGGCTGAAGGCTCTGCCACGGCTTCCTGAAACATCTCCTAGCACAAGTCAAAGTCAGTCACCGGAAAGCAAGAGCACACTCATCTCTCCGTCCATGGGCTTTCCTCGAGGCTAGCATTCTGCCACTTGAGCCTCAGCACCACTTCCAGCTTTTCTATGTATGGGGAATGGAACCCGGGTCTTCATGCATGCTGGGCAGGCACTCTACCTCTAGGCCAAACTCCTGGCCCACGGACAGCATGTCTTAAACAGTCCTGCTATCATCGAGGGGAGTTTCAAATCTTAAAGAACATTCCATTTCAGCACCATTGTTTACCATGGGCAGAGCATCTTTTTTTATTCTGAATTCGATTCCTATCAAAATCAAAACTAAGGATTGGTAATCTGTTTACCTTCAGATCTCCACTACGATGAATTTCTTTGTTCATTTTAATGCTGTCTTGTTTTTTTTTTCTATCAGAATGAAAGCATATTTTACTGTGCAGGCAGTTTTCCTTGATTTTTACACTTAATGCTTTATTCAAATATTTTCCCTTATCATTAAAAGCTGTACAGAATTTTAATGACTTCACAATCTCCCTTTGTCTGTCCTGCATGTGTTTAACCACCTAAAAACAAATCATTGCATCCCACCCCAACATACAGGGTCAGTTACTTCTCAGTTTAGCAGAGAGTTTGTCCATAGATCTGCAATTACTTTTCGTTTCGAAGGAATGAAATTTATATTCTGAAATTTTTTAAAAAGTTATGCATATTTTTGTTCCAGGCGATTTCCTGAACCTTCATGTCACTAATTTACTCATTTCTACATTTTGCGTGCAGACTATGAGTAAGGCATCTTTTTTCCTAGACGTATTTTACAGACCACAAAATTACGCTTTAGAGCATTTTTTGTATAATGATAGCTAAATTTCACACTTGCAAAATTACAAAAAGCTGTGTAAAGATTTGAGGGTCTTTGAAGCCATCTTTGGTTCCACTTACTTGTCATTATTTCATCAGCAGAGAGCCTTTTTGGGGCGCAGATGGTGTAAATAGTTCAAAAGATATTTGGATGTCTTCATGACAGAGGTTTTCTTAGACTTCCACCCTGAAGAAGTTTAGTTTTCCGCAGCTATGCACTTTTTATTTTTTATTTTTTGGAAGGTGCAATGTCATTTTCTTTAAAGCAGAAATTTTCCTTTAGGAATTATTTTTTTCCATGGGAAATTTTCTTTTATACAAAATTCTTCAGGTTTGGGAAAGAGATGTACATTTTTTTTGAAGAGTTCCATCCTGCAAGAAAGATCTTGTCTCGGCTACTGCTTTGAATGGAATTAAACTATAAGAATGCAGGTCCACACACAACCTGAACATTTCAAACACCGAACTCAATGCAAGCCCCGCTGTCCTGGCTGCAGGAGTAGAAGGTGAGAACCTAGCCTGCCTTTCTGGAGGGTAAAGAAAACCCAGCTGAATTGCATTGTACAGGGGCCTTTGGTGTCTCTTTAGGAGGCTAGGCCACTTTACATTTTAATTTCAGGTTGGAGGCTCAACATATTTGTAGGTTGAAATGGTTTCTTTGCTTTCAGAAAAGTTTCTTTGGCGAACTATTTGAATGACAGACATAAAACGGAAAGAAAAGGTCTCATTGATGCCACAGAAATTGTGACTATTTTTTTTGTGTGTGTGTGGGGGGGGGGGGGAATCTGGTCTCACGTAGATGAAAACACTGACAGCCTTTCCCAGGTGGCTGGGAAATCAGCATTTATTAAAGACAAAAGTGTATCTTCTCCTCGCCCTGTTCAGATCCCCTTACGAGTTACCTGCAGTAGGCTTTGAACAAGGCTAACTTCCTTCTCAGGTCTCAGCAGCCCTCACCTGGCCTCTCAGTGGCAATAACAGGACCTTTCTCTGCACTTACCTGAAGCTGAATTTTGCCCTGATATTACATCTCATATTGATTATCAATGAACGTTTAAGTTGCAGTTAGGCTTAAGTACTTTTACAAGTAGAGATGGGCCGACAGCCATTTTATTTTGAGCAGAGGCTGTCCTCGGGGCGACATTTCCATTCGATGACACTACATCACCAGACCCTTTTTGTAACAGCTTCAGTTTGTAGACAAGTATATTCGATATAATTTTGTCTGATTTTATTTATTACACCATAAAGTTTACTTTCGACACTTAAGATGCTGCTCTCAATGGCTGCATGGTTAATGTTTGAGCAGCATGCTAGGGGAGGACTCAGAACTTATGGAATAGACATTAGTTCTCGACTCCATGTATTTTATCTCCATTGGCTGGCTTTATGATTTGGTCCAAACTGATTACTCATGCTATTTGCTGAATACATAATAACATCCTCCATTCACGGACGTTCAAGCCTTCCTTCAGTGTCGTGCCTTCTGTTCTGGAGGGTCCCATAGTCACAACCCAAGTCTCAGCAGGGCACCCGGAGTTTACCAAGTCTGAGCTCAGACTTGGTGACATCATGCTCTCAAAAATGTGGCGGCTCCGTGCTTGTTAACAGCAATAAACTAGTAATGAAACGAAAGCTAAAGCTTTTTGAATTTGAGCACATCACCCTATTAGTGCATTTAGAAGTATTGTCTTCTACAAACCTTATGAAATAGAGAGCGTGACAGTCATGAGATTAGGATTTCAATGGCAACGATGAAAGTCCAGGGTCTAAGATGAGAGGAGAAGAACTGGGTTTCTGAAAATATCCATCCGCACTCCGATTAGACACAAAACAAAGGATCACAGTCACGGGAGAAATTAAGATACATTATTATAGTTACAAACTAAAAGCGAGAATTAAGGTGGATGCCGGAACAGGTGAGTAAATTTGGGAAACATAGCTGGGCTGGGTGGCTCACGCCTGTGATCCTAGCTTTTCAGGAGGCTAAGACCTGAGGATCATGGTTCAAAGCCAGCCCAGGCACTAAAGTCCAGGAGACTCTTATCTCCAATTAACCACCAGAAAATGGGAAGTGGTGCTGTGGCTCAAGGGGTAGGATGATAATCTTGAGATGAAGAGCTCAGGGACAGCACCCAGGCTGAGTCAAGTCCCATGACCGACAAAAAATAAAATACAAATGGGAAACCTTACAGAGATAAAAAGAGAGGGCTATGAGTTATACGGCTCTCAACTATCAGAGGGAAATACACGCGTATTCTTCAATACGGACAAGGTTTATTTACCCTATGCTACCTTTTGACGACTGATAGGACGAATCCATCCCTTCTCGTCTTCCCTCCATTTATCCCCAAGTCTTTACAGTCTTCAGATCTTAGCCTTCAGAGTGGCCAGGATTACAGGCATGGGCTTAACAAGATTTTTGAGGAATTCCAGGTTTAAGGGAAGGGGACAGTATGTTCAGAGGTTTTGTGGCGGGAAGGAATGCCAAGGACCCAGACGTGTGCCTGGGGCGCCAAGGCAGGGCGCGGGCGCCTAAGAGACAGGAGAGAAAGGAGCAAAGAGAAAGCATCCTCGGATTTGTTCTTGGAAAATGCTTTCAGGGTGGGGTCCATAGGGAGAGCCCCTGGGACCCAAGTGGACAGCTGGCGAGGTGGCATGGCAGAGCGGAGGCAGTGATTTGAGAGCCACTAGCTGTTCGAATGTTAATTGGCTTTGGTAACAGATTTAATATGAAGGGGGAGGAGAGTAGCCATCCCACGTTAGTGCTTAATTCCACGCGTGCCCCTGGGAGATGGCCAGGACTGGGAATTTCCGACAAGCCGCAAGGAAGCAGGGTCAAGTTTCAGGCCCCTGTGAGGCAGCAAGTTAAGACCAGTCTCGATTGCAAATATAAATTTGGGAATGAGATTGAATTACATGTTGGACAATTATTTAGGGAAGATGCAAAAACCATTTTTCACCGTACCATCTCCGGTATCGAATTCCAATGACACTTGCTAATTCAATTAAAGCATTTTATAGAGTGTCAAATTAATATAGTGTGGCTCCATTCTTTTCTTTTGTTTAATGCAGGCTGGACAATAGAGGTTAAAAGAAATCTAAAAGAAGCTCACACTCAATATGTTTTTGGACTTCCTCATGTATTGATTACCTTCATTCTGTTTTGGCAGGAGTTGGATGGAAAGCGTAAACATTAAATCCCATAGGCCTTAAGAATTCGTATTATGGGTCACCAATTGTTTAGCCCCAAATAGAACTTAAACTGGCAATTACTGGAGAAGAGCCGTGTCTCTTAGACATCAGATTTTCAGAAAAAGATGATCTTGTATGAAGAAAATCACTCGGACAACCCTTCAGACAGCGCTAGCCTACCGCAAGGAAGACGGACTTCTTTGCATGGAGGTAGACAAATCTTTAGGAGAACTGATCCTGATCAACTGAAAGGGAAAACGAATCAGCTGTGGGGGCCAGGCCCCTGAGCCCAGCACTCAGAGGTAGGGACAGGAGGACTCTAAGTTCAAAGACAGACTATCTCACGAGGCCACGGTCATTCCTCTTTTGAAAACAGACAGGTCAATGGTTTTATCTCCGTAAAAGGGAAGAAATCCAAGTGCAGTTATTATCCATCAGTTACAGTTAGCTGTGCAAATATGCACTTGACCCTTACAGAATATTTCTACAGCATGGGATATACTTCGAAAGGTTTAAGCAGAGGAACTTTACTGGTTGGAGGGGGAGGAGATCGAATCAGGGATAATTATAAAACCATTCAAAATGGGTAAGGCACGTCACGTTGTAAACCTTGGCCTGTCACAGCCCAACCTTGGTCTGTCTGACTGGTTCAACCGCATTACTTTTCCTAGGTTCTGTTTTAATTGCATGTTTTGATACTTCATTTGCCTTTCTGTGTCTATATGTTATAAACGATCCTGTGACCTTATATAATGCCACAGGTAAAAGGTAAAAAACATTACAGGTAAATGTTCACCTCATAAACATAAAGTCAATCCTAGATTTTAATGATTAGGCTTGAACAGAATATATAAGCTTTTTTTTTTTTTTCTTGAGGACAGTCAAATTCCTCATTTCTTGATCCGACTAGCTCCTAAGTGGAAATGCACTCATTTCTGGTTGCTGTAAGTGGATAATTGGTAGTGGCATAGCCTGTGATTATCATATTAATTGGAGCCTCACAGTTTTATTTGTTTGATGAGTGCTGTGCGTATTCCATAAAGAAGGACAATCGGAGAGGATTAAGGCAAACACAGAATCCTCCTTTATTTGTTTGTGCTGAAAAAGGGTTTCATTGGTTATCTCTTTCCTCCAACCTGTCTCGCTTCCCAAAGTAGATGAGAATGGTCATAATTTGTTGAGTGCTCATTCATATGGGCGCATTACAGACAAGGACACGTCCTAAGACAAGGGCTGTTTTCAGTGCTAGGTTCCTAAATGGATCAAGAATTCGACGTTAAGACTCCATATGGAACCAACCCCTTACTCAAGCCTCAAAACTTCAGGGTTTCTGGATGCGTTTGTGGGGAGGGAGAGAACTATTTTTTAAGTCACCCGAAATGCTACGACTTTAAGTGGAAAAGTTCACAGTTGAGAACTATTATTGTTGTTGTTAGTGTTTTTATTAATCACTTTCTATGTGAAATCTTCAGGGGATCCTAGAACTGAATTAAACTTTACCCTCATCTCCCAAAGAACCAGAATGGTCCTAAATGCTCTCTGACTCCTTGCTACGGCTGGAATGCAGCTCGTCTCAGGGACGCTTCTGTTTTATTTTGTTGGGGACGGAACCCAAGTCCGAGAGCATGCTGGGTGACGCTGTCCTGTCAGCGACATGGCCACCAGCCCCAGAAACGGCTGTGGCAGACCCGAAGGATGGGTTGGGTTTTGGCCTGAAGGACAAGTTTGTCCTGTGCCCGTGGTCTCTTGGTGTCAGGAGCGCGTCATGGCGTGCAGGTTTCTCTCACTGCTGCCAGCCTTCGTGACTAAAGGCTAATTTCTAGTTCTCTCAACTCTTGTCAGCTCCATAAAAAAATCTTCTTGTTTCACTTTCTACATAATTTCGCCTTTAAAAAGTTTCTTCCCTTTGTCTTCTAATAAATATGCCCTTTCTAAATCCTTTCTCTTTTCAAATGGAAAGACTAAAAGGACTACTTTTGTAATTAAAAGTCATTTTTAAATAACCTCCCAAGATTGTTTCTAGATATCAAAACATCTTTATGGCCCCATTTCTATGGCAAAAAAGACACACGGCTGGGATTCTGCACATTTTACTGTAGTCTACATTAATTACCTTCTATTAAAAAATGACAAAGACCTTTTTGAAAGAGAATCTGGCACTCTTTTGCACAGAAATGATGGCAGCCACCCCCCTCGGCTGATTTCTTGACACTTCTAATTACCTGTATTCACTTGAAATCGTTTCCTTTGTAGAGAGTTATTGGCATGATTTTCTGAGAACAAGAGGAAAATGGAAAACATTTTAGCAAGTTAAGGGGGAAAAAATCAACAGTATCATTGTTTGCCACTTCTGTTGAAACTACCTGCACAAGTCATTTGAGGGACGAGGAGGTAAACGAGAGGTTATACTTTGCCCCGTGCGTGGCGGCTGGTATTTGTAATGTCAATAGTGGTCGAGGTTGTCAGGAAGCCGGAGAGAGAAAGGTCAGCGGCAGTGACAAATATCGCATTGTACGTGTTTGAATATGCAATATCAGCCTAATCTGCCAGGAGAGACTTGTGCGCCCTGGAAATATCCATCAGGTGCCACTCAAAGGCCGCCCATGGTCCCGCCATCGATGCCAGGCTGGCTGAGAAGACCAGCTCGCTGCTGTCACCCCGGCTGGAAACCCCCCCAGAAATGATGCTCAGATGAGCTAGTAAAAGTTACCCAGTGCCCCCGGTGGCTTTACGAGTGGGAAACACCCACGTTTCTGTGCTCTTCTCCAAAAGAAAGACCAGGTAAGGGCCAGCTTCTCTCGGCCTTCTCGGCGATGTTAACCATTAACCATGCTTTTCCTACCGTACCGATGGAAGTTTTGCTGTGCTGATGGTGAGTAGCTTACACCGAGTTCTGGTGCTTTTGGCACGTTAGGAAGTGAGCCCGCTTGGAGCTGGTAATGAATTGCCAGCACAGGTGGTGAAACGCACAGTAGGTCACTTGAATCGGATCTCCAATAGGAGAAGACTGCTTAACATCCATGTTCTCAGAGCTACACTTCAGAAAAAATTCAGATTCCATTGAAAGAGCGCACGGATGGTTCTTTTAGTACATCCTACGAAGGAAATAATTGGAAAACCTTTTGGGAAATGGAAAGTAAAAATAAAACCGCTCGAGGTCTTCTAGATGAAAGCACTTCAGCCAAGTAAGAAAGGCTACATTTGAGGGGATTGTATTGGCTTAAGCTCAGGGCCTGAGCACTGTCCTTGGAATTTTCGCAAGGCTACAGCTCTACCACTTGAGCCTCAGCACCACTTCTGGTTTTTTCTAAGTATGTGGTATTGAGGAATCGAACCCGGGTCTTCGTGCATGCTAGGCAAGCACTCTACTACTAGGCCACACTCCTGGCCGGATATTACTTTTTAATGGGTGCATCTGCGGGGGTTCTATATTCAAATAAAAGGCACAGAAGCATCTCTTCCTCCTGACACACTCTGCCCTTTTCTTGGGTATCCTGATCCCTCTCCTGACTGTTGGGCAGGGAGGCAGTTCCTCAGAGCCACGTGCCCACCGCGTCACCACAGAAGGCTGGAAAGACAGACGTGATTTAGGGGGGATAAAAAAGGGGCATCGTGAAGGTACAATCGGAACATAACTTGACCAGATCTGTGCATTTGCTACCTTGGGCCAGCGAATGAGGTCTTCTGAATTCAGAGAGAGCGAGGGAGACATGTAGATCGCAGAGGCACAGAGAGAAACCATGGCCTTGAAAACAGCTGACCAGAAAAGAAAGCCCTAGAGCGTGGGAAAGGAGAGTCACAGAGGGCCTTCATGTTTCCTTGCCTGGGGAGAGTGTGGGGGAGGGTGACTCACTCGTGGGATAGGAGGACACACACGACCCCTGTGACCTCAGATGGAGTGCCCACAGTCCATGAAGAGCCCAGGCTGTTGGGCACATGGTAGCTGGCAGGGGCTTTCCTCCGGGCCCCGGGGTCTGCCACAGGCTGTGCCACGGCAGGGCAGGTCATAAATGAGGAATATTTTGCCTATTGTGTTACTCTTTTACCATGACTTGGAAGACAGCTTCTTAAAACAGAATTTTCCATTGAATCCATGTCATTTATCTTTTTTTTTTTTTCACTTTTCAAATATAAGTTAGGCAACAACAGGAATTCCATACTGATTTTAGTAGTCTCTCTCACCGGCTCATTGTGTCTCCTTCTGTCCCATGATGGGATATATTTCTTCCACACCTTTTTCTTTAGTGTAAGAACTTAATAGCATTTTCCTAAGCATTCTTCCTTAGCCTATGTGGAGCATGCTGAAAGATGCTGTATTTGCAAGCGCTGAGGATGACAAAGATTTGATATAATTTTGTTCATACCTATCTTGTCTACATCTCTGTGCAGACACATAAAATATTAGCCATGATAAGAGGGTGCAATTGTGAGGAAAGTCATAAATCTCATGAGGTAAGAGAAGGGTGAAGGCCAAATGCTTCTGGTTTTCTAGAAGCTTCTGACACCAGTACCTGCCTCTCACCCCTGCCCCATCACATGCCATATCAACCAAGTCTTTGTTTTAAAGGAAACATTCATTCACTTTTATTATTGGTTTTTAGATTTTTTTTCTCTCCCCAAATTCAGGAACATTATTTACTAAGTTACAAGATCTCAATATAAGGTCATCTCAATGAATTTCTGCAATCTAAAGAAAGTAAAAAGGTTTTTTGGTCACTGTCCAAGGTATTCTGAGCTGAATTTAAGCAAGCAAGGAAGAGCAACCAAAATAGAAAGCTATAAATAGAGGAACAAAAAATAGAGGAAAAAAAGTGGAGTGAGAGTAAATGGGCAAAAGCCCACACAATGAACTATTGGTGAGAATAAAAGAAGCCAACTATGAATGAGGAAAAGATCGCCCAAAGGAGCAAAGATACCACAGACTAGTGCATAAAAACGTAGGCCTGTTGTACACAGACAAAATGCAAGTGACTGAAGAATTTCTGGGTGTGAAATCGTTGTTCTGATCCCGACGTTCGTACCGAATCCAGAGGACAGAATTGGGAGCAGCAAAATACCACGAGGGGGGAGGAGACCAGCGGCAGCACTGCCGGGGAATGGATTTGTTTAGTCTACAGAAGCAGAGGGGATGAATGGCAGCCTTCAGATCCAGGAAGGAGCACGGCCCCAGCGCAGGTAGAGGTGACCAGACGCCCCCTCTCACCTGGAAGGCCCTCTGCTAGAAGCAGGGCCTCCCTTGGGCAGTTGGGATGGTGTAGAGGCCCCAGGAGGGGAGCTCGAGCTGAGGGAAGGTGAGGAAGAGCAGCTCAGGTCTCCAGGATGCAGAATGTGTGGACCCACAGGGAATTCTTGTCCAAGCCAGCTAGTCCAGCCTGAAGGATAGAAAGAATGGACGCAATGCAGAAGGCGGGAAGAAAAGCGTGGTGGGTCAGAGACAAAGGACGCACGGGACGAAGGAAATACTAAGCTTATAAGTGCACGAGTGAGACTGGGGTTGGCTAGAGTATTGAAGAAAGAAGGGGGCTAAACAGGTGCAGAGGGAAAAAGCGCAAATGTGAGTACACGGCACCGCTTTGGAATACATGTATTACTTCCATGCCAGTTTTGGGCCTGGTTGTGGGCATGTGTTCCGTCAATGCAGCCCACCCACTACCGAGTTTCAAATATTCCGTGGGGCGGATGGGTTCAACACGTTAAACACAGGGCCGGCAAACGGATTCTTTGTTTAGTTTTCTAAAAAGACCAACAAATTCTAACAGCAAAACGAGTGACCTAACTTCACATCTGTCCCCAACTTTGGATTCTATGCCTTACAGCGAGGGCTACGCGTTAAGTAAACCAGCAGATACAACCCGCACAGAAGGCTAGTAATTACTACGGAAAATGATAGCAAAAGTCCTCGTCAGGGGAGATATTAGCTGACTGTTTGGTAATCTAGGTTTTATGAAGATCCTACAAAGAAAGGGGATTTTAAGAAACTTCAAGTCTGCACACTGGCTGTCCTTTGATGAGAATATTGCAAAGTCCACGGCACTGAAAAATGATGCACAGTCGTATAAATGCAGAAAGCACAGATGACACTGGAGTAGGCTGAACTGCTAAAGGATGGACACTAACTTGAAATTACAAGTTGCCGTTTTTTCCAGCTACTATTTTAAACGCTAATCAGGAACTCGAATTATGCTTCAAGATTATCATTGACTATGTTGTGTGTCTGCCTGAACAATTTGCTTCTAGATGGTGAGGGCAGTTTTTAGCCAGTCTCTTATTATTTTTGTTTCTTCATCACTGCACCTCTTTGAACAGAGAATGGAACTTTCTGGTGTTTAGCTTTGCTGAGTAAATTCTCACAGCTGTATTTTGTCACCGGTAGGTTCAATCTGATGAGTTTTGCAGTGTGCTATTTTTTTCCCCCTGATGTTTGGAACTTTTACACACTCTAAAAAGCAGAAAAATGAAACCATAACTGAATTTCTTTTTGCTAGGCTATATATTTAATAACATTCCAAGAGACAGAATTTTACTAGTCTAAAACTAGAATGCTAAAACTATTTCTTTAACTTATAGTTGCAAACAATTCAATTGTAAATAGATTTGGTTCTGAAAATTCTCTCTTTCTCTCTCTCTCTCTCTTACTCTTGACAAAGAAAAGCCTTTTGTTTGGTCTCTCTGGCACTCCTTCCTTCTGTGACTTTCTGCTGTCCCCTAGTGGCATGTTAATCTTCTTGACTACTGTGAGATTACCTCTGGAACCAATTCTCTACTCTTCTGTGATTTCTTGAGACTCTCATTAGCAGACATTTAAAATACTATTAAACAACCCATGGGCTGCCTTTGAGAAGCAAAACCCTGCTCTTCAGCCAGTACGGTTTTCCATGCGTGAATTCTTACCCAGTAAACATGTCTGGAGAAAATCATGCATGCCATCTAGGTAGTTTTAGCCTCCCACTCCCCCATCAAAAGGAAAAAAAAAAAGAAAAAGAAAGAAAGGAGGAGGAGGAGAAGGAGGAGGAGGAGGAGGAGGAAGACAAAAATCAAAACGAAACCCAACCAAAACCTATTTCAGGTTCTGAAAATTCAAACACAAAACTGATGAAAGCAAAACATTATGAGTTTTGACTGCTCGATACCTCACATACGGTAGCCAAAAGGTAATTTGTGACAGGTCGACTACTTATGTCAGAAGGTTTGCAAACAAAAATTGTGCTATTCCGTCTCCCTTGCTTTTCGAAATCCTGTTAGCTACTATCATTTTAATATTTGCTTTCTCCGTGGTGACATATTTCTATGAAATATTAAAAGTACAGTGACATCCTGTATGTTTAAGGCATCAGATATACTGCATTTATGTTAAAAAAAAAAACCCCAAACTCAGCCACATTTAGGATGATTTTTAAAGTCTTAAAAATTTCTGCCTATCATCTTTCTACATGAGACCGATTCAAAATATAAAGCTGGATCAATTATTTTATTTCCCAAGAATGTTTTAGGGGGTTAAACTACAATGTTCAGCTCTCACAGAGACTGGTTAAAAAAGGAGTTGAACATAGGACGTTAGTTTTCTGAAGTAATCGTGTCCGATTGTTTGTAAAAGTAAAAGTTTGTCAAAAATGATATTTCAGTTTTGCAAAAAGGTGTATGAGTGAAGCGTTGGTGGAAATGGGGTTCACACAATTCTTTTTACAAGATGGCTAAGAGGGTCCCAGGAAGGAGAGCCCTGCAGAAACATAGCCCTTTCAGTGAGCACCGCAGAAAGATGAGGTGCTCAAGGAACTAATGGTTTCTTGGCACTGTGCTCTTGGCACTTGCAGTGGTTTTGACAGTGATCACATGAATAGCAACACTACTTCCTTTCTGAACTCAAGGGGAAGAGGTTTGGGGGCGGGGAAGAGAATGGAGGGAGGCCCAGCTCTGGAAACTCCTGTTTCTTAGTGTTTCAAGTATACAGTTTGGCCATGTGGGAGAGAGAAAGAAAAAGAAAGAAAGAGAGAAAGAAAAAAGAAAAAAAAGAAAGGAAGGAAGGAAGGAAGGAAGGAAGGAAGGAAGGAAGGAAGGAAAGAAGGAAAACGCACACACAATCGAGCTGTAAGCCTCTGCTAAATGACCAATTTCTTGTTTCTTCCAAGAAAAGTTGATGTTGTTTTTAAACTGCCTCTCTTCTAAGAGGTCAGGTTGCCGCCCAATTTAGTCATTTTGTCTGTTTATACGTGTGTCCCCACCGGGACAAGGTATCCAAAGGCAGAGTGCTAGATTGTAATCAATCTCCACTTAAACACCAAGTCTTGAGACGGGTCCTAGGGTGCCAGAGGGAGGTCTGGCTTTAACCCTAAACTCTTTCTCTAGAGGGCAGATAAACCACTCTCCCAAACCTCCTCAAGAATGACAGCCCTCCCTTCCCAAGTTTGCCCTGCCACCTAATTTCTCAAGTTCAACTTGCATGGTTTTCTAAAAATAATATCCTCCTCCATCAAACTTTGTAATTTACAATAGCTATTTTTCACAGCCGACTGTCTGATTCCCCCCCCCCCACCACACACTCAACCCCGGTTGTCTATTCAGATTGTAAATGTTCTAAAAATGTTCTCCTGGAGTTATTTTTAAAACCTCGTGGTATGCTCGATAATAAATATTGTTGCTGTGTTTCTGGAAACATTGGAAATAACATATGTGACAGGTGACTGGGGACTTGAAGTTGTAATTAATTTCATTTTAGATAAAATAAAATGAAAGAAACCTGACTTCTAATGAGTTTGTGGGATCATCATCATCATCATTATCATTGTTATTATTATTTTGCTTCAGTGATGACAGATTCCATTCAGTGAACTATCCTGTAGATTATTGGAAAAATAAGGATGGGGAGAAGTTTTCTTCTTAAAAAATGAAATCTGGAAACAGTCTTAATATATCTTCTGTAAAGTAACAGGGCATTATCAGGGAGCTGCTCTCTACAGGGCTGGCGTTTCCAAAACAAATAAGAAAGCGGAGCAGGCCTACCTTTTACAGCTCTGGAGACTATCTAAACAAAACGAACAGATTTATAGGGCTATTTTTAGTGTGCGTCTCTTGCAATACGGCTTACATTTTGCTTTCCAACCTTATTTGACATTGTTGGTAGGAAAAAAAAAGAAATACAGGCAGAACCCTCATTAAGGGATTCTCAGTACAGGACACCATTCAGAGGGCAGTTACCAGAACAAAACCAAACCAAGGTGGAAGCTCGTGCAAGAAATGCCATGTGGGATTCGGTGGCATTCCATCTTGTTTCCGTGTGTCTCCTTGGCCAAAAGCTTGGGCCAAAGGGAAGTCCCAGAAGGTGTGTCTCCAACAAGCAGCAGGCATCCGCAGAGGCATCCAGGAAAGGCACATTTTCGGTTGTGGCAACAGGTAAGTCACCGCGAAGCCTGGATCGCTAGCATCTTCCCATCAATTACAGAGTCACAAGAAAGTGGGAATTAAATTGCTGGAGGAGCACAGTACACTGCTGTGCTTTTCCACAAGCCATTCTCCCACGAGGAAATAAAACTGCACGGAAGATCTCGTGGAGTGTGATCAAATCTGTCGTCCCTCCTCAGTCTTTGGGGAAAAACCCTCTTCGGATCTTCAGAGACACGTGCGAGGGGGACATGTGGGTAAACGAGGCTCCTTCAGCTGGGCGTTGGGAGAGGAGAAAGGCCATCTAAAGAGCTTCCCTCGCATTCACCAGTACCACATGGAGAATTCACCTCCTGTGGTTTGGAAAAGCTACAGCAAGAGGAGAGCACGAGCAAGGTCAGGCCAGACACATCCTGACCCGTGACGCAAGGCAGACGTGTTGATAAGTGTGGAGGTCACAGGAAGCTCAGCGCGCGTGTGATTCAGCGCCTTGCAGGTCTTCCTCTGAGGCGAGTTCATGCAAAACTCCCCGGCAAGGAAATGCCTGAGCTGCAGACATCATGGAGTTGAGCCTTATAAATAGACTCAGATTCAAAGCTAAGAAAACACACCCGCATTTTACAGCAACCACCCCTGATAAGGTTTTGTTTTCCAAGCCCAAATTCCCCCGTCTACATAAGCGCCGTGGGGTAGAAATGTCCGTCTACACACTTGAGAAACCACGCTTTCCCACACGGTGGCCTCTGCATTTGTGGGCAGTGGGTCTAGAGAACAGTATCAACAACAACCATCGTCATCACCACCGCAGGGGGAAAAAAATAAAGCTGCATTACTATGGGGTCTTAGGAAAACTTAGGGTACCAGATTTAAATCTGAAAAGACCTCTGTAACATGACAGCTCCCGAAATGGTTCTCTACGGAGGATTTCAGTCGGAACGTAGAAATAATACACTGGGGAGGAGAGAGTCACACACCGTGCACTGGAGAATGAGACTGGAGCAGGCCGTGCACGCGCGCAGAGGAGGGTCTCTGAGAAAGTGGTTTTATAGCTTGACGAGTGCTTTTAACTAGTTAAAGACATTACTACAAGTACCTAATGCCAGGCTCGAAACAATACCCCTGATCAAAAGATTGTCAGAGTTAAAAAAAAATTTCTTTTTCCATCTGAACCTATCAATCATTCTTCTCTCCCCCCACCCCGCTCTGCAGTTTTAAAGGAATTGCATTTCTATAGTCAATTTATCAATTACTAATTATTTTGGTGGTGAGTGGCTAATTTGGGAGTGTGCTTAATCTAGGGTCAGTTTTAATTTCTTTTGCACTGGTTTGTTTATACTGGCCTGTTTAGCATATGAATCAAACCCAAATCTCGCTCAAAATTCAACCCATACTTATTCCTGCCAAAATAATAAAAAATAATTTATTGTTGTAATCTCGGTTTACGTTTAGTTAGGCAGAGTGAAAATACGACTTGGGTAGGGACTCAGCCTCTCCCTGAAATTCCAGGCTGCTTTACAATGAGTTTGTGTGCTGGAAGAAAGTTGCTGGAGCCAGCACGGAGGTCACCGAATGAAAAATGAGCTACTCTGGGTTTTAAAACGCTATTTAAATGAGAGCAACAAAGAAAAACCTTCAAGTAGATTATTTTGCTCCTTGTAACTTAAAATAACGAGAGAGAGAGAGAGAGAGAGAGAGAGAGAGAGAGAGAGAGAGAGAGAGAGAGAGAGAGAGAGAGAGGGGGAGAGAGAAAGTGAAAGAAAAAAAGAAAAAGATAAACCCAGTGATAAGACAAATCTACTGCATGCAAGGACAGATGAGACATTTTTCAAAATTAAACTGCTCTGACAGGGAGTTTTAGGCAGTCTGTTTTCTCCTATTTGGGGGGAAGGGAATTAGGGATATTATAATTGAAAATGCATGCGTATCGCAACTAAAATCTTCTCTTATGATATTCATTTTTTTTTCTTTTCTAAGTGTCTTTTTAAAAGAAAACCTCCACCATATACAAAAGGTTTTTCCGATTGGGGTGACCTTTGTTTTCCAATCTTGGTGGATTTATTTCAAATTTTAAAACACTACTTGCCATGTTGCACATTTTTGTCCATAAAGCATTCTCCAAATGGCAGTTATTTATGTGACGAGTAGAACAAAGCATGAAAATATGGCTTTTTTCCCTTACTCCATTATGGAAGTCGAATATGATCATTAGCCAGGGCTGTGGTTTAGCAGAAACATTTTGAAAAATAGCCTAAATAAATAGATGTCAAATTAATCAAGAAGGGGGTTACTATCATTATTATTTTTTGTAAAGATGTGTACCATTAGGGGTTTTCAGCAATAAATAAATGTGATGAAGAAAAAGAAGATTGCAACTTAGAAAAATTAGCATCCTCTGTCTCTTTAGGGAATTAAAAAGACTGCTGGGCAAGCACTGTGGAGCTGTGAAAATTGTGACCACAGAGCTGAGGGGGATGCTAAAGAAGTCACAGGATTCACCTTAAGTAATAGCTGATTCTGAAGGGTTTGTGCTTCTCTTCCGTGCTGTGGAAGGACCGGCCCCATGCTTCACAGCCACAGCCGCCAGCCGCTGAAGCAAAGGAGTTTACACAAGTCAGAGACAAAGAGTGTTCTCTCGGGCTCGGATTTTTTTTTCTTTTTAACCCTCTTGGGGTTCAAGAGAATTTATCATGGAGAGGTCTTGCAGGTTGAAATGCCTCTAAAAATTAATTTTGATCTTCCCGAATCACTTATAGGGAAGCGTGAGGAATTCCCATCATTTTATCAGGTGGTCCATATATCCAGAGATACTTTTAATTAAACTTGGGTCCATAAATAAGCAAATAATAGAAGCTGCTGGAGAAGCGGTTGATCTGCGTGGTGACTGCTGCTCATTTATCTTTGTCCTAACAAGACAATGGGGATGGCACTGGGTGGTTGTGTTGCAGGCGTGGAGACTGACTCTCTCTCTCTCTCTCTCTCTCTCTCTCTCTCTCTCTCTCTCTCTCTCCCTCCCTCCCTCCCTCCCTCCCTCCTTCCCTCTCTCCTTCTCTCTCTCTCTCTCTCTCTCTCTCTCTCTCTCTCTCTCTCTCTCTCCCTCCCTCCCTCCCTCCCTCCCTCCCTCCCTCCCTCCCTCCTTCTCTCTCTCCTTCTCTCTCCCTCTCTCTCTCTCTCTCTCTCTCTCTCTCTCTCTCTCTCTCTCTCTCTCTCTCTCTCTCTCTCTCTCTCTCTCTCTCTCTCTCTCTCTCTCTCTCCTGGCGGTTTGTTCTCGGATGGGCGCAGCCCTTGCCGCCAGTGGTCAGAGTTTTGCCTCGTCCTGGTCCTGAGAAGGATTAATCTTGGTGATGGTGCAAACAAAATGCATGTCTGGGGTCAGAGTGCAGCTTGCCTTTTGGGATCTGCATTACATTAATGTCATTTTTGGGTTCCTGACGTTAATCAAAACCAACACCAGAAAGCGTCACTTAGCTAATTTGTGTATTATTGTCAGTGTTACCATTAATTATGCGTTTGTGAGGAAAAAGAGGATTAATGAGATGTCACAGGTAATTTACAATGATCAGGCTCCCCAGGACATTAAGAAAACACGAGCGGGGGACGGATGCCGTGATCACAACAGCATGCGAGGAGCGGCCGTCTTTGTGGAGGCTCCACTCTGGTGGGGCGCCATGATCAACCCACTTAACCAGGAGAGCCCTCCACTTGATATGCCGGGCTCTGACCAAACGTTTGGCCTGGCCTGGGCGGCCTGGCACTCATACACCCACGGTGAGACTTCTGTCGAGGTGTCTGCCTCCGTAGGTGCAAAGGGGATTCTATCGTTTCTCGTGGAAAGTGGGCAAAGTCACAGAGGTCAGTTCTTCCCAGGGTCCCGGGAGGGCGGCGTCCCACCCATGATCTCACTCCCCGCAGGACGGCTGTGTGCGTGGCTGGACTGAATGAAATCAGCCCGGACACTGTTCTCTCACAGTCAAGGAGACACCAGTCCTGGAGAGGGGTCAGAGCGGGTCCTGGGGGCTCTTACTCCTTTTTCTTTTCTTTCTTTTTTCTCCATCATGAGACTTGGACTCTGGGCCTGGGCTCTGTCCCCGAGCTCTTCATCTTAAGGCTACCACCCTACCCCTTGAGCCACAGCCCCACTCCCCATTTTCTGGTGGTTAATTGGAGATGAGAGTCTCCTGGACTTTAGTGCCCGGGCTGGCTTTGAACCGAACTGCTCAGATCTCAGCCTCCTGAGTAGCTCAGATTCCAGGTGTGAATTACTGCGCCCAGCTAGTCTTACTCTCTTATATGTGTGAGAAATAATATGATAAAAATAAGACAGGTATTTGCAGTTAGTGCAGTCTAGCATGAAATACCAGCCCCGGAAAACCTTGAAAAGTGTTTTCAACCTCTCTATGTGTTAGTACGCTCACTTGTGAGATGGAAATACTCAGACTTACCCAGTAGAGTGAGGAGAATTAGATGAGATGAGCAACGTTAGTCAGGTAGCACAAGGCTTGGCCTACAGTACGATTTTAACAAGCCAGTGGTTTTCAGTCTTCAGTTATTGTTGGAAACACCTGTGGAGCCTCACAGACTGTGCCAGCCCGGCCGAGTCTCGACACGGTGGGCGTGTGAGCTCAGTTCACTCCACTGGGCACCCATCACTCACTCGCAATTTGGTCCACATTAGAGGACTATGATTATGACATGATGAACTTTACCAGGCCTCACGCGTGTTTATGGTGATGCTTGGGGATGGAAGGTAGATGGAGGTCTATAAAATAATGTGACACTGCAATTACAGCTTGTGCGTGGAAAGGGATCGCTTTCTCCATAGTGGGTGTGGGTGTTTCCATGCCTGGTGTTGCATGAGAGCTGTATTTAGGAATAAGGTCAAACTATAAGAGATTCAAACTCCTCCACCTAGTGATAATGAAAATAAAACTTGTATTACATTGTTCATGCTCACCTTTTTTTTTGTATTTATTTTTTGTATTTATGGTCTATTCCAAGAAGATTTCCCTACTGGGATAAAATTTCACAAGCAAAGAGAGGAGAGCGAGGGGAAGTTTAAATAAAAAAAGGTTTTATTATTGATTTGGCATTGTTAGGGCTGACTATATAGGTTGTGGAAATAATGGAGTTTATTTCCTTTTTTATTGGCACTGCAAAGTACTAGCTTAGCGTAGCTATTAGTTTATCTTGTAACTAACCTTTGAACTACTTTCGGAGTTGGTTGTTTTCCAGAAAGCAGCCTATTCAATAAAAAGAAATGCTGAAAGATTCTTGATAGTACAGAGTGAGTGTATTAAACAAGGGTGTCGTCTTTCTCCTTGGTGTCCATCTTACGGTCTCAAAAGTCATCATCATGACTTCCTGCACTAAGTGAAATGAGAGCGTGGACTTGGATTCCAAAATGGAATGGCAATGTAGTCTATTATTGGCCATGATTGGACAGCTGGAACAAGTAGCTTTCTTAAAACATTTTGGGTGAGAAGGAGTGTGTCAAAAGATTCGATGGTATAAATAACAGCGTCGTTATTTGTTTTGTTTTCCAGTGTGCACGGGCCAGGTGCCAGCGGCCAGGAGGCTGACATCTGAGGTTGACAGTTCCATGCCAGCTTGGGCAGCAAAGTCCCCGTGAGACTCTTATCTCCAATTAACCACCAGAAAACTGGAAGGGGTGCTGTGGACCAAATGGTAGAGCAGTAGCCTTGAGCTACTGAGTTCAAGTCCCATGACCCACCAGAAAAGAATGTGAATGACACAAGGTACACGGACTATGCGTAAGATCCACGAGAGCTACTGGCTTCCTGGTTTCTTTGGGATTCACTGTGTGGAAGTGCCTTGGCGTAAATGAAGATTTCGGTTGGGAATCGCTGTTTATGAACTCTTAAGTCGTGGTCCCCACGGCCATGCCCTGGGGATCTGGGAGATTTCAACCACCCGGTCAGTGGCACAATTTTGCCAAAGAATGACATCGACACACGGCAAGTGAGTGGGGTTTTCCACGGAATGATCTTTTGTATCCATGTGCCAATGAACCATCTCCATCTTTCAAGCCTGCCCCAGTCTCCTGGCCCCGGGGTGGGGGGGCTCATGTGGCTGTAGGAATGACAGACAGTTCAGGATGTCATGCCTTTTGGCTTGTTATTCCATTCCACTGGCTGTCAAATCAAAATATGGTCAGAAGCCTGGGCGTGGAAGGCCTGCCCCCGTGAGCCGCAGCGTGGACATGGAGACAGCAACAACTCCCTGACTGGACAAATTGGTTTTACGTTATTAACTGTGGATTGAACTCACAGTTGATGACCTGAGCTTCTTTTGAGAGGTTCGTGAGCTCCTCTCCCTGCCAAAGCTCTGTCACCTGCTTATAGTACCTTCCACCATGGAGATAAAGGAGCACAATGTATTTAAAATAGCAGGCACGGGGCGGGCATCTCTCTTCAGGACATCATCTTGGCTTGTCTTCTAGACATGGTTAGACCTCTACTGTACATGGGCTTGAAGCACCCCCTGGGTGGAGGGGGATGTAGATGTAATGAGCAGTCCAGGCGGAGGTTAAACACCAAGATGAAATGCTGCCTGTCCATGAACACATTTTTGTGTGACGCCCAGGAAGAGAGATCACGGCGGTGGATGGTCTATAAGAAGGCTGCCTATGGTTCTCACCTCTTCACCACCCGGCCCCTCTTATGAAGGACCCCCACTTAGCATCAGTGGCTCTCAGGATGGAAAAGTAAGGGGGGGCTCAGTTCCACAGTGAGAGCACAAAGAGACCTTGACGTCCATGTTTCTGGCTCTCTCGTGGCCAGGGGAGGCCTGGGATTTCCCACCAGCCCCATGGATGCGCTCAGAGGTAGACTTTCCCCAGCCCGGCATCGAGACACAGCCTGTGGGACATTGTCTCGGACCCAGTTCAACCATCCCTTGCTTTCTAACAAGAGACCGCCGCATTTTGTTTGGGGATATTTATGGTTTTGCAGCCATAAAGAACGAATGCAAATTTTGGTAGCTGAAAATGAGGCCCTTCTGGCTAGTGGGCCAACGGTGGTCAGGTTTTAAGAAGTGTGATAGAAAAAGCCTACGTTTCCTTGGACATCTGGAAACATTTCATCCGCACCTCTTATAAATTAGAGCTAACAGGAAAGTATCCACAGTCAGCTCTTCAGCTACATTTTATAGAGTTCTCCACAAGATGCTGAGACTAAGTTGCCTTAAACATTGTAGATACACAGCTGGAAAATATCTGAAAATTTAACATATTGCGAGTTATGTGTGTGTGTGTCACACACACTCATACATATATATATACATATAATTTCCATTTTCTCAGACATGTAATGTCCGCTCCACACAGCAAGTATGCACGGGGATTTGATGTGACACAGGTTGCTCATCTGTAGCTTTTTTTTTATGAGGTTCTGAATTCTCCCATTAGATTTTTATAGGTATCTGGCTTGAATCTGTGCCCAGGAATAAACAATTATACTTGTTTTCCTCCAGTAGAAGCAAGGCATGACAATTGCCCTTCAAAATTTGGCTATACTTGTCATGGGATTTCTATTTTGTATATATTCTGAAGTTGTGCAAAACTTTCTTAAGAATCTGACCGGCCAGTTTTAGCACAAAGGTAAATACCCTTTTGTATCACGGTGAACTGAATCCATTTAGTGTTTTTGCTTTACACTGCTGAGGAAAAAAAAAATCGTTAGCTACCCTGAAGGAATTCATGTGTAATGGAGAAAAAGCATAATCATAGTTTAAGTGCCTGAGGATATTTGAGTCAAGACAGCTAAGAGTATAATATTGTGTTGTTTTATGGATGGGATTCTTTTGAAAGTGAATGTAATTGAGTTATTGTTGGGTAATACATGTGTATGTATACATTTGTATCTCTAATTTAATAGTATCTAGCTTTCATTTAATTGCTCTGGGTGAGAAGAAATGCAAAATTGAATCCATCGTGGGGTTCAAATAATGTTTTAGCTAAATTTGGATCTATCCGGATGAGGCCCGAGAAACAGAATCTTGATAAAGCCTCCAATGAAAGCCCGGTGGATGTGAAAGACCTGGGCCTGTTGCCTCCCGATTATCTACCAGGACCTGAGGGGGTGGAGGCCTCTGGGTGCAGCCTCCCAGAGCCAATCATCGCAGTCCTCATCACTGTGTTAAAATTGTCCTTTACACCCACCTCCGTACTCTAACACGTTAGTAAGATGCAGCGATTGGCAGGCAGTATGAGAAATGTTTTCCTCCAGGTCGTGGCCCAGCGTTCCAAATTCCAAACACTCCTCTCCTCTCAGGGGTCTGTCAAGAAGCTCTGTGCTCCAATTTGGCTGAGCTCAAGGGGGTGGTAACTGGCAGGTAGCTCCTTAGTGGGGATTCATCAGTCGACGTGAATGACTGCTCATCGAGGTTCGGTGGCAGGGCTTGTCTTATGTGCATTTCTGATGGTAAAAGATTCCCATTTTCTCCGATGGCCCACGTGTCAAGCCTGCCTCATCCATGCTATTGATGGTAGCTAAAGTAGCTCAGCTTCCATCGAAACAAATGTCTGAAAAAATATTTACTAAGCTGCAATAAACAACACTCCTGAAATACACCCACACGCACCCGCGCGTGCACGCAGTTCACACACGCACACCACACGCACGCGTGCATCTGCGGGGCCCTACTCTGTGACGTGGTCAGGACGCCTAGTGAAATTAGATGCTTCCCTCCCTTTCTCAACTTTAAGAGATTGTGTGCATCTTCTTCCATGGTTATTTATACTCCCGTAGATAAAAACACCATCTCTTCAAAACACAGTCCTAGCAGGCAAGGAGACATTTATACTCCACACTGCGAGCGAGAATACCGAGTTTAGCAAATGGAAATGAACCCGATCAAATGATAACGCCTTTAGCAACTAATAGCCGTGTTAGAGCTTTGCCGCTCCACTCCTTTGCTAGCTAGCATTAGTTCAAGTATGAATTCAGGCAGCCTGCTGGAAGTTTGGGCTGGGAGGGGACTCAGCCATCACTGTAGCCAGGGCTACAGCACTTGAAGGGAAACTCCCTTGTCATTTCCTTCCCTGAAGTTGATACTATTTCAGTTCTGAGTGCCTTTACAATCTGTCGTCTTTTCTCATTACCTAGAAAAACATTTCAGTTTTCCCACCTGTTCCTTTGCCTTTCCTTCTTTTTCTTTCTCTCTTTCTTTCTTTCTTTCTTTCTTTCTTTCTTTCTTTCTTTCTTTCTTTCTTTCTTTCTTCCTTTCTTCCTTCCTTCCTTCCTTTCTTTCTTCCTTCCTTTCTTTCTCTCTTTCTGCTAGTCCTAGGGCTTGAGCTCAGGGCCTGAGCACTGTCCTTGGGCTTTCTCAAGGCTAGAGCTGTACCACTTTGAGCCACAGCACCACTTCTGGCATTTTCTGTGTATGTGGTACTGAGGAATTGAACCCAGGGCTTCATGCATGCTAGGCAAGCGCTCTACCACTAGGCCAAACTTCCAGCCCCCATCATTTTCCTTTCTCTCTTCTTTACCTTACCTTGCTTCTTTCTTACTTCTCACTTGGTACTTTTTCTTCTCTCCAGACATTGTCTGGGACCTGAATGGAGGAGAAGACACAGAAACCACACAGACCTGGGTACAGAGACAGGGGACTAATATAATCTGGCTCCAGAACAGATGGCAGATTATCCTCAAGCCCAGCAGGCTCTCCAATAGTGTCCTGATAGCAACCTGCACCTCTGTCCATCCCGCCACGTCCCACTAGCCTGAAGTCCTTTATGTCAGTCCATGAATCCACGCATTCAAGTATTTACCCAGGGTTGTTTGTATTTCTCCTTGCCACTTGTGGGAGGGAATACAACATTTCTCAACAGGAGAAGTAAATAGGATTTCTTTTTGTTGCTGTTCTCACTTCTTGTTTACAATTTTGGAAAGTACAGAAAAGGTGAATAAAAGCGAAGGGGATCTATGTGATTTTTGCCACCCAAAATATCTTCAGATGTGTTTTCTTTCCGAACGTTATCTGCACAGAAATTTTTATCATTTATAGCAGAGGGTACAAAAGCCTCTATCGTACAAATTTGATACATTTTACAACCTATTTATACTTAATTTTTAAATTTCAGGATTTTCTTTTGGTAATAGCCAACTGTTTATACATTCTATACAGGCCAGTCAAAGCAAATTAGTGATGTCTTCTAAGGAGTTGACCAATAACTGCTAATGCCCATAGGCAGTTTATCTTCGATGTCTGGACATCACCCTGCATTCTGAGGTGTGCTACTTGGATCTCCCCACTGTGGGGGAGGTATGTCCATGTCGGATTTCTAGGTAAGGAACCTGCGAGTCTGAAAAGTTGTAACACCGCTCAGAGGTCGCGCAGTGCTACTGGTAAAATGGAACTAAAATGTTGTGGAAACATCAGTGTTTCTGGCCTCTGGTTCACAGCGAGGTCCAAACCTGGGATTCGCGTCCTTTATGGATTCCTTTACAACTGTATTTTGGAATTTTTCCCGATCTTCCTTTCTGATTAACATTAGAAGGATCCTGCTAAGCTTTTTTAAAAAAATATCACAGTTCAACTGTGTTTAAATTTCATATAAGATGCACATATGAATTCATTTAGGAGAGATGGTAATTTTATTGTATGTATCCTGCTTCCCAGAAATGCCATTGTTTTTTTTTTTTAAAGAACTGTGTTTTAGTATATGTGTCCTGACTTCCTTCATTGAGGGCCAACATTAATTTTTGCAAACCGAATGTTTGTGTCTTCCAAAAAACCCGTATGGCAAAACACTAGCCATCTGAGTTGAGAGGCGCCTGAGTCAAGAAGGCGCAGGCCCCGCCCCTACCGGGGCACCAGGACCTGACATGGTGACTACAGAAGAGAATGAAATGTGGAAGGCCCCACTGAAGCCCCATGGCAGACTTCTATGCATAGAAGCCCTGTCACCTGTTATGGCACATCACCAATCCCACTGTCAAATTTACACTCCACCACTTAAAGATGCCAGGCTCTGAGAAGCGCACTTCAGCCCACAGTGGAGAGGACAAGAAGTTCTCGTTAGGGTGAAAAGGAGAGGATGGGACCGCTCTGCTGTGGCACACACATAGATGGATGGGGTCCAAAGAAATGGAATGTGATCTCCTTGCTGTGAGATGGGCCAGGTGGTTGTTTCGGAAGCCTCTGGACAAGGAGTTGGAAGTTGGAGCCAAAGAGGGCGGAGGCAATTAGCAGAGGCAAATTTTAGGGGGTTGCAAGGTCAGCATGCAAGGTAAACTGCACGAGGAGGGTTGCCAAAACCGAGTGGAACGAAACGAGGGTCGAAGACAAGGGCGGATGATGTCTGATGAGCTGAGGTGGCGCTGGAAAGCAGAGGCAGAGAGGAGAAGCTCTCCAGGGCGGACTTCGGGGTTTGAGACGTGCACCGCCTCAGAATGTGCCCCAGAGATGCACAGTTAGGCTTCTACACAAATAGTCACGGAATGCAAGATGTACTAAAAATGAAGGCAACTCTAGGACATGGAAAACAGGAGCTTTATCTTGTGTGATTGTTGTTCTTAATGTACTATGTTATTTCTCTTCTCTTTTTTTTTTTAGCCCTTATGGTTAATCTCATATTGTTACTGTGTCTGACTTTGTTATCTGGTATATTGAATATATGTTGATTAGCTTATTTGAAATAGGAAAGGGAAGAAGGGAAAAACAAGATGATTGGGAGGGGGTGGGGGAGGGAGATGGGGACAAAAACATGAGAAGGGGTATCCCTGTGTGAGAAGTAATGCACCTACTACCTGGTGAATGTAACTGTAACCCCTCTATACATTACCCCAACAATGAAAAAAGAAGGAAAAAAAATTCCCAAATCTATCGCAACAGTTTAAATACAACTCTGTCCCTCAACTGAATTTAACTGATGAAAAGAAACACGAAAAACAAGATTCCAGATTGCTCATGTGTGATGAAGTCACGGATGCCACCCAGCCTGTGACCCTGGTCTTGAACCTGAGTTATCACAGCCCAGCATGGTCGGGGGATTTGGCTGCATTCCACAGCAGCTGTGATTTCGGGAAGCACTGAGTGTTTAATAGCTATTCACAGGAAGTGATTCTTCATGTGAGCCTATATTCACTTTCTGTTACATATTCTACGTCCTCATCAAATTGCACAGGGCTAAGTTTGAGGCTCAACATTTGAAACTATCAAGACCGGTAGGAATGTGGTTTTCGATCTGCTTCCCCTCCCCTTTGAGTGCAGTCTCTCCACACACCATTAGGCTGGCCTCCAACTCACGTCTTTCTGGCTTTGTCGTCACGGCTGTGTGCCACCAAAACTGGCCCCCCAAAATGCATTTTGGATTCGCTGTCAGTTTTCTGGGCAAAAGCAGAGGTTGTATTTCCTCCGTAGTACGAATGCGTGGTAGGCACTGCCACGGGCCTACCAAGCGGTCTGGAGCCTCTCGTGACGCTATCACCCACACCACACAGAAAAGTGGCGGAGACGGGATTCACGGAGGAGCCGTGGCTTCCATTAGGGCAATCGTGCATTCTATCATAACAGTTTAGAGATGAACGTATGGGCCGGATACCATCCTGCTGGAGTTCACGCAAGAAATCCCAGACACCTGAAGGCCATAAGTCTGGTTAAAGACAGATACACCAAACACTACCACAGCCACTGCCACTACCACCGCAGCAGGGGCTAGAGTGGCCGCTCACCAGGGGATTGCAGGCAGGTTCCCTCCCCATCCAGTAAGGATATTTACAAAGTTCACTAAAGGCATGACTCCTCTGCGGCCTTGCTTCCGTTATAGAGTGCACATAACTATTTGCATTTCCAGCGAGGTGTTCAAAGGGTTGTTAATTCTATAGGTATGATTGATCGATTTAGAAATAATTTTGGGATTAGAGCATGTTTTTTTTTCTGTCAGTAATTTTTCTTAGACAACATTTTATTTCTCCAGTCAGAATAGAATCTCAATTTTAAAAATTGTACTTCCACCATGCCTTTCCTGATTCTTAACCCTCGTGCTGCCGTCTCATTATCCATTGCTCAAGTCATAAATTTCAATCGAGTAAAAGCTGCATGTTTGCTTCCATGTACTGTGCAGATATGCGTTATTTTACGTAGACATATGGGCACATGCACACACGGATGCTTTGTGTACGCATGCGTGTGTGAATGCGTGTACACACTTCTAGATACGTAGTGCGGATTGCGGATATGGAAATGACCTATGGAGTGTAAAAGCATAGCACATTTTAGCGATGGTAAGTGTGCAGAGGAAAGCTTAGCAAGTGCAGGAACTTCACTGTACGTCCTCTGAGCCTTGGCCACAGCCCGCTATTGTGAGTCTGACTGTAGTTCACACGCTTGAGGTACATATCTATTCATTTTCCAGCCATACAGATTAGACCCAGTTGGAAACCAAGTCATTGTCGCCTATGACAGAGCTACGGAGGGCCGCTTCGCTATCTACGTTCACAAAGGGACGATTGGGAATGAATGGAGAGCTTTCGAAGGACTGTGCTGGCCTCTGCTGTGAACACGAACGCTTCTCCTGAGCCACCTCTGATGAGCACAGCCCCGCTCTGGCCTACTGACATGAGATGGTTGGCAGACCTTGTGTGTTTGAATGGGTTCTGTCTTTCTAACCAGCCTCAGAGGGGAAGAGGGTATTCAGAGCACTCATTCAGACGTTCGCGGAGCTCAGGTGAATTTGCATTCTGGTCACATGGTCATGAGCAAGGGACTGGCCTTTGGCAAATTTCAGTTCTCATTAATAAAACGGGCCCAGTATTTATGCCTAGTATATCAACATTTACTGGGAAATACATCTCAAGTCCGACAGAAAGATAGCTTGGTGCGTATTAAGCGGTCGAAAGTGTACTATAAACTCTACGTTAGTCCTTGATGTTCTTTTTTCTTTTTTGTTTTGCCAGTCTTGGGGCTTTCTCAAGGCTAAAGCTCTGCCACTTGAGCCACAGCACCACTTTCAGCTTTTTCTGTATATGTGGTACAGAGGAATCGAACCTGGGCATGCTAGGCAAGCACTCCACCACTAGGCCAAACTCCCGGCCCCCTTTACATTCTTTATTGTCACCTCACATGGGTTCCACTGAACCATTCCCAACTTACAGGAGGCCATCACAGAAGGTCACAGGATAGGAGTGTTCTGGGTTGGGGTGGACGTGGGTCACGGCTTGTGCCCCACTCAGGGTAACAGAAGCAGGGGGAACAATCTGCTCACACTTCCACGGAGAGCAAACACAAGCGCTGCGGGGCCAGCAGGTTCATCTAGCCTGACTTCTGTCCCACGGGGATGGAGCGACCTCAGCTAAGGCCAGTTGACTTCCCTGTACCTCAGTTTCCTTTCTTCTGCTTCCCTAACTTCCTGGGTTTGTCTGTCCAGTACAATCCCTGCACTCAAACCCATCGGGAGGAAATGTCCACTAAAATCACTTATGAAGCAGACTAGAGGAGTTCTCCAGTTCCAGGGCCCAGGGCCGAGGGCCCGGCTTCCCCTCAGGGCTGCCCCAGCCCCACCTGGGTCCAGCCCGGAGCTGGGGCAGGGGCTGGATTCCTGAACCCTGGCAGTGGAGGATCGGTGACATGTTTGCATGGGGGGGGGGTTCCCCTGAACACCACGTGAGGAAATATCCTGATATCTCACCTGGATGCTTCCTTTCTTACTGCAGTGCCTCACAAGAGAAGTGGCAGTTACAACGCCGCCTCCATCTCTACAGGCCTTAGCTCCCTTTTACAGCCCCCACCCTTTACCACGTCTTCCACTAAACGTGGTAGTGTCGTGGTCCTTGGGAACTGTGAATCCTACAGGCGATGATGGAGACGTCAGTCCACAGTGGGAACCCCATGGTTGAAGGAGAAACTTAACTCCCCAGTCCCCACCTGAAGGATCCCTGCCTTCGGCTAGGCACGTGGGGAGCGGTTAAAGCGCATGAGAAAGTGGTCTGTGGGATCCGAAAGCATTGAATGTCTGGGGCAAGAAACTGAATAGCTGTCTTTTCACACAGGCACGCAGGGGTTTCTCAGCCATTGGGTTAGAACCTGCAGGCGCATGCCAGGGGATTAGCCAGGCCTCAAGAACCACCCTGGAAACCTCAGCCTGTTATGTTCTCCTCCCCCTTCCTCCCTCTGCTCCTCCCCCTGCTCCTTCCCCTCCTCCTCCCCCTCCTCCAGGCCCCTCTGTTTATGGCTGTGGGAAGGGGCCCTGGAGTGTGGCTGATCTGTCCCAGCTGTGGTCTCTCCACTCACCCTAATTTCTTTCTCCATAGCTCATTTGGACCCAAGCAGTGGTGAAATGGCTGCCTGGCAAGCCTGCCATGGCATGGGCGAGATGTGGTGGGATGGAAACGCCCCCTGGGCCCTGTGGTGGAAACAGCATGCAGGGCTCCTTCTTCACTGAAGGAAGATCAGCCAAGCAGCCTTTTCTAGCTGCTGCTGGGGTCCAAGCACTCAGGTCCAGAGGGAAGGCCGAGGGCCCCGGCGGCCAGCCCTCCCTCCGCTCCCATCTACATGGCCACCCACCACCCACCTCCCCAGCTGCCCCCACACTCCCCAGGGTGGGGGGAGACAAAGAGAGCTTGCTTTAGGCTTGGATACAACCCCAAACCCCACTATGAATGGCAGGGGAGGGCCGAGAAATCGTGTACTTTTTGTGGGGATTGTTCTGCAGTGAAAACCCCCAAATTCACGCTGGTGGATGTTGATAGCCGGACTTTACAAGGGGACCAAGGGTCAGACACCCGGAGCAGAGACCCCTTCTCAAGCCACAGTGGGGCTTCATGGTGCACACCTGTTATCCCAGCAGGCAGGGTGGCCTGGCCTGTCCTCCCAGCTGCCACCGTGGGAGAAACAGGTTCCACTGCAGTCTAGACACAAGTTATCCTAAAAAATAACCAGCACTGGGCCAGGAGTTTGGCCTAGTGGTACAGTGCTTGCCTAGCACACACAAAAATCTGGGTTCGATTCCTTGGTACCACATACATGGAAAAAAGCTTGAAGTGGTGCTGAGGCTCAAGTGGTAGAGCTCTAGCCTTGAGAAAGCCCAAGGACACCAGTGCTCAAGCCCCGAGGTCCAGCCTTAGGACTGGCAAAATACATACATACATACATACATACATACATACATACATACATACATACATAACCAGCACAAAAAGTGGATCCCAGCCTGTCACTATGCACACACATGATTATTAACTCAAAATGGATCAAAGGCCTCAATTTCTGACCTGAAACTCTGAAATTGCTACAAGGCAGAGTAGAGAGACACTGGAACTCATAGGCAAGGGCAAAAACTTTATGAACAGAATCCCAGGGTCACAACAGATTAGAGAGAGACTCGACAAATGGGACTACCTAAAAATAAAAAGTTATGCACAGCTAAAGACATCCTACTAAAATAGAAAGACAGCCAACCAACTAGGAAAAGATATTTACCAACAATACATCAGAGAAAAGCTTAATATCCAATATCTACAGGGAACTCAAGAAACTAATCCCTCTCAAACTCAACAAACCAATCACTAAATGGGCAAGGGAACCAAAGAGAGATCAAAATAAGAGGTAAAAATGGCAAAGAAACATGTGACAAAATGCTCAGCATTCATGGTCATAAAGGAAATGCAAATGAAAACAACCCTAAGATACCACCTTACCCCAGTCAGAATGGCCAATATTCTGAACTCAGACAATGACAAATGCTGGCTGGGTTGTAGACAAAGAGAAACCCTACTGGTGGGAACATAAACTAGTATAGCCACTCTGGAAGGCAGCGTGGAGGTTCCTCAAAAAACTGAAAATAGACCTTCCCTACAATCCCGCCATGCCACTCTGGGCATCTACCCTGAGCATCATAACCCAGGATATGATAAGGACACTGCTCAGCCATGTTCATCTCTGCACTGTTCACAATAGCCAGGCAATGGAAACAACCCAGATGCCCCACTACAGATGAATGGATACAAAAATGTGGTACATATACACAATGGAATTCTACATAGCCAACAGACAAGATAATGGCAGTTACTGGCAAGTGGATGCAACTAGAGCAAATCATGTTGAGTGAGACAAGTCAAGACCAAAGGAACAAAAGGTCCATGGTCTCCTTAATATGTGGATATTAGACCCAAACAGTACAAGAGCCATGACTCAATACTCAGGCACTCCAGGTCACTGACATGAATTTGGAGATATAAATGTTTCTGTATAGACATATAGACCTATGATAGGATATATATTCTATAGACATGTATTGATATATAGATCTATATGCATCTATGACATACAAAGACTCGGCTTAATTTTAATTTTCTTAAATTTATGTGCCAGTGATTGCATAGAGAGATTTGTTTCTTGAATACTTGTTTGTAGAACATGACATCTAAACATGATGTAAAAACTCAGTTTTAATTACCAAAAAAATAATCAGCACAAACCATTTGTGGTGCTTACGGCTGTCATCCTAGCCACTCAAGAGGCTGAGATCTGAGGATCATGGTTCAAAGCCAGCCCGGGTAGGAAATTATATGAGATGCTTATTAGAAAGCCAGAGTGGCACTGTGGCTGAAGTAGTAGAGTGTTAGCTCTGATCAAATGAGGCTCAAGACCAGGGCCCAGGGCCTCAAGTACAGGATAAAGAAACAAAGAAACCAAAAATTAAGATGTTCATTGCCAGTCAAAGTAGGTGCTCACTAAAATTCTCAAGGTAGATCTAAGGTAAAAGGATTCTTCCACTACTTCCTTCGTGTGAAGAATCTAATCAATAGCTGCCTATCTCCAGATTAGTATGTGATTGATGTGTGAAAGTAGATAATATGAAGATGGGGCTCTACTGCATTTGGTTGAGAAATTCAACCAAATCGGCAGGCTCAGGGGATGGGTCTGTTTGCTTTTTAATCATTTAAATTTCCTGCGTGATAAGGCCACTGGAAGTAGTGCTTAAATCCCACATGAAATTGTTACCTACAATCATCACCCAGCGCAGCGTAGAGGTGAGGTATAAGTTATAAATTGTGATCGAAGGCTCAAGGGCATCTTACCTTTCCACAAAGCCATTTGAATTGGATCATTTCTTGGGGGGGACATCGCTGGGTTCCCCAGCCCCAAGCCTGTTCACACTTGATTGGTGTGGATCCACAGCGCTGCCTCGGGTGTTCAAGAGACATCACATTGCTGGTTAACTCTTGGCTTTGCACCCAGCTACAGATTCAACACTGCAGGGCTCTGGGTGGGAAAGACCATTCGCTCTGCTCAGAGGGATTTTGTCTTCTGTATTTGCAGACATGGTGACCTAAAGAAGCATCACCTCTAACTTGAAGACTATTCCTTACGCTAGAGAAGCAGCATCTTGGGTTTAAGCAAACCCTTTCGGATCAGTTCTCATACAAGCTAATTGCCGCCCCCCCCCCCTTTCAGGGTTCCCGTGATAGCTAATCATTCGTTGTTTTGTTGAAATCCTTCTCAAACACCGCTGGTTTGTAAAGAGAATTATGCTTCAGAGTATGTTTGGCTAAGGGGAACATTATTCTCCACACCAGTACTACTCATTAATTTATGCTCTGTGGCCACAAATTATATTATCACATTAGGAAGGAAGCACCAAGAAAGAACAGTGTTACTGCCGAATAAATCTTTTCAAAGATACGATGAACTGCAATGCGAAGAAGAAAACGTGACAAATAGAACGGGGTGATGCCTGAACCCTTTAAGAGTATCGTTCCCTTGTACTATAACGGTGACACTCAAATATTTTCTCACCAGACTTCTCCCAAAAGAGAATAAGCAACCATTCCACCCATAATTCAGGCCCTCCAGGTGTGGTCATGTCATTAGTGGCAGGGCCACAAGGCTAAATCACCATGAAGGAATAAGACGACAGTTTCCTAAGAACAGCCAGTCCAAGGAAACTGCGAGCCATCAGATTTGAGGACAGGTTCTGTTCTCAAGAACTGCATCATGTACATTAATTTCTACATCAAGAATGTATATGTGTGTGTGTGTGTGTGTGTGTGTATACACACACGTATGTATATGTGCAGTTAGAACAGTGGTTCTTTAAACTTTCTGAGAGTCGAGAGTCACAACAAAGTACCAGAATTCCATTTTGCTAAAAACATCATCTGTAAATTCAAACAGTTACATAAATGGAAACATACAAAGGCTCAAGTCCACAGGGCTCTCTAGAGAGATAAGTATTTACCGGGAAAAGGACAAAACCTTAAGATATCGTCTCTTAGAAAGCTCTAGGAGTTTGGGCCAGGAAAACACACTGTAGGATATGATATGTTGAACATCAAAGGTTTTGTACTGAGAACTCAGAACCCAGGTCTCCGTTTCTTCTGCTTTTCCAGAGGGCCAGGCCTGTGGGAGCCCTGTGCCTGTATTAACCACAGCTCTTTGCAGTGAACGCGTGTGGAAGGCTGGCCTTACACTTGGATTTTGTTGATGAATGGGTCAAGAAATTGTATGTAACGCCATAATATATTGATATAACATACATGCATGAATATGTGTGTGTATTATAGATGTATACTGTGCACAAGCATGACCGAGTGTTAAGCTCGAAAGCAAAACAGGCTTGCAGGGACGCGGAGGGCTCTGGAGTCCATCTGGAAGCCCCTGGCCTCCCCGGAGGGTGAAGTTCACGTTTTCTTACACTCGCAAATGCTAGACTGGAGAGATAAACACGCACCCCAACGCATACCGAAGTGTGGGTGTCTATCTAACGGGGAGATCGAAGCCTGGGATTTGCACGTGACGCAGCGAGATGGCGCCCCACGGAACAGCGAACGAGCCCTGCCACGGGAATGGGTGTCAGGACGGTAGGTGCTCGTGGCTGGGTGAGGGTGGGGGCCAGAGTCCTTTGTGTCCCCGAGAAAATGGGATGGGACGGTTGTTGAGTCTGGCTGGGCAGGGGGAAGAAGGGATGGAGAGAGACGCACGGATGGACGAGTCAGAAGGAAACTCCCTTGTACAACGCATTCGTGCTAGGAAAACAATGGTTTGTTTCAACTAAGAATTGTGGAAGGGCTGCCTCCTCTCCTGGGGCGTCGTGAAGACGGGGTGACCGGGAGTGTGTAAAATGCTGAAAACCAGCCCCTACCACCCAGTGCCAGTTCAAGGCCTGTCGGCAGAGCTGTCCTAAAGATATCACGTAGAGCAACAAGTGACAATCTCGACTCTGTGACAGAGGCCCAGAATTCCGCCTGACGATGAATCTGCTCGCCACGCGTGTTCCGATCCACAGTTCTCCCCTCCCACCGGAACCACGCAAGGTGGGCCTGCGTGATCTGAGGATCACGGTTCAAAGCCAGCCCGGGCACAAACGGACCCGAGACTCTTTATCTCCAATTAACCTGTAGAAAACTGGAAGTGGGGCTGTGGCTCCAGGGGTAGGGCGGTAGCCTTGGGCTGAAGAGCTCAGGGACAGCGCCCAGGCCCAGAGTTCAAGTCTCAAGACCCACAAAACAAAACAAAAAAAACCCCAAAAGGCTTCTGCCGGGACCTTTCTCCCAAGCACTTGCTGTCTCCCCACAAACACAACTGGAAGGCGGGCTCCTTCCTGCAGCCTCTTCTTCCTCACCCTTCCTACCTAAATGTCTCCATTAGATAGCTCTGGTCTTCAAAGGGACGAAGAGACGAAGTGCAACGAAGACTGACATTTTAGGGCTTCACTGAGGAATTAAGTGTGCAATTTTTCTCTCTCGAGTTGCCTTCAAATATCACCCTTTGGGCTGTTGCTTAATTTGCAGGCACATGAGCATCACTTGGCTGTTAATTAATGAAGGAGGGGGACGAGAAGGAGGCGAGAAGGAAGCCTGCTGACCCGGGGGCCGCTGGCTTGGCGGCTCCTCCAGACTGTTTAATTGGTCTTGTTTTTCCCCCGTCCCTACGACCTGTTTCTTCTGTTTCGTGATGGCCGCTTTGGTGAGACAGAGAGAGGCTAAATGCCATTGATTTCCTTCTTTAATTTTGGTGATTATTTCCCATGCCCAGAGGAAAAAGTCATCTGAGAAGCAATCGCAGAAGCTGCTAACAATCTGGCAGCGACATCAGAGTGGGGACGGAGCTTCTGAACAGCCTCGGGTGCCCACGGGTAAATTAAATGGTTGGGTTTTGTGACCTTTCGCCTTTGAAGCTGGCATCTGCACAAAGCTCCCCGCAACCAGGCAGAGGGCCCCGCAGGCGGGACGGGAGAGCATATCCAGGCGTCTTCTGAGAGACGCGGCTGAGACAGAGACCCATCTCCATCCACAGCTGTCCCAAGCCGCTTCACCGTGCCGGGTCTCAGGCTTTCCCCTGTAAAGCCCCACAGGCATTCCTTGGCACACTAGGCACCAGGCTGGGTGCCTCAACAGACTTGCAAGTTAAGGTGGCCAGAGCCACCCAGAGCCTCTGCTTCCCAGAGCCTGGGGGGCTGCGTGTGGCTGGGGGACTGAGGAAGGCTGGCCATGAGGTGGCCACGAGCTCTCGGGGAGGTGGAGCTGGCATTAAAGAAGGAAGGACCCTCAACACAAAGGCGAGCCTCGTGCCATGGTGAGGCTGGCAACAACCACGAGGGCCAAAAGCGCAGGGGACAGAGACAGGACACGATTGAGGAAGGGGACTGATACAGGGTTTGGATTTATTCTTACAGCCATGCAGACCCATTACCAACGCACTCACAAAAACACAGAGCAAGCCATATGAGTTGCCTACTGCCCACATTGGAAAACGAAAAAGCAACGCAATAGATGGAACGGCAATCCATGCAAGAGGCATGTCCACGCGCAATCCCTAGTAAAATCACGATTTATTTGGTGCACCTGGGGTTTGAATTCAGGGCTTTAAGATGGAAAGGCAGTGTTGAACTGCCCCAGCCAGGCCCCCTGCCCTTTTCCTTCTGCTGGCTTTTGAGACAGGTTCTGCTTTCCTGCCTACACTGGCCGGGTCTGTCGTCCTCCAGTTCGCACTGCCCAGCTATGAACCCCACTGTGGGCCGAGGTGTGTGTGGCGGGGGGGGGGAATATTGGGTGAATATTTTACCTTTTAGGTTTCGGGGGTCTCTCAGCCTCTGCCTTACCTGCCAGTCTCGCCATTTTAAAGCAAAGGGCACTACTGTGGTCCAACAAAACCTTATTGATGCACGCTGGAACTTGAACGTCGTATCATTCCACATGCAATGAGACACCATTATTCTGTGGCTACTTTTACAGTCCCTTAAAAATGTTAAAATAATTTTAGCTCCCAGGATGGACGAAGGGGGGATGCTGCTCCGTGGACCTGGCTAGAACCCAGGGCAGCCCGCATGAAGCAGGGGTCAGGAGGTGAGAGCCAGAGGGGTCCAGAGCAAGGTGAGCTTGGAGTGGGCCTGGCCTCGTGGTTTCTGCAGCCTCTCCACTGGCAACAGTTTTTGAGGTGCGATCTGCGAGTGGGATCTGTGTTGTGGGGCCTCCTCTCGTGCGTGTACTGCTGTGTCTGGATGTTTCCATTGATGGCCTCATGAAGACCATTTGAGAGTGTCGTACTTGAAGGTGGTGGAATCGCACACGCGTCAAGACAATGTGTTGTACGTGGCGGCGACACGTCTAGCTTCCCATCCTGCTTGGGGGAGGGCAGGCCTGCCTGCTGGCTGCTGACCAGTTCCGAGGAGGAATCACGGCCGCTGGGCCACGCCCGCCCTTCTTCCGGCTCCCCCATCCGGTTGCAGTCATCTCCTGGTGGATTAAAACAGTAATTGATTTTGTTTTGAGCTCTTATTGGAATGGATCCTCTCTCTTCAAATACATTATGCGTCTCCAAAGAAACTCATGAATTATAGACCAAGCAAAAGTTAAAATTAGATCCGAGGGCGGTGTCAGGCCCAAAGGAAACTATTTGAAAAGGTTACAAGCTGTCAAAAAACAATTTGTATGGTTAAAAGCCACAGAGTTAGATGCTGTTAATGGAGAATCCGTAACGATTATTTCGACATCGCCTGCTTGTGACGTCTCTCTGGCAACGGAGCCGAGACCTGCAGTGTAACACCACCTCTCTGGGCGAGCGTGGGGAGGGGTGCAGGCCCTGGCGTGGGGCTTTCTCCAGACTTCAGGCAGCTTCCCCTCCCGCCCCTGCCCCCAAATTGCCAATGGTGCTGATTGTGAGAAGAAAGACTCGTTACCTCAGCGAAAGATCATAAAACCAATCATGTGGATGGAATTACTCAGCCATCCAGCCAGCTGGTCTCTATTTGGCTCGACTTTGGTTCATTAGTTTATGGGGTGGATCTGTCCTTAAGGAAAGCAAAAACGGCATCAAAACTGGTTTGTAATTAATTGCAGCTTTTTTTAAGCAAGGAATGCCTTCGCAGAGGGAAAGCAGGCGGAGAGGCCGTTTGTTGGGGTGATGATTCTCTCTCTCTCTCTCTCTCTCTCTCTCTCTCTCTCTCTCTCTCTCTCTCTCTCTCTCTCGTCGAGGAAGGGTGCAGGGTGGACATCGCCGCTGTGCATGCCTTCAGAGCACGTATGAACCTCGGCACATCTACCTCCAAGCTCCGCCCCAGCATGTCACCTCGCCATGCAGGCGGTCAGACAGCCTGCAGCACTGGAGACCAGCGTGCACGGCGCACCACAGCCTTGCGATTCCTGTGCCTTGTTAGTGGTGAAATGATGAGATTTAGTGGTACAGGGAGTTAATGGACCCAGAAACCACAAACACAGCATTCTCTTGATTTGGAAGAGGACAGGGGGCCCTGGGGCAGAGATCACCCACACCGACTCCCCAAACTCTCAACACCCCAGAAAGGGTGAAACCTGCTGAACCAACAAGCCAAGTGCCATCCACCTGCCTCTGTGAGGAGCAGCGGAGGGAGCCGCAGGCCAGCGTGGCCTCGAGTTCCCGGCCTCCATGGAGGTGTTTCATCTCAGAATGGCTTCGGGGGCCACACAGCCCCCCCCCCCCGGGTCTTCATCACTGTCTCACCTGCCTGATCTACAGATGGAAAGTCAAAGAAGAGGCCAGAGAGGCAGAAACGGCACCAGTCAAGCAAAGCTGTACAGGATGTGAGCTTGGGAAAGTCAAGTTCCAGACCAAGGAAAGGGCCCTGCTCAAAAGTGTCTGGTCATGAAATACCTTTACTATGGGTTCCAGCGTGCCCCCGAGACCCCCACAGGGCAGGGAGGGAGCCTTTCCTCACAGACTCTGACAAGGGACTGACAGGCCAGGAGGCGCAGTGGCCAGTCTGTGGCTGCCCCGCTAGCGAGCCACGCTTCCAGGGAACCGGGCCCTTGTGAGCCACCAGCTCTCCACATCCCCCATATCCCAAACCACCTTCGTCTCCCTGTCTGTGCAGCACGCATGATGCAAGCCCCGAGTGTGATAAGAAGAGAAAGGCCAGCAGGATGGTCCTGGCGGGTCACCCTAGGCGGGGTGGAAAGGTCCCCTGCCACCTGCGTGGCTGGAGGACAAGCCCAGCCCCACCCCCTGCCTTCCAATCTCCTGCACATCAGTCACTGTCAAATAACTTCTTTTCAAAGACACGGGGACCTCAGAAGAGGTGTCGCATCAAACACGCAACGGTCACGACCCAAATTCTATCAATGGCGTCCGACAAAACGTTGCACTGCTCACCCATGATTTACACGGGCGTAGGAAGAATTGCCTGAAATGCATTGGAAGTCGGATTAACGCTTTTCATCACTTTATGAAATATTCATGAGCATTCTTAGAGACCACAAGACATTTGTGTACTCAATTAATGGTATTTTTTCAGTTTTCCCGCAGACTCAAGGACGGGAAGACCCCGTGGGTGATTCTGTGTCACCAAGACAGGCCTGGCGTCAAACCCGTTCTTGGTTTTGCCGCCGCTGCCAGGCTGCCCTGCTTCTAAAACCGGGCCAGGCTCTCCCTTCTCAGGCAAGCGGACCTGAGGACAGCACGGAGACTTTTCAAAGCACACATGGTGGGGCACGGGCAGGGGCTGCACGAATTCTTTCCCCAGCCACTGACTGTGTGGGGCCTCCAAACCTTAAAAAACAAATCAAAACAAAAACCTACTCGAGCCTGTTTCTGTGTGGTCATGAGAACGAGGAAGGACCCAGATGAAATCTAGTGTATGAAGTGGTAGAAAAGCGTGTTCCCGGGCCTTGCTCTGGCTCATGGAGAGACAAGGGCGAAGCACAGACCCTCAGATTTCATCAGCTTGTCAAGAAAGCAGCGCTGACGGGTGGACGAGGGGTTGGCGGTCGGAGCAGAGGGGTGAAGAAGAATCTCGAGCGTGGAGCACAGGCACGGGGGGGGGGGTACTCGATGAAGGCTGACCTTTTCCAGCAACCATCAATATCCCCAAGGCTGCTTGGGGAGAAGGCACGGCTGTCTGCCGATGGAAATGTTGACAGGCGCTGTGAGTAAACTGCCTCTGAATAATCTTGCGGCTTCAAATGCCAGGCTAATGACGAGCCACCCCAGTGAGCTGGGGAATGGGATTCTTGGAGAAGGCTCGGGGGGCCCCCGCCATAACCACACCCCTGAGATGAGATGGGGCAGAAGACTGCAGGGACTTTATGACTTTCCCCCTAGCAGGCAGCTCAGGGGTATGCCACACGCCATTGTGTTTCTCGAGACCATCTTATTGCAACCAGAGGCTTAGCATTAAGTTGAAGGCTTTTAATATATTAGTTACTTAAGAGACGCAGAATAAGGTCGAAAAACCTCATCTGGAATGTCCCCACTCCCCAAAGACCATGGTCACCATTTTGGTGTATTTTTGTATTGCTTTTTATGAATTGAAACATATGAAACTTAACCATAATACACGAACAGGTGAATTATCTAGTGCAACATCAGCACTTACCAAAGGGTTTCAAGTAGAAAGGAGAAACCTTTCCTTTTCCTGTTCACTGTGCCTCGCCCCGAGAAACACGGCCGATGTGAACACAGCGCAAAACTCCTGCAACCTACGCCACCACCCGACAGCTCGCAGGCGGGTGGCGTGGCAAGGATTGCATGGTCGTGTCAAGCAGAACCAGAATCATTTAAAATTGTACAGATGGGGCGGGGAGCGTGGCCTAGTGGTGGAGAGCACGCAGCCCAGCATGCACGAAGCTCTGGATTCAATTCCTTGGTACCCATCCTCAGAAAAAGCCAGAAGTGGCTCTGTGGCTCAAGGGGCAGAGTGCTAGCCTTGGGAAAAAAGTGTTCAAAGGCAGTGCCCAGGCCAACTGGCAAAAACAAAAATTGTACAGACTGTTTATATCTGGGACCTCCCACTTAATATTCTTGGACCACCGTTGGCCATTATGGAAACCATGGGAAGAAAAACTAGAGAGAATGGAGAATACTGCAGTTTTGGAAACCTTTCTGAGTTTTATAATCTTTACATTTTGTTCTGTCATCGCCTGTAACTGACTCAGTGCTTTGCTTCCCATCCAGAGGTCGTCAGTGAATAACACAGCCTCTGCTGTCGTGAGTAGTATTGTGCAGTCACTGGGGTGGATCTGCAGGAGAAGGCCTTTCCTTCGTCTTGCCCAAACTGGTTGCCAATTGTTCACTGCATCTGGGTGGTCCCCGGTTTGTCTTGGTTCTCTCTTAATGCCTGGCTCGTAGGGAGTGAGCTGGATGAGTTTGCTGGGCCTTCGTCTGCCAGATCATCTCTTTATTTTGCTCTATATCTGAATAGAGAAATTACAGCATCCCAATTAGATCTTCTCCATTAGAGGAGATCTAATTTTTTTTTTTGTAGGTCGTGGGACTTGAACTCTGGGCCTGGGCCCTGTCCCTGAGCTCTTCAGTTCAAGGCTACCGAATTACTCCTTGAGACACAGCGCCACTTCCAGTATTCTGGTGGTCAATTGGAGATAAAAATCTCATGGACTTTAGTATCTGGGCTGGCTTTGAACCTTGATCCTCAGATCTCATTCTCTTAACTAGCTAGGATGACAGGCGTGAGCCATGGAGCCCAGCAGATGTGCCCAATTTTATAGCATTCTGAGACAACTTGACAATTTCAGTTCCTTTCCTTGAGGCCAAGGTTGCTCATCCCTGTCATTCCTCCCTCTTTTCTCTCTCCTCTTCCCTACCCCCACTTGCAGGTGAGAGTTGGATTTCTCCGGCTCAAGGCTGCACCCAGACTTTTCATCCAGGGCACTCACTGCCACCAATGAGGGGACAGGCAGAAATGTCAGGAATCTGCCACAAAGACAATTATGACTTTCCTTCTCTACCAATCATGAGTTACGTCCACTGTCTTTACCAACAGTAAAGCTGAGATGGTGAGGGGCCCTGGGCAGACGTGAGCTCAGGCCTCACATCACTCACTCATTTTTGCTCAAGTTTTTTAAACATTGCTGGCTCTTTTCCCTCTCTAAGAAATCATTCTTCTACCATACTCTCCGGATTGTTTAAGAATACGTATATAGGCATTCAATAAGTAATGAATTATATTCTTAGAACAGTCAGCCACAGTGTAACCAAATGTTCACTGAGTTTATAAAAGACTTCCAACTGTTCCTTTCTTCCTTTTCTTTCTTCCTTTTTTCTTTCTTCCTTTTTTCTTTCTTCCTTTTCTTTCTTTCTTTCTTCCTTTTCTTTCTTCCTTTTCTTTCTCCCTTTCTTTCTTTCCTTCTTTCTTTCTTTCTTTCTTTCTTTCTTTCTTTCTTTCTTTCTTTCTTTCTTTCTTTCTTTCTTTCTTTCCTTCTTTCTTTCTTCGTTGCCAGTCCTGGGGTTTGAATGAAGTCTGGGCCTGGGTGCTATCCCTGAGCTTCTTTTTGTTCGAGGTGAATGCTTTACCATTTGATCCACAGTGCCACTTCTGGCTTCTTTGAGTAGTTTATCAGAGATAAGAGTCTCATGCACTCTTTCCTGCCCAGGCTGGCTTTGAACCCTGATCCTCAGATCTCAGCCTCCCGAGTAGCTAGGATTACAGGCATGAGCCACTGGTACCTGGCTTCAATTACTTCTTTTATTGAAATGCATATCCAGCAGAATGATGGGAAATGGAATCACTATAAAATATAGGCCCCGTTCTGCAAAGTTTAGAAGCTTAATCGTGATGCTGAAACTGGAGCATGAAGAAACCCAAATGAAATGCCGTAAATAACATTTTAGGGTCTTAATCATCTAACAGATTGTTAAATGGCATTTGCTCTCTGTCTGGATGACACTGGGGCCCTGACGCTGATGGATGTGTAAGCAGAGCCGTGCCTTTTAAGCAAAGGCACTGGACTTTTCTACCCAGGTTTGGATCTTCTCTTCTATTTAGAGAAGAGAATCTGACAGATTTTCAAAGGCAGAGTGAAGAGACTTTTTAATCAGCGTGATTGAGATGCAATTTCTCTAGGAGCATCAATTAGTCGTTGATGGGGTTTCATTTTGACAGACATATACTGTACCCTGCATCTACTGTGCTGCTGTTTTTAAGCGTTTTCATATCTTTGCTCCCCTCAAAGGCCTCTGCACCCGGGTCCATCTCCGCTCAATCTCTTCTCACCTCAGGCCTCGCCTCTCCTAATCGCAGGCGTGCTCTCTCCAGCACTTTGCCACCCACAGTCTGGCCTGCTGTAGACGAATGGGGTCATGCTGTGTGAGGCCATTGTGACCAGCTCTTTCAGTAAATATGTTTTAAGATGGCCTTCATGTGTGTTGTGTCATGTATCAATTTTTGGTTTTATGATTACTTTTTTGCGTAATATTTCATTGAATAGAACTACTGTATTTTTCATTAGTTGACAGACATTTTTGTTGGTTCCTCTGCGCTTTTCTAATGAATGCTAATGCTGCCATGGATATGTGTGCATATTAGATATATTTATTTATTTCCATTTCTCTGATGTGTGTGTGTGTGTGTGTGTGTGTGTGCAGGTGTGGAATTAGGGGTCACCACACAACTCTCTGTTGAATCCTCTAAGTTGCCTGCGTCCCTCTGCATTGGTCACCGCCAGGTCCCAGCTCCACGCCGGCTGGGCCTGGGTTGACCGATGTGACACACTCATGGCTGGTCAACACACTCACGCACATACCTGCTCCTACATGCGTTCACACACATTCACACACATGCACCCGCGCAAGTATCTCTTCAACTCCTTTCATCTGAGAACGCCAGAAGAGCACGTCCATTCGCAGGAACCAGGGTGAGGGTGGGGGGGGCACGCAAGGCCGGCCTCCCCCTTCACACCCGGGGGAGGAAGAGCCGAGCTTGCAGTGCTCAGGGTTCTTAGCACAGACGAATAACTGTCCAACCCCCCCACCCCCGCATGTTGAGTAACAGTTACTTTCATCACTGAACGTATTTAGGCGGCATCCGTCTGAAGAGCAGGCCAGCCACATCCTGGTGGACAGTCAGCTCCTCAGAGCCCACGCTCTGCTTTTTGGTCACGGCAGGCTCCAGATCAAGAAAAAGCTCGGCGTCACGCCTTAGGAACCAGCGCACGGAGGCCCTTACACAAACAGAACAAATCCCTTTCAGGGCTTTTAGGCCTTCACAAACATGGGCCCTGTGTATTGGACTCCCCTCGCCTCCCCCCCACCCCCCAGGCAGGACGGCCCCCGCCCTGCGAGCCCTGGCCTCTTTTCAGCATTTCCTAAATCTGCCCCATTGAACAATCTGTGTTCATTGTAACAACTACAATCTCATTGAATTGAATTCTGAAGAGACTTTAGAGTGGAGAGAAAAGAGGGCCGATCCTGGGTTCTCTTTAGTTTAAACAAGGGACGGAGCCCAGCAAATGGAACACCCTGGGCTGGCTGAGATGGCTGGCGAGGGCGGGGAGGACAGCAGATAAACTTGTACCGGGTAAGGAATCAATCTGTAGGTGTCCCGGGAACAAAAAGGGCAATGAGGATGTTCGGGCTGCAACCCGGGGCTGGGAGGGTTCACCGGGCACAGGGTCTTCTTCCCCACACGATGAGACGAATCTGAGGGCCCATCTCAGCACCTCACCCCTGCATCACCACCATCCTCCTTCCTCTCCCCACGCCACACCCACTCCCCTTCAGCTGTCTTTAGAGGAAAGAGAATAAGACCTAAGTTCCCCCGCTGCTCAACCTAAGCACAAATCACGACCTCCTCCTTTTCTCTCCAAGCCCGAGGCCTGGTCTTCAAAGCGGGTGAGGAAGGCACAGGCCCACGCGGCTGGCTTCCCCGCACACAGGCTGGCTCACCTCCCCCCCAGCCCTCGACCCATGCAAACGCTACAGTCAGGAGCTCATTCTTGATTTTAGGGAGCCACAAATCCCTAATAACTTAACAAGCAAAACATGCGAGTGAGCTTGGTAATGCTTCAGCACACAAATTAGCTAGACAAATAAAAAGGATTTAAAAAAATCTTGAAAATAGCACTTACCATCAGTCTCCCATTCAGAAATAATGAAGGGAGATGGTTTATACAGATTAGGTAATAAGACAGGACGTCAATGTAAATACAGAGCGTGATGACCTTTCTTCCGGCGAACAATGAGCATTTGTTCATTATTCAGAATCCCTTTGTTTACAGTGAATGTGGTGATGAATCCCGTTATGACATCAATTAAATCACAAGTGTATATTATTTTCAAACAGAGAAAATGCAGATATTTTAAGGTAGGCAGCAAAAATGATGAGTTACTGTCTATTCTTGGCTTCTAAATGAGTTATACATATTCAAAAAAGGAACATTACAGATGCCTCACAAAGCCAGGATCGTATATTACTTTTACCCTGAACAAAGATAACATTTGTAGAATCCCATTAGCAATAAATCTTTTAGGCTCTTTTCACTTAAAATCTTATGATCCCAATGGGAAGAAGAGATAATCAGTAAATAGAACTCTGATATCTGTCAGGAATTTGCCTGAATTAGAGGGGAATTAACTTGACAGGGAAAGGAAGGGGAAAAAATTATCCCAGTATTCTGATAAATGCATTTGAGTTTTTCTTTAAAGACACCACTAAAATGGAAACAAAATACTTACCTTGTCACATTTGAAAAACACCCCATGTATAATACACAATTACCAATAATAGGAAGTAAATATCCTTTGATAGAAGGTAGTCACAGACCATACAATAGTTTCAAAGAATATTGAGCTTTAATATGTTTTTGGAGATATTGCATAATAAAACGGAAATTGTTTCCTCTTCTGCATTTTTCCTTTTATTGGTTAAAGATAGGAAGAAGAATAGGAGAAAAATATTATTCTATAAATTCTCTCTTTTCTTACCAGGAAAGGGGGGGGGAATGGTGCGGCATGAGTAAAAGCGTGGGGAGGAGTCACACAGGGGACACCCAGCTGAGTGGTGTGAGGTGGGGCCACGGCAGATGCCCCACGCTGAGTCCCTTATGGAGAACACGGTCTCCCCCTCCCCTCCCCCTGTCCCTCTGTCTGAAAGGGGCTCCCCCTGCTGTGACCTTGAGATGAAGGTCGTGTAGCCCTTTACCTGCCTTCTCCTGAAAACAGCACTGCCCGGGAAGTGGCAGGGCAGAAGGAAGCATGGAAGAAGGAAGCAGATTGACTGCGCTGACTAGCCAATGCCAACCAGTCCTCGGGGGAGGAGCACACGTGAGAGCTGGGGAGGAAGGACCTCGTCCTTCCTCAGCAATGAAGATGTTTTAGCATCAGGATTTTAGGTTGCAATAAGAGCGAGCAATTCTCAGGTGTTGAAGGGCTCGACAACCCTGGGCTATTTTGGACCGATCGTTCCAACCTCATTTTAGGGCACCCCACTCTCTGCCTGGTGTTTGCCTTTAAGCACATGCTCGGGAATGGGAGTCGCCTTTGCAGGTGTAATCCACAGCTTGGCTGGTTCTTGAGTCGTGTTTCTGGATGATGTGATTTTTCTGCTGGTTCTCTTCTGAATTTCATGGGTCGTTCTCCCCGCCGGGCATGGTCTCGCCGCGTGGCATCTTCACCTGGGATTTGAAAAGATCCCCAGGGTCGCACGTGCATGCTTTTGGAAATCTGCACCATGGGCGGCTTTTCTTTCTGGTCAGCTTTGGGTTTGTATGTCCACTCGGAAAGCCGCAGAGCACATGAGCCACAGGCCAGCAGCCGGCGGACTTGCTCGGTTCCAGGCTTGCACATGCCACGCCGGCCTTGTCCAGTGCCCACTTCACTGGTGAACATTACCATGGTGTGGAGAGAGCCTGAAGTTTACTGTGGATCATTCTGTGTGACTGTTGACTGCAAAAATGAGCACCCAGGAAGGACTCAGACACCAGGGCCTCCTGGACCCAGAGAGGCCGCAGCTCAGCAGGGCGCACACCAGCGTTCATGGAAGGCAGAGTCGGGGCAGGCACTCGGCCTCTGTGGCTGGCCCCTCAGCGCTCACCGAGAAGGGCCATTTGGCTCCAGTCTGCTTGCTTTGCTTGTGACTTTTCAGCTTCTCAGCTGCATCCTTCTACCATACGAGCCCATCGCTGACCCTTCTGCAGGCCCAGGACGAGGTGTGGACAGGAAGGTAGGCCCCGTGTCTGCTCCCCGGAGCAGCCGACAATGCAGAACCACGGCGCCTGCTCAGGTAAACAGCGGCATCCAAGACCAAACTACTGCTGGTGACACGGCCACTGCCACGTGGAGACTGTCATCAGTGCTCACGACTGCTGGTGGCCAAGGGCTCTGAGGCCAGCTGTGCTCCTTACCACTGCTGTCCACTTCCCCTCACCCCTGTGGGCTGCGAGGGCCTGCAGGGGCCCAGCAAACCCTCCTGGGAACGTTCTCAGCCCGGCCCAGCCAGCGCCCTGGCAACATGGGGAGGAGGGTTTGGGGTGGCTGGCTCGGGGAGGGGGGAGCCCCTGGTCTCCCCAGTACAGTAAGCTTGGTCAAGAGAGCCCTGAGCAGAGTACACATCACGCCATTTCTCCTCCAATTATGCAGTGTCCCTGACTAGCACCAGAAAATTCCCCATGAAGTCTTACGTCTCACCGTCTCCCCCACGTTTGTATCAAAGATTTCAAAAGCACCCCCCAATTGACCATGGCGTCTCATCCCATCCACAATATGTTTATGTCACATGGGGCTCTGCACTTAGATAATGCTTTTCAGGGCAATGAAAACCCAATAAAATCAGTCGGCTTATTTAATGTTCAAAGTGTTTAATAAGGTTTTTTTTTTTTGAATGGACCATTTAAATGAGTTTTTTTCCCCTTTCTTTTTTCATTAATTAACTCACCAGAACACCAAATACAAATCAGATAAATGAGTTGATGGGGTCCTGGGTTTAGTTGAAGATGCGATACGGAAAGCACTAATTAGGCAGGGAAGAGCTCCAGATAATTAAATAGTGATTAATAGATTTTTGTGCAACCAAAATTAAAAGTAACTAATTGGTTGAAAAAATATTTAAAATCACATGCTTAGAACTTACATGTGGACCGTGAGTCTGAGGGAGGCTAGAGTGATTAGTTTTTTTCTGTTTTTTTTTTTTTTTATTCACAGTGAAGATTTTGATTTTTTTCACTCATTTCCTTCCCTCCCCCTCTTCCCGACATCTTGTGTCAAAGTGTTCCCATGTTAATAGTAGGATATAATGGAAGTTTATGCAATTAAATACAGCAAGAGAGTTTATAGACCATTTATCATTGGACATGGGTCATATACTGTGAATTTCAGAAAATAAAAGGGAATTCCATTTGTAGCCCAGTCTTGCCTGAAGCTCACCTAATGAAATCTTTCTCACTCATGGAATTAACAGTGTATCCAGCTGAAAAGTAGTTAACATTCTCCTTGCATCGTGAGCATGCAAAAGTAGAATAAAACCTTGCCTACTTACAGGGGATTTTTGTTGCTTTTTCTTCAGCCCAAATTAGGCAGCTCTTGTTCATTTAGTGCATTTGAAAGGAGCTGAACTTTTAAAATTCTGAACTGTCATTCTCCATCATTTCCTTTGACAGCTGACACTTACAGAGAGGAGAACACACAAATCCTGTGAGTGGAGCAGAGCGCCGCTAATAGACGCTATTGTTTTTCCCAACGGAGACAAGCACCTTCACTGACTGTTTGCAGATCCAAGAGGTTTGTTATGATGCAAAATGCATGTGTGGCTGTCACCATTTTTGTTTACTACCTGCAGAGCATAAAATTGCCGATAAAAAATGGAAGAAACATAAGGCTAGATTCATTAAGAACCGCGCTTTTCTGCCACCCCCTCCGCCCCATCTCCCTAGCTTCCCATTTTAATATGATAATCACTGAGGTTTCCTTTAGATGACAGAAAACCAAGTAGTTCTTGAGATAATGACAAGATTTTTGTATTTATGCAAAACAAGAATTATGAAACGCTGGCTGTTTATCCTGCACGCTTTTTAAAAAATTATATGTTAATTATCTTTAGATCACTGTACAAAGGGTTTGCCATTCGACAAACCAGTTTACAAGTACAGATGTCAAATTCTCCGGTTTCATAGCCTCTGCACCGAGTACTGTGGCTGCATCTCTTCCCCCCCAATCCCAATCCTGTGTATTTTGTAAGCCAGTTGGGGGGGTGGGGTTGGATTTCGTTTAAGACTCTCCGGGAGACCCTTGGAGACTTCTGAGCTTTCTTTAGTTGTGTGGAACTTGAGGCCTGTGTGAGGTGCAGGCTGGAAGGAAGCAAATTCTCTGCAAATCCCTCCCCACCCTCACCTGAAAAGCCACACAGCACCGCCCAGTTGTTGTTTTTTTTAAAACTAAAAACTGTCCTCTTCAGTACTAAGACCAATGAATTAGTCAATGAGAGGACACTTCTTATTATCTTTTAGGTCCAACTTTACTAGAGGAAAAGTAGTGTTTTGTCTCTCTGATCACATAACGATGACTACTCATGCTGTACTCTCAGTTCTGTTATGAATATTGCTTCAAGGCCCGATGACCGCCTTAGCAAACTAAAACCAGGGTGGACCCAAAGTTGAGTTGGCCGAGTAATGGCTGAGAAAAGTTCCACCTTGAGGTTTAAATGATAGAAAAGAATAGAAGTGTCGAGTCTTAGAATGGTAAGCATTCCTGTTTTCTTTTTACCTACCAACTCTTCGTTTTCAAGGCAAATTGCAGGAGAAGAAACTTATTTTCAATATTGTTTCTTGCCGAGGTGATAAGGGATACTTCACTTAACTGTCCAGACAGGGGACGTACACAACAAATACACCGAGAAACACTAAGGAGCTCAGTGCCACGTGACCTTGAGCCATGCTACCAACCCCTTCACCCCGCACTTTACACGTGTGTGCATGGCAAGGGCTGCTGTGAACAACGGCTGGTGTCCAAGGCAGGGGATGATGTGGCCAAACACCCAGCTCAGGTCCTGTGTCTCTGTGGTCCACAGACACCCAGGGACAAGCCAAGAGGTACCTTCTGAAATCCGTGGTTGCCTTAGGGGGTACGAATCTGCCACAGCACACGGGACAATCCGGGATGAGTCTGAGCTGCGCTGGAGGTGCCCCCCACCCCCTGCACCCACAAACAGCTCCCCTAGGCCTGTCATTCCTTCCTAAGGCACTTAGGAGGGCGGGGGGCCCCCAGCCTGAGCAGGTAAGCTCCTTCGAGTGAGAGCGCAACTGAGTTCAAGTTGTAGCCACTCAGGTCTCCGAGGCAATTACACAGGTTTTCGGTAGTTAAACCAAGGTGACTTGAAAAGAGCCCAGTTCCACCGCTGCCTTGGTCTTTAAATCAATTATATTTCCGCGGACATTATATATGATAGCATATGGAGCCTGGGAAACAAGGCGTCGAGGCCTCCGCCAGATTGCAACGGGGAGAGAGCGTGTCTTTATGGGGAGGCTGGATTTTCAAGTATTATCTAGGGCAAAAGTTTTTTTTCCTCAAATCTTAAATTACCTGTCACTCCATGGCAGAGAACAATTTCCAACTCTCGACTTGCTCTCACATTGCCACGGCAGAATGTCAGAGACCCCTAAAAGGGTGCTCGGGAAGACAGATTGCAAATCGTCAGGCAATTCCGTAGTTCTCTGGCTGGGAGAATTAGGAATTTGGGAGGTCTTTTTATGGGAGGTAGGGGAAAGAGAGAGTAAAGAATTGACATGAAAATTTATTTTGAGAGATACTAAAACCTGGGTGGTTTTTACCACATAGCCACAGGACACTGGCTAGGATAATTTAACAGGAGGTATTTGAGAGACTGAGTTGCTGATGGGAGGAGAGCGCTGTGGAGAGGCCCCTTCCCAACAGTTCAGATGAAGGAAGGTGGCGCTGGCTGTCTGAGGCTCCTGAAGGCCTGAGGAGCAGGAGGAGGTGACCGCTGAGTGGTCACTGCGGTTTGTTGGACTTTTAGGGGGGCTGTGCACAGAAGGAAAAAAGAAAGCGAGTGATGACCGCTGACCCCTGATTAAGACCAAATGTCCACCCCGGGCGCTGCAGGTAAGTGACCGCGTTTGTACGCCGCTCACATGCACCCAGACTGGGCCCTGGGCTCCATCTCCATGGGCAGAAGCTGACAGGCAAAGACTGGACGTGTGTAGAAGGCTGCATAGTGCAGAGCGGGAGAGGCTAGCTGGGGTTCCTCAGCCTCATCCTCCTCTTTGTCCCGTCACCTGGCTCAGAACCCATCACCACACACCTCGGGGACTCGTCCCAGTGGCCCTGGCAGGGGATGAACCTTCGCTAGTGAAGGAAGGAGGCGGTGTGAGCGTTCTCTAGTCACGCAGCCTGCAGAAATGGGGGACCCATTTCTACACACCAGAAACGTCTGGCTTTTGAGTTGTGTATCTCAGCCTGCAACACTGATGGAGATACACACCTGCGCGGGATGGGCACAAAAGGAACACTGAATTTTTGGGGGAGGGGCACATTCTTAAAAGTGAATCCTAGACAGTGCATTTTTAGTTGGCAGGAGTAAACTTTGATAGGAAGATAGGAACCACACTCCACAGAGCCAGAACAGGAAAATGAAGTTGACAGTCCATGCAGAGGGCAGGAGAACCTCTGCGGACACACACGCAGCCCTGGGCACCAGAGACCAAGGCACATTTTGACGTTGAGCAGAGCCCGGGCGCTGACTGCACTGGTTTCACTGCAGTGAGGAGGAGAGACGCTCGCCCAGAACACTCCACCCGGAAAGAGCACAGTGTCCCACCAGAAAAAGATTTGCATCTTTTCCTCCTTGGTCCAGACTGCCACACCCCAGCTCGGGTAGAGAGGGAGCAAAATACTCTGACGTCGTATGGTGCCTGCACACACACCATGCCCTCGACGTAAGCGGGGTAAAGAGGCCATTTTCCACTCAAGAGCTGCTTCTGATTAGTGTGGGTTTCTGGTGCCATCTTACTAATACAATATACAGGGTAATACGATACACACGTAGAAGAGTTATGTTACATAATACGCTATATTGTTTATATTCTTATTCTGTTTCAATAAATCAAGTTTTACTTTTAATTCCACAAAGCCATGTCATTTCAAGTTATTTATACACATTGCCTTATAAGGAAATAATTTCATCTTGGATAACCACTAATGTTCGGAGAAAAACCCTTCCTGTTTCTTTTCTTCACTTAATCTCCTCCACCAACCCCCACCCCTGTCACCATTCATTACCTACCCGAGGCCAGCATGAAGATAATAGCTAAACAGATATAGGCAATAAACCTGGTATCCGGTGATATTCTAAAGATACCCTCAGAACTTCCCTGGCAAGCTCTTAATAGCAAAATGCATAGTATAGGAAAAGAGGAGAGAAAGAAAAAACTATTTAATCAGAAGCTTCCCAAACTCACCTGTGGGACATAATTCAAATGAATAATTTTTTTTCCGATTTGATTATTTGCATCACTTGAATTGTTTGTGTAACTGCCCCCTGGCTGGCGTGTGCTTTCTGTAGGAGGAGGGGCATCTGCCACACCTCGTCTTCTCTAGATAATCACGTAGTGGCTCGGGTGCTGGCAGTTCAGTCCCCTAATTTGTGGTAAGGATCTAGCAGACTTCAGAAAATGGTGCTTGATGAGCTGGGCATCGGGAGAAAGGCCGGCAGGCCCAGTCTACCGGTCGAGACGTGTGCTCGTGTGGCTTTCCTGAAGGGCACGTGGGGAGATGCCGTCTGAGAACTCACAGATGATAAAGATATAATAAAAACAAGAATGACCTGGACTGTATTGTGGTATTAGGAGAAACGTAAAGGAAACGTGGTGGTAAAGCTCTCTTTTCCCTCCCCAGAGGCCAGGTTTGTGATCCTCACTTCTCAAGAGGCTGAGATATGAAGGACTACAATTAGAGGCCAGAAGAGTCCATCTCCAAAACAGCCAGAAAAATGCAGGGTGGAAGTGTCACCACGACCCACCCAGGCGGGGTGGGGACAGCACCACAGAGAGACCCCGGCCCGATGCCTGGGCAGGGCAGCTCAGCGGAGGAGGAAGACTTGATGTCCCACGCGGCCTGTTTTCCTGCACCAGGCCCACTCTGCCAGCAATGGCGTGGCCTGCTTCCTGTTCAGAGCCTCTCTGCCTGCCGTGCTTCAGTCTGGGTTTGGTGAGTCATAATTTTAATCAATAAATATGGAAAGCAGCCTGATAACGGAAGGGAGAAATATTACCATTTGTATCTTTGAGGCTCCTAATGATAAATTAAATGTATTTCTTTGACAAAATAATTTAGAAATCATTTCATCCCGCAGGCGATGCTCTTTTTTGTTATTGTAATAAGTCTGTGAGTTTTCAAATACCTACGCTGCTCCAACAGCCTGCCTTGTTCCTTGTTTGATGCCCGAAACAAAATTAATTCCTTTGTTTAACTTCATGAACATGCCGAGCCACAGTTATGAATAGCTAGCAATATCAAGTGTTTACGTGAGGTGTACGGGAGGTGACAATAAATATCTACCCGAAGACCAGAACCCAGGGATGCTGCGGAGTGGACAATTTATATGTTTGCCATGTTCAACAGAAAACCAGAGGCTTGCAAAGTCAGGATTGTGGTTTTGTTGGGGATCATGGAATTAAAGCTAATCTGTAAACAGACCACAAGGACGTTGGGCGTTGAGCTGGGAGCCCGGACATCACGTGGGGTTATACACGTCTCTTCTCGGGGATGTCACGTCCCTGTGTGGATTGCTCGGGGCAACTCGTGGGCTCTGGTCCTGTGGTCCAGTGACCTTTCACCTTCAGAGACAGAGGGTCTCCCTCACCCTTGCCAACTCCACGCCTCCTGTGACCCTAACTTGACATCGTCCCCTCCCTACCACGTCCTGCGTATCCGTGGGGCCGCTCTCCAGTGGACTCCGAGGCTCTCCCTCCTGTTGCCCACTGGCTTTTTTTCTTTCCTTCTCCTTTCGGGCCTGTGTAAGTTCACACGGAGTCACCCCTTTTCTCAAGAGTGTGCAAGCAGGCTTTGGAATGGCACCAGCCTGGTACAAAGGCTTGCTTGTTTGTGTTTGTGTTTGTTTTTGCTTTTTTGGCTCTGTCCCCTCTTTGAAAGAAGTCTCCATATGGGTTTCATCCCTCCCCGGGTTCGTGAGTTGCTGGTGACCCCCATTCTCCTCTTAAAGAACACAACTGGCGGATCTGTGGAATGTGGTAGAACAGAGATTTTAAACGTTGATTTCCCTTTATTGGTTTTACTTGGAAATGCCCTCACAGTTTAGATTAGTATTGTGCAATACGGATTATGCACTGCGTACCTAGAATATTTTCATCAGAAAGCTGTTTTCCGTGTCTTCCATCCCTGCCTGCAATGGCTGCTGCTGAGACATGCCTGGGTGGGAGGCAAGCGCTGGCATTTTCTGGCATCTGCTTGGCACTTTCCACTCGTCACGATTGCCTCCGTGTCACTGATTCTTAGCTTTGTGGCGCCCTTGCTGTTCAGCAGCCTCTCTGTCCATCCATCCATCCATCCGGAGTGGCCTCCACAGCCACGCTGCTCACCCACGCCCCGAGCCTTCCCCACGCTCGTGCCCCTGGCCTGACCTCACACGGCACCCACAGGGCCAGCGAGGGGTCGGTTGGGGGAAATCTCATACTCAAGTGGTCACGCGTGATTAAAGTTAGGCAGGAAGGTTTTGAAAAGCACCCCTGGAGGTAGTTAGACACACAAATCTGAGCAAAGCAGGAATCCACGCTGGGAGCTTCTGCACAGACCCCCCTCCCCACCCCCAAGCCAGAGAAGAGCAACTCAGCCCCCGAATTCTCCCTCTTCTCCTCCGTCCCTGCCTGGATATGACCCCACTCCGCCCCCCAACTCACCCAAATATGCCCTTCCTCCAGTTCCCGGGTCCTTCCTTGAGGAAGGAAGTCCTTCTTAGGAAACTCTGCCTGCACCCCCACTTCCCCTGTGTCTCTGTCTTATGCTCAGTCAAGCCCGACTGGCTGGCTTGGTTTAGCAGGAGGTAGGCTTGGCCAGGAAGGAAGGAGTGGGGGTGGCTTATGGGGGGGTCTGTCACTTCTGCACTCCTCTACCCCCACCCCTAAGTTCTCTGCTCTTTGTTACTAAGCATGGTTTCACTTCGTTGGTATTAATGACACAGCCCTGAGAACAGTGTTTTCCATTCCACCATTTCCATACTTTAGCAGACCACAATTAAAAGATAATTCATTAGGAAAGAGACAGCCGGACGTTGGGCCCACAATTCAAGTTGTCACTAAGAGTTACGTACACGAAGCACGGCTGCTGAGAGCCTCGGGGAGGACAGCGTTGTCCAGAGAGGTGAGAAGGTGGACAGAGCCGAGAGGCCGACCCCTGGCCTCGGGGAGAGGTGGCCTCCCTGACAGAGGCCAGGCACAGCCACCTGCTGCCTCCCTTTTCCAAGCAGGGCACGTGGCGGCCCGAAATCTTGTCATGATGGATACATCTGATGAGGGGAGACATGTTTTTAATGAATTATACATTTAAAAATAATATCATGGCCTTCACTCTTACATTAAAAAAAAGAATCTCTTGTCTAAGTAAGCAAGTTCAGATTCAAGAAAAACTGCTTTGAGAAATTGAGGGACATCTGGATGATAGATTCTTAATGCAAGTTCAGTAAAACATAGAAAGATAACATAGCATGCTTTTACGTAAATAAGGCAGCTCGAGAAACGCCAGGAATATTTGGTCTGAAAAAAATCTTTATAACCTTGCTCTCGCTTAAACAAACAAACAAACAAACACGTGGACATTTCAGTTTCACACGCTCTTTAGATAACTGGGAATGTAATGTTAAGTTGCTTTACATCCAGAAACTAAAAATAATGCCAGCAACACAGATAAAATCATAGGGCTGCACGTTAGTATTTTGGCATGGACATGTATGACCACAAAACCCCACTCGTGAACTCATCTTCACTCTGTTCCCCTGGAAGAATTCCCCACTCGGTCAAGTCCAGCCGTTGTGCAGACAACCTCACCCAGGCCTGGCGGCGGATGACCCCAGGGTCATAGGTTAGAGGGCACAGCCAAAGGACTCTGAGTACACGCACCAGTGAGAGGACATGTCCTTCCACTGGGAAAAAGCTGTAAGTTTTAGACCAAAAGCGTTCACTCTGCCCCAGAGAGTATTCATGAAGACACCCACATACACCCTTGTGAGCTCCCTACCCCAAAATTAGAAGAGCCTAAGGAGTGATATTTCCTTAACGAATGCCTCTGTGAACTCTATTACAATGTATTATGACTTCATGAAGTTGCCGGGGGAAAGCCCACTTCCCATCTTGGAGCCGAACTTGAGCAGAGTTTCCAAGGAACCAGGTGGAGAAAGGCCTGACCAGCCCTGCGGCTCGCACAGGAGCATCTGGATTTCAGCTCCGGCGTCTCAGGACTCCGTCTAACTCAGCCTTTTCTTTTGAGTGTATCGGACTCACGCTTCCATTTTTAAATCAATATTTTTTTTCTGCTTTCTTCTTCTTATTTTCTTACATCTTAAAGAAAAGCTTGACAATTTCTTTAAAACTGATGCCTGGGTTTATAAATCGCTCATGAGGAAGCACGGCCCAAGGCGGCCGCTGTTCTGAGCTCACCCCCCATCCTCACAACTCAAAACCAGTTTCCTGGGTCTCCGCCGCCCCCTGCTATTTTTGTAATCAAAAGGGTCCACATCGCTTCCCAGACCCCCACTTCTCTCGCATTTCTAGAACACTACCGAGGCTTTGATTTTTTTTTCCCCTCCCCAGTTGCCATACAAGGAATCACAAAGCTCAATAAAACAAGACTCCACACGATGTGGCTTAAACCAGAGGCTAGAAAGATGTTGAGATGGGTTAATGGTTCTCATTGTTTTCTCATATCGATTTTTAAGATGAATATATTTTATTTATGGGGGAGGGGATGTTGACTTCCACCTCAACTGCCTGGAAAGTAATCCGGGTCTCTTACAGATCGAAAAGAAAATATGTGAATTTGTAATGATTTACAGGAAACAAAAAGAAAGGACTATGCTGATGAAAGTTTTAAGAAGAATTATGATTTCAGAGACTCTCTCTCTCACACACACCTACGTGACTGGATTAGTTTAATGAACTAACCCGTTTTTAGTAGCTGTCTTAGTTTGTTGTTGCTAGAAACACAATTCCGTGGACCGGGTAAATTATACAGAGCCGTGGAAAGGACCAGTCACGTTCACACAAGAGAGGTGGCCAGCTGCCTGGAGGGGGAGGAACCGCTCTGGCTCCGGCTCCAGAGACAGCTGGGAAGACTCGACCAGATGACCTGGGGTGTGGGGAGCTGCTCACCCGCGGGTGAGATGCCCTCGGATGCTCTTTCCCGTCCTCGAGGCCCTGCCCCATCCTGGGATCCACGTCCCTCCTGTGGGAACTGGCTGGGCTTCTCTGATGGGCTTCAGGACCTGGAGTCTCAGTCTGTCCCATCTGCTCTCCAACCAGGGGCCACCTAGAAAACCTCCTGCCGTGTGCTTGCCTTACAGCAAAGTTCGTGTCTTTTAAGAAACATTTCACAAGTGAAAGGCAAGGAAAACGCTCGCTCTGGGGTGCAGCAAAGCTGACAGGGAGGGGAAAAAAAAGAAAACAAAATTCCCACTAGATAATTTGTCTCTGTTGTTTCTTAGCTTCCTGAGAGAGAGCGGCCTTGACCCGATGCGTTGCCGCCTTGAGACTTCTCCGCAGATATGACAAGATGACAGTTGGTGAGGACACTAAGGTGTTTCTAACAGCGTGGGGTTGAGCAGGTGACTTTAAAAACAAAGGATTTGGAAGTGATAAAAAGTGAAGTCTGGCAGTAGACATAGTAATAAAGCCACTAGCTACTAGAGGCAATGTCCTTTCTCTCTCTCTCTCTCTCTCTCTCTCTCTCTCTCTCTCTCTCTCTCGTACACACACACATACACACACACACACACACACACACACACACACACACACACACACATAAAATCTAATTGCAAATGAAAATGGGTAAAAATTAACCTCAGGCAGAAAAGAATATTTGGCTCCTGCCTCAGTGGCTTTCACCATGAAAAACACATAGTCTTTGATTTTTAGATTTGATTTCTTTTTTTTTCTTTCTTTTGCCTGATGGTTGCCATACAAAGAGATATAGCTCAATAAAATGAAGGAAGCACAGCACTGCTTTGTCGCAGAAGCCTGGAGGGATTCTGAGCCAGGTTAATGGATAGGATGGGTTTCCCTTCATTGATTTTTAAGATGATTATATTTTATTTATAGGCAAGAAAATAATAGTTAATCTTAGATTTATTGAAAACTTATTGCCAGGCTGCACGAATTGATAACAATAACAGTACATTGAAGGCAGCGAAACCAGACTTGTCTTTACTCCCTTAAGTGCTGATAGGAAGGAAATCTAGTGACTTGAAATTAAATGTGCTCTAACCCACCGCTGAATCCAGCCTGTATTTTCCAGGCTGCTCTGCAGGATTTCATTACACGAGGCTTTGATACACCTGAGGGGTTTCTTTTGTAAAAAAAAAAAAATAATAATAATGGTGTGAAAAACCTAAGAATGGGTGACTCAGGGCTATCCACGTGTTGCTTTCTGGGGGTTGGAGGACGCCTTCTGGCTCAGCCAGCTTCCAACACGCCAACCATCACTGTGACCATAAGTCCTGAGCCAAGGTGGCTGAGAGAGCCCCAAACCCACCCAACTCAGAATTCTATCTCCTTAAAACAGTTATAACTTGTTTGGAGCTCTCAGTGAGTTGGAGGGACCAAACGATTCCCCACCAGCCAAACTTAGTCACGTAGCACAGAAAAGGAGGAGAGCGCTGGTCTTTGTCTTTAGGGCGCGAGGCCCTTTGGATACAGTTTCTTCCTATCTTTGTCCCAATGAGGAAACCAACAATGTCGCCAACAACAGAACCTGAGTTTTGCCATTACCTGGTTGTTTCTGGATGGAGTGGGGAGTATCTCCACCTTTAGAAAGGTCTTTGACAGCAGGGATAGTCTGATGTTGGCATCACCCCTCAAAGAATCATGCTTCTTCTGGTTTCCATCTCCTGGAGTGCATGTTGGTGTTAACTCAGGCTGCAGCTGACAGGAAGGGACCGAGAAATGGTGATGGCACGGGTGAGCTTTCCACTTATCTCTGACTCGTAGGCGTCCCCGTGCCTCGTCAACTCTAGCTGAATCTCTAGACTTAGAGAGAAAAAGAAGGACTAAGTTTCTAAGGAGTGAATCGAAGACACGAGGCCCCGGAGGGTGGCCGTGTGGGAGCTGCTTCCACGAATGCCGTGGCTTTGGTCCTGCAATTTCCTCCTATGTGGCCTTTGTTCCTTTTCCTCCAAGCTCCTCTCCCTCTCCCAGTCCTGGCTTTCACCACGCTCAGGCCCGGTGTCCTCTGCTGCTGGCAGCTACCTCTATGTATGCACTTTATGGGCATCTAGGAAACACATGTTCCAAGTTACAAGCACAATAATATAGGCTTTGCCTGAAAAGAATCCAATAAAGTGGATGCCCCGCTCTGTACTTCCAGAAGACATGACACCACTCAACCATAGATAACAACCGCCACCCACCAAGTATCCGATGCGCAGCGAGAACTGTAATGAGGTGATGTGTTGCCGTGTTCCAAATGGGTTTTAAAGCAGCTTAAGGGAGAAGGAAAGGGGGAAGGGAGGGGGGAGGGAGAGGTAACCATGTAAGATACAAGGCTCCTATTGGAGGAGAGACATCATCTACAGTCACGTGCGGTGAACACACTCGAAACATCTGAAACCTAGAAGGAACTCAAACTGAGTCGAGAAACAAAACTGGGCATGTATGGAAGGAAAACACAGAGACGTGGGAGGTGACAGCAAAAAAATAAAATAAAAAGCCTGCGTCTAACAGATGCTCATGATCAACCACGATGGGAAAGGAGAACTAGGCCAGCTCCGGGCTGGAGAGGAGGCTGGAGGAGGCCCGAGGTGGAGGACAGTGGGGAGGGAAGCCCCACGGTGGGGAAGAGTGTGCCTCCCGGTGGGAGAGTCTCCCCCTCACGCTCACCATGCTCTGGAGTGACACGTCTGACTGAATTGCTGGAGAGCCATCTGCAACCCCCCTCCCCCCCAGGACTGGCTGGGGAAAGTGCTGGGTTTGAAGGCAGAGGCCTTGAATTCCACAACCTGCCCCAACACCTTCCGGGCCTCCGGGCCTCCGGGTAAACCCTGGAACCCCCGGCCTCCCTCCCCACACCTGTGAGCTGACAGCACAGCCCCCACGGGCTTTTCCTAATCTCTCGTGATGGCTAGGATAAAGGCTAGAGCCAGGCAGGCAGGGGTGAGGCGGGGGCTGCCCGCACACCTGTGCACACAGGAGCTGCCCACGGCAGCCCCCCGAGTCCTCGACGCCCACCGCCCACTGCCCCGCGGAGCACAGACACCAGGCCCAGACACTGCCCGTCGACTGCACTCACAACCTGGCCACTGGACACAGCGTGATTTATCAGCCACGTCTGTCAGGTCCTTCCTTCTTAACTGATTTATATCTTTAATTAATCCGAGTGCTCCAACTCTTTGGTCCCAGAGACATCTTAATGCTCCCCACAAATTTGGGCTGAGAACCCACAGAGTATATCTATGGGAACTTATCATAACCATGATTAAACCCGAGAAATTAAAAGTAGCCACGGACTCATGTAAAACAACATGACCGCCTCCCCACATGCATGACGACATGTGAGAACTGAAAGAACGTTTGAACCCAGGAAGTCTGAGGAGAATGGCACTGAAAACTTTGAAGATCTGCTCCCATTGGCTCAGGGCTATTTCTGGAAGAGCACGTTCAATCAAATATTTAGACGGCAGGCGTCGCCTCAGAAAGTTCTCTAGTACAGACCACTTTCAGGTTTAGAAAATGGCCTAACACCAAATCTTTATGTCATTCTGTTACTGAGAAACATTTGACTTCAACATCTGATTTCCCAACTGGTTTTAATAAGGAGAACCGAATCTGTCCTCAACAACGTCGGAGAAAACGATGAAACTGCTAATAATTGCTCACTTCTTTGTTTCATACACTACTGACAGGAACACAAAGTTCATCTGTTGTCTGGTTAACAAAACCTTACCGCAGATGATTTTATTTTGTCTCAGAAACATGTAGGTATGCTTCCAGAAACTCAGCCTCACAGCCTCAGAATCAGCTCGGAATACGAGCGTGATTTGCGGGACTTTCTCATGGCTGCTGGCAGGAGATGCAGGTCAGTCTGGAAGTTTACTGTAAACTTACCCGCTCTCATTGTGTGCCCTGGTTCCTATGAGATGGCGTTTGCACGAGACAAGAACTTATTTTATATTCTGAGATGAATATAGTTACCAGCTATGAGGGACAGGAATAGTATTAGAGATATTAAAATTACACGCTGTTATTATTGCTGAATGGCCTCAGAAGGACTCAGTAATGTCCTCCCTGTATAGAAATAGTGCTTTTCTTTTAATAAGAAGCAACAGTATATTTGTACTTGTCAATTCACCACAACTGTTGTGATATATGATATTTAACCACATAATTATATATCCATCTAGTGATATTTTTCACTTACAATGCATTTCTTTTGAAACCCAAGCCCATCCTATCAAACCTAAGAGTTATGTGGAGACATTCTGCTCTTGATGCTTCATATTTTAAAATACAAATAGTTACTGTGTCCTGATATTCTAATGTGCTACAACCGAAGCAATCCCCTTTTAATTTATGGTGAATCTAAATTTTAATCATTTTTCCCCTTGAACTGTGCTCTACTTGTAAATTATTTCAAAGACAGTCTGAAATGTCCACAAATCTTACGTGACAATGTAGCTCATTTAATCTCTTAAATCAATAATGGTTTGGTGCTTGAAGTTTGGAAAAAAAAAAAAACAGGATTTTTTTTTTTCAGTTAAAAAAAGGGTTAGGGAAAAGAAGAAAGATCTTATCTTTTCCTGATCTACAGGTACCAACGTTCCAAGCTGCCTGTGTCCTCGTTCGGGTTGTTGTGAGCGAGGTGAATGGCCAGTTCAGGTAACACCTGCCTCGATGAATGAAGCTCTCTCTCAAAGGCCCCTCCACATTTCCTCCTGCCGGACTCAGGAGAATGCCCACCGACCGGGCAGGCACGGCCCGTTCACACAAGGCAGCACAGTGGAAGTCCTACGGTGCAGATTGCGATTCCACAAGAGGACGGGAAGACCATGAGCCATTCTGTCCTTGACGTCAAGGAAGCAATAAACGAAACCGAAAACCAGCCTGGCCCCGACCCCTGCGAGGCCGGCTGCTTCCTGCTCCTGCTCCACGCCTTGCTGGCCTTGCTGGCCTTGCTGGCCTCGCTGGCCTCACTGGCCTTGTTTGCTGTGAGGCAGGGTTTCTATAGATGGCCCAGGCTGGCCTTGAACTTTTGAGCCTCCTGTTAATGCTATATCATGTCATATCGTATCATATTATAGGTAGCTTATGTATTCCTTTTGGGAAGAGCTAACCAGCGTTAACGAAAGAGAAGGGGAAGCCCTCCTCTCCCGAGAGCCGGCGTCGCCTAGTAAATGTTTTCTATGATACTTACTTAACTAAAATGGCTGATTGGATATTAAACAGAACAGAGGTTAATGATCTTTGTTATTGGTATTATACATGTATACATATATATCATTTTTTTGGAAAAAAAGGATGAGTTAACGATGTGGTGGGGTGGGGAGAGCAGGCCCCACGCTGTGAGTAATTAGCACAGCCCCGTTGTTAATAGCATTGTTCAGCCAGATTATGTTCTGGTCGGTCCTCACAGCTTCATGTAAGAACAGAAATCTGCACATCGTTGTAAAGGTCGGTAAACCTTTAGCTGTGGGAACCAGCGCACGTCTTCCTCGCCTGTGTCTTAATGGCTCAGGTGGCTGGGAGACGATAGTTAAAATAGTATATTTTCTGTCTCAAAATAAAAGAGAGCGTTTGAATAGGCAGAAATGGCCAAAGTCCAAGCGATCGATTTGTCACACTGACTCCAATTCGATCGATGTCCACTACAGACAAGGATCACAATCTACCTCATAAAATAAATTCTTTGTCCTAACAAAATAAAGCTAATGTACAAGAACCCAACGTCAGCCACAGCAGTAAGAACAAGAACACCTCCTGACTCCTTGACCGAGAATGTCCTTTTGTTCTTTGGACTATTCACTAAAAAGCAGAAACCCCCCCAAAACAAACAAACCAAAAATCCCCCAAACCCAAAGAAGAAGAAAATGAAAGAAAAACGTGTTTGCCTTTTTCACATGCATTATTTTTAGTGTCGCCAGATTTAGGACAGAAAAACACAGGATGCCCAGTTAAATTTGAATTTCAGATAAACCATGAATAATGGTTTCGCGTGAGTGTTCCCATGTAAAAGTTAGTACTTCCTTATACTACAGAGTTTGTTTGTTATTTATTTGAAATGCAGATTTCACTGGGAATTCTGCATTTTTATCTGGCAACCCTAATTATTTCAACGTTTTGAATTTTGCTGTACTGGAACTAGCTAGTACCTTCAGACACTAGATCGGAAATGAAATCTTCTCAAAGGCACAAAAAATGCAATCATTCCCTACCCTTGCAGTGAAATGCACAGTGGTAAGATTTCTCTAAGCTAACCCAACATTAGTACATATGGGATCATAAGTAAAAAGTACATGTATTTATAAATATTGAGCATTCTGTGCATAGTGTTGGCCTACACTGATTTCTAAATCAGAGTGCCTTTTATTTCTAAATTCCACTTCCCATCTTAGGGTCACAGCCACACCCGGGACGCTGTCAGCGTTGGCAGACTCTGTGGACGGGCGAGGCGGAGACCCTGGTGAGGAATCAGCGCCAGCTTCTTCACCACTTCAAAACCTCCCTGTCCACATCCACATCCTGTGTCCTCTCCTGGCAGCCCACATCCATAGGGTCACCGTCCACGTCCACATCCTGTGTCCTCTCCTGGCAGCCCACACCCATAGGGTCACTGATTTCCAATCGTTAGTCGAAGACATTCCCAGCGCATAGGCTTTGTATTCTTCTGATGAACACAAATGGTTCAGATCTGCTAAGAGTAGCCGTGATAGTTGGCGTCTGGTGGAATTTCACCGTGCAAAAATTTAAATTGGTTAAATATTATACATTTGCTCTATTATTTTACCTGACTTGTCTAAAGAGGGTGATTTGGCGAACTTCCATAGTTTGTTTGTGACTCAAGAATTATAGAGGAAAAGATAAACAGACTCTGGGTTTTGCTATCTTTGTTAGCATTTCTTCTTAGACGTCTAGACCCTGTATCATTGGAGGAAATAAAGTTAACAATAAAACCCCACTCATCCTTGATTGTATCCCTGTTTGGACTCAGATCAACAAAGCTATACTTTGCTGGGAGGAATAAGCATTTATTTTTGTGTTGAAAAGAAGCTGTGCAGAAAGAAGCGACGTGTTCTGTTTGAGGTGGAAGGGGCTTCTAGGCTTGCCTCCTTCAGTTCACACAGAGATGGAGCAGAGAGCGTCAGTCAACGCAGACGCCACTCAGTCCAAATTTAAGTTTGCTTACCACATATTCTGTGTCGTGGAAGGCAGACGCACAGTAAGGTCAGACGGTATGATGTCACAAATAGTCGCTTTCCATTTACAATGATAGGAATTGCCTGGGGCTCAGCTCAGTTAAGTTCTCACAGGGTCCCTGTGTTTGCCTGGCACAGGGGAACTGCACAGAGAGTGAATCCTGTTCTCAGCACACGCACGGCTCCGCACACGTTCCCCAAAGTGTGAGCGCTGTTTGCTCTCGTAATGCCCGCCTTAGCTTTCTCCAGTGAGCGACTTCTGCAGAAACAAGGGAGGCGTCCCATGGCTCGGGCCACCGTGGCCTGGTGAAGGGATGGCACTTCTGGTCACGCCACAGCATTGTCCACGCAGGGCAGGGAACACCACACCACAGAGGCCTGCTGGGCCGGTGTCTGTCTGTGTGGACCCGTGCCCTGCCCTGCTCAGGTGAGGGGTCTACAGATGGCCTCTCGGCTTGGTGCGAATGAACAAGCCCCCGGGTTTCTTCACACACAGACAGACACACAGACAGACCCCCATAAGGTAGCCTGGTTGAAACGGTCGTTTAATGTGCCCTCAGTGTTCATTTCCCTTATGTTACAAGGATTTCCACACCCCCGTCAACCCCGCAGTCGGAGGCTTGTGCAAAGACACCATCAGATTCAACAGAATCATTGTTTCAAGCTCCACACAAGTTGCCATCCACACTTGGGTGGAAAGTTTCTATGAGGTATGAAAACAGTCTCAGATCTGCACTTCTGAGTAACCTACGTCCTGATACGAATGGAAGAATTTCTGCTTTCTTCTTAAAATGTGTTTACAAAGTATATTTAACCTGGCAGAAATGGTTCTCAAACTTAGTGGGGGGAAAAAAACACATGAAAACACGAATAAGCTAGATCTTTTATCTAATGAAATCATTGCTCTAATGTACTTTTTTTTTTTTTTAACATTTCCAACGTTCTGAACTTTTCATTTTCCAGAAGGATTGAACAATGTCCGGGGGTTGAGAGCACACAAAAGACGGCAGCACCCATTGCTTACTGTTTCCCAGTATTATTCTGTTACAGACAATAAACCAGATTCATCACTGGGCTCTTGATTGAAATAATAAAAAAATGAATCTTATCCCACAACTGCACCTGAGATTAATTGGAATCGTTCATTGTATGCGGGAGTCACATTTGAAATCACCCCTATTGTGTGGCTGGCTTTATTTACCATCCGATCTCTGTCTCCCTGGTCCTTCAAACAGTGGGGGTCTCAGACGGGACCCTCTCCTCACAAGGGCCCGCCTCTGCTAGGCACTTGGGATAAGTGGGCTGGGAACGAGCACTCAGTTTTAGCAAACCCATTTCCACTGTCCTTTAACACGAAGGATTGTGCCATTCTGAGCTGGTGCCAAGGACCCATTCTGAGCTGGTGCCACACAGGGGGGCCGAGGGCCCCAGGCCTCATGATATTTACCCTTCAGCCTGCTCCCCAGATTCCTCGTTTCATTTCTACAACAGGAGCCGCGGTGTCACATTGTATGGGGCTGTGGGAAATTGTCTGTGTTTTAATCATAATATTACTTTACTGTTTTCATCTGGTATGGTGAATAAATATCTGTCCGTCCCTGACATCGTTTCATCACAGAAGTACTATGCGAACAATTTTATCCAGAAAGGAATTGTACACTGAACACACAACTTTGCTAAATCGTGTAAAAAGTTACTAGATGCTTGTCTTAAAAAATATCCCACAATTAAAGGTAAATAAAAGTGGATATCTCTAAATGCGCCAAGAAGTTGTATGTTTCTGTTTGCCGGCAGGAATGATTTATTTTCTGACGTCTTTCAGACCCATCTCCCTTGGCGACACTGGCTGAGGGGGCCCTGTCACCCACACCGTGGCTCTTGTAAGGCACAGTTCTAAAATTGGGGTCAGAAGAAGGTGAAGACAGGCAGTAATACACTTGTTGACCCTTCACAGGAATTCCAGATAAAACTCCAGAAGTCCAGTCAAAGATAATCACAAGATGTGGAATTTACAATAACAAACTCCCCATATATCTACCTGTCAGCTTCCTTCCTCTCGGAGAGGACAAAAGGTCACTAAAATAGATTTTGTCTTCTGTGAATTTTTTTTTGTTTTTACTTTTCTTTAGGGGGTGCTGAGAAGACTTACTGTGAGTTAAATAGGAACATTAAAGTCTCCTTTTTCATAGGACCTCATTTATTTTTTTTAAAGTCTACACGTTACAAAATGAGCTTTTAGGTAAAATATAAGGAAAGGATAATTACAAGAATATTAAAAAGGAAAATTAAAGGCGGATTTCAAGGTGACCAAAGGTAAGCGAATCCAAAAACATGAGAAAATTCTATTTTAAATGAATGCAATATCCCTATAATTTGAAAATTCTATTTTAAATGAATATAATATTCGTATAATTTTCAGCATTTAGGCAGTCATACGCCAATCCGACAGTTTGACAGTAGTAAAGACATCATAGTTTCAATTCTCTTTTCTGACTTTTTTCTTTTCCTAAATTGGTGTAGGGGTTGGCAGGAAAATTCTGCCCATTTTGATAATTCTCCTAGCAAAACTTCTGATCACATCATTTTTTCCCCTAGTGTTACATCAGTCATGGAAGAAAGTGTACAATTACGTTATTTTAAATGGCTGGTCCACTTAATATTCACATGTTCTTTCACTTCTTTTGCAAATTTGGAATTAACTATAACCAAAGAAATCTTTCCTCTTTCCTCACATCACAGTTTAAAGGAAAATACTTTTGATCTTTCCATTTATTTTTTTTATAGCATTAGTGAGGACACAAAGTATGTTTGAATTTATGTCTTGGTAATGCTTAGAGTTTCTTCCAAAAAGCAAACAACTATTCTCCTAAACCTTCATTTTAACATCTGTCCTAAAGATTTTTTTACTAATGGTTGAATTGTTTGGAAGAAAAATAATCTGAATTTTCCCACAGGTTATACGAGTTAAAATCATGTTGGATTTAAAAAAAAAAAAAGAAAAGAAAACCTTATGTCCTGTTGTGGTTAAAGTCATGGTTAAACCCCTACAATAAATTAGCTTTATTAACCAAGCGCCTTGACAGTTCATCTTTTTTCAAGAAAGAAAAATAAATGATGCCTTATTTTCACGTCTGACTATACGAGTAGAACTTCAAGAACCATTGCTATGTGCAACAGCTAATACTTGCTGAGATGCAGACAACATAGGCTCACTGGAGGAAAAGCCCGTCTGCGTTAGCTGTGCCTGCATTGGCAGCTGCCTTCTTCTAGAGACAGGAATGGCAGACTCCTTGCCAGGGGGCTCAGGTCTGATTCCCCCCGGATGGACAGCTGGGGTGGGGCCAGACCTGCGTTCTGCGTGGCTTCCATCCTCTTCTCCCATGGCAGGTTCGGAGCTCAGGTGGGGCTGCGTGTCTGTCTGGCCGCAGGGAATGAAGTCAGATTCGAGCTGGAGTTGTTTGACTCATGCCAGGCGAGGGGTTTTGTTTGGTTTTGTTTTTTTAACCTTCTTATGTCCTTAAACGAAAAGAATTCCTCAGGCACGGATGGGGAATCCTCTTAGCCCAGGAGAAACAGATCAACTTGGTCAAGTAGAAGTGGGAAAGACACGTCTACAAAGTGAGCGTCGCACAAATAACTCTTCAAGAGTACGATTAAAGGATTAATGAATAGTTTAAATGGAAGCAATCTTTTCAAATCCCTCTGAATGATTTACATAGTGTAGAGGCATTAATTGCCATCTAAGCTTATCTGTCAACTCAAGACTTAATAATTCAGGCTAGTTTTAAGAACTTCCCTCCCCCCGACCCCTTGCCTCATTTTCCCTTTTTTAAATGCAGGCGTGATTTGCAGCGACACAAGAGCACATGCCAGTTCAACTGTGCCTTTTGGAAAGCGCTGCTCTGGCTGTGACATTCGTGGTTCATGAATCATTGGGTTATCTGACAGAACTAACCGGTGAGATACCTTCTCCATTCCTTCCTCCTGGCTTTCATTCATAAATTAACATTCTTTTTCCAAAGCCAAATGCATTTCATACCCAAATGTCTATGATTCTTTTAGGAAGTCTTAACCAGTACAATCTTTTTTCCTTTATCTCAGGACACGGAATTAGGAGGCATTTTTTTTTTTTGGTTTGGACTTAAAAAAAATGTTTTTTCTAGCTTTGTGTAGCATCATCCTTAGCCTTGTGATGCATCTGAAGAGCGGCATGCTCCATTTTTTTTTCCTTTTTATTTTTATTTTTTTATTAAGTTTTATGTGGCGCTCAGAAGAGAAAAGATGGGAGTATTACTTTGACTGCCTGCCATAATATAAAACGCAGTAAAATGTACAGCTGGTGAGCATCTATTTAGAACTTTTAAATGAAATATAAAGGAAAAGACCAGGTGCTTAATTTTTACATGCTGCATTTCATTTAAAAAATTCATGGTATCTTTTTGAATAATTTTTGCTCATGCAGATGTTCTGAATATGGGAGACAGACGTTAATTTTATTTCTTAGGTTCCCATTCACACGCAAAGTATTTGCACAAAGAAGGTGGGTTGAATCGCGCTGCATTATCTTTGAGTCAGGTTCCAAAGATAAGTTTTTCTCAGATAATTGCCAAATGACTCATGGAAAAACTTTCAGTGATGCCTACCTTGATTTTTTTTTTAAATTTTTCTTATGGAGATATGGAGAATAGTGATTATTTATCGTAACCGAGAAGAACTTCGGGGTATTTTTGGTCTGGAGTCTTGAGATAATAGAGAAGCCTGTTTGTTTTGTCAGAGGATGAATCATTGCTTTAAGAACTGTATGAGACCAGTTTCAGGACTGCCCATTCTCCTAATATCAAACTCCCCTCTCTCTCTCTCTCTCTCTTTTTTTAAGCCCGGGAAACAAAATGAGAAATTCAGTCTGAACTGCTTAGAATTAAGTGGTTAGAAAGTAGAACAGCTAGTTCAGTTTTGTACCCCAGATTCTACATACACCCAAATCTCAACCCAAGTCCTGTCCTTTAGCTGCCAGCGGGGGGGGGGGGGGGGGGAGAAAGCTGAAGAGCATGCGGGGCTATGGGTCCATCTGTTCCTTTAAAGATGGGTTTCCAGACTGGTGACTACGCAAAGGACCTCAGGATATGTCCTGTGAGCGATTAGCGTTCTCAGTAACGACGGGCTGGATTCATTGAGAATTAAGTTACTTCCTGCATTTAGTCATCTTCATTTTTCAGTTCTATCATTTTGGAAAGAAAAATTACTAATGGATTTCCATTTGACAAATCATCTTTTAGTATTAAATTGTCATGCATTAGATCCTCTTAACAAGAAGTATTTGCCCGCTACTGTTTGTTCTCCTCACATTTGACCCTCCTAGCAGGAAGAATCTATCTTCCTGGGGTAAGGAGAGCTTTGTTCTATCTGCTTCTCATCAATCGATTCAAGTAGAGGTAAAAAAAAATATCTGAGGAAAGCAAGTCCATTGTCTTGAATGACTGTATGTTCTCACTGTCCATAAATTTAGTTCTGTTTTCCTTTATTTTCCCAGAAAAAGGGCAGCTTTCCTGTTGAGGTTAATTTGGGATATTTAAAATAATCCCATCCTCTGAAAAAAAGAGATGGAAATATTTTACCCTGGATATCAGTGACAGTCATTGTTTCTACTATATTTAGATTCTTTTCGTATTCTTCTTAAGTCATAAATTGATCAAGATTGTGATCTTATTGTGGCATCAGGCTGCTAGGATTGGAAAAAGAGAAAAAAATCAGAAGCAAACCCGAACAATCAAATACAAACAAGCAAAAAAGACGGGTCCGCTGTTTTCTCTGTTCCCTTCGGAGGCCATGAGGAACTCTCTGGGGCAGGCCTCTCAGATCCGAATCCCCCCGACTTTAAATCACAGCTCCCACGTTCTTGGGCATAGAACCAAAAGGCTTACGTGAATAAAAACACTTGGTGGGAATGTGTGGGAGGGCTGATCTGAATGAATTTGTTGCCTTCGGAGACTCTGTGCATCTGTATGGAGCACAGGGAATTTTCAACATGGCCCCGGGAAGGAGAGAAATCTTGTTCGCTGTCCATGGAAATGGCAGCATGAGTCAGAGGCTCAGAGCAGAGAGGGGAGAATGAGCAGGACATGGTGGGGGGGGGGTCTGCCCATGGATAGGGGCAAAGGTGACATAAGGACACAGACTCAGAGGGACACCCGGAAATTTAACAGAGAGCCAAAACGGAGGGCACATTAAGATGAACAAACTGGGCCATGGAAATCCTCACATTTCACTTTTTCACTTTGCTAGGGATAAGTCAAATGAAGACTTGGATAATTTAGACTCGGAAGTCTGGATGCAAGTCCTTTGGGGGATTTGTTTGTACTCTGAGGCCGCCCCAGGTGAGAGGCAGTTACTGCTTTGGGGTTTGGTATGCCACCAACGTGCAGTCATACCGTATGGCAGGACTCAACGAATAGGAAAGTTCTGGTACAGCTAAGTTCCAACCAAAGCTGACCCTCAGCACGTCCTCTCTCCTGGCGGGTCAGAGAGTGAGGCTAAATGTAGATTTTCATTTCTTCCACGTTTCTTCTAAGTGATGACCTCTCTGGATCTTTGTTTTTCTTTCTTTCTAACATTGATAGACAGAAATATTGTGTCTTCTGTCAGTTCCTTTGTAAGCAGGCTCAGCTAACACCCAAGTCGCTCTGTGGCTGAGAAAGCTATGATGGGAAAGCTGTTGAAGGAAGTTAGCTGCTGGCTTCTGTTTTGCTTGGCTTGGCTTTTCCAGTGTGAATTCTGGGGGACACAGTACTGGCTCTGTCCGAGCTTACTGGCCATTATCCTCTCTCCCAGGCCGAAGGCACAGAAGTTACAGGGCTTTCGATCTTCATCTGCTCTTTGCCAGTGTTTCTCCTCACAACCTCCCAGAGGTAGAAGAGAGAAGCTTGAAAAAAAACAAACCCAAAACTTTTTTCTATCCCGTACCCCCAAACTCTCTTATATCCGGGTTCTTGCACTTTCCCCATTTCAGACTGGCCGCTAAGTACCATTCAAGAACTGGATGGAAAAGGAGGGGAGAGTGGTGTAAACGGAGGGGAAGCCAATCTGGGAGTTGAACCGAAGTATCCGAGCCAGGACAATAGTCACGAGGCCACCAATGCTTGAAGTGTAGATCCAGGCGGTGGAGCTCACTGGTAAGGAGAGTCACGTCTGGGAGGAGACTGTGGCGTCTTGAGGGTCAAATGGAGCTCAAGTCAGAGGGATGAGCTGGGTGAGGCAAAAGGATGTGACCCCTCTCCCCAGCCTCACACCACAGCCCCGGATTCCACCAGAATCCCTCAGCAGTGCAGGGACTGCTGTCAATCAAGTTCCCTCCCAACCCAGCCCCACCATACACCGAACGCAGCTCCAACACTCGCAGCAAGGCAGAACCCCCCCGGAGAAGAATCCACGGACATCCCGCTCTTGATATAAACAATTTGCTCTGTGTGTGTGTGTGTGTGTGTGTGTGTGTGTGTGTGTTCCCAAGTTGAGTATTTCAAAGGCACAAACTGGGACTTGGAGAGTCAGCATGGGCCACAAAGAAGAAAGCTTGGAAAACGACCGATCTATGCATCATTTCGTGAGCACCACCTTTCTCTCGGGGGTGGCGACGTCCCACCAGTACCTGCATTACAAGTTTCAGAGCCTGTCAATGTGACCACATCTGGTCAGTGAACACTGAGAAGACGTGGGGTTCGGTTCAACCCTTCCACCTCTCTCCTCCATGGACTCCCACTCTGGCCTTCGTAGGAGGAATGTTTGCTGTGAAGTAATTTCCAAGAGATGCTTTCCTTGCTATATTCATTCTGAAGGTAATTAGTTCCAGAAATCTCATCTACTCTTCTCCAGAAACCTACAAGAATTTTCATTAATCATGTTTCCTTCTCTGTGAACCTTCTCTGTGACTTCTCGTAGCTAAGGGAAAGATGCGTGCGTGTGTGTGTGTGTGTGCGTGTGTGTGTGTGTGTGTGTGTGTGTGTGTGTGTGTGTGTAACTGAGGAAATATAGATGCATATTTGCAAAATATAAAAAGGTTCCCATCCTTTTTCTGTGTCTTATTTCAGCAAAATAGCCCGTTTGCTTGCTTGACCACTGCTCTTGGGCAATAAAATGTTCATGTGAAAAATGACATTTTAGATGCGAGCTTGAAAGATCTGTATTTCATTAGGGCCCCATTACACGGGGAGCTCTGTGGATACAATGGTGTGGCAGGCAGCCTGCTTTATAATGGTGTCTTTAAAGGATATATTTATTGTTCTGTCACAAGGAAAAAAAAAACTAAGAAGAGAAGGAAAAGTAAGTTAAGCCTCCGTCTTGGGGTGGAGTCCCCAGGGGTCCATTTGGGGCCATGGCAAACCTGACCCCTCTTCCCCGAGGAAAGCGAAACTTCCAGGAGCTCTCAGTCAGCTTATAAACAAAGGCGGGAATGTACAGAAGTAATGAAATTTCCAACTGTGGAGAAAAGTACTCATTTATTTTTTTTTAAATTACAGAATGATTGATGTGGTTGCAATCCGATGTTTGCTTTAAGAGAAATTTCTTTATTTCAATATGCTAACTTCCTCCCTTTCCTTCAGCTCGCCCATGGCACAGCCACATGCACAGTATTCAGCCTGCCGGGATCGGGGTTCCGAGCCCCCTCCTCTTCTCTAGGCCCTGCTAATTCTTCATTTGTTACCACCATGCAAATTGGCCAGCAGTGTCCCTGTGTATACCCCTAGCCATTTTTTTTCCCCTTTGAGCACATACCTACAATAGGTTAATGAACTCAGAAAATCGAAACCCCAGTTGAAATCTGTAAATCACCAAGTCTGTCTTGTGCACCACCGCCTTTATTCAGAATCTCACGAAAGCATTCCTGGGTTGCTTCTGAAGCTACTTTAGAACTTGAAGCTTTTAACAAAGGTGCATGCTCTATCATTGCTGCTGTGCGTGGCTTAGACAGATGAGTGGGTTTCGTGGAGATGTTTCCATACATGCCTGCTTCCAAAGCCTGACAGCCACTCCTCTGCTTTGGGGGATTTTTGCTCTTGTTGAAGTTTCCCCACCAGAGGGAAAAAAAGTCTCAATTTGCTTAGCAAACAGCACATTTTTTCCCTTTGTCATTTCCCCTCTCCTGTAACCCAAGGATTTTGACATAGACACGCGGGAGGGCTGGTACCAGAAGAGAAGGAAGACAGAAAAGGCACAGCTTCTTGCCAGAACATCTCATGGACACACCCACAGAACCTGGGAGATGGAAGGTGACATTTTTCTTAGGTTCGTGATACTTGGAATTTCTTTTCATATATTTTTATTGTAATTAATAGAAGGATTGCATTATATTCACTAGATAGAAGGTGCATTACTTCACAAACATGGATACCCTTTCTCATGTCTTGGTCCCCATTTCCTTCCCCCTCCCCTTGCCCCTCATCTTGCTTTTCCCCCCTTCCCCTTCCTATTTCAAATAACCAAATAAACATGTATACAATATATCAGATACCAAGGTGAAATGCTGAAACCATATGAGATAACCAAGGGACAGCAGGAGAAAGGAATTTTATATCTGATGTCTTCCAAATGTCATGACATGTGGAAGCTCTTTGAAACTGTCAGAGTGGAGAGGAACACCGGCTCATTCCTTCAAGGCCCGGGGCCTCCTCCCACGGCCCGGCTCAACACCCCACCTGCACCCGCCTCCGTCCCTCTGGCTCCTGGGTCTCATCAGGGGCCACCGCCATGTCTGTCTTACTGGAAATGACCCAGAGAGCAGCCCCGAACCTGCTGCTCTTCAGTGAGTGATGGCTCGTCAGGCAGAGACGCGCCCTGCGTGCTAGCGGGCTGCTGACTGTGTTGTGACAGGGATTCGTGCAAACAAGCACCCTCACCATTTGTTATTTGTGCATTGTTTGCCAGCGCCTCTTTCATCCACCATCTCCCAAGGTTCTTTATTTGTGTGTGTGTGTGGCTGAAGACAAATATGTCTCATTGGAAAACTCCTCTTTAGGAACAGCAAGAAGAAGAAGAGCCCGTGTGTGTGTGTCTGTGTGTCTGTGTGTGTGTGTGTGTGTGTTTCCTTGGTTTGTGTATTTTCCCTTTCTCTTTACATCTTTCCAGCAAGAGACTCCACTCGGCATCTTTAATCTTCACATCATCCGAATCCATCCAAGGAAGGAGACGCCAGCAATGGCAGTCCCTGGACACGTCGTGCGTGGGGTGGGAGAGCTGGGTGGCTCATGTTCCTGGCTCTTCCAGGAGGCCACACTCACTTTCGCCGTCACTTTTCATTATTTTAATGATTATTCTCCTTCTTCAGCAATATCAATATTTCCAGGTTATATTATGCTTGTTCAGAATACCATTGGATCGTTGGTTTTTCAGGCTATTTCACATATACATCACATTCCCCAAATCTATTTTTCTTTTATTGAGTATGTTTGGATCGGGTATCCAATCCAACCCCAACTGTTCCATCAATAATTTTCAGAAAGCAACGAGTTCAGAGCAGCAGTTTGCATCGAGAAACCGCCATGGCAACAAGAGGTTTATCTTTGTGATTGTTGTTCTTAACGTCCCATGTGAAGCTCTTTTTTTTCCCCTTTTGGTTTATCTCATGTTGTTACTGTATCTGACTTTGGTACCTGGTATATTGTATATACATTTGTCGGTTTATTGGAAAAAGGGAAAAATAAGATGAGTGGGAGGGGGGAGGAAAGGTGGAAGAAAAATACGGGATGTTCAAGAAGTAATGTACCCACTATTGATGAATGCAAGTGCAACCCCTCTGTATATCACCCCAACAATAAAAAAATACACTCTACTATCTTTATGATTAGATGCGACTAATTTTTGCACATTACAAATAGGCATGTTTTAGAAACTTGCCTGCAATCTGCTAGATGAGCCTTTGCAAGAAATTATTTGGGGAGGTGGAGTTAGCATGTATCTGGTGAAATTCCAGTGGGCAGAGAGCTTCAGCCTGGTGGTTAATTTTATATCAGATTTCAGGCAGCCGGCAGCTCTTCGTCTGCCGGTAGACGACTCTGTCTGTCGTTTGGTATTAGATGTATTACACACCAAGCAGTAATTATCTTTGACACATAATTATTATGGTTTTGATGACAAGAAAGTCTTTTCTTTCCGTGCTTTCATAACATATATTCCTGAAAGTCCAGGCTCGTAAAATGCAGCTAAAAATTAAAAGCACTCGGATTCCCATTGAATCTGAGGAGCCGGAGAGAAACAAAAGAATTTGGGGTGCCTAGGGCGCAGGGAACAGTGTGAGGGGGGGAGAGAAAGAAGAGATGGCCCGTGTCTGTCCACCTGGTAATCTGGCCCTAGTACATCCCCCAGCAGGATGGAGCCTGCAAGGTCTGTGAGTGTGCCAGGGAAGGGCTGTGGGATGGGGCCCGGGGTCCCCACCAGGGGCTCTGAGGCGAGAACAGAGCCGGGCCGTGAGGTGCAGCAGAGGTGAGCACAGGCAAGGCCCTCGAGCCACCCCGAGCGTGCTTAGGCCTTGGAGACCAGACCTCCCGGCTTCCCCCAACCCCGGCCTGGCCTCCCGGTGGCATTGAAGCTGGCCTAGGGGCCTGGGCGGCTGCATTCCTCCCAGGTCCTGGTGGCCGTGCTGTGGCCGCAGAGGACAGACCAGGCTGACCTTGACAGTCAGGAGGGGCTCCGGAGCCTCTGGGGACAGGGGGTGGAGCAGGGTGGAGGCTTGGGGGGGCGTGGGCTGCACAGATTTGCTGGAAACACAGGAGAATACACGGATATAATAATTTAAGGGTCGGAAGCTGATGCAATCCAGAACCTGGCGAGCACGGGGGAAGTCTGCTGAGTGGCTGAGGGCGGCCTGCCGGGGTGACTCTTGCTCCCCACTTGTGAGTGTGTACCGTGAGCGTGGGGTGTCACCAGGGGCGCCCCGGCCTCCTCACAGGCCTCTGGCTGCCCCTCAGACAATGAGAAGCCAGTGTGCACCGGAGAGCCGTGCTAATTTTAGTCCACGTCCTCCGTGCAGAGCAGGCGTGGAGGAGGGGCAGGGGCTGCCACGTGTGACTAATGCCGTCTCGCAGGCTCTTAAGCCATATTTAGTAACGTGGGTATAAAAATAAGCGTTGGGTTCAATTTTTTTTTCTTTCTTTTCAAGTTGACTTCTGTTTCCTTTCTTCCATTCCCTCTCCCAAAGACGGATTTAACTAATTCCCCTTTCAGCTCCACGCTGATAGACACGTATTTATTATGGGTGCCATAAACTCTGGGATTCTTTTTCTCCTCCGTAAGGCCTCAGACAGAGGCAGACATGAAACCCCAACCCTCGCAGGCTGTCAGACTCAGGGTCCGGCCAGCACGGTGCAACACGATAAAGTTTTCAGGCTCTGTTTAGTTAAGACTGAAGATCTGGTACCCAGCCAATATCCACCACTCAGGGCTCTTTTCACAGTCCAAAATGATTTGGCTTAAACGTTTCCAACTGTGATGAGACCCCATTTCAGTGATTATGCAGCCATTCACTTTTCCACATCAACATCAAAGTCATTAGCAGCCGTGTATTACCGCATTGGCTGAAATTCAGTTAAGGACTAGAGGGAAGATTCCTCTTTATTAAGATAAATCATTCCCTTGGTTATGTCACCCATGAAATAATCAATTTGCTGTGTTGGTTAATTTCCTCTCTCTTTGATCTGTGAATTAAGTTCAACAGATCATTGTTTCACACAACTACCACTCAAAAGATGTTTGAAGGGAAATGCGCACACATGTGTTTCCATCACTGTGGTCTTGCGAGTATGATAAACAGAAGAGTGAAACCGAGGCTCAGGCCTTCCAGCGGGCCTAGGCCTTCTAGCGTTACCACCCGGGTTATCGTATCCCCTCACCGCTCCAGGGCGGTTAATGCTCTGAGCTAGTTGGGTGATCTTCTCTTTGAGTTCCAAAGTGTTTAGTTAAGGCTTTTTTTTTTCTTTTAAGAGCTAAGATGGGGGCTGGGAGTTTGGCCTAGTGGTTAAAGTGCTTGCCTAGCATGCACGAAGACCCAGGTTCGATTCCTTGGCACCACATACATAGAAAAAGCCGGAAGTGGTGCTGAGGCTCAAATGGTGGAGCTCTAGCCTTGAGAAAGTCCAAGGACAGTGCTCAGGCCCTGAGCTCAAGCCCGGGACTGGCAAAACAAGAACAACAAAAAAGAGCAGAACTTTAATACATCTGGGACCTGAGCTTGTACCAGATCTTGTGTGGGGACAGCCTTGCCTGCAAGTCAGGATACTCGAGCAGTGAGTTTTGCAGTCACGTCCCTCGCTCCGTACCTCCTGCTTGTTTCTCATAAGGAGAGGAGGTTGAGGGGATGTTTTGCTTTTCCTTGCTTCGGTGGTACCTCTGAGAGATGCCCACGGACTTCGACGCTTTAAATCGCGTATGCTTTTTAAAGAAATATTGGAAGTATGCAGAAAAGTATGGAGAATATTAAAAATCCAGGAACCCACCACACAACTGTATCGGCTTTTAACAGTGCACTTCAGATGTGTGTGTGTGTGTGTGTGTGTGTGTGTGTGCGTGTGTTCAAGACATAGACCTCACGGAAACTGTCAACCTTTTCCCAGCCCTTTCCATCCTCTCATTTCTCAAATGGAGCCACTACAGAACTGATGCAATACATGCTTTCCTTTTTATGTGTCACGTTTGCAACACACACACTTTGCTACTATCTAGAGTATGCGTTATCTAACGAGTTTTCAAAACCCGTTGAGGTCAGCGTTGCACACAGTAAGTCATGGCATCTTGTTTGTTCCAGCGACATGCATGTCTGGCATTTGGGGCGAGCTAAGCTGCTCCTTGGAACTGTGATGTAGGGTTTCCCTGCATGAGCACACGCAAATCTCAGCCATAGGCTCATGGCACGAGATCCTTTTCCCTAGGGTAAAGAAAGAATGAAAAGATAGGAAAAAGGAAGGAAAGCAAGCAAGAAAAAGAAAAAGGAAGGAGGGAAGGAGGAGAAAGGAAAGAAAGGAAGAAATGACAAAATGAAGTATTTCCGGGCCACCTGACACCCTCATCCTCAGCTTTGCCAGCCGTGGCCATACTGTAATTCCAGTTCCCACCAGCAAGCCACCAGGGTCTCCTCTGCCTCCCGAGTGCAGGGCTGAGGCTCCAGACCCGCGGGCCTCCTACGCTGAAATCCGAATGAAGGTCACTGCTGCCTAGATGAGTGACCTTAGCCATCTCCCTAACCGACTTTGGACATGTGGCTCAAGAGATGTGTGCAAACTACTAACTCCCAGGGCCTAAGAGCTCTGGGGAACTCTTGGTTGCCGGAAAGCGGACCTGGAGTTACATGCCGATTTTCCAGATATGACAGACTCACTTTCTCAGAGTGGTCATCCCCCCATTTTATTCCCTGCACACTGATGTTCTCGAAAGATGACCCAATGGTTTAAAGCGTCGAAGTTTGCTCAGTGACTGCTCACTGAGTTCTTCTGGCCGTGAGGAAGAATCCCCTAGCAGGCACTGGCTGGCCTGGCTCTGGTGACACGTGGCAGCCATCACTGCACTGGTCAGAGTCAAAGAAACTGGGAGAAGCCCAGCGGGCTACATCCTGCACCCCCTTCACCCCTGCTAATCCATTCGTAAGTAAAATAACTTCCAGAGACAGGGAGAGTGAGACGAGAATCCTGCCTGAGGGAAGTCCATTCAGACGCGGCTTGCGTCTGGCAGAGGGAAGGTGGAGGGACCGAGTGCCAGGATGGTACATCAGGCTGCTGGCTGTGTCAGCCCTCGCCCACCGACAGCGTGGGAGAGAGCACGGGCGACGCTGAGTTCCCACCGAGCCCTCTCCTAGGAACCAGACCTGCTCTTGCTTGAATACGAATTCCTCATGGAAGTAGCAGCAAGATATTCTGTGGAATCACCAAGACGTGAGTGGTGATGATGGAAGGGTTTGAGATCTCAAAGCGAGGCGAAGGATCAACAGATGAACTTGTCTAAGCATTTGGTTCCTAAACAATTACATTTTTTTTTCTCCAAATGACTTAAGAAGAATAAGGAGACACAAGTTTGTCTTTGAGAGCTGCAGTTTCCAAAAGGGGAAGGAGAGTGGGTTGAGAAGGAAGGAAGGAAAGAAAGAAATAAAACTTCAGTTATCTTCCTTGTCAGCTACTACTACGTAGTTAACAATACAGAAGATGCTGATAGTAATCAGGTCGGCTTGAAAATATTTCAGTGGGTTATTATTATTATTTTAAAGGTAAGCATTTTTGATGATAATGCCTCTTTTCAATCTGTTATTGGATTTAGATGTTAGAACAGAATTCAATGGTTAATAAAGTTTCAAACTAATTACATTTGCCATCAAAATGGTCCCATCTATCAATATTTAAAATATACCAAAATTGGATATTAATCTATCAAGAGGTGGAACATGCCAACACATTCCAGGCTGTCTTTGAGGAGTTCCTATTTTATAACATACTGTCCCCATATTACTAATACAAAGCACATGCAATGGCAGAAGACAATTACATTAATGAATGACTCCTCTGTTCTCAAATCCCACAGAAGCAATTTCTGCAAAACACACTGGAAAAATCCATTCTGTGCTTTAGAAACGGCAGAGTGTTCACACCAGAAAAGACCAATTTTTGTAGTGTTCCAACAGTAAGTTCAAGTTGTATTGAGTTATCGTCCTGGAATTCTACCCTCAGAAAATGATCTAATAATTGCAGACCCTAAACAAGTTCAAGTCCAGTGAAGCACTGGTCCGATGTAAAAGAAAAGCTTAATATTTTACCGATGATTCCAAAGAGCAAGCTTTGTCATTTGTCCCTCTTAAGTGACTCATGATATTTCTCTACTGGAAGTAATGTCCTGTTTGAACTGATCACCAAGTCCACGGACTTTTCAAACTGGTTACTTTTCCTCACTGGTAATGTTTGTCTTCCTGGCATTTTGAGAGCAGAAAGTTAGGCCATTGGGTCTCACTCAGAATTATGGCAGAAACTCTTGGCACCGCTCTTTTTATTAGACCATTACTCTTGTAGACGCTGAGAGGCCTTATTTTCCAGGGCCACGGGCCACCCTTCCCAATATCAGCCACCACGGGTTCGGAGACCTTGAAGAGAAGAACTCGAGAAGCCCAGAGCAGAGCAGGCATGAGCAGGCAGACGCTAGGCTCAAACTCACCCTCCCGCGTCCTGCTGCACGCCTGTCTCCATCTCCAGTCCTTTGTGGGAAATCAGCCAGACAATCTGGGAAATGTGCAGGGACCTTGGATGGGTGTGCAAGGTGAAGGCTCTGCAGGAGCTGGAGTCCCCCGGGAGCCCTGGCTCGGTTGCTCTGACCTGAGCTTCCCCTGGCCCCTGGGCTGGCAGGAGGGAGGCCTGCAGTAAGCTGGGGCTGGGCACAGGCCTGGAGTCTTCCAGTGCTCTGCTCAAGGAGCAGCTTGGCAGTAGGCAGGCTGGAGGAGAGTGTTCAAATCAGGCCAGTCGGAAGGAAAAAGTAGGGAAACCGTCTGCGCCATAAAATGGACAGGAAAGGGCTAGAATCCAAGCTAAGCACTTGCTCTCATTAGCAAGTGGCTCAAGTCTGTCATCCTAGCTACTCAGGAGGCTGAGATCTGAGGATGGTGGTTCAGAGCCAGCCTGGGCACTCAAGTCCATGAGACTCTGATCACCAATTAAAATGGGAAGTGGGGCTGTGGCCTTAGGATAGGGCAGTAGCCTTGAATGAAAAGCTCAGGGACAGCACCCAGGCCCAGGGTTCAAGTCCCATGGCTGACCAAAAAAAATGACTATATCCTCACAAAAAACCAAGTAAGCGAAACATTCTGAACACCAAGGAGATGCCCCCTTGCCATCTTTCTCAGAGTACCCAGTTCAGGATGAAAAGCAGTGAAATACTGAATGAAAGCCTGCAGGATGAGGGTCCGTGCAAACCGAGCTGGCAGACTTCACGGGGCCTGACTTTGCTCATCATAGTGATGACCGCGGGGCCTGCAAGGACCCCTCGTGATTCATCTAGCACCGAGACCTCCACGAATGCATCATCAGGCAATGCAAATGGAAAACAAATGTTCGAGAATGAAAAATCCGTCAAGTGTCTGGGGAGGAAACGCGAAGCAAACATGGCCCCCTGCTTGGCTGGCTTCTGCGTGGTTCCAGACCTGATCCAATATCCCAACCTTGGTGGACGCTGTCACAACATATGGGCAATAAATAGATCCATTTACACGGACGGGAATGGAGGAATGGAGAGGGTAAAACTCTAGAGAGGCTGATTTTTAAACTAGGATTCCTTTAAAAACATGCCTAGCTCATCCTATGTATCTATTAACTATGGAGGTAAGCTGATCATTCTACACTTACCTGGAGGGGTTTATCTGTGTGTGTGTAAGCCCGGTATTTATTTATAGAACTACACTTTCCCCATCTGTAGAAATGCAGGAGAGTCACTTCTTTTTTTTAGAATTTATGGACAGCCATTGGAAGTGTTTTCTATGTGGATGAGAGGCACCGAGCTGAAGTCTGCTCTAGGCAGTAGCAAGCAAGCTAAACCATCACTGATTGACTTTTATTAACTCTGATTTGTAAGGCTGATGGGCTCAGGCTTGCAGCTGATAGACAGGTTTTTGTCATCCAGCCAAGACAGGAATCCTTGAGAAATGCCAGCGAGCAGAGACCGTGTCACTCCACAAACCACTGTGCTTTGAACATCGCTACTTCGTTTTTTGGTGTTTTTTTTTTCTGTTTTACATACTCAAACTGAAATGTTTTCACCAATTATTTTGTCATTCTTTGTAAAACTTAGTTTAATCAGACGTTGAGTATGATCTTTGTGCTTTAGGCTGTGGCTGTAAATAGCAATGGAAAGGAAATAGTGTTTGTTTAGCGCGCTGGGATGCATTGGTTCAGTTAGGAGAGAGCTCCCGCCAAAGGTTTATTTGTTTCGCATTTTCCTTTGAATGGCTATCCTTGAAAATTTCTCCTATGTATTAGCTAGGCCTTGACTTGAAATTCTCTTTTGCTTTCTGTCTCTACATAAAGGTGTAACGCTTGGCTTAAAAATAAGACTGTTGTGTTTTATTTTATCTCATTTTCACTGCAAAAAAAAAAAAAGGCTAGTGGATTCTCCTTTTTCTCTGAGATACTTATAAATCTGTTTCCTTTTGATGTGTCTGGAGATTCTTTAGACATCTTAGTGTTACCAAATTCTAGCTCAGGCTCTTCTGGTGCCAGAACTCAGCCTGTCGTTTCCACCCCTCATGAGATGTTGGGGCTCTGGGTCCAGTCGGCCTAAGATCAACATTGATACAAGGGCCCCCTGTATTAGGGAACAATGTGCATTTTACCACTGCTATGTGCAGAGTCCTGGGAAATTAGGCTATGTTACTGTTGAGGTTTTCTATAGCCTTATTACCTTTTCTATCGGTTACCAGGATGGGGGTTGTATCTCCAGCTACCGTTATCCCCCCACCCTCTCTTTCTGCTTTCAAAATGGTCTCACTAAGTATCCAGGCTGGCCTCAAGTTGGTGATACTTCTGCTACTGAGTCTCCACAGCTGGAATTGAAGACATGCTCTGCTATGCTCTAATCATTTGCTCCCCTTCCCCACCACCCTCCTCCTCCTCCTCTTCTTCTTCCTCCTTCTCTTCCTTCTCTTCCTTCTTCCTCCTCCTTCTCTTCCTCTTCCTCCTCCTCTTCCTCTTCCTCCTCTTCTTCTTCCTCCTTCTCTTCCTTCTTCCTCCTTCTTCCTCCTCTTCTTCCTCTTCCTCCTCTTCTTCCTCCTTCTTCTTCCTCCTCCTCCTCCTCCTCCTCTCTTCCACCTCCACCACTTCTTCTTCTTCCTCTTCTTTTTGGACTTTTTTTTTTTTTTTTGGCCCCCTTCTCTCTCTCTTTCCGGCCCCGCTCGCTCCGGCCCCGCTCGCTTCCTATTCTTCTTCCTCTTCTTCTTCCTCTCCTTCTCCTTCTCCTTCTCCTTCTCTTTCTCCTTCTTCTCTTTCTCCTTCTCCTTCTCCTTCTTCTTCTTCTTCTTCTTCTTCTTCTTCTTCTTCTTCTTCTTCTTCTTCTTCATCATACATTTTGGGTCCTTTGTTATGTGGTTCATACATATTTAATATTGTTATAACTTCATGATAGATTGATGATTTTTATCAGAATCTCCATCTTCATCTATTAATGTTTTTCTTCTTAAACATCTATTAGGGGGCTGGTGTTTCCCACCAGCTTTCTTTTCTTTTCTTTTCTTTTTTTTTTTTACCTTTTTTTGCCAGTCCTGGGGCTTGAACTCAGGCTTGATTACTGTCCTTGGGCTTTCTCAAGGCTTGAGCTCTACCTCCTAAGCCATAATACCATTTCTGGCTTTTTCTAAGTATGTGGTACCGAGGAATCGAACCCGGGTCTTCGTGCATGCGAGGAAAGCACTCTTATCGCTAGGCCAAACTCCCAGCCCCTCACCACCAGCTTTCTTGCAGGATGTGTTGTAACCCTGCAAGCACGTTTTGGCAAACTGCTTATGGTAAAGCTTGGCTCTGTCCCACTCCAGCCTGGCAACGCTGGCGTTTTGTGACATCCTCCTCAAAGCTGGAGGAGACGCGGCCTGAGCGGGCGCCACAGGCTCCTGTGTCTCGTGACATCTCCAAAGGGATGGGAGAGGGCTTCACAGCTCCAGAGGGCAGGGGAGGTGATGTTGATCTGTATCAGCAGCCCTGCTGCTCAGATAACAGCGCCGGTGAGTTTTAAGAAGACAGGAAGGACATTTTTAAAAACCATAATTACTATGTTCTCATATCGTGCACATCTCTCTGATCAAATGCAGAAATTTGATCACGAAATTGAGAAAAGACTTGGGTGCAGTTTCTAAAGTTTCATTTTTTTCTTTTCCTTTCCAATTTGTGATATTGCCAGTCAAGATTACACCTGGCCTTGCAGGAGTTCCAGGGAACGCACAGGTAGTAAAGCTGCGTTTGAAGGCTTTGTTCTTGGACCATAACGTGCCAGGAACAAGGCGGTGGATCAAATCCCCCTTCCAGTGAAATCTTGGGTTTGCTAAGAGATCCCAGTGACTCCTGCTCATCCTGCTGGCTCTGTGATCCATCATGTGGCCCCTGGGCTGGAGGAGACAGCGCAGAGCGTGAAGGTTCTCTGGCTCCATCTGTGTGCTTTTGCGCATGGCAGGCTGAGGACCCGCCAGTGAGAGCCAGCTAACCTGGACTTCATTTATTTCATATTTAGCAGTGTTGGTTTATATGTGTGTATGTGTGTGTGATTTTTGTGTGGCACATCACTTTCAGTATTTGATTCCAGAAAATAAAACTGCAACCATCTATATTCTATTGAATGTTACGTAAAGCGAACGTAGCGATTGTGATCATTGCATAATGCTAAGCAAGCTTATTGGTATAGACTTTCTTGGCAACAATGGATCTTAAATTAAAGCATTTCTCCCAAGGTGCTAGAAGCACATGTTTAAAAATTTAAGAATTGCTAAAACACAAACAACGCGGACTTTTTCACATAGCTTGTGTTTTGTAGTCGTGACATAGCATTGTTTTTTTATTTATTTGTTTCTAATCACTTCAGCATCTGATTTTCCCTGAGCTCCCTTGTGATCTGGCTGGATGGACCCTCGTACTGCTGTGACATTTTTTTTTTCCAATCCTAGGCCTTGAACTCACTGTCCTTGGACTTTCTCAAAGTTAGAGCTCTGCCACTTGAGCCTCAGCACCACTTCTGGCTTTTTTCTATGTATGTGGTGCCGAGGAATCGAACCCGGGTCTTCATGCATGCTAGGCAGGCACTCTACCACACTCCCGGCCCCTACTGCAACAGCTCCCAGCCCCACCATCGTCTGCACCAGCGGGGCCTGGGGAGCAGGTGGGGGTTGGAATCATCTGTTAGAGAAAACTTGAACTTGCAGGGAGACGAGCGGAATTTGGTGGAGATTGGGTTTATTCCAAGATGAGAAAAGTCAAGCTTTATCAGTCCACTAATATTTTCTGGTGCTTACTAAATTTCGAAATGAGGCTGCATGCTGCCCATGTGCCATCACGCAAATGGATACGTTACAGTTTTTAACTTTTATCTGCTGATGTCTGGTATAAATCCCGGTAACGTCGCAGGCACCGCATATATTTAGTAAACACAGTTGGCGTTCGGCATATCCTTCTAATGAGCGTAAGCCAAGCCTGGCGGGGCATTAAGCCTTGCCAGATCGCTTAAACCAACAGATGACTTTGGGAACAAATTGTCCTCGCTTATCAGAGAGCTCCTCCTGTTACTCAGCGGCAGTGTGAATGAGAAACAGGCACTGTGCTGGTCCTTTGCTCAAGGAGCAGAACTGAGCACGGTCCAGCCTCCTTTACACCTCACCAGCGACCTGAGAAGAGGCGGTCACACATGCCTGTGTGTGCACGCGCACACACACACACACACACACACACACACACACACACACACGTGCACATAGGCTCCTCCCCAGTTATGGCCCCTCCTCAGTTATTTAGTGTCGAACACCAACCACTTAGTGGGAGAAGGCAAATTAGCCCCAAACTACCCCCACCTCGGTTAATGCTTGGTTATTGCAAAGGGGGACAAGGACGTGACGTGGAGTTCGTGAGGGTTTCATGAGATGTGACCTTGGCCGTGCAGGTGTCTGGTGTCATTACAGAAACCCAGCAATCCTGCCTAGAAATCAAGGTGCAGGCTCCCTTCCTTACAGAAACTGGATCCCTCCCAGGGCTGAGTCCAGTGTGCTGTCTCTGAGAACACAGTCCCCTCTGGGCTCTGGTCACCTCCTGCTGACCTCCAGCAAGGACACTTCTCCGCCCTTCCGGAACCATCGACGAGACCCTCACCCCAGTGTCGGCCAGGCTTGCCTCCCAGGCTCCCCTTTGAAAGCAAAGGGAACCAGGCTTCTCCTGTACAGCTATGTGTGTGTGAGGGACGGAGTAAGAAAAGAGCTTGCAGAGAAAACAGAAGCAGTCGTGGAAAGAGAAGTCGTAGGTCCCCGAGAAACTGGCTGTGAGAGCGTCAGCGTCCTGGGTGTTGGTGACACTGGGTGTTTGTTGCTGTAACAGGCTTTCATGTGCCAGTGGGTTATGGCCACATAGATGTCACACTTGTGTGGGGCAGAGCTCTGTAGGTCAGGACTCTTGTGACTGGGCAGGCCTCACTCCAGTGGCTTAGGTGACCCCAACATGTCTGTGATCTCAGTCATATCTGCACTGAATAGAGTAGACTTCACAGCTTGGACTTCAGCACTAGCCAAAATTCACCAAGCAGCAGCCTGAGGGCCCCTGAATTCTCCCCCCCCGCTCCAGTCCCCCCGCTGCCCCCCACAGGCCCTGCCAGGGGAGGTAGAGCTGACACTGGCTGTTCATCACACCTTGAGAGCAGAATGTAAAATGAAAAGCATCACTCCCTCTCAGGGTGCAAGGAAGGTACAAGACAGGATCACATCAATGGAAGATGTTCTCTCAATGGGAGAAGGAATTCTAATTACATTGAAGTCTTAAAAATAAGGCTGTCGGCTTCAAAAGACTGTTAGAGACATCTGCAATGAGCCAGCTGGGTCTTTGGGGGGCCAGCCCCGGGAGTCTCTTCTATTTACGCTCGTGATTACGGGGCTCAAGGGCCCACGGGAGAGCTAGCGAGCCACCGAGTCCAGCCACGCAAACCTGAAAATCACTCTGGCCTCGGCCTATCCAATCAGCTGATACGAGAGACAGAGCATGAGCGGGCGTGGACGGGGCCAAGGGCGCCACGCTCCTCAAAGCACAGACGGACCAGGAGTGGGCCGGCCAGGACTGGGCCGGCCTGTGCTGGGAATCCACGGGCCCCAGCCGGCGGTGCCCGAGGCCCCTGGGATCCGACGGTGTGGCATAGGAAATGCAGCAACGAAAGGGACTGAAGTGGAGTCACTCTGGAGGCGGAGCAGCTTCCTTGTTGCCCAACGAAAGAGGCTCAACTCTCAAGCTGAAAAGACAGATCGCAGAATTGGAGGAGGGAAGTGGGAAGATGCAGGGACCCTCGCAGAGGGCGGAGGTCACGGCTGCTGCCACGCCTGCATCTTGACACCCCTCACCTTTCTTCCCCCAGCTCTAAGCCACAGACGTGGGTTCCTCATGGGGAAGATGAAGCAGGGGGTGGAGAACTAATAAGAGCTGACAGTGAAAACCCAGAGCAAGAAGACTGACTGAGATCCGGAGGGCAGGCTCAGCACGGGTGCAGCTGTCCCTGTCCCCCGGCCCCCTCACTTCCTCCGGGGCGTCCGGATGCTTCGAAGGACACCCAGGCCTCTCCAACGCCCCGAGGAATTCCAAGCATCTTTCAAACCACGCCACATCACTGAGGAGACAATGTCTCTTTCTAAAGATGGACAAAATAAGTCGCAAGAGTGAATGACTGAATATTAATTCTTACAGGTAATTTGTTTGTGCACTTGAGATTTTTTTTATAGTGACACCGTACTCTTATTTTAAACTTTATCGCAGTGCCTTTTTTGACCTGGAGCTTCTTGAAAGAACGTGTATCTTTGACTACACCACACACTGCGTCTCCACTATTAACCTGCTTTATTGGAAGTCACATGAGGGAGTTATTTGTGCTGAGTAGTTGGCTGCTTTGATTGTATGGCGCTGAACAGAGCGGACGCCATCCAAGCCTGCCTGGAGTGTATACTGGTCAGATGGTCAGGGTGGGAAATGATCAGAAATCCTCACGAGTTAGTCAAGACCTGAACAAAAGAAGCCATGTTTGATATGTAAGAGGACAGCTCACAGTGTCTGTCAACACAGGACCGTCTAACTGGAAGAGACCAGGTACACCGGGCCCAGTGGAAATAACAGATCAAATCCTGAAACGTCCATTCCCCGACATATGAGTTTCTGGGTTTGGCCCCTACCACCAGAACAGTGGGGAGTCAGAGAAGGAAGCAGCCGAGTATCCACCCCTCCACGCCTGTCGGGAGAAGGGAGAGCGGCCCAGGGCAAATCTGATTCCTACAGTTGAGGCTAGGGACATGCTCAGAGTTGCATAGGGAGTTTCAGGTTGGGTTACCGATTTGGGTCCTTGGAGAAGAGTTAGAGCACTTGATTTAGTTAAAATCTGATTAGGGACCAGGCGTCCAGCCCACGGATGGCTGGTGACGCATCCTTAGCTACACGCATGGAGAAGACAAAAGGACACGCATTCTCTCTGTTCAACCGATGGAAACTATTTTGGTATTTGCTTTTTTACAATCTCACGATGTTCTGTGCGCGCTGCTGTGTCTGGTAGAAACAGAACGTGTTCTCTCAGGAGCTGTTATTCCACTATTATTCTAATATGCTGCAATTATACAACGGAGAACGACTCTAAACTCGCAGAAAGATATAAAAAGAACCATTTAGGAGTAACACAGAGAAGCATGTAAAAATGCCAGGCAGTGAAGGAAAGGGCTCGCGGCACCACCACCCATCCTGCGGTGTTGAGCTGGGTGGATGGCTCGAGTGAGGAAGAACCGGGAGCAGAAGACCACGTCGTACAGGTGTGTGGACAGTGGCTGGGACACCAGAGGAAATATTCTTGGAAATGGAGGAACCAGAGAGGAGTCCTGTGTGAATTCAGTCTAAGTTTCTAGCTGAGGCAGGCCTCTCACCACACACACACACACACACACACACACACACACACACACACACACACACACACGCACACGCACACACAGTGCGCACAGGAAAGACCCTACACAGCCCAGATAAGCTCCCACAGCTGACCAGAGAGCTGCCAGCTGCCGCCCCTCAAGACGAAAGCAGGAATTCATAGTTGAGTCCCCACAAGGTAGCTGCTAATTCAAACGAAATAGTCAAGGCTTTGGAGGGCTACAACAGCATCACGCACCGCTATGAGATGTCACGAGACACCAGAGGGCCACAGGTGTTCAAAAGGCAGGCAAATGGGGCTCTGAGTTAAAATTGCCGAAGCCCTGGAAGAGAGGAGAGAAAGAGGAATGAAGAGGGGAGAGTGAGTGGGGAGAGGATGGGGGGATCATGTCTGAATTATGCAAACCCTCACAACCAATTTCTCTCCACAAGGAGCTACAGAGACGGGTGGATGGGGTGAGGGCCTGAGGAGAGCACGGCATGTGGGCTGGGGCTTCTCCTGAGCTGTTCTGTTAGAGAAGAGTAGAAGCAGCCTCGGAGGGCGGAGGCTGGGTTAAAACAAAGGTGAGGGAGCTGGGGCCTGCATCCTTACCAAGTGCCTTCCCCCCAGCCTTGCCTCGGGCCATCGCCTGCAGCTCCGAGTCCTCCCAGACTCCCCAGGCCAGAAGCAAGGCGGCGGCTTCCTGTCTGCCTCTCCACCGCTCCTAGAGTGCAGCGTGTCTCTTTGCAAAAATATTTTTTTTTAAATTGAGATGATGCTTACAAGGCTATTTTTCATCTCTCTCCATTTCTGTATGCGGCAAACACTAAATATTGTATCGCCTAGCACAGCGGCAAACACAAGCGCCCAGCGTGTCTTAAATAAAATAAGAGGTGTGTTCATTTAGAGACGGTGAGTGATAATTCAACAGGAAAATCTGGGGGTGAGGAAATGATCTGGGGAGGCCCCGGACAAACAACGAGAGCGGGCACAGAGACGGACAGCATCCCGCTTCACCGTCACCAGTGGGGCCCATACTGCCAGGCCCTCTGCCTTTATTTATTTTTCAGCAGCCTGCCACATGCAATATGCCAGATCTCATGTTACACACATACAAAAAAACCCTTCTGCAGGCACAGAGCCTCCAGCAAGTCCACCCCGGCTCGATGGGCCAGATGGAGCCCCTGGGTGTAAGGAAAAGGTGCCAGGGGCACACTCAAGGCTTCGGGGATTCAGGTGGAGATTCCTCGGAGCGGGCTCGAACCTGCAACCTGTGTGGGACGCGTGAGTGGGGGGGGGACCCCACTCATCCCATCCGACCTCCACCTGTCGACCCCCGCCTCACCTGTCACGTTGGGTCGGGATGACGAGAGCATTCCTGTAGTTGAGTCCGTAGTGCAGTCAACGTGAGGCTTCTCAGAGTGCTGTGAACCTCCACTCGAGAGCACAGGGCTTTTATGAGTGTGACCGCTGTCTCCAAGTGGATATCAGTATTCATGGACGAACCCGCAGCTATATTACTGCATGCACGCACACGCACACACACGCACACACACACACACACACTCCATGCATACCCGTGCAACCTCACGAAGCTGCTTGTGAATCCTTCTTTGGACCAAGTGTGTTTCAGTACACACCTGCTTAACTGTTTTATTCATATCTGTATCTATATGTATAATATACACACATACATATACTTCTGATCTCATGTCGCCTTAGCTCCATGTGTAACATGGAAAGTATTCGTACTCGCTTTTAATGTATAGTAATTATAGGAAGTTTCTTTTTTCATTTGTCTGCAATCAAACACTTCAAAACATCTGCTTATTTGCGCCCATAAAACACGTTACCAATAAAGGAATACAGCGGGTAACTACTTGTAGCTTTTCTATGAAAATGAAAAATCTATTAAGATCTTTGTTCCCTGCTTTCTCTTCTCTTCTTCCCTCCTTCCGTCCCTCCCTAACTTCCTTGTTTCCTTTTCTCTCTATTCCTTTACTTCTCCCCTCCTTCCCTCCCTCCCTCCCTCCATGCCTCTGACTTTCTTCTATCCATTCCTTCTGGGTGCCAGGGAGGGAACTGGCAGGTATTTTTCCAGAGAAAGCCCGGTAGCTTCTGGGGCTTGGAGCTTGCCAGAAAGTTCAGCAGGGGTCTGGCTTTTCCACCCTGGTAGCCATGCAGACCCAGGAGTCTCGCCCCCTTAGGGAGAAGACTAGACAGAAGCCTGTCGGGCAGGTCTAAGCCCCTAGACCCCAGCCTCCTATCCCGGGAGGCGCCTGAACCCCACCCTCCACAGCAAAGCCAAGCCAGGTCGGCCATCTACCTTCTGGCTCTCACACACACTGGGTTCAAAGCAGCAAACTATGGGTTGACTGAACCTGCCTTAATAATAAAATAAAAAAGTAAACAAATAAATAAAAATATTTCCCTAGGCACAGAAGTCTATGCATAAAAGAAGTAAATTCACCAGGGTATGAAAACCTTCAAGTAAAATATTCATAAAATCTTCACTCATGCCCACGACGAGACTTTCTCTCTGACCCCAAGACCTTAAAAATATCATTTTTTATATATTTCTCTTCTCCCCAGGTAGTTATTCCCAGCAGTAAATATAAAATGTGCATTTCCTTGTTTCCAAGACACTCGGTTCTTCTTTTAAAAAAGTATACATATATACAAATATGGACTATATATATTACATACAGCATTTTATGTAAAAGTAAATTTCTTTTGGTTTTATTCTCAAAAACTGCATTTTTTACGGCCAAAAGGAAGATGCTTTATGCTTCTTTTACTTTCTCTTCCTTTCTCTCCATGTGAATAGGCTTTCCAGTTTTATGTTTTATTTTCAGACCAACACAATTTCGCGTTAACCTGGGCAAATTTATTCAACTTCAGTTCAAGCACTGATTTAAAAAAATAAATAAAGTGAATTCAGGCTAGCTTTGGTTCTTTTTTTATATTTTCTTTTATAATAAATTCTCTCTCAAATGATACCTGGGTGTATATTTTGACATCATGTCTGAAATCTAAAATGACACTGGAATATCTTTCCTTGCATTAGCATTATTTTAGCATTCCTACAAACAGGGGGTGGTTTGGGGGGAGACCGGAGCTTCCTGCTCACGTGTTTGCCCTGATTATTATTCCAGTACCCGGAGCCCCACATCCAATCTCCTGTCATGATGGATGGATCGCTCTGAGTTCAGAAGTAGTGTTGGAGAAGAGAAGAGCTTTAAATAAGGCGATCAGGAGAGTCAAGCCATGAAATTCAAAATTGAGTGCCACGGTGTTAAGAAAAACAAACCATCTAGTTTCCTCTTTTTGATTTTTGTCTGCGACAAGTTAGGTAGACGCCACGGTGTTAAGAAAAACAAACCATCTAGTTTCCTCTTTTTGATTTTTGTCTGCGACAAGTTAGGTAGACGTGTGGCCTTTGAGCTCGGTGACACCAGGATCAGAGGCCATCTCATCCAGAACTCCATGCTGACCACCCGAACCCCACGGCAAGGGCAGGGTGGCCCCGCTTCAGGTGAAGCCTCTGATGAAAAGCAGGAGGAAAAAAAGAAACAGAGGGAGCAATGCATTGCTCTGTGCTTGTGGGCCTGAGTTCACCAGCGATTGTCTCTCAGGACAAGGGGCAGAGGGTGTTTGGTTTTGTGCAAATCAAATTATTTTCATGGTGTTTCCGGGGCGGAGTGGGGTGGGGTGAGAGGGTGGGTGGCTGTGGCCTGAGGCAGGGGATTTTTGGGGGGATAAGGGCCATACGTACAGAGAGGAGCGTGACACAGGCATCCAATATCTCTTTGGATACTGATTTTACATTGTCCTGACACAAGTCGGAACGTAAATCTTGCAAGTTCCACCAAAACCTAAGCCACCTTTCAAAACCTGTGGATTTTCATAAATAAAAATCATACAGGGCTGTGAATTTGGCCTAGTGGTAGAGTGCTTGCCTTTTGTGCACGAAGACCTGGGTTTGATTCCTCAGTACCACAAATATACGAAAAGTCAGCAGTGGTGCCATGGCTCAAGCAGTAGAGCTCTAGCCTTGAGAAAACCCAAGGACAGTGCTCAGGCCCTGAGTTCAAGCCCCGGGACTGGCAAAAAAAAAGAAAAGCGAAGAAGCGTATGTGCAAGGGAGGTATCGATGGACGCAGCTGTTGGAGACAGAGTCACGAGGCAAGTTCAAACCATCTTGTAGGAGCTCTTGGCTTCTCCTGGCTCCTGGGAAAGGGTCATTTTGTTTCTGCAGGAATTTCCTCTCAAATACAGATGTGTTCACTGAAACACAGGTGACTTTACCCCGGTGATGTTGCCAGAGAGATGCAGTTTTCAAGTTTTCCTCTCGGCAAACACATCCTGGAAGAAGGGGACGGCATCGTAGATGTTAGCAACTGCGCTATCCGTAGAAACAGGAGGTGAGTCCTGCGTCATTCGGGTTGAATGAGTGTGCCTTATTCCAAAGTCATCTCCTCACCAGTGATTCCTGAGTTCCCTTGGCGTTGTTTAAAAATAATGTAATTACAGGCAACTTCGTAATCATTTGACGTACCTCATATTCATATTTGAAGCTATTTAATTAGAGACGGCACCGTATTCAGAATGTGCCTCTATTAGTCAAGGTAATCCCTTTAATCCTATTTGAATGGCCAGACAAAAATCAGTCCCTTCACACATCTTTGTAAACAAACATTTAGATTCACCCCCCCGCCCCCCTCCCTCCCTCCCTCCCTCCCCATCACCCACAGTGCTCATGGCTGATGCTGAGAAAAGCAAAACAGCAGCCACCCGGAAAGCACTAGCCAAGAAGGGATGTGTCTTCACAGAAGGTTTTGCCATGGTGCACACGTCTCAGATTTAGAAATCACAGAGAAATCGGTCAGCGGGTAGAAATGAGGGACCTGATCTCATTCGGGGTAGGAGGGGTCCCTGCTCCTGCAGTGACCTCCCAGGCCTCTCCCAGGATGTCCCCTGATGACTCCTGATTTCCTGGTCAGGAAGCCCCGGTAGCGTGTCCCCCTGGGGCTTCACCAAGAGCCCTGGATTAGGAAAGCACTAGAATATAATAACAGGTTTAGGGGGACAGGGGGGCTTTCCCTGACCGTAAGCTCCCCGCTGCTTCCTGGAAACCCGAGAGGGAACGGTTGTTTTTCCCTGCTGTGAGCCACGGATGTGAACATGCCTCTCCAGTGCTCAAGCTGCCTCTTCCGCACCCCACACACGTGTGAGCTGAGCACAGACCTGACCTCGGGCTCCAGAAATCGCAGCCCGGCTGGGGGCCTGGCGCTTTGCCCATTCCCTCCCCTCACAGCCGCTCCACCGGTAGGGGTGACTGTTTTTTGTTTAAACGCGAAGTACAAAAGTAGCTGCTGTTGATTTTTAAGTGCATTTGCTATAAAGTGTAGAGAACATCGGAAATAAAGCAGTCTTTTTAAAGAGTATCGAAAAAAAAAAAAAAAAACCAAAACAACCTCAATAACCTAAAACTAAGAGATAGTCTCGAGATTTAGCTTTAATTCCTTCTGGGTGTTTAACAATTTGATCTGACCAGTGCTATTTTTATCTCCATTTTTTTTATGTAATAAGAACCTCTATCAATTCTTTGAGAAGACATTGTTTGCTAAGTTTTATGTCCCCCTCCTCCACCTTACTTTGGAGATAACTCTCCACAAATGTTTCTGAGCATACTGTGAGCAGAAAGACAGTGATTTTACTCTTCTCTTAAAGGTGTTATCCCTTCTCTGCTCAACTTGAATCTATTTTCCAAAACATCCCTGTGTCCTGAATTTCTTCTAACTTACCATGAACGAGTTAGGCAAAATGTTTCTTCAGAACGCACATTTAACCCTGTTGTACTTTTTGGAGATGAAAGTTACCTTTGGTGTTTTCAGTTTATCGACTGGATTCAGGTGCAATCACGTTTGTCATCTCTTTATTATGTGGCTTGGATGTTGCTTTCGAATTTACAAATTTCCACTTCTGTTCTGATCGTCTTTTGTGAGGGTTGAGTCCCATGGTTTATTTGTTAGTTGTATTTTAAAGCCATTCACCTGGCGGATAGCACTGAGTCCTGGGGAGGGCATGCAGAGGTGTCTGGAATCTCTCACCTCTGCAGCTCTGCGGCCACCCTGGCCCATCCTTCCTCTTCCTCGACCCCAGGTCCTCCAGCATGGTACAAGGTGGGCAGGCGGCAGGCACACTTCCTCCATTCTCGGCCCAAGGACCCCTCTCATCGTTTAAGCCCACATGAGTCGTGGGCTCGTTTGCCTGTCGATAGACTTGCAGAGCACGCCCCAGCTGACTCAGTCACAGTGCCAGAATCCATGCCCGGCGCTGGCAAAACCGACAGACAAATTAGGGCTTCTCCTGAGACTTCTTCATTGTCAACTGGCAGAGTTCTGCAGAACCTTTGAGGTTAAAATTTGTATTTTATTTGCTCACATTACAGAAATTTGGCGTGTGATCACCGCCATTTAATTAATCATCTGGATATAAATTATTGGCCATCTGTAATGGTTAGATATGGGGTATGCTTCTTCTCTGGGGATTCGAGGTTTTCGCTTTATTTTTAAAAAATGGATTGCGATTTCCTTCAGATCTTTACTGATAGATTTGTAAGGGTTCCAGTAATTTTGGAAGCAATGTTTGCAGATGATAACTTTATTGGTTGGTAATTGGCTTATATGTATATATTTAAGATTAACGCAACTCCATCCCACCACCCCCACCATCTCACACCTGTAATCCCAGCTACTCAGGAGGCTGAGATCTGAGGATCAAGGTGCAAAGCCAGCCCGGGCACAAAAGGACCTGAGACTCTTATCTCCAGTTAATCTCTAGAAAATGGGAAGTGGGGCTTGGCTCAAGGGTTGGGTGGTAGCCTTGAGCTGAAGAGCTCAGGGACAGCGTCCAGGCCCAGAGTTCAAGACCTATGACCCACAGAAAAAAAAAAGTTGTCATTAAATTATCAATAAGTCATTGTGAGTGGTGTGAGCATGATAATGCTAACATATTATTTTTTTAAAAGGTGGAAGATGGGATTTCCAATAGTTTTGCCATTGATTGATCATCGTTTGAGGAGGGAGATGAGTTTAAACTGATTGAACCCTAACATAATACGAGCATGAAGCTCTCTAATCCTGGCTCACCTGTTCCTAGAGGCCAAGACATTTATCATAACCCTACATAAACCATCCACCTATCAATAAAATCATGCCCCAGTGTGGAGAGCAGCCAGAAAATGAAAAGAAGGGGTCTTATGGCAAATGTCTGGGAGAAAAAGCCTGCACTTTGCACACTGCATTTCCCGTCAATATCACCTGAAAATGGTAACCTTTGGATGTGCCATTTTATTCATATTTTAAAACAGCAACAGATATATGCGATGGCATTGTGCGTTGTGCTTCTTTCATAAGCTTAAGGAAAATAATTTACAATAATATGAACCAAGTACTCTGCTTTTAAACAGGATCACAAATGGGGCTTTGGGCTCTTGGGCACTGTCTCTTTCCTGTGTAGCTGATCTGATTTCTGAAGATGTGCGAGGATGATGAAATTATTAACTATTAAATCATGACTCCCCACATTATACGATTAATCATGCAATATAAGTTACTTTACATTTAATTTATGTTTAATGTAGTCATAAATCGAATTCTGATTCAGCTGAATTAATAATCACCGTAGTTCTGGACTCTGGCAGATGGTTCTCTGGACTGCCAGCAGCTAGTCCCCTGCTTTTGAGGATGAGGTTTCTAGGGCACCTGTGTACTGTGAAGATTGGGCATCCGTCTCGACTCCTGCAGGTCCTGACCCCTGGAACCCTGAGCCCAGCCCCCCCCCCCCCCCAGGGAGGCTGGCTGGAGTCTCTCATTTGCTTCCTCCACTGATTCTGTTTTTCAAGCCCCTTGCTGGGTGGCCCAGAGAATTCTGTATTTGCCCTTGGAGAACCGGAACCTGCACTACTGATCTGTGCCTTTGGGCTGGTCTCCACACACAGCTCTCACTGCACGGCTCAGAAGGTGCCATTCCTGACCCCCCCCCCAAAATTTGGCATTTCTTAAAAAGTAGGTTACACACCAAACTCCACGATTGGAAAAGACAATGTTTCTCCTTTCGTAGGTCCCTGAAAATGATGTAGATATTCGAGATCCATAAGAATCACAGGAAAGTTAGCCTGAAACACTGGGTTTTACCACACAGAAAAGAAGGGTGCATGTCAAAGAAAAGACGGAAGATGCAATCCTGTCTCTTCCCTTCTCCTGGGCTTGCTGCTGTGGGGAAGTGCCATTTTTCCTGTCCCTCCTGGCACAGCAGATCTGAGCTGCCCTCTCACCCCTCACCCCTCACCTCTCACACCACCTCCACCCTGCCAAGGTCAAGCTGGCAGCAGGTGCCTGTGAAAAAGCCCAGAAGCACCTCAATCACACTCCCCGGGGCTTCACTTTCTTTCTCTCCTGGGTCAGCTTGAAACCAAGATGCTCTACTTTAATTTCTTTATGGCGTAAAAGTACCCAGAAATGAATACCTTGGGACCTCTTCTAAACCAATAGCCCAGCAGAGCAGCAAATCTGTTCAAAATTTGACTTGATGCATGCTTAGCATAAACTACCCTGAGAAACGAGATGAAAGCCAGGGCAGCTTTTAAGAGGCAATGGATGATCTGCTAACATTTTTGTGTATCAGGTATTAAAAACAGGGAGGGTACAGGGGGGGAACCTTTACTTTCTATATTGGAGGCTGTAAAGAAAAGCAATGAAATATTTTCCCATTTTTGTTACATACAAATTTAAATAAAAAATGGCATGGCATCATGTTTGAATAGTAGTAACATTGTCTATCTGTATATATCTAACAAAATAAAATATATATAAACAAAACGTGCTACTGCATTCATAAGCCTAAACCCTACAGGGAAGACTGTATAATTTTTTTTCCTTTAAAGTTTGCACCACCTCCAGAAATGTGAAAGGAAATTGGCTCTTTCATTTATTCTGGTCTCTGGTGGTTCAGACCTATCACTCTAGCTACCAGGACGTTGAGATCTGAGCATCATGGTTCAAAGCCAACCTGGACAAGAAAGGCCATAAAAATTGTATCTCCAATTAGCTACAAAAAGCTGAAAATGGAGCTGTGGTCAGGGTGGGGTCATGGTTCAAGAGATAGAATACTATCCTTGAGGGGAAAAAAAAGTGGTGGGGGGGAGTTCAGGGCCTGCACCCAGGCCCTTAGTGTTCAAATCCTAGTACCAGAATGAAACAACAAAACAAAACAACATTGTCACCTGAATGTATTTAAAGTGCATGTGTGTGTGTGTGTGTGTGTGTGTGTGTGTGTGTGTGTGTGTGTGGACATGTGCGTTCGTGGGGTATGACAGATCATATACAAATCCCAGCCTTTGGGGGCTTCAAGGAGGCCTTGGGAAGGAAGAAGAACATCCTTCTTAGGTTATCTATGATAACTAAGAAGTTTATATTCCTAAGTTGGTTAACTAACCAAATATATTTCCATTATGAATCTAGAACCTGGCGTAAGGAAAGCATTAGAGGACAATCCAAGTGTAGGAAAAGAGGCTACAAGCTATTAGATAAATAAAATCTGGCGATCCATTTTTGTGTTTTTGCTCGTGTCTTGTTCTTCTATCTGAAATGCCACCATGGAAAAGCCTCCCTGGGCACGTTCTTCTGTCCCCATGTTTGTGCCTGTGCCATCCCCGCCTCGTCTTTTGTCTGGTGGAGATGAAGCCCCGGAGGCCTGCAAGAAGCCCGGGCTGCGGCGGCTGCAGTGCTGCTGTGGTTGCAGAGGCGAGAAATGAAGGTGGGGAGAGCCGAGTGGGGTTTGCAGCTCCAGCAGTGACTCCTGGGTTCTGGGCAGAGTCAAGCTGGGAGCCGGGCAAGGTAAATGGTTCCCTCCTGGCACACTCAAAGTGGCTCTGGCGGGGTTTCGATTCTCTCTCCGTGGGGGGTTAATCTCATAAAGATTTCAGCCACACAAGCAACAGTGTCTGGGGTGTAATGATGGCTTTGAAGTTTGTTTGCTTGCCAGTGCGTTTAAACACTTTAAATGCTCCAGGAATAGGATTGGACGCACCAGTGAGCTCGTGTCATTTACCCTCACAGTGGATTCCCAGACGTTTACATGGAACCCATTTAGACGCATGCTGCTTTTGAAGATTTCCCCTTCGCCCTCTCCATTTCCTACCTCTCTCAAGGTCTTGCCTAGAAAAATACGAGGGGTCAAGGCTCAGTAGAAAAGGGTCATTATTATGATGATGCCTTCAGGGCAGGCAAAGAGATAATTTTCTGAATTATTTTCTGAAGTGTTGTTAGTTCAATAAAGAGAAAACAGAAAATGAGCACCGAATTAAGGCCACATTAGCACGGGTGTGGAGATCAAACATGGTTGTCATGGCCGCGAGCCACCCACGCTGTGGGCCGAGATGCTCAGGAGAGGGGGCTCCACGGCCCTGACCACGGGGGAAACTCACTGCTGCCAGAAGCATACCAAGAGCCTGTATACCCAATGAACACCATCTAATACATCGCAGACGGAAAACACGCAAGAAACCATCTTCAATGTAACATTTGTTTATAATACATGCACAATTCCTGAATTCAACCCTGGGCCAAGGGGGGGGGGGAGACAAGAAAGAAAAGAAGAAAAAGACAAAAGAGGAAATGATAAGACAGGGGAAACAGAGAAAAAAGGAAATGAAAGAGAAAAGACAGAAAAAGAAATGAGAGGACAGAAAAGGGGAAAGAAAACAAGAAAGGACATGGGAAGGAATGGGAGTTAGAAAAAGGAAAAAAACAGAATGAGAAAAAAGAATGAGAGAAAAGAGAAAGACAGGACACACAAAGAGGAAGGAAGGAAAGGACGGAAAGCCAGAGGGAGAGAAGAAAGAGAAAGAAAAAGGAGTAATGGAGGGCAGAGATGTGGGTGCCGATAACACCACAATCTCTACCTTTCAGCTAATGCAAAATTCTGATTTCATGAAATGAGTTGGGATATAAAATCAGATCTTATATTATTAGAGATTTATTATAGGGGACTAATTGATTTTTTTAGACATTTTTGTGATTCTTTTCTCTAGGACTAATTAGAATTAATATATGCTCACTATACCAAATCTAGGTTGGGGGGGCGGCAAGTGAGAAGATGTGAAGAATCAAAGTTACGTACTATATCTGTACTGTTGATTCTGACACTACTACTATATTGGAAAATCTAATTTTCATCTGTGTTATTGCCATAATTATAGTCATACTATAAATAAATGTGTCTCCTTATATGTGTATTTTGAGCATACTATTAAAATTATTAGTGATTTACTATGATTTCAATGACTGAACAATATTTCATATATGAATATACCACAATTTACAGCTTATTTCAGCTTATTTAGAATGTCTCCAAACATGTAGTATTTAAATCCGATGTAATGGAAATAATGGTAACTGTTTTGTTAACCTGAGTTTCTACAGCTGGAATTCTCGGGCTGAAGACGGACAGTTTAAGGATTCATTAGAGAACTTCGATGCGTTCGAATACGCTTGTTGGATTTTGCCTTACATTCCTCATCTGTACCCCAGCCTTTGGCCTTCTGTTCTTTTGGAAGGTCATTTTACTTCAGTTTACACTTTTTGGAGAACCCTATATTGGGGGTGTTATTAGTAAATCTTTCCCTGGCCAAGATTTATGACTGTGTGCCTCTCCCGTCCCGACTGCTCTTGCTGCTTTTGTCAGAAAAGACCTTAAATAAACCTTTGGAGACTATCGATGACGACAACAAAACCCAATCTGTATGCCCAGACCCACGTCGGTCGAAGCAGGTTCACGGAGCCACTCCTCGGCACCCCCACTTTTCTGCCACACCCACCTCTCCTCCTTGTCCCTGCCTTCTGGTGTTTTCTTTTTTTTCCTCAAACCTTTCTTTCTTCAAGCAGAGCGAACTGAATATTGGTCTTCTCTTACTGCTCTGGTTACCCAAGGAAAGGCTGGTGTGTGGGAGTTGCTCATTCTTCTAGGCTTTGGCCTGTTTGTGGGGCGTCAGGGCCTCCACACAGCACAGGGGTTCAGTCAGAGACGGGGTGCACGACCAGCCAGCCAAGGGTGCCGATGGCTTCTGCTTTTCTTACACCCCTGCTCAGCTGGCCAGCACCGAACTGGCAGTGAACTCTTCTGGCAGTTATTTATTTATTTAATGCTTATTTTCTTATTTGTGTAAGAGATACTCCAGGCACTGCGTACTTTTTAATTTTTCCTGTGGCCCCGGGGAATTTCTCACAGGCAGCACCACGTTCTGATCCAGGTACATTTCCTTTCAACTTGAAAACTCCACGTGGCGTTTGGCTAATAAGCACTTAATGGAGAATTCCTTCGAGAGAACAGGCAGCCGGACACATTTCGGCCTCTCCAGGAGTGGTTAATCTTGAATGAGTTTAGAAACAATTACAGCACGCGTGTGTGCACAGTCCTAGAAGTCTGTGTTTCTCCTCGTGTGTGGGTGGCTCCACCGACGTGGCCCTGGGCGTGAGGAGACGCCCCGGGCCCTGGGAGACAGGTGGCGGGGACAAGTACCACTTACACAAGGCTCTGCTTCCTAAACAAGTATTTAATCTCCTCATTAAAGATATATGAAACTAAAAATCAATGCGCTCCGGTGGTTAGAGCTTTTTAGTGGAACTAATGGACACACCTCGTCTAACATTAGCAGCTCCACTTGTGGTTTACAACTGCACAGAAGAGACCGCATCACGCTAGAAACAGGCTCTCTGGCTAACCTGATGATTGGACAACGAGCTCTGGATAAGCAAGGCTCATAAATATATCACGTAACACGATAAAGTGGTGCCAATTCACATCCCCTCCCATTAAGCGGAGATGGTGAACTCGTATAGAAAGCCCAAGATTCAAGAAAGTAATATTCTCCTGTTGAGTCTCTGTGAAAAAGACTCTTAACTGTCTACATTTCAACCCTTGATCCACCAGAATCATGAACTGATCAGGCTGGAAAAGGTAGTGTGGGGATATGAAAAAAAAAGTCAGATTCCATTTTAGCAGAAGGAAAGTACTGATGCATTTCAGGTACATCGCAGACAACAACGTCTCAGTCACCCAGGACCTACAATGAGCCTGTGAAAACCCAGTCACGGGGGGACCCCCTTCCCCACGGCTTCCGCCAGACCCCCACACAGAAGAGAGTGAAGCCTGCTTTGATTCTTGGATAACTTGTCTTCCATTTGTTTTTCAAAAAGCAGATGCGATTTTATGCTCTCTAGAAATAGCTGCGATTACTACTAGCTGTTCTTATCTCATGTATTTTACCCTCTCCGAGTGCATGGATTTTCCTTTGGCCAAAAGCAAAAGGTTGACCTTTCTATTGTGAGGAGGGCAGGATCGCAGGTGTGAAAAGAAGATAGGAGAGGGGTACACGTGTTTGGGTTCTCAACTCACCCTCGTGGCATCCAGTCCCAGATGCCACAGATGGCACCTAAGAAAACCACCACAAATACCAGGGAGATGACTGTATCTGAAAAAGAAGGGTGGGCTTCGGGGAAGGGACAGGAAGCGTGTCCATTCTTAAGATAGCCCATGGGGGTTGGTCTGAGAAGACTCAGTGTACGACATGTCCCTCTTGGTTTTGTACAGCCTTGTTTGTTTTTCATAAAATGTTTTAAAATTAGAACAAATGCAAACAGGGAAGAGAACCAGAGAAACACGCTGGCCACACGTCCATATCTCAACCTTCCCTTTGGCTGGAACAGCTCCTGTTAAAATGGGGGAAGGACCAGGTCTCTTCCTGCCGGGAACACATCCTCCAGCCCCGAGACAAAGGTGCCGTACTCCGCCCATGAGAACGTAATTTACTCTAACTGTGAGGGGACCACTCCACAGAGTCAGAGCCAGCTCTGCTCCTAGACCAAACAAATGACCGACCCCCAGGCCTGTGTTTCCACTGACATGAACACGGGTTGACGGCGATCACACATTTGGCCTCAGACTGGCCACTGGGACGACAGCCGCCCTCCTGCCTACGGCCTCGCTGGCTGCCTTGGGTGGGGAAGAGGTGAAGGTCACAGCAGAGGTCAGAAAGGCGCTCTGAAGGTCTGGGACACCAGACACAATGCTTCTCACCCCGGCTCCCACCGATGCATGCAGACACTCGGTTATTGGCCATTTGTACGTTTTCTCGACCACGGCAACCCTAGCCTGCTAATGGCACATTAAGGAGCCCACGAAGCGTGCACACGGGAAAAGCCTGGGCTGCCTCTCTCGTGTGGTGGAGAAAGGTCAGCATCCCCTCACTCGGGTTGACACGGCTCAAGTCCTAATCTTCCCATTCATGGTCAACCGGACAAGAGGCTCAGGGCGCTGGGTCCCTGCTCCGCCTCCAGGCGGACAGGCCGGGGCCCCAAGCCAAACCCCTGGCCTCAAGGACTGGCGTTACTCTGCCACAAGTTGATGACGATGATTTGGCAGCTACTAGAAGAGAAAGACTTGCTGGGGTACAGAATGATGAACCCTCACAAAGGGCAGAGATGAGGCGAGACCAGAGGAAACAACACGAGTGGAAATGTTTCCAGAGCTTGTATCTACGTTTACCGACTCGTAATAAAGTGAACCCCTCGGGTTGTCCTGTGAGTAGAAAGACACATGCAGCTGACTTTCACTGGAGGGTCTGGAGCTGTGTGCTACGGATCGAAAACAGAAGGAACGTGTCCCTCTGTAAGGATTTTATTACTCGGATTAAATTCTACTCCAGGCAGATGACTGGCAATCTACTGGAAATATTCCCTCATGTTTTTTAAAACTGCAGATTGAGTTCATATTAAATATTTATGTGTATCTATCAGGCTTCATGTATTTCTTAATCTTTTATAGCAGAAACAATGAGCATCCCCCCTCCCCGCCCCAGTCTTGTATTTTGGTCTTGGATCTATAGGACACCAAAGCCCTTCTGAAGGGGTTCACAGACATTTCAGGGCTTCCTCTCCACACGTCGTGGATTCCCTGGCTGTCATGTGGTCCCAATCCTTCTAACCAGGGTCATCCTCCTTCATTCTTTAATGGTTTGAGTTTACAAATAACCACAAACACAGGGATACGGCAGGATCTTCCCCACCCACCTCCTTTACTTGTGTGTGCCCACCGCTCGAGGCCTGAGGGTGGATTTGGGGGCAACACCTTCCAGGGAGGCAAGACTGCAAGCAAGGAACGACGGGGCCATCTCACAATGAATCCTTATTTCAAAACATGCTGAAACATTCTGAAATAAAACAAACCCTGAAGTCTCTCCTAAGAAAGCAGAACAGCGAGCAGAGAAGAATCCTGCAGGATGGTCCGAGGACTGAGTTCAGGGTGGGAACCAAGAGGGTGTACTCACTCCGCCCACTTCTGGCTGAGGCAGGGGAAGCAGGAGCCATTTAGTTCCTGGCCTCTGTGACGCAGTCACCTAACCCAACCAAAGCAGGAATGTTCCGGTGATTCATGTACCTGGGAAGGATAGCAATTACACCGAGAGACAGCGATCCATATTTAATCTAAGCTTCTCCAGCCAATATCTGGTCTCTACTTTGTTTTGTTACCTTGATGCTGTCTGGTGTTTTCCTTCTGTCTGATACACTGAAAGGAAAACTTCACAAAGCTCTGAGCCACTCGACAGACTCACGCCCTGGTCTGTTCAGACCGGGGAGTATTTTGAGGGCACATTTTGTTTTTGGCTCCCCTTCCTTCTCCGGGAAGTGTAATAAAATAGCTCTAATAACAGGGAAAGGAAATGGAGAAGAAGTCCTGTGACCAGATGACTGATGGAGAGACACAGCTCATCGGAGCTCTCATCCATTTATCTGCACTGTATAATGCATTTTTCTTGTTTTACTGGGTAATTAAACCTTCAGCACTCCCAGGTTTGAAAGGAATCCCATTCCCGGGATACACCCGTCTGATTTCCTGGTCTGATTATCCGAGGGGAAGGGAATGCTTTTGATACTGGGGAGAGAACCCTCAGGAGAGCGCCCGCTCCCAGTCTATTAAGCTCTGTCACATGGCTGGCAGGGCAGTGGAACTTTTAGGTTAATGTCTACAGCTGTTTCTCTCTCCCTCCCAACCTACATTTCTTTCTTCTTTAGGCTTATGGCCTTGTCTGCCTCTTCCTAGTGCAGGATCATTTTTCAGAGGCAGAGCTATTCTTTGCTTTCAAGTTACTTTTTTTTTTTCTGAAAAGGGGAGAAAGAAGAATCTACATCAAAGCCCGCCCAGGACGATGCCAGGTTTTCTGCATGTGTCTCCCCGAGGATAGCAGCCTTCGGATGCGAACCCCAGAGATGAGGCACATTCGAGATTCACTCTCTGTCCTGGCCTCCGGATGTAAAACCAGCTTTGCATCATGCATCTTTATCTGGGGTGCCTGGCAAGGTGTGTCGTGTGCATTTATTTGTGTTTTAGATCCGGGGCAAATTATAGCGTCCCGTTTCCATTTTTCATGTTCCTCGCTATTTGAATGCTTGGCTCGTGGTCCTTTGTCTAAGTTTTTCTAAAATTACAAATAACCGATTTAAGATTTACTTCTACTTCCTGGGAGACCCTGGAAATTGTCCAATGTAACTAACCTGCTCGAGACCGCGTCCTACCAACGAGAGAGGCGAGGCATTTCACAATGCCTTGGACAAGAACTTGTATTATATGACTCGCTCCTAATAACAGAAGATGCAATAGGAAAGACTGAAAACAACCGTGGCCTTTTTAAAGAAAAATCGGAAGAAAGAGATAGTTTTAAAAACTTCAACAACTAAGCAGAAATAACGGCCATGCAAGTTGCATCTTGAAGTAAGCTTATGCAACGTTTCAAATACACTGGGTACAGACAGACCTAGAATTTGGGTGAAAGGAAACACCATTGGCTACCTACCTTGTGGGATTTTTGAGCTCTAGTGTCCTATTGTTGGTGTTGGGTCATGTTATAATCAACACTATGACAGAATCAGAAGTCAAAACGACATTCCTTGCACATTTCACTGGAAAAAAAATGTCAGGTCAATACTGAACTGTTAGAAAAACACAGGGTCGTTTGTTGTACCGAGGCCCTGGGCTTGTTAGCTAGGTCCTCCACCAACCCAGCCCTCACGCGCTTCTGCTTTGTTTTGTTTGACACGGGCTTTATGTTTCCATGAAAAGATCTCATTTAGTTCTTTGGGGACCCGATGCTCCTGTCCCCAGGGCCACAGGTGTTCCCGCACTGTCCCGTGTGCTTAGCCTTAGGCTCTCACAGTCCGAGGCTCTGTGAATATATCTTTCTACTCATCTACATCCTGAAAACCGTATTGCCCAATTAACTACCCTAATTCGGATTTTTGTCCGTTTAAAGGTGGCGCCTGCGTCGCCTATTTTAACCCTAGAGTCACAGACCCCACCCGCCTCCCCACCCCCTTCCTCTGAGAGGAAGAAATTCTCTTCAGGGAGAAACCCAGAGACCAGGTGTGGTTTGCATAGGTGCTCATTATGCATTTGCCGCAAATTATAGAGCCAAACCCAAAGCCAGGCTGAAGAGGAGAGAGGGTTAAGTGATTCTGCAAAGACTTCTTGAGAAGTAGATAATGTCTTCATTTCTTTCAACTTGACCTGTCGTCACACACGGCTTGTGAAGGCCGGGGCATGGACGCTCTTTTCCCCTTCCAACTCAGAGTATGAAGTAGAGCCATGGGGTGATCAGAGTCATCTTTGCATGACCAGCGTGGAAAACCCAAGGGGAAGGAGAGGGGGAAGACCAGAGGCCAGCAGACAAGGAGAGAGGCTGGAGGCGGGGAGAGACAGGCTCCCAGTGGAACTGGAGGGCCTGCTTCTTTTGGGGTGTGGGAGAAGAACTCATCACAGCCCCAGGCTGAGCCTGCAAAGGCGCAGGATGAGGGTGTGTGAGGAAGAGATGATTCCATTCTAACCCCATTCCCCCAATGGCTGCACCATCTCCCCTCAACAGAGAGGCAGGTCTTCCTGAATATTCCGCCAGCTGCTCTGTCGGGGTGTGAATGATGGCTGCCTTCCTGGTCCTGCAGCTCTTCCCGTTTACTCCTCGAGGACGGAGTCCCCGTGAGCTCAGCCGCTGATGGGTTTTCACGAGGTGCCACGGATTTTAATGGGGTAGGGGGAGAATGATTTGCAGCGGACGTCCGTGAGAGCCGTCGGGGATTGCTCATTGGACACACAGTATATCACGCCGACGGAGCGAGTCTTAAGGGGTTAACACGACCTTTCCCTTTAACACGGCACTAAAATTAATGCCATTTCCATTCTCGTGTCTCTTTTATTTATATAGAAAAGCATCATGACAAACCCACCAGGCTTCGGAGAGCAACGCGCTTATTTATGTGTCAGCCATCCATAAGCCCGAGTGGGTGATTAGGAAGGAGAGTGTGTCTGCCCGGCCAGGAACATGGGCCAGGCTCTGTGACCAGCTCTGAGCCACAGGTATTTGAGGGAAAAGTCCCTCAAAGCGACTGATGGCAGAGGGCTTTTCTGGGCGGGTTTTATGGAGACCTCTGAACTTGGGGGGGCATTGCAGGAACTCAGGACAGTGGGGGGGGGCAGAGGCCACATCCCGAGGCTAGAGCTGGGTCTCGGCAGGCAAGTGGGTGGCTCACCTGTATTCTTAACAATCCACATATAAAGGGGTTTGTTTTTAAGAGTTAATCCATACAACCTATCTAGTGACCGCATGGCACGAGGTGGGCGTGTTCTCGCATGTGAACATGTTTCATTGCCACAGGAATTCCGTGGGCTAAACGTCTCTAACTAAATCAGCGTTTTGTTATTTACAGGGTTATTTACATGAGTCTGGATGTTTTGGATATTCACCAGGTCTCGAAGCTCATTTTGTGCCTGCTGCATTCTTGGGGGAATTGGTTTTATTATCCGGCATCTCCTTTTACACTCAGTCACTTCTTTAATTGCTGCAAATACTGACCCCAGGAATCTTCACGCACCTTTCCTGACCGCTGACACGGTGGAATGTTTTCTGTTCCAAGATTTATGACTCCTGCCCCCCAGCCAGGGCAAAGAAAGGATCTTCTGCCCTCAAAACCGGAACTCTTCACAAATGTGCATTCAAACAGGGAAACATGGAAGCGTCGGGGGGTGGATCCCGAAGCAGCTGTGAGGCGGGGATGCGAGCACACTTGATGGCAGTTTTTAGTATCTGTTCCAGCTGCAAATGTGCAATATAATCTGAAGATTACACAGAGCGGCATTCATTTAAAATGTGTAAACTTTATTGACAAGCAGACAGCTCCAGGAGAAAACAGCAGAGCCTCGTCTCTCAGTTCTGTCTGGAAGAACTTTGTGGTAACCCACGACGGCATGGAGCCGGCACGGGATGTGACATTTCTGATGGCAACCACCGCCCGCCAGACACCGCGACCACTCCCATAGCCAGCCACGCCAGAGAGCAGCTGTCTGATCAGAACACCAGGACAGTGCTGCTATTGGCGGGTTCATCTCCAAGATGGATAAACGCATGGCTGAGTACACGGCATACACACCTGACACACACCTTTGTACGTGTCCGCACACCTGGGGCGTGCGTCTCACCAGAAACCAAACGCTGGGGGCGGTGACTGAGGACACGCCGTCCCACACCGGGGCGAGGGCGATGCGCCCTGCCCAGAACAGAGAATCCTTCTCCTTTGCCATCTGCTTCTCCACCTTTCCTCAGAAAGGTCTCACAGCCCCTGCACATAGATTGAGAGAATCGCGAGTCCTTTCTCATGGATCATGAAAGACAGCGATGGATTCTTGTCGTCATCTTTTGGAGCTGTAGGGGCTTCGAATGCAGAGCCTCGGTGCTCTGTCCCGGAGGCCTGGCAGAGATGTCCATCAGATAGGGAACTGGGCCTCGGCCTGGGTTTTTGAACTGCTGTCCTGTTAGCTCCACTTCTGGGTATCTGGGATCATAGCCATGTACCACCAGACCTGGTCTGTCTGCTTTGAGATAGGGTCTCGTCATTGCTGTACAGGAATAGCAATCCTTCATCTTGGGTCCCAAGGGGCTGGGATTACAGAGTGTGGCTATCACACTGGCAGTCGTGAATATCCTCAACATTTGTTCTTCTTTTCTTTTGGTATATTTATTTACTTTTGGGTTGCTCTGTTTTACATTTTGCTCTGTGTTTGTCCCTCAAATTTTGAACTCCATTTGTCTTTCCAATTTTATTTTCTGCCTGTTATTTGTGTGTTACGTTTTTTCACTGTTCAATTCCCAACATGTGTCATTTCCCTTGCATCTGCTTTTAATGACAAAGGGTGCTGTTTATGTGCTAGGTGCAAGGGGAATTCAGCTTGGCCCTGGGATTGCATGTGAGTATTGTCCTCAGAGAATACAGCACGCTTCCATCCTTGCTCATTTATGGGAAGTTTCTTATGTGGTCTAGTACATGATTAATGTTTGTAAATGTTCCTTCTGTGTTAAAGACACATATTCACGGGCTTTTTTTTTTTTTTGGTGGGTCATGGGGCTTGAACTCTGGGCCTGGGTGCTGTCCCTGAGCTGTCAGCTCAAAGCAAGGGCTATACCACCTGAGCCACAGCCCCACTGATGGTTTTCTAGTGGTTAATTGGAGATAAGAGTCTCTTGGACTTTAGTGCCTGGGCTGGCTTTGAACCGTGATCCTCAGATCTCAGTCTCCTGAGTAGCTAGGATTACAGGCGTGAGCCACCATGCCCGGCCTTGGGCTTGTTTTAAATGAACAATTTTTAGCTTGTCACAGTTTGTGATTATGAGTTATATCCTCTGGATCATGTCTGTTCATCGCTTTTTGGTTTGTCCATCTCTGTTTTCAGAGATGTACTCACATTGTCACTGCTTCCCCATAAAATTGTTTGTTGTCGGGGCCGGGAGTTTGGCCTAATGGTAGAGTGCTTGCCTACCATGCACAAAGGCCCGGGTTTGATTCCTCGGCACCACATACATAGAAAAAAGCTGGAAGTGGTGCTGTGGCTCGAGTGGTAGAGCTCTAGCCTTGAGAAAAATCCAAGGACAGTGCTCAGGCCCTGAGCTCAAGCCCAGGACTGGCAAAAAAAAAAATTGTTTGCTGTCATTTACATATTCTTGGAAAACATTGTGTGTGGGGGGGTTACTCTTCTTGCTTTGTGTAAATAACATTTCTCATTCAGAGACACTTGGTGTTGAATTTCATTGTTAGAAGAGGCTAGTCCAGCTTTGTTTCTATTTGCCTGTAGGCTACTTATATCCTTAAATCACCCACTTTTTGTTTTTAATAAGTAAATTTTCAGTGTACTTCTCAGGCCACCTGTGGGGAAATGGCCGTTTTGAAGTATTTTCTCTATTGCAATTGCACTTTACTGTGTGAAGGGCAACACATGTGATCGCCTGGAAAACACAGCAAATAGATCCGTGCAAAGCACGAGCCTGCATTTGCTTCGCTAGACACCGCAGAGACGGCCTTGCTCTGGGGCTTCGGGGAAATTTTATAAATTATCACTCTCAACTCTACACTGCTTGTGTCAAAGGTTAGCGACAAAAAGCCCCAGATGGGTGCAGAATCAGCCTTGGCTGCCGTCACAGCAAGCATGGCGGCGCTCGCTTTTGTTCATCCAGCCCCAGCTCCCTCGTGAACGGGTGAGTCTAACCCATGAAAATGTATGGCAATTGATGTTAAAATTTATTTCTCCCATCTAAAGTCATATTTTTCATTTTCTTCTTCCCTATGAATTCTGTAGTTATTTCAGACCTGGATATATCAATTATATGTGTGACTCAGCTATCACAAAAGCCACTGGAGTATTTCTGAAACTTGAGCAGAATTCGGAACCAAGGGAAACATGTGAATTCCTGGAAAACACTGACCTATATTAAAAAATATGCAAAAAATGTAAGTTGGTTATGTAACAGTTATTTTTTGGAATCAGATCGCTATATAAATACGTAATAGAATTACATTTTGAGAGCATTTGTTCGGAGATTTTGGTTGTAGGCATGGAAGAAAAGCGTCAGAGGTGGCCCAAGCTTTCCTCCTCCTCCTCCTCCTCCTCCTCCTCCTCCTCCTCCTCCTCCTCCTCCTCTTCCTCCTCCTTCTCCTCCTTCTCTTGGGAGTTGGAGGCTGTGTGTAAACAACACTACCATACCAGCTCTTTAACCCGGTGCCGTGTCCAGGGGTCTGGGGGTCCGTGAGTCTGTCAATGCGGCTCCTGGAGCCTCCTAACTCTCTTATTTTCACATGTCCAGCATTTCTTCTGGAAACTCGAGTGCCAGGCACGGCTTCCACCTACCCCACTGGCCGGTCCATTCCTGGCACCGAGGGGCGGGTGGCACACCAACAAGTGAGCTCGCTGCATTCGTGCACATGGCAGCTGTCAGCAAACTCTCTTTGGATGCACGCATTGAGTTATCCCCAACACCTGGCATCTCGAGTCTGAAGCCCATTCGCAGGCACTGCTGCACCCCGACTTTGGTTGTTCTCGGATGGGGCAGGAGGTGGGCCTCGCTGGGCAGCTTGGCGAGGCTGCCCACCTTTGGGCTTGCATTTTAGTCGAGGGTTTGACATTCAGAATAGAAATTCGGATTCATATGAGATCCTTTCTGCTCTGCTCTAAAGAGGTAGGAGATATTTCCAGCAGGAGAATGGTCTTGTTTTTGGAGAGGAGTCTCTGATTCCAAATTGAAGTGGCTTTATCCAAAGAGCTGTATTTATTGATCATAAAAAAAAAGGATCTCGTCTACTTATTGTTCAACACTGAGAGAGAGGGAGTGGAAAGATTCTCTACTGACCTAGACGATCTGTGCAGCCACCTGCAAACCATTCACATGCCACAGGAGAGCATGCTGGGGTGACAGAGAGCGTTTTAACACACTTCCTGTTAACTCATTAGTTCTCCAAGATAGAAAAAAAAAGCTCGCTCCATTACTTGATGACTTCAGGAGATGAGCTAAGAATCTATGCATCTACTTAATGTCCTGTTTCATGTTTGTGGCAGGTAAGAGACTAAAAACCTTCCCATCATCAATCAAAAGCAATCATTCCTTAAAAATATGTCCACTTCATCCACAATTAGTATTTTTTCTACCTTAATAACGCAGGGTTTGAAACTGTAGTTTGTGGAAGAGGACAACCAGACTATCTGGCCAGGATACACACACACCGTGTCTTCGTTTCTCTCCCTCCCCCTCTCCTCTCTCCCACGTGCAGCTTCCATGACTGTACCCCCCTCACCAGTGCCGACATGTCCAGAAGAAAGATGGCAACTGGCTGGAGATGGGAGGTGTGGGGGGAAACCAAGGAGAGAAGGGGAAAACAATACCAAGTTGCTTTAAAATAATGATGTGCTTGGGCCGGGAGTTTGGCCTAGTGGTCGAGTGCTTGCCTAGCATGCATGAAGACCCGGGTTCGATTCCTCGGTACCACATACATAGCAAAAAGCCAGAAATGGTGCTGAGGCTCAAGTGGTAGAGTGCTAGCCTTGAGAAAGTCCAAGGACAGTGCTCAAGCCCTGAGCCCAAGCCCAGGACTGGCAAAAAAAAAATAATAATGATGTGCTTATTGAGAGCCTCTCCACAGACCACGGGTTCTCTGCCAGCTCATCGTCCCCACGTCTTTTGAAAGGAAGGGCGAGGGCTAAACACCCACCACGTGGAGTTCCAGGGATGCGTGCCTCTCTTCTGTGACCGATCTTGGCACCTTAATGGAATGATGAGAGCATGCAAATCTTGACACAAGAACCTCGTCAGGTGTCCTACAAGAAACCGTTCCCATCCCCGTCCCTGTCCCAGTGAGGTGGCAGAGAGGAGAGCACAGCAATGCGGCCTTCTGCTTCCTATTTTCCAGGTCAATCTGTGTTTCTTCATTTTAATTTATAATCTGCACAGCTGAAGCGTCCTAATCATATCAGACATGCCAATCCTTTCAGAAGCAAATCTGATTTCACATCACGGAGCCTGGCCTGCGTTCAGGGAGGCGCTCTCCCTCCACACCACAATTACACAGCTGAGAGTCAAGCCGGTTTCCTGATTCCTGGGGGACAGAGATCTCTCTCTGGCACCCACCGCAGAGGCCGGCCTCAGCTTCCAGCCTCTCATTTCCGTGCTGGTGGAGAAAAAGAGAAACGAAGCCTCACCCAAGGGAAAGTGCTATGGAAAACGCCTGCAGACGTGAGAGGTAGGTGCATCTTCCCGCTGCACCCCGGGGACCCGGGGACCAGAGGATGGAAGCTCAGCTTCCCATCGTGGTGTGCCTCTCCCAACAGTTCAACCTAACGGACCAACACCCCCAGATCCCACCCTCAGGGAGGCGCCGTTTTCCACAGAGGCGCCGAGTGGGTATTTTTTGGCCTGTGGAGCAGACAGCTGATGAGCGCTCCTTGCTAGCTGCAAGCTGTAGCGGTGTCAGGCTTCGCTAGGCCCACACGGCTCGATTCTGTATCATTAAAGACTCATTATCTCTTTTAACTTCTGTTGAAAGCATTCATCCGTAGCCTGCCAGGGCGATAATACTGTTTTTTTCTCCCCCTTCTTTAAACCAGCTTAAAGAGCCTTTAAAGGATAGATTGGCTTTCCCTATGCAGAAACAAAACAACAACAACAAAAAGCTACCACTCAGGAAAATGTGGGAAGGTTATTTCTGTAAGTAACTTCAATTTTAAAGAGTGGAGAAAACCCATCCGATGCGAGTTTACCAGAGCTGGGAGTCAGAGCCTAGCTGCACGTTCAATTTCTACTGGGGAAAGATTATATTTTTCTGAAGGAGCACGGCAAGCCTTACTTATGCTTAGCTTCAAAGAGAAAAAAAAAGTACTTTAATAAGAAGGAAACAGGCTTGGTATATTGATCTTACCAATTTGTTGGATATTAATATATATTTGGTAGGGAGTTAAACTCTCCATTGAATTCAACAGTGGATTGTAGGAGCAGCAATTTCTCCATTTACTGGCTTTGTGTATACCTTCATTATGCCTCCCCTGTATTATCTGATGCTTTCACCCCATTTTCAATCTCATAGCCACTTTCATCCGCGCCCGCGCTCAGCATATTCGAGTGAGTTTGTTGGCATAAGGGAATTTTGAAGGTTATATTACAGAAAATGCAATGCACCAGAGACCCCGAGAGCCAGTTTTAATTCATTGCAGAAAGTTCTAGATACCAGAATGCATTTAATGTAATCTGATCTCTATTCTGTCTTGAATTTATGAGCAACTCACCAGGAGTCAAATGACAATTTTGTTTGTAGAAATGAGTCTCGATGGAATACCACCTTTCTACGTCTCTGACCTATTTCCATGGAAAGAGTAGAGAAAAGGGGGATCTCTGAACATAAATTTCTCATCTCGTGAGAAAGGAAGATGAGACTTTGCTCCACCTTGGCACTATCTGTCATTAAAGCATGGGTCAGCTTGGTGCCGAGTGAGGGAAACCCGTCCGCGTAGCTGCTGCATAGACTAGAGACGCCAGGATCAGGAAATTGTCCATTTGGAGGAGGAGGCAGAGTCCAGTGTGCTCAACTCTCTAAAAAGTATTTATACCTGCTCTCTCTTTTTGGTCAGTCATAGGGCTTGATTCTGGGCCTGGGCACTGTCCCTGAGCTCAAGGCTAGCACTCTGCCATTTGAGCCACAGCTCTACTTCGTTTTTTGTTTGTTTGTTTTTTTGATGGTTCACAGGAGATAAGAGTCTCACAGACGTTAGTGCCTGGGCTGGCTTTGAACCTCAGTCCTCAGATCTCGGCCTCCTTGGTAGCTAGGATTACAGGTATGAGCCACCAGTATCCAGCTAAAATATTTTCTAAATGAATACGAAAATACAATATACATAACAGATGACATAAATATGAATATAACTTTGAAAAATTCCATCTAGTAATAAGGATAGAAAGTGATTTAAACCGTCACTGTGTTATGTTAATAGAATTTGGGGATGGCTGGTGATGTCAATTTTCTTCTGCCCCAGGGTAAGTGACCGCAAAGCCTTCTGGAGTACAGGGAGGGGCTGAGGACCTAGGATTTGGGAGAAGCAATGAGCACAGCCTCAAGCAGAATGAAAGCAAATGTTCCCTTCACTTAGGAGCAGGGTCTTTGAAACTTGACATCAGTTCAGGAGAGAAGAGAGACTGTAAGGCTCACTCACCTGAGTTCACCTCCCCCCCACCGTCTCCTCCCCCACCCGTCTCCATCTCTGTCCTCAGAGTTGGCTTCTGAGAACTTAAGATTATTTCCTCTTCTGTCTCTTCCTCCTCCTCCTCCTCCTCCTCCTCCTCCTCCTCCTCCTCCTCCTCCTTTTCCTCCTCCTCCTCCTTCTCTCTCCTCCTCCTTCTTAATTTTTTTTTTCTTTTTTGTGGGTCATGGAGCTTGAACTTGGCCTGGGTGTTGTCCCTGAGCTCTTCAGCTCAAGGCTACCGCCCTACCCTTGAGCCAAGCCCCGCTTCCCCTTTTCTAGAGGTTAACTGGAAATAAGAGTCTCAGGTCCTTTTGTGCCGGGCTGGCTTTGAACCTTGACCCTCAGATCTCAGCCTCTTGAGAAGCTGGGGTGGCAGGCGGGAGCCACCACACCTGGCAAAACTGTATTCTTCTTAGGAATGTCCAAGTTATAAAAGATTTTGTGGACAACAAGACTTCAAAACTTCAAGTACAGGGAAGTCATTTCTACACAAGATGTTGTAATAATAATTCTAGTGTTCTTGGGGGCCAGCTAAGGTAGATTTCTCTGGAAAGAAGTCACAGAAGATCTGTCTGTCTGTCTGTCTATCTATCTATGACATATGTATTATCTATTGGTCTGTTAGGAAGGATGGGTTTTCCAGACTACAGGCTGAGGAGTCCATTACCGGCCTTCCTCAGGCTGCAGGCCTGGGGAGAACCCTCACTGTTCCCGTGGAGAGGTAGAGCAGTCAACGTGGGAGTTCTCAAGTTCAAGGTCAGGACAGGCAGGTTGCTTCCACGCAGGCCCAGAGCAAGTCCACCTTTCCTTTGCCTTTTTGCTCTAGCCAGGCTCCCAGTGGATTGTGCACTGCTGAGAAAAGGCTTTCTCTACGAATTCAAATGCCCAAATTCAAAGGCTGTGTCTCCAGCTCCAGGAGTCCATTCCTGTGGGTGTGGACGCTTCATCTGCCACACAGAATCAGCACAGACACCGCACCCCGGGAGCTCAGGTCTCCCCAAGTGTTCAGAGGAACACACGGACCATATGTAATGGAACCAGTGTTTTATAATGGTCAGAAACCTAACACAACTATGTACACACCATCAGTAATGCAGACTGGCAACTCTGAATAAGAACTCATTTTTTTTTTCCCCAACAGGGCTAATAATGAACTTTTTATCCTGCAGAAAACAGTAGTAATGTAACCATGACTGAAAGCTGGCCTGTGCACTTGTTGACTTTCGCAACAAATTTGTTCCACCTTAGGGACTTGCCACCTGCACGGTCACCTATTTTCTGTCTGGAAAGCAAGGCGTGCGCTCACCAGAACGTGCACTAAGGACAGCGCTGTTCTTCAACTTGAATAAGTAAAGCGATGGTGACTGGATGACCCTCACGAACGGGTAGATAGGCGCAGGGTTACAAACATTGGTGCCGACGCTGTCTTCACACACAACACTTAGAATTTTCTCTTTGTAACTCATCAGTCTCTGGTCCACACCACGTGCGCTAAGGGACATTCACAACCTCGCTGCTTCTGGACGTGTACTGCTGAAATCTACCACCCATGCCGCCTCAGAGTACCAAAAAGAAAAGAAAGGGCGGCGAGCGGGGCCCGGATACAGCATGCACACTCTGGAGGCCTGGACGGAAGGTTAGGGGACAAATGGATTCAGGCCTGTTCATCTGGAACCCACATGCCTGCGCCTGGCGCAGTGCAAACACACCAGAAAAGTGGAATGACCAAATCCAATTAGAGTCATCAATTCCATCTTCTGGAGCAGTCAGCGTGCTTTTGTAAACTGCAATTTTGGCCACTTGTGTGCACCAACCCCTAACTGTGGGCCATTCCCGTTTTCTAGCCTTGTGTAATGAGATATTTCACGTACAACACTGCCATTGCCAGTATTTACATTGCACAATTGAAATAGCAAACAGATTTTGTCCTTCCACCTCCTCCTTCAAGGTGTGTGTGGGGGGTTATAGAGGCGCCATGTGCCGAGCTTAAGGTCCTAGATAATGGCTGCCGCTCTCCATTCCTTGTCATTATCTCATCAAGAATTACAGAGAGCTCGTGTCTTAGTCATAAATGAGACTGCCATGCACGAGGGAAATCCGGCTTGCGCAGACTAAACTCCCTGCTGTTCTCAAGAGGAAAGAAAGCTGCTCACAAATGAGTGGTGCCAGGGGAAAGAAGCCATGACACTGCCTTCCGCCTTGCTGTCCTGAGTGGCCCCTTGGTGGTGGGCAGTTTGGTGGGGAGCCCCAGCTCTGTCCTCACCCGTGTGATGAAGGGTGAAGGGTGGTGCAGCAGAGCAGACTCAATCCTTGGTCTTCCTTCGCAGCCCAGGCTCTGGAAGTTGGCATGTTCTCCCAAGCCTGTCCTGGCTCTTGTGCCCGTGCCCGGGTGGCTATTGCTATGAGATCTCTCTACCGTTTTCTGATTGTCTATTCTTCAGTCCATGGCCTTTTAAAGGCAGATCTCTTTAGAGGTCCCAGCAGGCGCTCTTGGGAAAGAATGGGTTCTTCTTTTACGATTTTGGCAGGTTTCACTCCAACGAAGAGAACACGCTTGAGGAACGCCTTTGTTTCCTGCTATCTTCCTGCTTAGATGTGCTTTTGTGTGGTGTCCAGGCTTTGGCACGTGCGGGAAGAGCCAGAGACGACCCTTCAGATACAGGCATGCTGGCCACGTGTTCTGTCACGCTTTATCTGTTTGCCAGTTTCCCCCATCCCAAATGTGAATCTCTCCAACATACAACACTCGGCCTCCTGAGTGGCTAGGATTATCGTGGCTCGGATCAGGCTGGTGGCCCACGCCACAGCCACCTGGCTCCCCATTCTGCTTCTGATTGTCTATCTGTATTTCTTCTTCACCACCTATTGACTGCTGAGTAACTACTCATGATTTACAACGATGAAGCCTTCTGTGCAACAACTGGAAGTAAAAGAGACCATGGCTTTTTGCCCTAAGCTGCCATATTTTTGTTTTCTCTCCGCACTGTGGGATCATCTGAAACACTGTGGAATAGGTCCCTTACCACGTTTTGAACCTACACCCATGCCCCTCTCATGGGGTTAAGCCCACGTCTGCTGTCTTAAGAAAGTGCATTTTCCACTGCTGTCGGCTGGAGAGCCGCAAACCCACACTGCCACCCACTGTTCCCTCGAATTATCTCCCCCACTGTGCTCACCAAGGTTTTGAGGGGAAGAACTAGCATCAGAATTCAGTTCCTTGAAAAGATGGCAAGTAGAGAGAGAGAGAGAGAGAGAGAGAGAGAGAGAGAGAGAGAGAGAGAGAGAGAGAGAGAGAGAGAGAGAGAGAGAGAGAGAAGAGAGAGAGAGAGAGAGAGAGAGAGAGAGGGCACACACTTTGTGAATCGCTCGATTTAGCAGGGGCTGCACAGGAAATCATAAAGAAATCAAACATGACGACTTGGCTTCCTTTTCCCAAGGCCTCAACTGAGAAGATGTATCCAAGAAAACGCCTCAGGCCGGCTTCTCTGGGAACCACAGGAAGGGAAGGTTGATCCCCCCCACTCCCTGGATCCATTTGTGCAAGCCCCCCCCCCAAGGCTGGCGGGGGCAGCCTGACTCATCTGAGCTTTTCCTGATGTGTTCTACATCTCATAGGGTCTTGCCTTGAGTATGGACTCTCATTTTCGCCTCACTCTTCCAACTCTTAGGTCAGCTTTCCAAGGAAGGAATTCGTTATTAAAGATGATGAGGAGTGTATCACTTATTCTCAAATTTCTCTCATTGACCTTGCATGAGAAATAGAAACAAAACCAAGGAAACAAAATGCGAGGAAGATAATGCCTCTGCTGGACGACCTCGAGGGGACCTGGTTTAATTTCCCGCCTTTCCCCGGGAAAAAGAAAGAGCCAGGAAAGTCTGTAAATGTCAGACCTGGTCACAGAATTCCCATCTCCAAACCTCGCCAGAGGTGTTTCCTGCAAATGCTTCTGCCAACCCTGACCCAGCTCACACCACACGTTAGCCGGATTTTCAGACCATAACCTTTCTCTCGGCTCCTCATCAGTCCTCTGCCCACCCCCCTCCCGAGAAGCTACTGATGGAAGTGAGAGGCTCTCTCCATCCGAAGCCCACGTTACCCGGGATAGTGCCACGGAGGACGATGGTCGAATTCTGTCAGAGGAATACTGAATGTGAGATTCCATGCTGACCAGGGGCTGGCAGGCCCCTGTGGACGGACGGGGTGTGGTGCCAGGTAGAGATGGAGCAAACTTCACAGAAGATGAGGATGCTGGGGCGTCCTGAGAAACCCCTCTGCTTAACTGAGATGACAGAGCAAGAAAGCAACAATTGACCGGAATCCTATTACATACCCAGAACCGTTAGCGATTTTGAACACCGGTCTCTCCTTACTCACAAAGCTCCCGAGGCCGTGATGATTACACGGTATTTACGGGGACGACCCCAGACTCACAGGGAGCTCTCTGAGGTCACAATATGAGGAATGAGTCCATACATCCCCTAGTCTGTAATTTCCCTGTTCACCCTGTTCTTCTGAAGAAATTTAACTCCTGTGAACAGTATTCATACATTGTAAAATTGGGGAAATGAAGTTAAAGCCACTGGATTTTCACAGGACAACAGAAGTCAGAATGTTTTGTCATCTGTTGACACTGAAATAAATCCTGAAGGAAGATCTTAAACCACGAGAAAAATATTCCAGATGCAAAGGTACCAATGCCACGTCAGGAGACAGAATCATGAAGTTTGTGCATTCCCAAATTCTGGCATTCTTAGGGAAAGAGGAAAAACAATATTTTGCAGTAATTTATACCAGATCAAAGATACATATTCCAGCTTCTAACATTATTACTGGAAGGACAAGAAACAGGGACCCTCAGCAAATGAGTAAATTGAGGGGAAGGACTATAATATTTGATGAATCCAGAGTGAGATAAGAGGCCAATAAGCAGAACACTGGGCTCACGTAGGAACCAGATGCAGTGATAGGTGCAAATCCAGACATACCAGCAACCGCTGTACACTCAGACAACACAAATGCATTTCTAAGAAAAAAGACGAGCCATGAAACACTTGAGTAGGAACTTTGCAAAGGAGAATCCCTCACATAACCAGGAGCCACCAGAACATCTCAGCTTCGTTAGCTGCCATGGACATGTAAATCGCAGCTACACGAAGGCTCCATTCTGCCTAGCGCACAACTTGCAAGTCTCAGGAGACACAACTTCAAGAGCTGGTAACGATACGGAGAGATGAAAATTTCATTTGTAACTTGAAGAGTTATCCTGCTCGCATGCAATTCACTAATTTAGACGCATCATAATTCACCAGTATCTCTCCATCCATGGTGAGGCAACTCTCGGGCAATAGAATATAATTCTTCTGGGGAACAGGCAAGCTGCAGAATTTTCATGAAGGTCAAGGACAGGGATTTGGGAGAAGCTGGGTGTCACAGGCATGGTCAAGGGAGAAGCTGTGAAAGCTGTGTGAGTCTGTAGACGTAGGCTGAGAATTCTGAGCCCTGGCGTCACATGACCAAATCCCTGGCTGACTAAGTATGGGTAAAGGAGCCTAAAGTAAAATGAGGAGACTCGACGGGGCAATCGCAGTAACAATGATGGGTTTCTTAGGAGACTGCTACCCCAGTTTTAAGTCGGGGTCACTGGCGAGAAAGTTTCACTGGGTGAGTTGTGAGGGAAAGTGTATTCAGGTGCATCCCCTCAGATTTGTCCCCGGCCACGCCAGGGCTCACAGCATAGGAACAACGCTGGGTCACCTCACGGCCGTGAAGTTCCACAAGAGAAGTTTTCCCTCTGAAGGAATATTTATGGTTTCACTGTGGGGGATAAGGCAAATCTCAAAGTGTAGACAATGGGAATCACATGTTTATTATCGATAAATGAGCACAGGATTCGCCCCCTTAAATAACTATTTTTGGCTTAGCTTCCTTTCCACTTCAATTATTTAGGAGCAAATGGTCTCCTTTTTATGCAATCATCACCCAAAGGGGCTTTAAAAGACGTGTGATTTAAAGAACGATAGAACAGACAATGGATACGGCTTTGATATCGAAGATTATAGATCTTGATAAGGTTCTTCAACAATCATGCAAGCTGTAGAACCAACTCAGTGACTTGGTTAAGCACTATAAAGTCTGGTGATCCCGCCTCTCGCCACTCTGAGAGAGTAGAAATAGAATTAGGAAGATTCAGGCTGGCATTTATAGTCCAGATCATTGCAATTCTATCTCCAAAAAGAATACCAAGATTAGATTTAAGGGTTTAGAAAGACTTGTGCATGTGCAGGCGTGTGTGTGTGTGTGTGTGCATGTGCGCGCACACACACGTGTGTGTGTGTGAAGTATTAGGTTTTAATTGGCATAATAGTGATCTTGGGTGAAGGAAACCTAAAATCACTCCAGATTCTGTGTCACGGCCTCAGTTGCCCTGCGGGATTGGTTTGCAGTCCAGTGAGGGAGTCTTCTTCTTCCCAAACCATCCCCTGCTCTGCCACGGGGTCACCAGGACAGCGCACTGCACCCAGCAAACCAGCCTGGGGAATTTCTAAGTGGGCCTCATCTCGACTCTGTTGTGTGACTGCGGGAGCCACCGCGGGCATTTCTAAGGAGCTGGGTTTTATGGCCGCAGCTGTGTTGTTCCAATCCAGGGCCAAGAGACAAAAACGCAAAGTTCCCAGGCATTCCAAGGCCCATCTGCCGAGTAACCCACTTATCTTTGTGGCTGCGAGTTCTTTATTGATCCAAAATGGTAAAGAAGGGGTGGGGGCATAGGGGAGAGGCAACAAAGGGGAAAAGGAGTATGCAGGGGGGGAGAGAAAAGCCATAAATCCATTCTTTTGTTGTTCCTCCAGCAGCATCTGTGAGCAATTGTCACAATTACTAGTCAAACTGTATTTGACTTGTTGCCAACATGAATTTTCCAAAAACCCAATGTAAACAAACTCCGCAAGTACTTCCTCATTTGCCAAGCCAGTAATTATTTACTTTGTTTGGGCCTAGCATTAACGTCAGCTCGGCTTTACAGCCCGGTAATGTGTTTGTTAATGAAACCGTGAGGTCTAAAGCTACATATTAACCTTGCCACCCTTCAATTTTGAGCTCAATAAAGTTGCACCATGGTTTTGTAAACTAGTGTTGGGGGACAGGCAAATGATTAATTATATTTTTCCCTTTTCCTTTATCCAAGCAAATCGTTCATCTTTAAACCTGACTTGCATGTTAAAGTTAACCAACTGAAATGTGGCATTTGGGAGGCACGAGCTCCTGTGGTCAGCGCGTCCAGGCCGTGTGTGGAAGCCCTCGGGGCTTGCTGGACTTGCCTCAGACAAGCCGCAACCACAGATGCTGTTTGGTAAGGGACGTGGTGGACTGCGTTCTGTGGAAGCGATGTAAAACCAGGTTGTGTCAACAGTGGGTCAACAAGGCTGGCCGTGGGAAGAAGGCTGGCTGTGGTGTGGTGGATGGAAGACCAAGACTTTCACACAGAGGATGTCACGCCAGGTAGAAAAGCACCTTGCCACACAACAGGGAGAGCAAGAAGGATGTGGGGTGGCCCTGGAGGCGGGGGGAGTGGGAATGTGAGTTTTGCCATCACTCCCCAAACACTTTTGAGAGAGAGAGAGAGAGAGGAAAGAAGACTGGGGAGTCCTTGGGAGATTAGCATGCGCGAGCCCCCTTTGGGGAAGGGTAGGGGAGGGAGAGATCTTAGCCAGCAGGGGACAAGAGGCTTCCCTGGGGCTCTGCTTCACCCCCACCCCGTGTCTGAGGGTTCCCACGCCTCAGGAGCTGTCTAGAAATCTGACTCACGGATGAACTCTTCCCCTCGACGGCAGAGCTGTGACACGCGCGGTTTACCTGACGTGAAAATTGACTCCAGATCAAGGTGTGTGCTTTCTCTCACTCAAAGCTCTCGTGTTTCCGGAAGTTTCTCGATCATGTTCCCCTTTGTCTCAGGAGGAAGTGTGAGGAAAATCCTTCCCGCACCCAGGGGGGCCGTCCTGTTTGGCATCAGAAACCGATGGTTGTTTGATTATGTAGTTTTGAGCTCAGAAGAGGCGGTTTATGCAAAAATCAATATGAATTATGTAAAGAATCGAGCATGTGAGTTACTCGGTGTAAGATTTTATAGTTGGCTACAGCCAGGAAGGGAACCGTGGAAGGCAGGTCCAACAAGGCTTTGAGCAATCCTTTTTCTGGGGAGACTTTACACTGAACAGTTGATGGCAAATGCAAAAATTGGACATTCTCAAAATAAATGGTGAGAAAGAAAATGTGGAGAATCTTCTGGAAAGTGTCAGTTGCTTATGAAAAGTTATATTTTCACTTCCGTATATTCCGAGGACATATAGGAAAATACAATCGTGTGGATTTTTTTCCCCCTAACATATTTATGTTGAGGTAATCTTAGCTTCTGAGCTAAAATGTCCAACTTGTCACACCAAAAATATTTTTCAAACAACAATCCAACACGCCTGGTAGACATAAATCATGCACAGAACCTAAATTGCTGGATAATTGGATTGCGTTCTGAGCTCTAACATGTAGGAGACAAAAGCCGGCCCCGGGGCACACAGCGTGGCTGTCTTATCTGAGTTGTTGTATGCCCGGCATGGAGGCCACACGTTCGTTTGCAGTGACATTTTCTTTCAGCCGGAAGCCTGTGTCCCTGCCAGAACAGCAAGAAGGACGACAGTGATACAGAGAGCTGGGGCGTGGCATGGGCACATGGCACGGGCTGTGGCTGTGAGCCAGCCACTTGGTAGATGGAGCCCACATTGCGGCTGGAGGACCATGGAGCCTTTGCCAGTGAGTCTGCAGACCCTAGGCCCTTGGGCTTTTACCAAGACTCCCCACGGTGACCCAGGCCGGGTTGAGGCCTGCCTCCTTGATCTGGGCCACACTCATCTGTACACACATGCACATAAGGAGCAGGCCCTTGGGCTCATTCCTTACAAACGAGGACTAAAGAAAGGCCAGAGAAGAAAAGGCGAGGACACAATCAGGGTGGAAGCCAGGCACAGAAAGCAGCGGAGGGTGAGGCTGAGATGGTGGGTGCACTCCTGTCTCTTTGAGTTCCGGGGTGCCTGTAGTGCCTGCAGTGCCAGGCCAGCTCTCAGCAAGCCCGGCATTTTTTTTTTAATGACTCCATGCACTTATCCAAGATAGTAAACATGTATTTTCATACTCTTTCATTATGTAAAACAACTATTGCTAAAATACATTTGGTTGCACAAAATCTGGAAACTACAGATGAGCCAGACAAGTTTGATTTAAGATCAATTCTAAGTGCATCCATTATCCTCGCTCTAGCATCCTTCCTCTAAAGCAAATGTTAAGATCGCTAAAGTCTGTCTTTTTAAAGCAATATTTCTTCACATGATTCCAGTTTGTATCAGGCCACACAGCATTACTGCCTCATTCTTTTATCAAGGGAAGAAAATTAAGTCATGTGGACGGAAGGCCGTGGACTGAGTAGCATCTTACCGTGAGATATTGTGGCGTTCTCTTCGTTCTACAGGTTGACTGTTTGCCAGCGGCATTTTGGGGTTGGAGCTGAGTGTGTGCGAGGTAGACAGAAGGTCCCACCTTCTCCATTTCTATCCACGCCCATGCTTGCTTACGGCACCAGGATGGAGTTTCTCAGTCAGGATATGCAACACATTTAAAAACATCTGTTCCAATATCAACTTAGGCTCATTTCTCCCGGTCCTATTTTCATCATAGTGACCCTGTCTCTACCGGCTCAGTCATCTCCTTCTGAGTGTGTTTGCCATATCTTGCCTTAGAGTGTTTCACAAGTACTCTTCCAGTGTTACATATGGAAATACGAACCACCTATCAAGAGTTTGTGTTCTGTAAACATTTCCCTTTTCTGCCATTTGCAATTTATTTCAGCCATGCTTCAGTTTCAAAGTTTTCATGAAGACTTTTTTATTGTGAATTTTTTTAACCTTGCCTATTAAACTAAAAATATATAAATATCCAATTAGAGTATTAATGGCCTTGCTTTCCACATTTGAGTCATTAAATGCACATCCTGACTAATTCCATTCGATGTTGTCAGGCAATATAAGTTTAAGACGGTTAAAAAATGTTGGTCTAGGTGTATGAATACTACTTACTAAACATCCAATTCTCTTCTTCACTAAAGTAGCATTTATCATGATATTATGTTTTTATACATTACTTTGTGGTTAAATATGACGATTTTCTTATCGGCAATAACAAAAGTAAACTATTACTGGAGTGAGATTTTTCAGTTACAACGTCAAGGCTTGTGGAGTTTTTAGCACACTTGCGACATCAGCAACCTCACAGTTATTTTTGACACACAGTTATTTGACCACACAAGAGAATGCTATTCAGCAATGAAAAGAAACATACAGCTGTCTGTACACTGTATACTACGGGTGAGCCTGCAGGAATTACGTAGAGTGGGAGACAGAGGTACATTGGTCTAACCACGAGTGACTACGGTTATGCAGTTTGCTTGGCATGAAGCTGGCATGCTGTGATCGGAGATGGGCAGAGGCAGGTACAGCCTGGTATCAGGATCTGAACTCAAGGCCCTAAGCTCACTCAGTTTGCTTGCTCACTTCCAGCTGTGCTTTCCGCTGGTTATCTTGGAGGTTGAGTCTTATGGGGTCGGCCTGCACCCCAGTCTTCCAGGCCCCACTTCCTTGAGCAGCTGGGGTTACAGGCATGAAGCAGGTGCCCTGGTGAGAGTAGGGGGTTCTCTCTGCATGGAAAAGTAACCAAACATCCTTGCATGGCCCCCAAAGGTGCAGCCGTGATGTATGAGATGAGCTCAGCAAAGTCCCTATCACCAAGGGTGTTAAAAGAAGACAATCTGCTGGGTGACCCCAAAGTAGAGCGTGTGGTTGTGCTTCTTTTGGAACTGACCACTGATCGATCGTTTCACATTTTCTCTTGTGAAATACAATACGTCTTGGAATTAAAAAAAAAATTCATTCAAAGCTACCATTTTCCTAGTAATCCTTTAGATCACTAGAGCTTTTTTAAAAGCTGTTTTAATTTGGGGTGGTGCATAAGATTCCTCCATTAAACAGAATTACTGGAATCAGATACACATAGGAAATGGCCTGCTCTTTGTGTACTTTTTTTTAATTGGTCCTGTTAATGACATTGCTTATTAGTTCTCACATTGTGTTCTGTGCTAGAGATGTGAGCTATGTCCCTCTGACCGACCTTGTGGCCGGGGCTTTTAGGATGACCACAAGCTGGATTCAGAGACTCCCCCGAGGCTGTCAGGTGGAGGTTGCTTGATCCTGGAGATTTGTCAACGTTTAGTTCATCAATTTTGTTTAAATTTAGAATTTGCTCCACTCCATTGCTGGCTAATATTGGGTGGCAGACAATTGTCTAATACCTACGTAGTCCAGCCATAAAACCTCTGAGCAAACCTTTATTGCTGTGAAAAAAAACCTTCAAGATTGTAGGCGCTTACATTTGTTTTATTTAAAGACACTGAAGACACTGTCCTGTATGAATGCACACTCTACCAGAGGAATCTAGATGGCAGGAAGTTTGAAGGTAAAGGCAAATTTACAGGGGAAAAAAAAGGAAATAGAAGAGACAAAGAAGTCAGAAACAGACATAGAAGTTGGAATGGCTTTTGGAATTCACCTGGCTAGAAGTTAATTCAGAAAAATTGCTAAGACTCGGCAATCATGCAACATGGTAAATGTGAATCTCAACTTGAGTGCTGCCCTGTCTATCTTGTTTAGGGAATGTGTGTGAGGTGTCAGTGGGGGAGCCTTGGTGGAAAGCTCAGGGGCCGACACCACGGGAGGAAACCCGGGGCCTGTCACAACGTGGCTGCAGTGAAGCAGCTCTGAACAATATGTATCCTGAAGCAGCACGTGAGGTGTTTCTATGGAGACTGGAAGGTTCCGTATCAACCTGAGTGGCGCTGCACATGCAAATATTTCCTGGCTTTTTCTGTAAGTGTTTCACACACAGACATAATTTGAAAAACAAAGCACAAAAGAAAACCGTGTGACCCTCGTCCTGTAGACTAGATACTCGTGCATACTGTCCTCGATCTGAAATGCTGAAGACAGAGCTAGAGGCGAGGCTCTGGAGAGCACAATCAGCGAGCAAAAGCATCCGGTCCCGGGTCTCACAACAACAACAACAGCAGCAGCAAATGAAATGATGAAGAGGACGTCAGTGACTTGGACCACAGAATCTCTAGAAAGTGGACATCACGGGAAGTGACCACCTGGCTAGTTAAAGAAGCAAACACGTGAGGGGTGGCAGCATAGTGCCATGAAGGTAGAAGTTGCTCATTGTTTACCCCCCAGCACAGCAGCTCAAAACTACCCCTTGCCTTAACCCTAGCAGCTCAGGAGGCTGAGATCTGGGGATCAAAGTTCCAATGGAGACTGGGCAGAAAAGTCCCCAGGGTACCCAACAAATCACTCAAAAATCAGACGGGTCACGCTGTGGCTCAAAGTGGTAACGCACTAGCCTCGAGAAGAAAGAGCTCAGGGACGGTGCCCAGGCCCCGAGTTCAAGCCACATGACCAACAGAAACACCAGAAAGTTGCTCACTGACTTTATGAATGAGTGACTCTCCGTGAAGGGCTCCTCCCTGCAGCCCGTGACTCCCCACACACCCACAAAGCCAGGGGCTCCCCCGGGTCAGTCCCTTAGTGGAAATGGTCCATGAAATCGGAGGGAATAATGGCTTTGTGGGGGGACTTTGGAACAACTGAAAAATTATCTATAGACCCGTTAAAACAAAACAAAAAAAAAAGAAGGAAACTGAATCACACCCGTAGTCAGTCAATAACCAAGTGCCTTCTTCTTGCCCACGTTAGAGAGTTTTCTGGAAAAGAGGCCCCGTCTACTACTTCCCACCTTTTGCCAATTAGATTCCCATTCAGAAGCAAAAGATCTCTCTGTGGAGAGCAAATATGTAATTAAGATTTACTTTGGTTCAGTGGAAATATGCCTCCTTTGGAAAGAATTCCCCACGGCCAGGCTCAAAGTAGGCAAGGCTAGATATGGTGGATTTATCCGTAAATGCAGCCCAATTGAAGAAGCATGCCTTCAAAGCTACTAAAGATGGCGCTTATGTGATAGCCTTCCTGGCAGCCTTCTGCCGTTCACGTCAACCTTGAAAGTGGATTTACGTGAGAGAAAAGGAAAGTGCTGAGAATTCTTTTTTATTTTTTTATTTTTTGTCTTGGTCTAACATCCTCCCTCTGACCACATAATAGTCCAAAAACTCACACAAGCAGTTCCAGATGGAGAGGAGGAATGTCTAGCCAAAACAAGTTGTTCAGCTTATTAGCCTTGGGCGGAATAAGTTGCTCAGAATATCTGGCACGGCCACCCCATTTCACAAGGAGAGGCGGGCGGCTGCGCTTGCCTTTCCTGTCTCCCCACTGAGTTCTGAAAACAAATGCCCCGAATTCACTCTTCTCATAGAGCTGCTCACCATCAGCGGGCCTGGCAGACAGGTACCTTGCACAAATGGTCATTATTCTCCACTTTCACACGAAAAGAATTCCCTTTCAGAAACCTTTCCATGCCACCACCCATTTCTAGCCATCGGCCTCTGTTCTAAAGAACGCTCTTCGCCGTCTTTAGAGAAAGATCCTTTGGTAGGTGGAGAATCCCGAGGTCTTCATCACATCCACTTCACCTACAAAGTAATTTTACCTCCCGCAAGCCGGCCCACCAGAGCCCAGAGCCCAGAGCACAGTCACCTGCTAGCCCGAGCAGGAACGCTGTGGCAAATGGAGGAGGGAGAGGCTGGGGGAGATGGCAGCACACATGGCCCGGGCGCAGGCTGTTGGCATGCTCCTGGCTGCTTCCAACTTCCCCAGCCAGGCCGCCCGGGAAGCCTCACATGCTTTGGTTCCTACTGCATCTTGTTATTTTCCTTGAGAGCCTTCTCATCTGGGATCCAAGAGTGGGGAGGCAGAGACATGTGTTTCCATTTTGGAGACTACAATACATGTTGAAAATAAATGTTCCAGGAAACAAAGGCCAGGTCTTGCGCCACAAAGAGCCTCTGGTGCATCTGGCTCCTTCAGTGTGCTGGGCTCGATCAAACTGCACAAGACTGCACGGCCTGTCGACTGACTGCACCGGCTACTCAGGACGCCAGACGGGTGCCGCTGTATCTACGTCTGTGTGGAGTACGGGCTCGGGCAGAAAGCCAGTCGCCAAACCCATCAGAGCGCAAAGGCTCATCCCCATTCAAATCTGTGCATGAATGAACCGGGGGTTACCAGCTCTGGATTGAAATGCGTCTTGGCATGGCTCTCTTCCGTAAACAGTCTGTAGACTCAGGCATGGAGACTGGACGTAGGGGAGAGGAATGCAGCTCTGAGGGAAGGAAATGCATACCTGATGTGGAATTTTCAGTTCTACATGAAAGCAAGGAGGTCGACCAGCTGCATCATGTCATGAAGAAGGCTGTCAAAGACCCGCCACCGAAATGAAGGACGTGTGCTGAAATCATCTTTCGAGTTTCATTTGGGCTCCTCAGCCATGACAAAGGCTTCCCCAGTGGCTCCCAAACATGTCCTGGAAATGCTGCATGCACGTCAACCACATGTACTGTACCTCCTCAGTGCAGACGTGTTCTACCGCCCCAGTGCAGCCGCGCTCCATCACCTCAGTGCAGACGCGCTCCATCATCTCAGTGCTGATGTGCTCCCACCTCAGAGACACTGTCTTGACGTCACAAGGCATTAAATGTTCACACTACCACCACAGGTGATAATACGGTGCGGTGAATGTCCGCCTTTCCAGCCACACACTGGGCTCTGCAGTATACCTTACGCCCTTGACTGATGTCGGCATATGGTTCTCAGAGATTCAAATAAATACAACCGAAATTCACAGGCGTAACTTACTCAAGAATCCCACCGTGACTCGGTGGAGCCAGGATTTGGAGTTGCACTCCCAATTGCCATGATTTCCCTAGTCTGAGGACGACGGAAAGGGGGCTCAGCTAAACAATTCTGTTGGTTTTCTGCACACCTGGTGTTGAATACCACTAACAACACACATTCATGGCTCATCCCCGCTCACTCCTTCACCCAAGGAGTGTCCTGAAACTGTATTCCATGCAATCGCCTCTGGTCATTCTGACTGTCTTGCCCTATTTGCATTTTTCTTGGTAAATAAGTTCCATTGGTGGTTGGATGGTTGATAACAGTTTGGGTTGTGGCCAAGGTGTGTTATACAGATGAACGGCGTAGAACAGTTTTAAGACAAGTGTAATTCTGGGTAGAAAGGTTTAAAAAGTGAGCCTATGGTTTCAGCCACGTCTTCACCCGTGCTAAGCTACCTACTATAATCGATAACTCAGAATGGAGCTCTAAACCAGTTATAGCAGCCACTTGTTCCTCTACAGGCAGAGGAGTATGAACTTGCCTTTTTCTTTTGGTGTCAGTCCTGGGGCTTGAACTCGGGGCCTTGGGTGCTGTCCCTGAGTTTTGTCATTCTAGGGTAGCACAGTATGACTTGAGGCACAAGTCCACTTCTGGCTTTTTGGTGGTTAGTGGGAGATAGGAGCCACATAAACTTTACCGTGTAATCTGGCTTCAAACCATCATCCTCGGAACTCAGCCCCCTGAGTAGCTAGGATTTCAAGTGTGGTCCACGGGTGCCTGGCTCAAACTTCTTTTTTTTTCATCTCCTAAAGCACATTGCCTGTCTGTAAATCAGCTGCACTTTGAATCTTTCCAGGGCAAGATGGACACAAGGAGTCCAAGCAACTCTGCATTCAAGGCAAAGGCTTCTGGAGGGCAGGTCTTGGATTTGCAGGAGACTCGGAGCCTGAGGGGTCTGAGTAGCCCAGCTCAGCTCTGTGCTCAGCGCCCGACCTTCAGCTTCCTCAGCCAGCTTAGCCATCACCGCAGGTTAACGGTTGACTGTGGGACACATAGAGCCTTTCTGGTGCGTGCAGATTTTTTTTTTATTACAGTGGTGCAGATGACTTAAAAACCAACAAACCTGTTTGTTGCTCTCTGGGAAAAGAGCCATGGAAAGGCTGTTTCCATTCACTATGAAATGTGTGAATGGAAGGAGTGGTTACTGCTCTCGGGGACTGCTCCGTGGTCATTCACACATGGTTTTCATTTACGGGAAGGTGGTGGAAATTCATATAAGCTATTGATTCTGACAATGAATATTAGGGCATCTTTAGTGAACCTCTGGAGGTAGAATCCAAAATGAAGTTGACACAATTATAAAAGGTTCTCCTCATCCCTTACTCCCTCTTCAAATAGCTTCCCTGACTTTATTGATGTTTTTATGCCTAGAAATGAAGAAATCAAAAATGGATTCAACTATTGCATATATTTCAGTCTCTTTCATGGTATCTGTAACATTCCTCCGGGTTTGCTCTTTTCCCTTAAAAAATGTTTTTCAGCTTCTCCTTCTATTTATGTTGTTCCTGTGACAATTCTTTTTTTGGGTAAGACTGTATCAAGAGATCAAATACCTAATATTTAATGCAGAGGTTATACAAGTGTTATTGCTGTGTTTACCAAATGATATTCTTTCTTCCTGTTAAAGTCAAGGTTGGTTTTTTTTTTTTGGTGGGTCATGGGGCTTGAACTCTGGGCCTGGGCTCTGTCCCTGAGCTCTTCAGCTCAAGGCTACCACCCTACCCTTCAGCCAAGCCCCACTTCCACTCAAGATTATTTTTTTTCATAAACATGAATTGGTTTCAGTGCACAATTCAATGGTGATTTTCAAAATGTAGGCCTTAAATTCTAGAATATATATGTAACTCCAAGAAGAATGTATTATTTGAACTACTTTAATTAAAACTTCAAAGGCCTCTGTGACTCAGATTTTGACATTCATTCTCAATTTCTTTCCCACTTGATTTTCAATAAATAAAAAAAGGTCAGTGGGAGGGGAAATATTTTTCACTAAATCATGCTAAAACAACTAGAAGTTCTAGTTATAAAACAAAAAAGAAATCCAGTCTAACCTCAAATGAACCACTATCCCAAATTACTCTGAGATAGACCATAATCCTACATCTAACAGCTAAAATCACAGAGATGGTAGAAAACTATCTTCATCAAATAACAGCTTCAAAATAACAGAGAAGTCTAAAACAGGACAAATAGAGCACTGACTGATCAAAAAATATATTCTGGATTTCAGTAAAAGCAACATCTTCTCCTCCCTTAAAAATACAGCTATGGAGATGCAGAGCCTTGCACAGCCTGGAGTCTGCACAAAAAATAAGTAAGGCATAGGACTTCTTTCTAGATGGCAGGAAGATGCTTAACACAACAATCCGCACAACCAATCCGCAATGAACAAGATGTGGCAAATGGAAACCTACGAATGTTCAGTAAGCCCATGAAAAATTAGCGAGAGTTAATACCTAGCAGGAAAATGAAAACTAAAAGCACAGGGGGTGCCACCACGCACGCGTGATATAGCTAACTGTAAATGAGGTGAGGATGTGAAGGCCGGGTGTCTCACATGCTGTTCAGGAATGCAAAATGATCGCTGGAAGATGACTACGTCATTGTAGGTTTTTTAAATATTTGTAATGTGAAGCATTTCTGTTTTGCAAATGATGCTTTAATAGACAGGAGATCTACCTTTAAAAGTACGGGAAGAAAATACATAGTATTACAATATGCTCGGTACATATACCTTAGCTCAGAAACCACAGTTTTAAAGACTGGAATCACTCTACTGGCTACATACCCCAAATTGTTCATGTGTTCATGCATCATTATTTATAATAGAAAAAATCCCTAACATGTCTTCAGTTGGTAGTGTTGGACCAATTCTCCATTGTTTTTATCATTGAACATGTGGTGCATCTTTATTTAATGATTTGGAACAATTTCCATGACGAATTGAGAAGCAGGAAAGGCTGCTGGAGAGTGAACGTGTGTAGCAGTCTCACATGCCCTCCCTCCCTCCCTCCCTCCTGCCCTCTCTCCCTCCCTCCCTCCCTCACCAAGTCCAGCCATGGGAAGCCAAGAAAGCTGCAAGTAACACGTACTATTGAACACACAGTTGAGACAGAACTAGGCTATTGTAGTTTTCCATTTTTTGGGGTATAATTTGGAATTATAATAATAATTGAATAATAAACATGTTTTTGGAATTGTTCTTAAAGGATGATTAAACATATTTAAAATAACGACTCTCTTTTCCCGGTAATTCTATTCTATGAATAAACCTTAGGTATTCAGAGTTGCGACCACCGATGTACCTGCAAAGCGGATATTTGTTTATAATTTTGACTATTAGAGACCACTGGAAATGCATAATGATCTGATCAGTTTTACCATATCCATGTAAACCCTGTGCTCGCCGCCTGGCCTGGTGGCGCCCATCTGAGATCCCCACATATAGGACATGAGGGCAGGACAGTCAGCAGAGTCAAGAGTTCAAGGCCAGTCTAGGGCCACACAGCGGTACTCTAGCTTACAGCTGCATAGAGTGTTTGTTAAGATACAAGTATAGTATAGATCAGTTTACAGGATAGGACTGAAACTTTATGAAAAGAATGCATGTACACAAACAAGAAAAACTATTGGAAGATTTAGCGACTTTCTTTTATTTTCTTTTTGTGGGTCATGGGACTTGAACTCTGGGCCTGGGCGCTGTCTCTGAGCTCTTCAGCTGTGTGCATGTGTTGTCTAATAAACACAACCCGTGTATTTCATGTGGAGAGAGAGCTGGCTAATATTTCTCTTGTCCTGTCTTCCCAGCCATAGTTGTTTGTGTTTATGGGGTAGTTCTTTCTAGGGTGCCTGCACCCGGCGTTTCATAAGAAATGCCTTTGTTTGCGAGGGGAATTAAAGACATGCACACTCGGAGAGAGAAGGACCCTCTGAGAATACCGCACCCGCCTGTCCTTCCCTGCCACCCCTCTTTTTAATGCTTGGGGAGATGGAGATTTAATTGCACGCAGTGGAATGCAGTTGTCCTCTGATGAGGCGTGAGGTGCAGAGTCTCTTGGCTGCATGGACGCCAGAGTTAGAAGCCTTCTGAGGAACAGTACTTCACAAGGTGGACTCTGACCTCGGGCATCAGAACCCGAGGGGGCCTGGAGCCCGCCATGACGCAAGGCGCTGGGGCCAGCCGTGCTACGTTAACTAGAGGAGGAGAGAAGATATCGAGAGGACAATGAAACAAGGAAGAGAAAAGAGCCCATCAGAAGGCTGGAGGCTCGGGATTGGGGGACAGGGCCGCGAGCTCGGTGAATTTCACCCACATATAAACCTCTCCAGGCGGTAAACCCTACAGGATGTACAACACAGCTTTCACAAATCAACATTTTCCAGGTACGTGAAAGATCCATTTGGAGTCCAGACGTTCCAGTTCAATACCTTTTCCCTCCGTAACCCTACCCAGCAGAAGATATTTTACTTCATGAATTATAAAATGACAAGAAACATTTCTGGATTGGTTGTGGACTCAATCCCACAACAGGTTCAAGAGTTCATGAGCGGCTAATACCCAAATTTATCACGCTCTGGGTTACCACACCAGCAGCATTATTAAATAATAGACACTTTAAATTATTGAAGGGGAGTAACAACAGGTAAGAGCATGGTATTTTAAAGTGCTCTCCTGTTTCCTAAAATGCCCCAGCACTGGTGAAATAGCCCACCAAGTAGTAAAGAACGGGCCGGTGCAGCTTTAATATTAGCAGATAGCTCCTTGACATAGTTTGTTGTAAACAGATGTTTTCTACACTGTTTCTTCCAAATGCACTAACCCTAACACAACACTTCTTGGGTACTTATTCTGAGTCAGGCCCCAAAGAAACATTCTAGAACTGCGAGCTTGGAGCGTCTCTGTGTAGGAATCCTCATTCACACGAATGAGTCAGAAGTCAGACGATGGGAATTCCCTGGCCAAGGGCGAGGCTTTAGCGCCTGGACAGAGGCTGGGAAGACGGCAGGAGAGGCTTCAGCCTGAGCACAGTAGGCCGAGGAAAGTGATGTTTTGGCGGCCGACAGAACCTCTCCTACTAGTTGGCAGCAGAAAGTACAGATGCCCATTATCAATAAATCAGGACAAAAACTATAATCGGGAGCAACGTCAAAGAATGAGACGGTCAAGGTGTGAGCGCACATACACACACATACACACGCACACACACACACACACACACACACACACACACGCAAGAAAGAGAGTCACTGCCCAGAAAAGCACTGAGGAATCTCCAAGCCTGTCAAGAAACCGCCGCCTTCCTCCCTGGCCAGAGCAGGGAAAAGTAATTTCAGACATGCCTCTGGCCTCTAGGCAAACTCCAGGTCATTCTTCGAGCTGTTTCCATCTCTGCTTCATCCCCGTGCCAGACAGAGCCTTTCCGTGATGAGCAAGGCCTTCTGATGGATATTGACCAAGTACCTATGCTTCCCCCCCTGCCACTTTCATCACCATTCAATTTGCTTAAATAAAATGTCCAATGAAAAATGACTTCCCCGACCCCATCTGCGCGGCATCTCTCCTCTCCCGCTACTTCTGGCGTCCCTCCGGAGTGATTGTGCACTGTACACGCAAGTCTCCATCCACCGCATCTCATATGCAAGTCTTAAATTTTTAAAGCTGGCCGGGCGGCGTGTGGACGCCTCGGCCAGGGAGCGGGCTGTCCATTTGTGACTGCAGAGCCGACGCTCTGAAGGGAACTCGTCACCACATCCATCCATCTCCCCTGCATTCCCTGTCTCCCTCCCCTCCCCGCCGTCCACCAGACAGTAATGTGCTCAGATCAAATATTCTCTATAAATTGAGAGAGCATTTAGCTGATTTATGGGGCTTTTAGCTATTATATACTTACCTATTCAATAAAAGTAAGTATGCCCATCTCATGACACACATATGCTACCTTCACAAGATGAGATCTTCCCTGGAAGGGATTCAGGCATCAAACTGTAATGAGATTTCTTGTAGCTAATACATCACTTAAGAGCAACCTGACATCCTGAATCATCCATTTCTGTATGTCTTCCTTCTTTCTCTCCCTCCCTTCCTTTCTTCCCCTCCCTCTTCTGTTTTCTTCCTCATACCTTTTATTCTTCCTCCCATGCTATCTGTTACCATCAACAGATTCACACACAGAGCATTCTAAGTTATTAGCCTATTGTTCTGAGACGATTGATTAACTATTTGGTGTGGCACTTGAGCATGGAGAAGGAACTTGAACTTGGTCTTTGAGTCCACTTGGCTAAATTCCGGCAGAGGAAACGATGTCTATTGCCTTTGTCCCAAGCCCTGGGAAAGCCTGGCGGGGAGGGGTGGGGGGGGATTCATCATACCTTATTTTTAAGTATCAATCAACAGTGAACAGGCAGTTAGCACGTATTCTCTCTGCAGTGTACTTCAAGCTGTATGGGTCACTGGGACCCCGCTTTCTCTGCGTGGCTCCCCGTGACTGAACTGGGAGACGTGGCATCGGGCAGAGGGTTTGGCCCAGTCCCTCCTCGGGCTTAGACCCAGAGGATGTATCACAGGCCAGGCTGAATCACCCCCCCCACACACACACACATACACACCTCACCGCGGTGCTTTCTCCACGCTGACCAGAACCTTTGGTGCTGGCCACGGGAGGCTCCTGACCTGAGGCTCTGTCTCCTCACAGATGCAGGTTCAGATCCCACCCAGGACACAGCCGGCCACTGCCTGGCCACGCCGTGGGTGTGGACATCCAGGCTGGGCTAACCACCCCGTCCATGCACCCACACCCCCACAGGCCTGAGAAGGTGCCACCAGGCCCCAGCTCGGGCAGCCTGGATGCGCTGGAACCCACGGCCCCCCGAGTTCTGCTTTCCCCGAGGGCTGGGAGCTGTCAGCCATCCATCACGGGTATACACCAGCCACCATGAAGGCGGAGGTGGGGTTCGCAATGGCAGGAGGAAGGCTGCCTCTCCAGATGAACTCAGAAGGGAGTCTGAGCAGCCACAGGCCACTGCACGCAGAGCAAACCGCAAGAAGCCGGGACCAAGAGGAGCTGCAAATTCACACAGGGCCGGTTAGCGACAGAACCCCAGCAAGCAAGGTTCTCCATGGATGGCTGCTGTCATCCGGGTCGGCCAGCGAGGGGACACAAAGGAAAAGGGGCCCAGGGGAGGTCTGGTTTCCCAGTGAGAAACAATCATAAAAGGGAATATCTCCACTACAGAGAATTAATTGAGTATAGATATTTTCTTAACTTGAATTTAATAAATTTTTTATGGAAAACAATTTATCATCTGAGCTCATCTAAGATAATTTATTTACATTTAATGTCCTTATAAAGAGCTTAACTTAAGGTACTATTAAACCAGAAACATTGTAATGTGAGAGGACATAAAAATGTGGAAGACACTAAGTGTATAAGATACAATTTCTCTTGATTGATTTTTCCTAGGTTATCTATTAGATAATAAGCCTCTTACACAATTAGTGCTAAAAAAAAAAGGCAGAGGGTTTTCTTATTGCCTGATGAATAATATTATATTAGACACTGTGGGCGAAACAAAAAGGATTAAGGTCCCGAAGGAACTTGGAATCCAGTGGGGTAATTACAAGCTGCCAAACAGGTGGAATGGGCAAGGAATACCCAGGCCTGAAACGGGCCTGCGGCTTCCACAGTCACAGGTCTCGGCAGGGGGAATTGTTTGGAAGAGGTCTAAAAGGAGAAGAGGGAAATGCATTTTGTGGGCCAGTAACTATAGAAGCTTCAGGAGACTATGAAGGAGGTTAATGTAACCGCTGAAGGGGGTATGAGAACAGAACTCAGATTTACGTGTGTGTAAATTTACAAGGTGAGCGGTCCTCGGGCGGTTGACAGGTGCCTGTTCCCAATGGCCGCTCGTTTTTAGCTTCATGAGTTGAATTTATCTGCTCTTGAAGCACAGGGGTGTCCGGTTAAATACTTATCTTCATTAGTGTATCGGATATACCAGCATAGAATGTACCAGGCTTGGGAGGGAGTAATCTGATTCAGCGATGCTCCTTAGCTCGAAAAGAAAACTGAATGACTGAAAAAGGAAAGAAAAGTTTTCTGGAAATCAGAACAAAGTTTGGAGGTAACAGCTTTTTATTTTTTTTTGATGGGTCTGATATATTATTTCTCTCTTATTCATCTGCCTCTTGTTTTTTTCTTACATAGAACTTGATGGACATAATTAACATGTACTCCTCTTTAAAAGATACACACACACACACACACACACACACACATCTATATATTTTTTTCCAAGATGACCTTAGCTTCAGGATTTTTCCCTGGCCTTAGGAATCCCGTAGAATGTTAAGCAAAGCAATTTTGATTCTTTTCCTTCACAATTAGAAAACAACAATAACAACCCTGCGCCTTAGACTCAGCATTCTGATTGTAGTCATCCAGCACCCGTGATCTCGGAGGAAACCCTCTGTCCACAGCACCCTGCAGCCCGGCCCCCGCAAAGCCCACGGTACTTCTGACCCAGGGAAGTGGAAGGCAGGTGGAAAGCCTCAAAGTTATCTGGGCCCTGAGGCCGCAGAGCCCGGGGGCACCGGAAGAATCGCCGGGAGAGGAAGCACTGAGTTGCTACCCAGGTCATGAGTTCGAGCCTCAGGACTGACCAAAAAGAGAAAGAAAGAAAAGGATTTTAAAGCTGCAAAGACATTGGAACAGGCAGTGCGGCCAGCTCCTGGGAGTGAAATCTTTTGCCTTCGTAGCAACTTTTAGCCCACAATAACCATCATCCGTTTACAGCAAGCAGATTCATTGCATTCACTCTGTTCCTGCAAGCCCCACATTAAGCTAATATTATCTATTTCCCAAGTGGAAAGAGTCCCTTCCAGCACTATCAATTATTAATTCCTTGCTTGCAGCTAATGTTTTCTTTGAATTATTTAAATGCATCTTCATTTATCAATAAACATAAAATGTTAAACAAAGAATACTGATGAAGAGCATTATTTAAGCCATAACATTTTATGAGATTATTTCAAGCGCCTATTCTGATTTATTAACACAATATATTTTATAATTATTTTTCCATTTCTAAAAAAAAATTATTCTGAGAATTATCTAGAGGTTTGCAGATTTTTGTGAGTATGCCAACTTCTCCTGGCATAATTTTGACAAGTTTCTATTAAAATATCCATGGGTGCATGTATGTATCGTGTCTCTGCGCACGAATGTATTTGTGTGTGCACGTAGACATAGACACGTGGTACGTACACACAAGTGGCATGTGTAAATATACATGAGTACATTTACTACACAAAAAGTGTTCATTGTCCATGAAATTTCTCTTAAAATTTTAAAGAGACCATTAAAAGTTTAAACTTCCCGGTATGAATTCTGAACCTCTATACTCTGAAAAATTGTATTTACAGTGCATTTACAAATGTACACACACATGAATTAGGTAAGCTGTGCCATTTATCCTTAAATATTAAGCCTTAAAATAAATGAACACCGCAACCATTTCATGTGTGGTGGGGTTCTGCTGAGCAATTTGTACCCCCACACACACAAATCAATCCTCCTTATAGACTTTTTTTAATTTTTATTTTTTGCTTTCCTGATCTGGAACCAAAAGAAAATATGAGTATTTGAAAAGTCCATGTTCTATAGGAATATATGGATTATTGTCGCCTTCCAAAATAGAAAGAAACTGAGAACGCTGATATAAACAAGCTGAAGAGACCAGAGAAGCCCAACTTTCCTGAACCCTTGTCAGATAGAGAATAAACAAATAAGGCTCTGAGGTGACGGGAGCCTGCCACGGAGGTCTTGTGAGAGTGGCAGGGAACAGGACAAGTCCGAAAATCCTTCCTGGCCCCCCACCCTCTCCTCTGTTCACACAGACACCTCATCCTCCCACTCCCCCACTCGTGGGTCCATGGGCTTGGAACCGTCTTTGGGAGAGAAATAGAAAAGCCTGGTATACCTGCCCACGGGTTCTCACTTCAATCCACACACTCCAAAAGGGGTCTCGAGGGAGACTCGGTGTTGACTGCCTTATTAGAAACACCAACACACTTGAAAATTAGGAGCACATAGACCCAAGGGAGCCTCTCTCTCTGCCCCAAAGTCTATGAAAATTTACCTGAATTAGGAGAAGGCGGGGCGTGATAGCCACACTTTTAACTACTCTGTCATTTGTAATCACAGGGCTCGGAGGCATTTATTATCATTCAGACGGAAAGGTCAGGAGTTTGGATACGCAACGGCATAAAACAGGAAGGGTTCCTTTCAAGTATATGCAAATAAAAGGGAAGACATGCTTTTCCAGAAAACAGAACGTTCATGGTAACGTTATTCGACTGGGCTGCAAAGCATTGGATGAATTATACGAAGGCAACACTGTAATTACAAGAAATAAAAGTAGCTGTGTACATTATAAACAATCATATTAGGGAAATAATTACGTAGATGACGACTGATGAGCCAGGTAAGGAGGAAAAGATTGAAAGAGTTTTGCTGTCTGCAATGTGACAAATGTCGCAGTAGACATGTGCTCAGAAATTAAGCAAGACACAGAAATTGGGGGACGAGGGGAGAGGAGAAAAGTGATCGGGAGGCGGTCAGGGAAACTCTGCTGAAATCGCCAGCACCTTGCAGCCTGGGAGGAGTGAGTTGCTGGTGCCAGCTGAGCTCAGGTGGCATTGGGCTTGGGGGTTCGGTGACCAGGCCACCACACAATGAGCAGGGGAGCCAAGGCCCGAACCACCCAAGGCCCGAAACTCCCGAGCTGCGCCTGCACAGCCAGTCCTCAGAACACACCTGCAGGCCCGGCCAGGATGGCTTCCTGGAAGAACATGTCCCCACAGAATTGCCGAGTGGCTCAGAGGGTCCAGGGCCCAGTGGTACCCTCCGGCCTTGGGAAGGAACTGTGGTAGAAAGCAGCTTCCCAGTGGCGGTTCCACCCTGGGGTGACGTTCTGATTGAAGCCCCTATTCCGAACATCACATTAGCTCCCCGGATTAACATCACCGCGGTGAATGAATTAATAATGGCCTGCCACCTCACCGCCCTTTCCCCGCCCAACACTCCACCTTGATCTGAAGAGGATCCAGGACGTGGATGATCACAAACAGAAAGGATTGATTCCTGGCTTATGGGAAGACAGCGCCTCTTCCCAGAAGCCTGGCCCCCCGCCCACCACTGCTGCAGGAGATGGACGGGTCTCTGGCAGCCACTCAAATGCATCTACCGCCTGCTCCCGGCTGCCAACCACTGGCCTGAGGGTGACGATCTCAAGGGCAGCTCGAGTGAGTGCTTCACGGACACGAGCTGTCCACCACCCTGGAATCACCAGCCGATGCCCCGGCAGGTCTGGGCTAGCTACGGCATGACCTGATCCCTCCACACCCCACAGCTCCTTCCCGTGCTCTCTTTAGGCACTGCATCCCGGGCCCACGCCTCTCTTCAGCATGTGCGTATCCGCTAAACCAACTCTGCCTTTTCCCTGGAGTTGCTTCTTCCACCTCCACTGTCCGGCTCCCTGTGGAGATGTGCTAGCCTTGGGTCCTGTCCGTGGGGACTAAAGCCTCCTGCTGCAGCAAGCCTTGCCCCCAGCCCACCTTCCACAGGCTGGCTCTGGCACAAAACTTCCACCTCCACCTAGAATTAGCTCGTGGTAGCTGTTCTGTACAAGCAATGCTGCTTTTAATTGTGTTTCTCCAAGTGCTGGCACATTCCCCCCTCACTGACATTTGATCCAGAGGCAATCAAGCGAGTCCAGTGAGAGCCTCAGAAGCCCCAACCCAAGCTCCGAGCGCTGAGATCCCGGCTGTCTACCTCCAGTCACTTGTGGCTTTCGAATGAAACGGCTCCTATTTCTCCCCTGGAAGTTGTGGATGGAAGGGGCCTGGAAGTGGCCGTGTTTTACACACGCCACATGAGCGTGGACACACGGCCATTCACGTGGACAAATCCTTCTTCAAATGAGGCGTGGAGGCAGGCAAAGTGACCTCTGAGCCTCGTGTGGGGGCCTCGTTAGTCTCCAGTGCTAACACAGAGCTCTGCACACTAGGGTGTGCAGTATTCAGATGAACTTGGGCTGTCACAGGCCTCCAACAGTCGACTTGGAAAATGGGTAGGACAACTGACAAGAGAGAAAGCCGGAAGAGCAGCCTGGCTGCCCGTCTACGCTGGTCTCCTCCCCTGGCGACTGGTGAGACGGATCGCCATCCATTACCGATTTAAATACAGCACGAAAGACAGCTTCCAAAAGCACAGCAAAGATGGCAGTAGGGCATCTGTGCCTGCATGCTATGCCGTGGGAGAATGTCTACCTGTAGTTCTGGCTGTGATGATTGAACGACTGAGTCTCGTTTTTGTTCCTGCATTCATTTTTAGTCCCACATCTGCTTCACGCGGTGCTTTTGGGGAGCTCGTGGAAAACTTGATTCTATAGTACTTGGAACATGCAAATATGGCCACTGTTTCACCTGTAAGAATGTAGATGACCATTTGGCCAAAACATTAGAACCAAATACAATCATATTGGTTATTACCATCACTTGTGGGGGTGCAAAAGTATATTTAATTTCTGATACAGAAGTATAGGCTTGCTAAAACAGGAAGGGAGGAAGGGAGGAAGGGTGGAAGGGAGGAAGGGGGGAAGGAAGAGAGGGAGGGAAGAAGGAAGGATATTAGCAGGTATTTCCACAGTAAGGGCTGCTGCTTACATCAATTTACAAATTCTTCTAGTGATTTGCATTTATATTTATTTTATACCTAGTGTCAATTGGTGAGAGTAAGAAAGATGAAGCCGGCGCCAAGCGACTTTCAGAAGGTTTCAAAGCCCGTCAAGCCCTTCCTCATCCTTGGCTCAAGTTTTCTATTTGCTCCTCGCCCAGGCATGGGCTTGGTTGACAGGAGTAACCCAGTGTCAGGTTCTAGAAAGAAGTCGATCTTTCAGCTGTACCTGGGAAAAAGTGCCATTCTGAGCAGAGCGGGAGAACAGCCAACATTTAACCTACGCAGCTATTAAGTTCTTATAGCATAAGCCTCTGAGGTTGGGTGACACCTGGAAAAGCTGACCTATGTACTGTGGAACGCACCCGGAGAAACACCTACAGAAAATGATGTCAGGAAAGCGGGACCATTTGCCCGTCTCCTCACGCTGCAATCTTCCACACGTACCTAACCACACAGAACTGTCATGAAAGGTTACTTTTCCTCCCTAAAATCCTACCGCCACCGGGGACCTTAGGTCAATTTCCTCACAGGGACCGTAAGGAATCGTCACTGGACTCTGATCCTTAACTCCTCTGGCACGTTCTCTCCCCGTCTGTTCTTCAAGTCTGCCCATGACATGAGGAAACAGTCCCGCTCCCTGAGAGCAGAAGGGATATATTTATAAAATCTCCAGGACTTTGGCTTCTCAAGAGACATCCCTCTCCCCTTTGGAGAGATCTCCCTGAGTTGCACCCCAGGAGACGAGTTCCTGCTTTTGTTTCTCATTTCCAGATGCGTCCCTTGGTAACATATTGGTTTTAATGTCACGAGTATAGACTTCTTGCTTCTACTGACTCTAGGTCTAGTTATTGTAGCTACTCCCTGAAATATTTGCCCCTTAAGACTCTTTTCCTGTTGGGAAATTATAGCTATAAACGGATTAAGGGAAACCACCCTCTCTTTTCTTAAGGATAGGCTTAGTTATTACTTGGGAAACAATGCGATTACACAAGATTAGTAAGATTAATCAATGCTTTACAAGGTTAGTGGGCTTTCCTAAATTAGATAGTACCTTAGCTACTTCCTCATTCTGAGCACTGCCTGGCTGATTTGACTGCCGTGTTCTTTTTTCCTGAGAAAATCTGATTCTTATGGCTAAGTAGGTATTCTCCTTCTCTCACTTGTGAAGGGTGGAAAATTGTTCTTAACTCTGTCCTGGAAGATTTGGTGATACAGTCATTTGGTCAAAAGAATAGAGCCTACTACCCAGCTCTCTCGGCTTTCTTTTCCTAAAGCCATAGGAGTCAAAGTCACAATGGAAGCCCGTGCTCGGCTTCCTGGAGGGGCAGTTTCCTGTAGCACTTGGGTCTGAACTCAGAGGCTCTGTTGGCACTTACAGCCAGGTACAGTTCCACTTGAGCACATTTCCTTACTTATTTTCTTGACAGGATCTCAATTTGTTCCCTCCCTAGAGCAGTTCTTGATGTTTGATCACCCTACCTGGGTCTCCGAATTAGCTGGGATTGCAGTGGTATGGCTGCACGCCTGAATAATCGCTTACCATGGGGCCTCACTCACTTTTTGCCTGGGCCATACTCCTGACGTACACCACCTAACTAGATAGAATTACAGGCATGTGCCACTGTGCACAGCCTAAATGACAGATTCTTGGACCTCATCGTTATGGTGTAAAAGATTTGCCACTAGTGAGGACGTTTTTAAAACAAGCATATGAACTCACTGCATAAATCAAATAATAACTTAACCCACAGCCCCATTGTTGGTGTATCTTATAGGTGATGCCAGGATGGAGAAAGATGCCCGTCAAGACCACAGATTCATGAATCTTAGGTATGAGGAGCATGCACGTTGATCATGCCAGTGACAGTTTGCACATGAAGTGGCTGATTCGACACAGCAAAGATTGTGTGTGTGTGCCTGTGTGCGTGCATGTACAATTTAACACTCCTTCAAAACAGAAATGTTCTCGAAAATCAACATGATCATGTGTGTGTGAGAGTGAGAGAGAGGCAAAGAGGGAGAAAGGGAGGGAGGAGAGAGAGAGAGAGAGAGAGAGAGAGAGAGAGAGAGAGAGAGAGAGAGAGAGAGAGAGAGAGAGAGAGAGAACACACCTATAGGGTGCTGGACACTGGATTATTTTTAAGGAAAAAACAACCCTGTTTAATCAAAGATTTAGGCAGCTTGGAGCAAAAAGAACAGCCAGATTCAATTTTTCCTCATTCCTACTCTTCTCATCAGCAATAAAGATTTTTAAAAATAAATTAAAGAATGATATTAGGAGGTAATTATATCAACCGATGTTACCATGGTGCAGGAAGCAATAAACTACCCTCACAAAATTTCTATGTCGGTTTGTAAAATTCTATTTGCCTTTATTAACAAATGCTCAAGGCTAATTTCTCAGCCGGGATCATAATTTCATCCATCCCTCATGCTGGACCTCAGCCGGGCGGCATCCGGGGGCTGGGGAACTTTGCAGCACAGGAGGCTGCTAACAGCAGCGTGTTGATCGGGCACCGCTGTCAAGTCACCCAAAAAGTGCATTGCAGCAACCTTCGTCAAGTTGATTAAAGAGCATTCCTCGGCGTGAGGCATCTGTGCTGAAACTTACTGTAGCAGCGCGCTCACAAAATTGCGTGGACAAATTTGGTTAGTATCAACTTCTGGGAATAGTTTCTGGCTGATTGACCTAGGGACCCTATCTTTAAATATTGGCATTGTATGGATTAACCCAAATCCAGGAGAATGTCAGATATGAAGGCACATAATTGCAGGTTAATTGGAAGATAAAGATGCTCTAATCTAATGTTGCACATGGGGAAATAATGATGGTATTAACTTATTAGCCTGGCCGGAGGAAATAATCTTATTATCATAAAGAGGACCAAGGTAGCGTGGTCTTTGTGTGAGTGAGTCTGTAACAAAAGATCGGGCTCTGGCTCAGAATGATAGTCTTGTTTCTTGTTGCCTCTCCCTCCCTGTCGGCAGCCACGGAGCAGTGGGCTCTCTGAATTGAGATCTCAGGGAAATGAATTTTCTTATTTTTAGGAAAATACAAAGAACGGCAGTATACTATGTAATAGCTCGCTTCCCCACCCAGGTTCATGAGGCAAAGCATAGACTGCCCACTTCTATGAGTAGAATGTGGGCTGATTTCACATATTCTTTGGCTCATAAACTACCAGTTTCTGGTTTGGGGGTGGGGAATACAAAACAGAATCTCTTCAAGTGCAAGGAAGAGGTTTGGCATTTGAAGTGATATACTAGGTTTTTGTTTTATGTTGGTACAGGGGCTTGAACTCAAGTCTTGGACACTGGTTCCTCAGATTTTTTTCTTTGCTCAAGGCTGGTGCTCTACCACTCGAGTCACAATTCCACTCTCAGGTTTTTGCTTGTTAAAGACAAGAGGCTCAAAGACTTTCCTTCTAAGCGCTGGCTTCGAACCTTGATCCTCAGGTCTCAGCCTCCTGAAAAGCTGGGATTACAGGCGTGAGCCAACAACACCTAGTGAGATCCTTTACTAGGTTCTTAATGTTTAATTTCAGAAAGCGACGCTGCAAGACTCACAGTTGCATAATGTTATTGGAGTGGGCTCAAAGGCAGATCTGCACATTTCCTTAGAACTTTTCAAGTATGAGGGGCGTTGAGGCATGAGGGGTTATTTAATATCAAGCATCTTTATCGACAAAGCAAGTAGGCTTGGAGGGATTCATTTAATTCCCTCAAGCCATGCAAATAGCAAGCAAGGGAAAGAGAGGGAGCAATCTTCCTCAGCAGGTGTGCTTTTCTCTTGTGATTGTGACTTGGGTATGGGGGGGGGGATTTTCTAAGGCAGCTAGTACTTGCTATCGTGCTTAGTACCTCCTCAGCCCTCCACACTGCGCAGGGCTCGGGCACCGCCACCCTCCTGTGAAGGGAGGGGCTGGCAGGCGGTAGAGGCCTTGACTCCCCACAAGGGACAAAGGGAAGCAACACCACTTCCAGAGGCGGAGAGACACGGTGCTCGAACCAAGAAGCAAAATGGGGAAGGCTGATCCTGTTTAGGAACAAACTCAAGATGGAACCCAGGTAAATGTCAAAATTAATTTCCTTCTATCTGGCCTGGAGTCACTCACACGCGCCAAGAAAAATAGATGATAGATAGATAGATAGATAGATAGATAGATAGATAGATAGATAGGAGAGGTGGCCACTTATTTATATCTATCTGTCTGCCTATCTATCTATCTATCTATCTATCTATCTATCTATCTATCTATCTATCTATCTGTACCGCTCTCTATACGTCTTATCCCATCACATGGGAATGCACAAGAGTCATCTATGCGGGATTCCATTCACTGAAGCTCAAAACCTGGCCGTGTCTCCTGGTCAGATTTTCAGTGTTGAAGTGAATTTTGAAGGGCTTTCGCATATTCAATACTGGGGAAGCAGCCAGAAGAAGAGAAGGAGAGCTACTCAGGCCACTATTTGGTTGGGACCACGAGCCCAGCCTCTGCTGTCAGCTCCCTGGAGTTATGTGGGTAAGCAGCTGTGCTAAAGAGGGAGCTGGGGATTTGGCTGGCTGAGCCCCAGCGGGCCAGCGTAGGCCAGGCTGGGCCCTGCGGCCCCCAGCGGCTCTGGCCGGCCCAGGATGTGAAGGCAGCATCACGCCCCACAGTGTTTTCTTTCTCCCACTCTCACATCATGTGTTTGTATAGATCGTTCCTTTTTTTTTTTTTATTTTACAGAAAACCAGAGGCCCTGCTTACATAGTACACCCAATGAAACAGCTACATTTTAATTAAATTTGCACAGCTTTTATTGCACCCGTGGGCAGCCTTCACCAGTACCCAGAGAAACCCAAGAGCTATCAGATGTACTTCACATGTAATTAATCTCTAATGCTCGATTTTGTGAGATATGTAGTAATGCTGTCTGGATAGAAATGAGAGCTTCGGAGAAGAGCCATATTAAAGATGAAGAGAGAAAATCTTTTGGAAGAATTGGTTTTCAGGAGAGTAACTAAGTGTGAACTTTATTAAAAGGAAAAGAAATAATGGGAATATTGTGCATTAAGTAAAAAATCTTGACATCTCCAATTTTTCAGTTTCTTTTATTTTGCCCCAGACAAATGTTTCAAGGTTTGTTTTTATAATGTACACCATGTGTGATGTTACATTTCTCACTCCATAGATTTAATATTTAAGCAAGGGGGAGACGATTTGTTGCGTCGAAGAACGGAAAAACAACAACAAAAAGGAGGAGAAGAAAAGGATCTCTGCCCTCCCAGCACACTAACTAAGCCTTCCGCCGAATTGCGATCATTTTCCCTACAGATGTTATTTGAGATGTCATTTTTCAATCAAGAACCTTTCATTACAAACTGACAGGCACATAAGAACTGACCATCATCTATGGAGAGACAGAGACAGACAGACAGACAGACAGACAGACAGACAGACAGACAGACAGAGAGGAGAAATCGATGAAACTCTGCTAGAGCCTTGCTTGTGTGGCGGCTTGAGCAGACGTCAATGGACAAACACTCTGGGTGGTGCAGTGGCAGAGCTGTGTGGGCTGGGGGTCACTTCAAGGTCTTCTGGACTCCCCACCACACCAAGGACGAGTGTGTGCGTGCATGCATGTGTATGCACGCACACACACACATGCATTCCCCCTCTCAGTCTGAACAAATGCAGGTTCACCAATGGTTAAGGCCCCTGGCACACTTCCTGGCACCCCACTTCCAGGTCTTCCGGCCATAGCCGTGGGGTCAGCTCAGAGCAGGCTGCACGCACTCCCTTCGAAGCAGGCCTCCATGCTACCGGGGATAGGGAGGTAGGTTTTGTGTAAGTCCTTTTTCATTTCATAGTTTGCACAGTCAAAGACTTGTTTTAGAACAAGTCTTGGTAAATAATCCATGGGTGCTCAAACAGAATGCATATTCTGTCATTGTTTAGCAATGCTCTCTCAGGAAGATGAGTTTTTCTATTATTTTTATGGTTATTCTGACTTCTGTATTTATAGACTTCTTTGTCAATCCAGACAAGATTCTAAAATTGAAGTTGGCTTTTTCCATTACAGTCCAGACAATTCCATTGTCTTCTGTCTTTTTTTTTTGTCAGTCCTGGGCTTGAGCTCAGGGCCTGAGCACTGTCCTTGGGCTTTCTCAAGACTAGAGCTCTACCACTTGAGCCTCAGCACCACTTCTGGCTTTTCTATCTATGTGGTACTGAGAAATTGATTCAGGTCTTCATGCATGCTAGGTAAGCACTTTACCACTATGCTAAACTCCCAGCCCTGTCTTCTGTCTTTTATCATGTTGGCTGACATGTCACAGAGAGTCTTGTTGTTGTTTTAAAGAAGATAATGTGTATTTATTTACTTTATTTTGTCAGTCGCGGGACTTGAACTCTGGGCCTGGGCACTGTCCCTGAGCTCTTCAGCTCAAGGCTACCACCCTACCCCTTGAGCCACAGCCCCACTTCCAGTTTTCTGGTAGCTAATTGGAGATAAGAGTCTCAGGCCCTTTTGTGCCCGGGCTGGCTTTGAACCTTGATCCTCAGATCTCAGCCTCCTGAGTAGCTAGGATGACAGGTATGAGCCACCCCGCCTGGCTATTTACTTCTTAATTTGTCCTTTCCTGTGATTTTCACCAGCTCCACTACCACATGAACAGGGTGGGCTGTGTGTGTGTGTGTGTGTCTTTGTATATGTTTTAATGTGTCAATGCATTGTATCCCAGCTGGGCTTGGATCTCTTCATTCTTGGATAATTTTTCTTTTTGTTTTAAGAAATTCTGAACCATTCTATCTTCTTAAATTGTTTTTCTATTCCACCTTTTTTTGGTGCCAGTCCTGGAGTTTGAATTCAGTGTGTGGACATTCTTCCTGAGCTTTTTGTGCAAGATTAGCATTCTGCCATTTGAGCTACAGCTCCACATCTAGCTTGTTGCTGATTCACTGGAGATTATAATCTACAGACTTTCCCGCCCAGGCTTCTCAGTTCTCAGCCTCTTGAGAAGCTAGATTGACAGATAGGAGCTGCCAGTATCCACTGTTTCCCTTTTCTTGTATAAAATTAGAGACCTGTGTTCTAAAACTATAATAATTATATAGAGATCATGAGAAATGATTCATTTGTCTGTATTTGCACTGCTGTTTCATGTATTTTTTCATTTTATCATCAATGTTTCAGTATGTATATGTATATGTATGTATATATCAGCTATGAGGCTTGAACTCGGGGCCTGGGCAATATCCCTGAGCTTCTTTTGCTCAAGGCTAGTGTTGAGCCGCTTTGAGCCGCCACACAAAACACCACTTCCAATTCACCAGTGGTTCATTGGAGTCTCATGGACTCGCCGTCTGGGCTGGCTTTGACTCACAATCCTCAGATCTCAGCCTCCTGAGTATGGATTTTTAAGAGAGCGGGGAGGCAAAGCCCACAGTGCTGAAGATACTCTAGACTTACCGAGTAACCTCAAAGTCTGGGAAAGAGATGAGAAACCTCTGTGATGGTCATGAAAAATACCTTTGATAAGTTCATAACTTAAAGAACCAACACAGGGCAGGGGGAGAAAGCAAATCAGAGAGAGGGAGACAGAGACAGAGACAGAGAGACAGGGACAAAGGGACAGAGGCAGAACGAATTCCCTGGAAGTGCTCCAGCACGACGTGTTTGCGCCATGGCTCTGAATGGACAGCATAGGCGTCTCGCTTCCTGTTGTAGAAAGCATTCCTCGGCGCAGGTGCTGTCCTGGTGTCCTGGCTCGGCGGCAGTCTCTAACTGTGGAGAGACAACAGCAGCCATGGCCGTCGTCAGTGGCTTCTCAGCACGGCTGGGCGACAGCAAACAGCATATGGTGTGTGATAACGTGAGAACATTACCACAGACGTGCGTGCAGGATCCCCCGGTACACAGGGGAAGGAGGCTCAGCCAGTCCGGAAGGGAAACCAAGCGACCCCTGTCACTACAGCATACTCTGGCTCTCTCCATCTCTACCCAAGGCCAAAGGTCACACCCCACCCCGCCCCATCACAGTCAGCCTCTTCCTTATTGCCTGCTATACAAAAACATGGCAGGGCCCGACTTTCCTGCCCTTCAGATTTCAGGTGTAATTGGCTCAGGACCCCAGATGATTCCAGGGCCTATGATAATGGCTAATTTTGAAAATGTATAATCTTGGGCTCCCCAGCTCCTCTGCCTTCTACAACCTTGTAAGGCCTGACATTTCACTCCAAGGATGGCAGATCAGTTTAGAGTCTCTGTTCAGTAATGATAATAAGAAGAAAAACCCTTCTGTTCAAAACACAGGCAGCTCACATATTAAAAGGGCTTACAGACTCACCAACCAGATAATAGAGCTGTACAGTGATGCCGGGCCAGGACAGATTCACACCTAGAACTTCTCCAGATTCTACTGTCCGTACGACAGGACACCACACACGTTTATCCCAAGATCATACACGTCTATCATGAGTTCACGCCCATCTGTCATGAGATTGCACACATTTACTGTGAGATTATCTATGTCTGCATGAGATTACATATCTACCATGAGATTACACCCATGTGTCATGAGATGTATAGTCTACCATGAGATTACACACACGTCATGAGATTGTATAGTCCACATGAGATTACACACGCGTCATGAGATTGTATAGTCTACCATGAGATTATAGGCATGTGTCATGAGATTGTATAGTCCACATGAGATTACATATCTACCATGAGATTACACGCAAGTGTCATGAGATTGTATAGTCTACCATGAGATTACACGCGCGCGTCATGAGATTGCATAGTCAACCATGAGATTACACACACACGTCATGAGATTGTATAGTCCACATGAGATTACACACATGCGTCATGAGATTGTATAGTCCACATGAGATTACACGCACGCGTCATGAGATTGTATAGTCCACATGAGATTACATGCAGGAGTCGTGAGATTGTATAGTCCACATGAGATTACAGGCGCGTGTCATGAGATTGTATAGTCCACATGAGATTACACGCATGCGTCATGAGATTGTATAGCCTACCATGAAATTACATGCATGCATCATGAGTTGTATAGTCTACCATGAGATTACACGCATGAGTCGTGAGATTGTATAGTCTACCATGAGATTACATGCATGTGTCATGAGATTGCATACACGCATGAGTCATGAGATTGTAGTCTACCATGAGATTACATGCACGCGTCATGAGATTGTATAGTCTACCATGAGATTACACGCACGCGTCATGAGATTGTATAGTCTACCATGAGATTACACGCATGAGTCATGAGATTGTATAGTCTACCATGAGATTACATGCATGTGTCATGAGATTGCATACACGCATGAGTCGTGAGATTGTAGTCTACCATGAGATTACATGCATGCGTCATGAGATTGTATAGCCTACCATAAGATTACATGCAGGAGTCGTGAGATTGTATAGTCTACCATGAGATTACACGCATGAGTCGTGAGATTGTATAGTCTACCATGAGATTACATGCATGTGTCATGAGATTGCATACACGCATGAGTCATGAGATTGTAGTCTACCATGAGATTACATGCATGCGTCATGAGATTGTATAGTCCACATGAGATTACACACATGCGTCATGAGATTGTATAGCCTACCATGAGATTACACGCATGAGTCGTGAGATTGTATAGTCCACATGAGATTACACGCATGTGTCATGAGATTGTATAGTCTACCATGAGATTACACGCAGGAGTCGTGAGATTGTATAGTCCACATGAGATTACACGCGTGCGTCATGAGACTGTATAGTCCACATGAGATTACACGCATGCGTCATGAGATTGTATAGCCTACCATGAGATTACACGCAGGAGTCGTGAGATTGTATAGTCTACCATGAGATTACATGCGTGCGTCATGAGACTGTATAGTCCACATGAGATTACACACATGCGTCATGAGATTGTATAGTCTACCATGAGATTACACGCATGAGTCGTGAGATTGTATAGTCCACATGAGATTACACGCATGAGTCATGAGATTGTATAGTCCACATGAGATTACACACATGCGTCATGAGATTGTATAGTCTACCATGAGATTACACACATGTGTCATGAGATTGTATAGTCTACCATGAGATTACACGCAGGAGTCGTGAGATTGTATAGTCCACATGAGATTACACGCATGCGTCATGAGATTCTATAGTCCACATGAGATTACACACACGCGTCATGAGATTGTATAGTCCACATGAGATTACACGCATGCGTCATGAGATTAAGCCAACACCTTCTTTCCCATTAAAGTTCCACGCTCAGTTTCCAGCTGAGTTCTTAAACTTCCCCGCAGTGACACCAGCCGTGGTGTCATACGCGCAGCTAGAGAACTGTGAATGTGGACAGGAGCTGAGCTGTCCGGGGCGAGGAGCGTGCTGTCTCTTTCCTCCAGTGCAGAGGTGGTGATCCGGGACTGGACGCCCGACAGATGCGTCCTATGCTGCCCAAAATAGGCATCCAGCCATCCACACGGGAAGATGGCCTCCGCTGGCAGGAACAGTGACCGTGTCCCTCGCATGTATGCATCTCTCAAGACAACAGAATCAACAGGAACTAACAGGGAATAAACATGTCTCGCCTTATCAAAAAGCGAGCCTGCCTACACAGTAACTATTGCGAAAATACATCTACCTTCTAAGAAACAGCTCAAAAGTAGAGGGGTTCCAGAAGTCCAGCCGGTGGAGGAAGAGACATACTAAGTACGATCACACAGCACCGTGGACTGCCCTTACTGAGGAGAAGTGCTGACGCCTGCTCCCGAGGGAGTGAAGCCGACCACCGTGGATTAGTTGGAAAAAGCCTGATAAAAGAACTCTCAGTCTTTTTATGATCTTCTTTACTCTAAACGCCTCGGCAAGGTCAGTGGCGCGGCCCTCGCCCGGGCAGGGGCAGAACTGGAATAGAGGTGACAGGTGCACAATTCTGCATTAACCAGGTTGCTTAAGGAGAAACAGATGTGCTTCACTGACTGGGAGGTCAGCAGATTGAACAGTTTACGCCCCCACTGTCCTACACTCACCATGCACCACGAGCCCCAAATAAACTCTTGCTGGATAAAGCCATTGCGGGGAAATCCTAACACACACATGCATGCACACATACCTGCATACACACATATACATGTGTGTACACACACACGTACCCAGGCACACAGGCAATACAAAGGAGAGGTGTTCATGACAAGACAGCGCTTTCACCATAAAGGCAGATTCTTTGTGTCCAGACACGTCCTGTTCACCTTCTGTGACCACGCAATTAAGGCTCCAGACATCGTATGGACAGAAAAGAAGTACGGTTCATCTCAGCTACGCCAGAGAGATCATTTCCCCGCTCCCTTCATTTATCCAACTTCACAGTCTTAGAACAAAGTGATGGAAAAAGCCAGGAGATACTTCAGGCAAACGCAAGGTATGTGTTTCATGCGGAGGTGACGTGACTCACGCTACTTGATACTGAAGGTCTGATCCTTGATGGTTCAGGTGGCACAGCGACCAGGAAAACGCTGTTCACCTGGGGTATCTGAGCTGGAGACGGGGACTTTTGTTTTCATTTTGTATTTATTCTGCTCACCACACCTCATTTACTGCTCCTGTTCTTCAGCCAGCAACCCCCACCCCAGGATAAATGCAGACGATGCTTTTTGTAGTAATGATTTAAAATTGAATCGCAGCGACTTAAGGTCCGCCAGTGCTACATGTTCATTTCTGCTCTGGAGTTGGAGCGTCGTCAGAGGACGTGTAAGGAGAAGAACTCACAGGTCCGGCTCTTCCCGACGGTGGATCATTTAATTCTGCATAATTCAACCAAACCTTTATTTCCTACATAACCTGTGACCCAATTGTTAGATTCCAGTCTCGAGGGATATTGAGAATAGGTAACACGCGATCAACAATCTTAAGGAGCCAGGGATGGAATCAAAGGAGATCCCGGTGGAATTGGTGAAGGAAAGGGACCGAGCTCCCTTTGATCTTGCTTGAGCCTCTTAGCTCAGACAATCAACACACAGAGGGAAAACAAATATGTAAAATGGAAATGGAAACAAGCTTGCAGCTTGTGTCCTGGGCCCCAAAGCCTTGCTTTCCTCTTGGCAACGTGAGTAGAGACGTGGGATTGGAAATGGAGCACAGCCCTCTCCAGCGGCCACTATTGAACTTCAAAATGGGTTTAGTCATTAGCGCTGACAAATGAGGAGCCTGCTATTGATTTTTACACTTGTCTATCACTGCATCTATTTAAAAAGAGCAGTCAATTCTAAGAAAGATCATGTTAATCTTACCGGTTTGATGTCCTAATGGGTGGGGGCAGAGCAGCGAGACTAGAAGGGAGGGCCAGACCGGGAAGATGTCTGCGTGTGACATTTCCTAAAATCAGTTCAAAACACAGCAAGAATAGCTGCCTTTCCTAAGAATGCTGCGGATGCACCGTCAAATCATTCTGCTTGGGAAGCGTGCAGAGGACAGGGGTGGGGAGATGGCGAATTCATTTGTCCTCATGGCTCTAGTGAGCGAGCCGGAGGCGGCCTCACACGGAGGCGACCTCACATGGAGGCGGCCTCACGCACAGGTGACCTCACACGGAGGTGGCCTCATACGGAGGTGACCTCACGCGGAGGTGACCTCACGCGGAGGCGGCCTCACACGGGTGTGACCTCACGCGGAGGCGACCTCACGCAGAGGCGACCTCACACGGAGGTGACCTCACGTGCAGGGGACCTCACACAGAGGCGACCTCACACGGAGGTGACCTCACACGGAGGCGGCCTCACGTGGAGGCGACCTCACGTGGAGGTGACCTCACGTGGAGGTGACCTCACATGGAGGCGGCCTCACATGGAGGCGACCTCACACGGAGGTGGCTGTCCCAATTTTCCCCTGGCCAGGTGGCTGCCGGCCACCAGTGACTGTTCCACAAAGCAAGGACACCTGGTCTTGCGCAGAAACCAAGATGAACACAACTCATTCATTGTGCAAATAGGTGGACGCGCATTCTTCTGAAGGGAAGGACAAGGTCATCGTCAGGTCTGGAGACCCGGAGCACCCCAGCAGCCTTCCTTCCTCTGTTCCACACACCCGAGGCGTGCTTCCAGGGGCTCCCCGTCCTCCCACAGGGCAGGACGCGTGAGGAAGAGGAAGGTGGCTCCCTGAGGTGGATGGGGGGGCGCTGGCTGGGCCCACGGGTGTGGGGGACAGGGCTGAGGCCCCGGACTCCCCGCCTCTCCATCTCACCCTCTTCCCACACCATGGGACACGTCCCTGTGGGGGTGTCTGGTTCCTGGGGCTCAGGGCCCTGGGAGAGAGAGCCTGCCCCTCCCTCATGAAGTCAGGAGCTTGGCCACGCAGGGGTGGGGGGTGGTGATCTGGTGTCGCCCTGTCGTCATGATGGAGGAAGGGGAGTTCAGTCCGCAGGTGATGGAGTCAGGCGTGAGACTGGGAGGACAGGTGACCCTTGAACTCCTGACTCGCTGGGACCCTGACCGGGACCTCACGTAGGTCCAGAGCAGCTCAGACGCCATGGCACCACGCCACCCCTCTCCTGGCTCTCCACCGGAGCTCACTGGGCTTGTCAGCTGCTTCTCCTGCTCTTTCTTTGCTCCCTGACTCTCATATTTTCCAGCTGCATGAAGTGGATTCGAGGTGGCTCAGGTCATGGAGTCAGGAGTCCACCCGCAGCGGCCCGCTGGCTAATAAAGACCCCGATTCCACCTCTCAACGCGTGGCTTCTGGTTTCTCTCCACCAAGTTCTGAGCAACACTCAGACTTCTGCCTCGTGAAGGTCTTTTCCTTGGGTCCGGATTCCAATAGAGCGCTGGGTTTGCTTTCACAGGTTACCGGGTCAGATCTTTGCCCTACCACCTGTCCATCTGTCTGTCTGTCCGTCATCCATCCTGTCACCGTGGGGACAAAGCCAAAGCTCCTCTGTGGCAGAGGATGAAGAAAACACCACCAACACTGGGGTTCAAATACCATTCCTCACAGCCCTAGTCAGTGCACATGCTTTTAACCTTTGGAGTGGTTTGGTTTATGTAAAACATACAACCTTTCCCCTCGCTCCTGTTGCATAATAATATAATTTTACTAGCTGATAGAAACGCCTATATACTCCGGTTTTACATAGAGGAATATTGGCAAGATGCAAAAAGGGTACTTTTTTTTTTTTTGTAAATCTCCAGTGGAGATTTCTAAATTTCCATGGATATTCTACTATAAATGCTACCAAAAAGGTGGTCTCTTTTCTGCCAAACCTCCCTTGGGTCCTGGCTCTTGGTAAGAGCAGGTTTCTGAAAGTTTAAAATGAATGCTTACCTGGGTTTCTCCCAGGAGAATGGAGAGATCAGATTAGTGCTTTATGAACAAGCTATATATTTTCATGTTTCGCTGGTAGTTCAGTACAAGTAGACATTTTCAAGGAGTCTAGCTGTGCTCTCACGGGCACGGAGCTGCTTTAGTCTTCTGTGAAGTCCAGAGGTTCTCAACAGAGTGCTTTGTGTGGGAAATACATTTAGGAAGGCTCAAGCTATCAGAACTCACCGGAGACAGTGAGTGTCAGTACATTTCTCTAATACGATCTTATCATATCCTAAGTCAAGTGCCATTTCAACACCCTGAGGCATTCTACCTTTACATAGTAACTACAAATGCAGATCAGTTAAAATGCAAGTAAGCAACGTAGTAATGGCGATATTTTGGGGGGAAAATTTAAATACGTGCTGCAGTTCATTTCAGCTTTGGGAAGATGTGGAGGTTTTGTCAATATCATGCAAAAAAACAAAAACAAAAAACACAAAAACCATCACGCTTAAAGTTAGTTCAAATTATGTCCTTGCTTTCAGATAAAGTGCCTGATAGTTATCTTTCAAATTCATCCAAAGTCTGGAGACACTGTCATTGTTACCACAGTGGTAGTTTTGCTGACATTGCCTTAAATTTTCTCATGTACTTATTTTTTTTTTTGCCAGTCCTGGGCTTGAGCTCAGGGCCTGAGCACTGTCCTTGGACTTTCTCAAGGCTAGAGCTCTGCCACTTGAGCCTCAGCACCACTTCCGGCTTTTTTCTATGTATGTGGCACCAAGGAATCGAACCCGGGTTTTTGTGAATGCTAGGCAAGCACTTTAACCACTAGGCCAAACTCCTGGCCCCTCTCATGTACTTATAATTAGTGCTCAGTTCTTAGTACCTAGCCAAGAAATCCAATAACCTTTCTTAGCTAACGAGCTTGCAGTGTCTGCATTTGGCGTTGCTTGACATGTTTCCTGGTGTCCCTCCATCCTCAGAGACAAGGCTGGCGATTCTTGGTGATTCTCTCCTCAGGTTTCTCCTCCCAGCTCACTCAGCGCGCATGCATCCACGATGTCCTCATATTCTAATTTGTCTTATACACCATTATCAATCAAATATACCTCTGTATCTACTATTGACTGGGGACCATTTTGTGTAAAATATGGTCTAACCTTCAGACCTAACTTTCTAAAACTAAGTTGTTGCTTTTACCATCTCTCCAAGCACACCATTGTGAAGCAACAGTTGCTGTAGATGGATTTTTCTTACCTCTGGTAGGCAATAGCTTCTCTAGTTCCCTAGCAGCCAGGTTCAAGTCCCATTTACCCTCAATCACTCAACTTCATCCTGTGTCTAACCTACCTGTTCTACCTGAACTCATCCTGTTCTCCTTTTGCCCACAAATTCCGTGTTTTCCTGGATCACTGAATGGGCCTGCACAGTCCACTTTCGGCCTGTTGCTTTGCTGCAGTGGCTCCTGGACCTACCAAAAATCACTGTCTGTGTCCTGATACGAAGGAAAGCTTGCCTATTAGGACGGCAAACGTTTCCCTCACTCCTCGACGCAGGGGCAGAAGATGGATGTGGTGTTTGCAGGCATCAAATCAAGCACCTCGTTGCCTGTCTGTGATGGTTAAGATGATATCCATCCATTCTTCCATTTTGAGGGCCTGGGGACTGGACTCACAGCCAAGTGCTCCACCACCTGAGCCAGGTCTCCGGTCCTTTCACTTTGGATTTGGTTTTAGGAGAGAGCACTGTGCTTTGGTCTGGACTGGCCTTGCCATGCTCTCTGCTCCTTCCACCTCCTGGGGACGGGTGGCACGGGTGTGGATCTGCACATCCACCCTGGGACTGACGGTCTTGTTCAGTAACTTGATAGGACTGAGGCATGCCTGGGAGAAACAGGAGGTGTTTCCAGAGAGGACTCAAGCGGCTTCAGCCTCCTCAGGCCCAGACAGAGCACAGGGGGAAAAGCACAGAGGCAGCAAGGTCACACCTGCCTTCTCCCCTTCTCTCCACCTTGCCCCCATCCCCACCTCCTCTCCCCCTCTCTCCCCTTTCCCCACCCTTGCTCTCTCCAATTACTCCTCTCTTCCTTCTCCTTTTCCTTCCTTCTCCATTTCCTTCTCTTCTCTATCACCCTCTCCTCTTCCACTCCTTCTGCTCTCTCTTTCCTCCCTCTCGCTGCTTCCTGGCTGCCAGGATGTGAGCTGCTGTACGGTGCCATGCTGGATCCCAGCTTCGGCCCCCTGACAGACTGAGACCCTGGAGCCCGTGAGCCACGGTGAGTCTTCTGTCCTCTGAATTGTTTTTCTCAGGCACTGGGTCACCGTGACCTCAAGCTGAGAGCACGACACCTCTACCAGGCCAGACGAGGAGCGACATCAGTGGACAGTAACATTTCCAAAGGTAGCTTCTGTGCCGGTGGATCTGAAAAGCAGGCTTGAAGTGTTTTGTAAACCACGCGGTGGGCAGATGGCACAGAGCACAGGCTGAAGAGATTTAGTGCAATTCTCAGAGGCCCCGAGATGCTCTGGGTGACAAGCCAGCCTTGGTTTCAATTCATCACGCCACGCTCCAAAGCCAGCTCTTCTATGAAGCTGTCATTCTTCAAGCTCGATGATTCTTCCTAACAAACTTGTTTTCTTTTGGCAGCATTTTCACCTCGCCAGTGACCCATTTCTCCCCGTTCTGCACATGCATGAGCTCTCCTCATTAGGTGAGAAGCAAGATGAGAAGGCAGGGGGAGGGTGTGCCCTGCATCCGAGCACCGGCATCCGGACACACCAACTACCGCATCCGCTCACCACCAGCCGGGTAACTGAGGCCAGATCCTCTCCACCTTGATTTAATAGGGTCCAGTGTCTGGGAATTCTGTTCTGACACCCTCAGCCACTAATTATTGGTAGCTTTATTTGGTGCATCGCATCTCTGCCTCCATCTGCGCTCCGACCGTGAGGACTGCGTGAAATGCCAGCGCTCTGTGCGTGGAAGGGGAAGACTTGGAGGCCTAACTTTGGAGGTCGTGCCAGTGACGTGCTCAAGGCCAGACACACAGTCTATGCTTAGGAAGCGTTGAGTGTCTGTATTGTCGGTGAATTATTATTCTATTGAGTTTCTAGCAAAACCTCAAAGTAGGCCTGGTCCTGTGTAGTCACAGATGAATCCTGTTCTCGCCTCACATCCTTCCCAGGGAGACGCCACAGTGGAGCTCGGCATTTGACGCCATCACTCAGGCGTTTTTCTCCACCCGAGCCAGGGGTGTGCACGCAGGGGAGGAAGACACGACTGCCGTGTAGGCCCAGAGCCGGCCCACGCCGGTGGCCATGAGCCAGGGGACAGCAGAAGACAGTGGGAAAAGCCGGGTGAACAGCACCACACGTCAGCAAGTGCTGCCAATCTAACGAACGCACGGACGTGTTCTGGTCTCTCCGGTGGTGGAGAAGCCGTATGATGCCCTCACCGAGACGCCTGATAACTGCATTTTTCAACTCTCTTTAGAAATCACCATCCTGCAGGCCTGGGAATCACGGGACCTGAGCCAATAAATAAGAAGCTACCTGAGGCAGGCCGCACTGGGCGCTTAATGAGGACATGGTGTAGCTCCTTTTTTTGGCCTGGTGGGCGATGGGTAGGGAAATCGGAATCTTCCCGGGCCACAGCCACCACAGAGCCCAATTCAGTCCCCGGGGTGGGTCTCTATCTGCGCAGTGATCTGTGTCTAGGCCCCACGTTAGTTGGCGCTCCTCTCTATGGACACAAAGCCAGCTACTCATTCCCATTTGAAGGGACTGTCCCAATAACACCAATAAAGGGTGTTAGGCTCCCTGGTCATTAGCATGTGAAGGGAACGGCCAATAACCCCAACAAAGGGTGTAGGCGGGGCGGGAGGCTGTGCAAGCCTAAGTGGATTAAAGCCAGCCTTCTTCTCCTCGCCAGGAGCCTGGTCTCCTCTCCAAGGCTGCCAGGTCATTCAAGGCAGGACCAGACCTTCTTGACCAACACCTCCTCCCCCTACGGTAGTGAGCAGGGCTGAGGGTGAAACACAAGGGTGAGCACCACACCTCAACCTTCTCTCCAGAGAAATCCTCAGGAAAGGACACCCAACCCTTGAGGCTAACTGCAGAGAGACCAGGGGCGCCTGCAGAGAGGCTCCAGCCAAAGGTCCAGCTGTGGGGATCACAAGATGACACAACCGAGATATTTACCAAGACAGCCTGCTGCGGAAGGGCACACAACCCGCAGGGCTTTGTAGGCACTGCGTCTGTTAAGGGAGATTCAATAGTGTATCCTACATCAAACATCCTTTGGAGAGCCAGAGTCACAACTCCCACCCCAAGAATGCAACTTTTTATAAGAGGACTGCGACCCCGAGATTCTATGCACTTCCGCTGATAAGCTTTCAAGTAGAGAATTTCAAGTAGTCCATGCCTCACAGAACTCAGGAATTTACCTTGACCCCCTTCACAAATCAACTGCGAAGAAGAAGAAGAAGAAGAAGAAGAAGAAGAAGAAGAAGAAGAAGAAGAAGAAGAAGAAGAAGAAGAAGAAGAAGACGACGAGGAGGAGGAGGAGGAGGAGGAGGAGGAGGAGGAGGAGGAGGAAGAGGAAGAGGAAGAGGAGGAAGAGGAAGAGGAAGAGGAGGAAGAGGAAGAGGAAGAGGAAGAAGAAGAAGAAGAAGAAGAAGAAGAAGAAGAAGAAGAAGAAGAAGAAAGCCACAAATTCACAAGGACAAAGCTAGGAAGAAAAGGATCCAGATGGTTGAGAAGGGTACACATTATTTAGCAAGCCAACCAATCAGCTAGCCAGTCCCACCACTCTACCAGCCAATCAAACCAGTCAGCCAGTCACTCACCGACCAAACCAGCAAGCAGGCCAATGAACCTTCCCTCTCATTTCTTACCAGGAAGGAAAGAAGGCAAGGCCTCTGAGAGTGGGCTTCAGTTCGAAGCCAGCCTGGGTAGAAAAGTCCATGAGATTCTTTTCTCCAATTAACCACCCTAAAGCTGCAAGTGGGCTATGGCTCCAGTGGTAGAGCTCTGACCTTGAGTAGAAAAGCTCAGGGACAGCGCCCAGGCTCCGAGTCCACGCCCCAGGCTGGTGCAAGTGGTAGAAGGCTTGCCTGGCAAGTCCAGGGCTTTGAGTTGTGGAATACTTAGGGCTCCAGCTGCCGGTTACGTAGGATGCAGCCTGACCGAGTCTGCAGGGCTGGGCCAAACTGTTTTCTACAGCCACTGTTGTTCTTCATCTCATTAAGAGACACTGCCATAAGAAAACGCTTGAGCCGTGGCTCCAGGGTGGAATTTTGCTGGCTGATTGGAGATAAGAGTCTCCAGGGATGTGTCTACCTGTCTGTCTTTCAATCGTAATCCTCAAATGTCAGTCCCTTGATTAGCTAGGACTTCAGGCTTGAGTCACTGTAGCCCCGCTCCAGTAAAATCTTAATAGGCTTCTGAAACGATGCTTTGGAAAATGTATTCAAGAAGTCAAAAGAAAATACAGGGCTTTCAAAATGTCCAATTGCTATCTAATGCAGTCACTATTCTGTCCTTTTTGTTCCCTAACTGCAGGCTATGGGTAGAATAATGCATATCATTAAAGTCAAAAGGGTGGTTTCAGCTAAATGTGCTTAATTCCAGGCCAACACCGCTTCTGGCATAGTTTTCATATATTGATTTCTGCTCTTAGTGAAAGACAAATAGAATAGATGGTGTTGTCAAATTTTCTTGACTGCATAACGAAGTGGTTAGAATCGATGAGTTCTAAGAGGTCTTTCAGTGTCTAGAAAACATACCTGTTTAACATACAAAAATTACATTTCCCACCAGTAACTCACCAGCAAACAACTGAGACAGGAGTAAACTTTGGGTCTTTCCTCCGTCAACGCGGTACCAATGTCTGATATTTTTTTTTTTTTGCTTTGTTCTGTTTTGGGCCATTTAGTTGGCTCAACAATGATTCCATGCTGCCTTTAAGTTACTAATAATGCATGCTGTTTCTAATGGAAACTTGCAGATTGAGCCTGAGCGCAGCCAGCTAGCAAATGCAGCTGGATACTCCAGCCCTAAAAGCACAGTTCCAGAAGGCACCCTTGCAGCAGGACCTGGGGTCATGCAACCCGTGACAGCCATGAAGTCCCAGAACAGGAAACCGGGTTTCTTGTATTTCAGGAAATAAAAGAAGTAGCCTGGAGAGTGCGGCTCTGTGGCAAAGCACCGAGACAGCGCTATGAGAAACAAATGCAGCTGCCAGTTTGTAGTGGTTGCAGGGAAATTTTAGGTTTTATATATGAAGACACAGGACATGAATAAGCTTCTCCAGCCATTAAAATGGCTTCTGGAAGGTTACGCATGTGTGTACATGCACGTGTCTGTTACATATTATGTGTGGAGATTAAGAACAGCTCATGAACGTTCACAAAAACCCGGAAAGACTTAGTTGTCTCTTCATCAGCAAATGAATTCAAACGATGGGACAAACACACAACAGAGATCTTATGGTCGTTGCAGCGTGTCAAAGACCTACAAACACAATTTTAAGAAGCAACCCTTGAAAATATTTATTTCTGAGATTAGATTGCTAGCAAATCAATACACACAGTCACTAGCAGCCTTAATTGCTATACAATAGTGAGAAATGAAATAATAAATGCTTCTGTGTCGAGTTGACGTAATGACACAGGCAGTAATTTCACTTCATACAAATTAATAAAACAATACAGGATTGCCAGGCTTGTGGGAATCACATCAGTGTAACATGCAAAGTTTAATTTGCATGTTTCAAGTTGGAAGGTTGACAGGTAACATCTACAGAGCAAAGAGACTTTTACGTTAGATTCTCTTTGTAAGTTAGACAACTTGATGAGTCAAAATTGACCTCTGCCATTAACTTTTTTGGAAGCATCTGAAGTTCCTCATTTTATCTGTTCAGACTTAAAATTCCTGCTCTTTCTTAGCTTTCCACCTACAGTGGAAGTATCCTAAGATAATGTAGAGAAAAGTCTCAGAATGTATCTCACAACATTGGTGGATAGAGCAGAGGATTCCCCCTCCCCCATTTCTTTCTGAAGTGGCTCAGAGAGGGATGGACTCTCACCACCCTCTCAGAAGCATCATCTTGGGTGTCAGTGTTCTTGCGAGTGGATCTGGAGTAACAGTAGCCTTGTTGTTTGTCACTGTCCTCTCTGTGCTTGCTAGCCATGTATCCTGTACATATTGCTTCAGAAAAAAAATTAGTATTTTGCATTAGAAGAGGGTAATTAGGCAACACGATACAAAAGCTCTCGTGGTTATCCTGAGGCACACACACACACACACACACACACACACACACACACACGCTGCTATGTGCAAGCCAAGTGTCAGTGCTTCCTCCAGGGGGTGATTATCTCCTGATAACCATTCGCCCTGGAGTTGCCTTATTGTGATTATAAAATACCTTTATTATAGGCAGAAGTGTGCATTTCTGCGCAGAAACGAGACGAGCTGGCAATTTAGAATGCTGAGCAGCGCTTTCAGCCGAGCTCTGTGGCTTACAGGGATTGATCTATCCCATCGGAATGTTTTCCCAGCCAAAAACACGTTTCCTAAATCCAAGCAGTCCAAACCCGTTGTGATGCGCAAGCTCTTCTGGGGCGTTTGAGACCTCCCCCGCCCAGTGCGCGGGCTGCAGGGAGGGCATGTTCACACTGGAAACCGGGCCTTCTCGGACCCCAGCTATGATCAGTGCAGATGTCAACATCCTCTGCCACGATTCTATCCTGTTTCTTGACCAGAACAAGTGCCTGTGATTCTTTATGGCAGGAGTACATGACAGCGGGAAGTTTGGCAGAGGAAGGAAATTGTTTAGGTAGATACATGAAAGTCAAAAAGGCAAGGGAAGCCGGGCACGGTGGCTCACGCCTGTAATCCTAGCTACTCAGGAGGCTGAGATCTGAGGATCAAGGTTCAAAGCCAGCCCGGGCACAAAAGGACCTGAGACTCTTATCTCCATTTAACCTCTAGAAAATGGGAAGTGGGGCTTGGCTCAAAATGCAGGGCCCATGATCCACAAAACAAGAAAACAAAACAAAACAAAAAAAGAAGAGTTGGTGACTAGAAATTTCAAATTTGAGGTTGAGGATATTAGAATAAAGAATGTAAGGATTCTTAATCTGAGTCAATGAAGGCAAGAAGAAAACAGGACTAAATACCCATAAACATCTGAATCAAAACCATAAGGAACTGACTTATTCTTTAGTATTCCAGAGCCAGATTGGTTCACACAAAGATAAAGGGAGAAAGAATTCAATTTTGCCATGAGACTATAGTTCATATATATATATATATATATATATATATATATATATATATTGTGTGTGTATGAGAGTCATGGGGCTTGAACTCTGGGCCTGGGTGTGGTCTCTGAGCTCTTCAGCTCAAGGCTACCACCCTACCCCTTGAGCCACAGCCCCACTTCTGGTTTTCTAGTGATTAATTGGAGATAAGAATCTTACTTTTTTTTTCAGTGCTCAAACTGGCTTTGAACCACGATCCTCAGATCTCAGCCTCCTGTGTAGCTAGGATGACAGGTGTGAGCCACTGCGCCCGGCCTTGTAATTGTAATATTTAAGGGGTACAAAAGTATTGTCTCTTCTGAAATATAGAATCCATGAGCGGGTAGACCTACATTACAGGGGCCCCTCAGGCCTTCAAAACTGACTCTACGGCCAAAATGCAAGTTTCAGACGGGTGAAGTCTAAGACGATCAACGTCCCTGTGCGTGAGACGGCCACAGAGAGGCTGCGCCCACAGTACATCCACGAGGCCTCCGACCAGCGGGGAAACCAGTGGCTGCCGTGGAAACCACGGCAGGTGAGCCCATAACCCTGTGTCGTCACACACGATGACCAAATTTCAGGGACTGGTTGCGGGAATTGTGTTTGATTTGAAGACTGTGATGCCTTTTTCGTTTCTCCTGTGCATCCAATTATTTACTTAACCTGATCTTCTAAGCCTGCTATGAGAGCAGAGGGTGAACTGTAAACATTTGTATCTCAATACATTTCCACTGTCGTTAAACTAACTTGTGGGGTAAAGCCAGCAGTGGGCCAGGCTGTAAATCGCATACAAATTAAAATCAATATTTTCATCCCCTATTTGAGTACCCAGCTCATTCGGAAAAGATCCCGAGGATTTAGCCCAGCCACGTTCTGTCTACTGTAGGGTGCTCGTCAAAATGTGTCAACCCTAATGGCGGGCTGCTGTTTAATATGGAGTATGAAATCAATGTAGCTGACTTGATTGAATTAGAAAAAAAAAAAGTCTGTGAATAGATGCCATGCCTTTCTCTAAATGCAGCAAAGCTAGTAATTGCTCTAAATGTAAAAATAAATTGCATCGAGAGCTCCTCTTCCTGGCCACGTCGCTGCCTTATTGGTTTCTGCATTTCGCTAACTGATATGCTCTCATGCAAAATCAATAGCTTGCAGTCTCATATATTTTGCATTGTTATGTTGTGGGTTCGGTAAACTGAAGTGTATTTTTGATGTACAATCCCAAATCTTTATTTTATCATCAGGCTTGCCACGGGGGAAATTTAAAGGGGGCACCATTTGTTTTCTAACCAGGCAACAGCATCTTTCACATCATTGACAATTGTTTCCTCGGAACGCTATCATTTCCAGTCTCGGTCCCCGTCTTTTAATTTAGCCCTAGGCCATACCTTTTAAAGACGTTGCCATCCATCAGATGCTGGCAAGGCCAGGCTCCCCACCTCCCCGGTGGAGGCGTGTGGTAGAGTTCACACCTACACGGAAACTGCCAAAATATGCCGCTACACTGCAGAACCAAGGGGAAAACATATACTTTTTCCCTTTGGGCAGTTTTGACAGTTTTAATACAAGTGAAAAGCAGGTTTTGCCAGCACACACACACACAAAAAGGGAAAAGGGAAGAAATCTTGAAATTATAATGTGAGAAGCCCCTAGCCTCCAGGGGAGGCAGGAGAGGCAAGGATGTGAAAAGCTCAGCTAATACGTGGCATTAGCCACGGCTGACCACGTGGCTGCTGGCCAAATGCTTTCTGGAGAAGGCCGGTAAGAAAGGCCAGACATTTTCAGGATACAGCCAACACTAAATAAAAAACAATAAAATGTGGCAATAATAAAAAAAAAACCCAGCCGTGAACCTCCAGCGGCATTTTCCCTCCGAGTTAAATCATAAGTGAAGCCAATTACTTCTAAAATTTGAGCTCCCATTTCCTAAGCTTCCTCCCTCCCCTCCCCTTCACTCTGCTTCTGTCAAGATGTAGAAATCTTCCTCAGCGTTAAGGGAAAGAGATAAAAATATAAAAGTCGCTACTATATCTTAGCGACATCTCAGTGCCCTCTGGGGGGCGGGGGGGGGAGCTGCTTCCTTTCTTCTCCCCTCCTCCTCCCCTCTGTGGCAGGTGGCTTGCTTGCTGAAACGTTTTTTTAAATAGGAAATCGCCATTTATGATGACCACTTTCTTCATTCACCGTGGGCTCAACACATTCTGAAGATGTAGGGGAAGAAGAAACAATAGGTTTCGAGAATACCTCAAGATAGAAGGAGCGGGGCGAGATTCAGCCAAGCTTGTCCTGAACTCACCAACTCCTATGGCATTTTCACACTCACCAGGCCTTAAGACAACTGAACACTCCCCTGAAGTCTCCCTGCTTAGGAGAGGGCTGCAACACTCAGCTCGGGCAAGTCACAGGAAATAACAACCAACGAGCGCGCAGGCGGAGGGGAAAGGCTTTTCTGAGGGCTCGCCCCATGTGGGCAGGGGGCAGTTTTTCTCTTACTTGGACCCTGGACGCTTCCTGCATGTGGCTACAAGGCCGCCTGCGTGTCAAGTGCTAGGAGCAGAGCACGTGTAAGTGAGCATGGACGCACAGCTGTTTTGAGTCACTTACAAACAATGCCTGCTCCTGAGAATGAGGTCCAGGGGAACAGAGTCCCCTGGGCCGAGGTCAGGCGGGTGGCAGGCGGCAGACACACAGCCAGTCAGGGTCGTCCTGCCCTCCTCCTGGATTGGGGGTCCCCTTGCACCCTGCATTCTACAGCACACATGTCATTCCTGCTATCAGTTTATGGAAGAAAATTCCCCGCCACCTGTCCTGTTCCTATCTATACAGAGGTCGTCCTCACTAGAGTTGCTAGTACAAATCCTCACTTGAAGTAGAAATACTTTCCATGTTCACGAACTAGAAGAATTAGTATCACAAGAAAATGGCCATACGGCGCTACCAAAAGCCATCTACGAAAGCAGTGAATACCCATATGATGCCAACGTGATTCCTTGCCAAAGTAGGAAAATCGGTATTCAGATTCACAGGAGAGCCTCAAAGATGCGAAATAACAAAAGGAGCCCTGAGCCCAAAGAGCAACACTGGAGGTATCAGAATACCGTCCAGGATTCCCACCACACTCAGAGCCAGGGCAACACAAACAGCAGGGCCAGAGGGCAAAGACGGACACAGAAACCGGGAAGTGGACAGAGACCCAAGGAATAAAACCCCATGACCACCGCCGTCTCGTCTTTGACAAAGGTGCCAAGAAAGCACGAACTGGGCCTAAGACAGGTCCTCCGAGGACTGGGCCACGAACTGGGCCTAAGACAGGCCCTCCGAGGAGAGCTCCAGGCAGAAGCCTGGGACGGGACCCCAGACCCACATCCTTGACCCAATCAGTTCCAAGTAGCTCAGAGATTTTCAGAAAGACATGAAACCTTGGCACTGCTATGATAAACAGAGAGAACATTCCAGAAGATGAAAACGTAGGTCACCATTCTCAGAACTATAAGCATGGTATATTTAAAAATCCATGCCATTGCTGGATCTTATTTGTTTCCAGGGATGAACTAATATTGGCTCCTTTACCCACAAATTATAGAGAGAAGATGAATTCTAAGATGTTTGTGTTGATTTCCACAATTCTGTATTCTTATTTGAATGGATTTAGTAGGTGACAGGTGAAGTTCAATACACTATCCTAGAAACTTAGGCGTATTGCTCATCATAACAACTGATAACAAATAAATTGAACCAGAGATGTTTAGAAAGTACTCATTCTTTAAGTGCCATTTTCATAGTAGATTAGTCAATATGACAAAAGAATTGAGAAGCAAGCTAATTATGCCTGTGAAGGCCTCCTCTTGACTCGTACAATCAAGATGGTGAGATGTCCTTGTTGGCAGGGTCTTTAATAATTTTTAGTAGTTTTCCTTCCAGCCCTCAAAAGCATTCTGGCTTGTTGCAGTTCTGTGGTCACGGGAGTGACGACTCCACAGACACGAGACGCGGGAGTACGTCGGTGTGCACAGCCATGCCTGGGGTAACTCTGAAGTGAGGAGAATGGGGCGCCCGCTGCCTGGCGTCGGATGGACGCAGACACAGCCCACACAGCAGGCCCCGTCCCTCTCCCTAGGTGGACTGCCTGACAGCCTCTCAAATGTGTCTGTGCTCCTCACAGAAGATGGCAGCAACGAACACCCAATACAAACAAATCCAGCATGTCAGTGTCATCCAGCTCTCACACTCACTCTCCAACTCGAAGCTCTTTTCTAGAGCACTGGAAAAAATATCCGAATAGGTAACATTTGAATATATCATTATCCCCACCTTATTAAACTTGGACATCGATATTGTGTTGATGTTGAACTTATTCACTTAGCGCTAACTCTTGAGGATTATGTCTTTCTAATTCTTCCAGAATCAGAATTCTTATAAGGATGAAACAAGTGTGGATTTCCTGAGTCCTCCAGATAGCCACATTGTTTCCGGGTAACTGGGTTTTAGTGTTAAGTAAAAAGAAAATCGATATTAATGCATAACAAAGATTATCAACACCTGTCAAATAGGAGTACATGACTTTAGGTAAGGATTTAGAACTGTAATTCTAAATGATAAAGAAGAAAATAACATTGCATATGAAACTCTGTTTCCTTACTGGTGTGCATTTTAACTTCCCTAAGTCTATTTTTAAGCTGAGTACAAGATTGACATTTACCAGCTAATAAATTCAGCAGTCTGTAACCGGTCTTGCACCCATAATTGTATAATTTATATCTGGGCACATACATCTACCCTTAATTCGACCTGACTGGAAACAGGTTTTATTCCAGCTTGCTGTTTAGGCTTCTTTCCACACGGGAGACAGTGAGATTTGTCGCTTTCCCTGTCTTGTGTATATTGGGCAGTCGCGGCAGCGGCTGTTTGATAGGTGTTTATCTGGTACACTGACAATCGGACATCACTCGGCTTCCTGAGATGGCCTTGGATGTTGTTCTCAAAATGCGGCCTGATTCCCACCTATTCATCTCTGCCTCCCTATTCCTGGCAATGTGGTTCTGGGAAATCTGAACCTGGCCCCATCCCCACCCCCACACCCCCACAGCACAGGGAAACATCAAAACATGTCACAGAAATAATTCCCCGGATAAAGACTGGGAAAGAAATCTCAACTGTTTATGTTCAAGACCATTATTTTTTTCCAATAAGATGAGTCCCTATATATTATGCACACACACACACACACACACACAAAAATATATTCATACATACAAATCACAGTTCAATTATCCAAAAGCTAAAAGAATCGAGAGTCCATTTTATCGCTACAGCACAATAAATGATCCAGAGTCACAGCTCTCATTTTTGCGACCATTGGTGATAATAAAAGTCCTTGAAGTAAAATGTCAAAAATGGAAAGTTTCAAAAGAAAATGCGGGGGGAGGGGGAATGAGGAACAAGACGTGAGAAAGGGTATCAATGTATGTGAGTTAATGCACCTTCTATCTCGTGAATATAATGTAACCCTTCTATTAATTACAATAAAAATGTTATTAAAAAAGAAAATGCATCAGTGTTATCAAAATACAGGAGAATTCAATTGCTTATATAGGTCTACATTGGAAAGCCCACATCGATCACTGCTTTAAGAGGTTTGTCATAAAAAAAATAAATAACTGGAAGAACTAAGTTCTTTCACATGTATGAAACGCATTTAGTAAGTCTCATTCCACTGCCAGAATCCAGGGAGCAGAGCAGATTCTTCAGAAAAGGCAGCTGTTGTAGAAGGTGCATTTAGGACCTGTTGTTTAGAAACCAATGACTTTTTCTTCTGGGCGTTGGGCACTGTTTTCCACTCCGGCTTCGAGGATGTACGTACAGCTCTTCTGATCTAAATCCTCTGACGGAGAGTCTCTGGATTCCCTGCCTGGCGTGCTGGCAGCTGCTAGGCACAGAAGGCCTCCATTTCCCTTTGGGGACCTTGGGTGCCCAGAAGAAATGCCTGAGTGAGCTCCAGTCAGGAGCTGCGCAGCTCCTCACCTGCTCCCTCCCTTCTTGCAGTCTGCTGGAAGGCTCGTGGCAATGAGCTAGTAGAACCTAAAATGGATGTGTCCGGGGCTAGAGTTAACAGTTTTCAAAGTCGCAATTTGCTCTTCCTTCCGAATCCCCTTTCTTTTTCAAGTGGGAAGCCTCCAGCTTTACCTGTTTGCTCATTTCACTGGTAATGTCACTCTGGGCTGGACCTATCGGACACGTCGGTGTGTCCACCTCCACTCCCGAGCCAGACAGAAATCGCCCCGCCGACCTGAGCGCCGGTCACCTCGCTCTCCCACACGGGTTTGCTACCAGTCTTCACTAGTTCAGCCTCATTTTGCCTCTTCCTCCCCTTGTGCCGTCTCTCCCCAAAGCCAAGAGGACTCCACACGCGACTTCCTTCCTTTCCTAGCCTGCTAAGGATCGCTCTCTCAGCTTTACGGGGGTTCATAAATTGTAACTTCCTAATTGGATTTTTAATTCTTCTCGTAGTCTCCCACACACGAAACAATGCCCGTCAGGTTCTCTTTTTCTTTCGATCAATGTGTTTGCTGGCTCAATCATGCCGTGCTGCTTTTGTTTTTAAAGCAGGAAAAGGGAGGTTTGTAAGTCTGTCAAGATCACTCACACACACCCCTTATTTAAAAGCTATGGTGAAGTCTTTCTCCATGCAGGAGCGGGGAGCCCTGGGGAGGATGAAGCACTGAGAGCCATGTCTGCAGAGCCGATGGAGCGACTTGAGACAGCTCTGGCCAGATCTTGGCCCCTAGAGGCCACTGCAAACATGGCTCCGAGTCCACATGGACTCAGCAGAATAAGGCGTATAATGTATGGATGTTGCGAAGTATGGCTGAACGCAAGGGGACACCGATCTGTCCACCTCCTCTCAGCTCTGGAGCTCCCCTGCGTCTCAGAAGGGGCATCTGTGGGAGCTGGTCATCATACACCCCCTAGTTTCACCCTTCTCTCCAACACCAAGCCGTTCTCCACGCACAGTGTCGGGGCAGTGAGTTTCGTGTGGTAGCATCTCAGTGGTCTGGAGAGTCTTTCTTAGCGTTCTTAAAGGGTGTGGGTTCAGGTTGGCCGTGGGGGAACATGGAATTCACAAGCCATACGGCGGGCCGGTGGTCTGGGACGAGTCACGGAGGAGCCGGGAGCAGGTGTGGTCGCTCGCGTGCACCCAGGAGAAGAAGGGGAGCTGGCGGGGCCATCACACGTTCTGTGTCTGAAAACCGTGGGACTCGTGGCTTCTTTTTCTTCCTGACCTCAGAGCAATCACTACCACCGCCAGCAACCGTGATTTTGTTTATTTGTTTGGGATTTTTTTTTTGCCAGTCCTGGGCTTGAGCTCAGGGCCTGAGCACTGTCCTTGGACTTTCTCAAGGCTAGAGCTCTACCACCTGAGCCTCAGCACCACTTCCGGCTTTTTTTTCTATGTATGTGGTGCCGAGGAATCAAACCCGGGTCTTCGTGCATGCTAGGCAAGCACTCTAGCACTAGGCCAGACTCCCAGCCCTAGCAACTGTGTTTTTAACGTCATAGTTCGCACATGAACCCACAGCCTTCCACATATCCAGTGGTGCCGTCTGCATTTCTGTGCCCTGCGCTTTCATGGAGCTAAATAACAAAGCCCTTTATAATTTGTGCAAAGCCCCCTGGCTTTTTACACTGGATGAGGAATTTCTAGGATATTTATTTATTTTTCTTTGCTGAGCTATGTGCAAGGTAACTGCTGGATAGAAGAGCCACAGAGGTGGTGGGCAAGGCGCGTGTGCATGTGCGTGCGTGTGTGTGGACACACGTCACACGTGTGTGTGGAGGGGCTCGTGGCGGTGTCTCTTCTCTGCACAGGAGCAGCCGGCCGATTCCTGCCCGTACATGTATGTGGGGTGCCTTCCTCTACAAACATCTACACACACACACACACACACACACACACACCCAACGGCGGCCATGATTAGGTAAGCTGGCCAATTAAATAAGGAAACACGATACCTTGTTAACAATGGGTATCAAGCGTCGGGTGACATTTTGATAAACTGCCTCAATATAGTGTGTAGCATTTCGGTGGCTTTGTGCTTTTTAAAAGGTCATCGTCCCTGAAAAGGAGCACCGAGAAAGCTGATATTTAAAGGGGACAGGAAAACTCAAATAAATGGCCCGCTCTGCTCACGGGTATCTTCTCTCGCCACGAAAGCCGGACTGTCTGCTTGGCCTTTTCATTCTCCCTGCTGCACTTCCCATTACTGCAGAGGTACCACCAGGCCACTTTCCTCTCGGGAAAGTATCACGCCTGACTGGGCGTGACACGCCTAGTGGCTGGTCACCAGCTGTGGCCATGGACGAGGAAAACGACGTGGTTCCTGAACTTGGGCCTGCTGTCTTCCAGCTTGGTGGAACCATTCTATTTCAAGGGCCCTCCTTTGACCAGCTGGGGCTGAAGCTGGGGTGACCTCTCCGGCCACGTGGGGGCTGCTGTGGCTCTGGCTCTTGGGCTCTTGCTGAAGGAAAATGGAGACTGGGTGGAGTTCCACCCGCAAGCCCGGCGCACACGGCTTCCAGACGTGCCACGCCCGTGCCTGCAATGCCCATGAGTTTAGGAAACAATGCCTCTCACTGAGCCAAAGGGCCGTGATGGCCGTGGAGTTTAAAGATCTTAGTTCTGTCTTCTTTTCCAAATATCAGAATTCCTGCGATTCCTTAGCGCATTCATTTAACATGCAATTCGTTAGCGTTGTCACATGATTTAGGGGAAAATGTATCTGTGAGGAGAATTCTCTGCTTTGTGTATGGCCTTACTTTCATTGCCTGGATAATGCCCTATTGATGTCAATGGATTCCTTTCGGCATGGAAATGCATCTGGACTGAAGGGTAAACACATCACCTCCCCTTCGTAGCCAGGCTGCGTTACCCCGGAATCCATCACATTACACATTTATAGGCCGCTGAAACGGTCTGCCATAAAAAATGGCCGTGTGAAAAGCTGGTTTAAATTTCATGCGCTTTGACTTGCAAAGCATCTGGTGAGAGGAGCAGAGGCATCCAGGATGGAATTCTCTCCGACATGAATATGCTAACGTGGCCCCCGGAAGGCCGGGCTGGCGGCTGCCTCCCCGCCTTTCCTCTGGATTCCAATGACAGATTTTTCTTTTTTGGGGGGGGGGGCGGTGGTCAGTGTGTTAGAAAGCACTAAGGATTGCTTTTTTCATCCTCACGGTGCCATCGAGAAAGGAAAACATGATTTCATCTGTGTGTTCCCTGAGGGAAAGCCCCAGAGAGGCTCCACAGAACCCTGTGTTTTATTGAAGACCTCTGGGGCTTGATCTTCAGAAATGTATCTACTATATATCTACTAATTTAACTCTCGTAGACAGTGCAAACGCCATCCTCTCCCTCACTGGGCAAAGAACACAGCTGTAAGAGAGGAAAGCACACCAGCGGTTCACTGTGGTGTAAAGAGCTGTGGGTTCTGGTGCGGAGAATTTTTTGACAGCATAATAAAAAGCCAAGCAGACTAGAAGCTGACAGGAACACCAGTGGGTTTAAACCACAGTATCTGGGCTTAGGTTTTGGCTTTGTAAGTTTCCTGATGTTTATTGCTGAAATGTAAAATGGAAATTCAAACAACCTAGTACTCTATATACTAATATAGATTGAAATTAATTTTAAAGAAATTACCTAGGGATGTGGGTGGCTTTTAGCGACCCAGGAGGCTGAGATCTGAGGATCGAGATTTGAAGCCCCTCCAGGCAGGAAAGTCCATGAGACCCTTATCTCTATTTAGCCACCAGAAAACCAGAAATGGCACTGTGGCTCAAAATGGTAGAGCACTGGCCTTGAGCCGAAGAGCTCAAAGACAGCACCCAGGCTGTGAGTTCAAGCCCTATGATTGACAAAAACCAGAAACATATATACATAAATACACACACACACACACACACACACACACACACACCCTGCTATAAGCTTTGGAAAATTGAAATTCATAGTATTTCTTTTTTTGTGGGTCATGGGGCTTGAACTTGGCCTGAGCACCGTCCCTGAGCTCTTCAGCTCAAGACTACCACCCGACCCTTGAGCCATGCCCCACTTCCTGTTTTCTAGAGGTTAACTGGAGGTAAGAATCTCAGGTCCTTTTGCACCCAGGCTGGCTTTGAACCTTGATCCTCAGATCTCAGCCTCCTGAGTAGCTAGGATGACATGATATTTTTTAACTTGAAAACTCAGGTAAGCCTTGTTTTCAGTGGCTTCCCTTGGGTGTTTCCCCCTTCTTAACAATCCAGGAATTTAGCTCTTTAATTCTTTGAAGGCTATAGGTTCCTTAAGCATGGCTCGTGAATTCTAACTCGTCACTTTCTCTAGCCACATTATCACATATTTACTTTATTTACCATAGCATTTGAGTAGAATACTAATGGGGCCCGTGTACCTGTGTGTGGATCTCCCAATGTGAGTTCACGCCGTCTATTGCACGTACCAGGCCACAGTGAATTTCCAGATGGTGAAACTCAGCTCTGGTGGTTCTTTCCTTCTTTGAATAAATGCTATTAAATACTCACCGTGTGTATTGACACAGGTCCAACTGCTCTTTTTTTTTTTTTTTAAACATAGGGGCTAGTGTAGTCTTCTGCCCTTAACCTGCTAATCTATTTTATGTCAGTAAACAATCCATCTAATGCGATCTTTTTCTTTAAAGAAAGTTTTCCAGACACAGTATGACAAATATAAGGACGGAAATCAGCAGTAGCTTCAGATACAAAGGACGCAGAATTTTGGTCTGTAACAGGGAGTTTGAGAATGGACTCGGAATCATGTTATAACCTAAGAGATATAAATGTGTACGGAGCAGAGAGAATTCAGTTCAGGTTTGCTGCCCCAAATACAATGGGCTGAGCAGAAAGTCCTGCGATTTCCAAGATGCATAATGTTCTTATAAATGGGCCGTGCCATGCTCGTAAAATGATGGCGACTGGGAAGTTTCGCAGTGGAAGCTGACAGATGAGGCAGAGTTAAGTACTTTTTCAGACAAGCGACTACAGTAAATCATCGAGGCACACACGCAATCATCCTTCATCAGGGTGCAATTTGTTTCGTAGCAATTGCAAATCGAAAACAATGTAAACAAACAAATCGACAGCTAATGAATATCTCCCACCGCTCGCTGTAAATAGATCTACAACTTTAGGAGAGAACACTTTATCCAACACGTTGTCAACTCGTTGTAAACACATCTACAACTCATAAACAACTCATTACCCAGTGTGTTGTCACCTCACTGCAATTAAAGTCGAATGCTAACTGTACTGTATGTTCTTGCTCCAAATAAGATGGTCTTCCTGGAAGAGGACCACGCAGGAAGGAGAAGCTTTTTATTTCACCTTGCCCCCACCCCAAGTTTGACTTAGACAATTATTTGATCAGGCTTACAGAGAAATTAACCTACATTTTCCCCCTCCCTTTCCTCAGCTAACCCACCTTTTCCACTCACATTGAGCAGGCAGCAATGGTCTCTCAGTGCGAGTTTCTTTTGCAGAGGGAAAGTAAACGGGTAAAGTATTCCCGGAGCAGTAGTAAAAGTCACAGCTTTGACCGTAATTGCGTTGTGTGGCCTGCGTTTGGCGCTGGTACCTGGGACACAAGCTTTTGGAGGGGCCCCATGTTTTTTACAGGCTCTCCCGTGTGACAGTTTTTAGAAAGCAACCTTGAGCTTTACGAACGCCACCACGATTTTCCCATCATGTGAACTTTACCTAAGGACATAAGTGGCTTTATCCGCCGTTCTGGCTCGCACAGTCCTTCTGTGCCCAGAACACGTTGCTGGACTGTGCGTGTCCTTTGCAACAGGCCGTGAGCGTGCAAGACACACATGGCCCATTAGTGGATTTGTCCATCATACGGACACATCAAACAAAAAGTCCATTTGGGAGACAACAATACAGGGTTTTAGTAAAAAAAAAAAAAAGTTTTTCTAATTCAGACCAAACTCTTAACTTTCTTGGTGTAACAGAGTGAAAGGTGGAATGGTGCACCTTGGCTTTCTGTGAAATGAGCATGGTCCGTGGATTCGGGATCTATTCCCATGCACACAATCACCTTCACAGATGAACGTGCTCAGAAGCAGCGTCGTCTTCTCAGGAGACGCCACCAGGGCTGTGGAAAGTCAGAGGGGTTGGACCTCCAGCCCTGCTTCTAAAGAAGGAAGAGGTTTACGCTTTAAAATAACGTTCTAAAAGTTGCAGTTCAAAGAGTCCATCATGGATCCCTTGTGGGAGATTAGAGGGACGGCACAGCCCCCCTCGGTGCCAAGTTTTGTCCTAGCGTTCTTCAATATTCCCGCAACATTCCACAACATTGCAGTTCACATTTCTTAGGGTGGAGGAAAATGGCCTCTTTCTTCTCTACCACGCTGATAGCTCTCTTTTGTCATCACCACCTTGGCGTTCACTAAAAATCGTACCTTCCATTTCTTCGTGGGGTTAGCTTCCAGTTTCTGTAGGCCAAACACTGGGGCGCTACTTATGTGTGGACCTGGTAGAATTCACGCGGGGAGAGCAGGGAGGCAGAGAGTAGGAAGGGAGGTTGGGATCACGCAGGAACTTTCCAGCCAATGGAAAGGCTTGGGGATTTGCTGCAATTGAGATGAGATATATATATGAGCGTGACGGGAGCAGAGAGATGGACCCATTTGGCAGGATGGCTTCTACATCTGTTCTCAACCACTCTGTCTAGACTGCACGGTCAAGCCAGCCCATTCTGTTCAAACTAGTACAGTTCAAGAAGTGATCCGTGACCACAGATGCAGCTGGACTTGTGACTTTGGGGGGGGGGCTCAGGCTTGACGAGGATGTGGGAAAGGAGGAAAGCACCTGCCCGGCCAGTCGGAAAGCTGGGTTTCTCTCCACAGCTCTTACTTTCCTCACAGTTCCAGGAAGATGGCACCGAACCCAGGACCCCCAACACGTCCTTTCCATCCTCCATTCTTCCTGAGCCACACGAGCAACGCAACAGGTGTTATTTTATTACATGGTTGTCCTGAGGCAATGAGAAGCAGCGAGGTCATAGGATGAATCTGGAGACAATGAAAATAAGGGAATGTCCCTCAATCGGTATTCTTTTTTTCTTTTTGTGGGTCATAGGGTTTGCACTCTGGGCCTGGAATTACAGGCGTGAGGCAGGGTGATTTAGCACCTGAAGCAGCAAAGCCTGTAATCCTCTATAAAAGTACATGTAAATGACTTGAACAAACGTTCCGCTTTACTCTTCTTCCCAGAGGCTTCTTTTATTTTTGAAGACTGAAGCTTCTCGGTGAATGATGCGGCTTATAAAACGTAGGGCATACCTGTAGTTTGGAGTTTACGGTAGGAGGACTTAACTTGACCCTGGTTTCCGGAAGAGTCAGGGAAGGAAAGGGTTTTGCAGAGCCCAGCAGACCTGTGCTGCAGCATGGCGCTCACCCGAGCGGATGGGAGCTCGGCGAATCCCGCCAGCTCTGACGCCATCTGGTTATTTTCCTTTTTGCTTTTTCATAACTCATTCTGCTCTCTCCTTCTGTATTTTTCTTATCCTTCTGCTTTTTGAGTCTCATCTGATTGCACGCGGATGAGGCTATCTCAGAACCTCCTTCCCTCTCTAAGTCTTGGCTCGAGGGAGGGAAATTCCAGATAACCGGCGGGAACTCAAACATGTCCACACAAAATTTTATATCAACATCTGCTGAGCAAACGGAGATTCTGGGCAGCCCACACCTCGACGCTGTTTGATCTGATGGGATTTTTGCTTTTCTTTTGTCTTCCTATATGAGCTCATAGTGAATGAAACCCTTTTCCTAGCCCTTACTTACCTATCCCAAAATGCGGGGAAAGTCTCCCCAAGCCCCCCGAGCCAGAAGGCCAGAATCATTCTTCAATGGCCCCTCTATTTTACTACCTATCAACATTTTTCACGTTCTTTGGCGATATTGGAAAATGCCACCAACATAAAGAAAAGAAATAAAACTATCAGGTACCAGATTTGCTTGGAAAGCAGAATATTTCAAGTATTGAACATGTAGGACTATTCTGTTTCACTATTTAAATAAATGAAATGGTGAAAAAAATCCTTAAGAATAAGTGGTTGCTAGTTATGTCTTGTTTGAATTAAAAATGTCGCTTCAATCAGTTATCTTCAAATTTCGATAACCAAAAAGAACTTGAAAGGAGAAGGCCTATTTTTTCACCTTTGGTTCTCTCTTACGGTCTTGGTGCCTGAAATGTCCATGGAAGCAACATATAACAGTATGTGCTGTTTTATAAAATATATTCTTATTGGCTTTCCAGAACCACTCACGAGATTCATGCAAAGATAATACTAGTGGAGAGCTATGTAAAGAAAGGTGCTATGGACTCGGGGTCACGGTTATTACATTTACCCTTATCCTAAATGTTGGTAATGAATGTACTAATTTGTGTATCTTTCTGAAAATAACTGTGTCAATTTGTTGATTTTTAAAAAAAAATATGTAGGTTCTAGAGCACACGTGCATGCACGCGTGCACACACACATACACACACACACACACACACACACACACACACACACACGTCCTTGCCTGGGCACTGTCCCTGAACTTCTCTTGCTCAAGGCTACAGCTCTACCACTTGAGCCACAGCTCCACGTCTGGCTGTTTCTGTGAATGTGCAACTGAGAAGTTGAACCCATGGCTTCATACATGCCAGGCCAGCACTCTACCCCTAGGCCACACTCCCAGCCCTTAATTAATATTTTTATTCTAATTTTCACAAAACTCTTTTTTGACTACCAAACAAATGGTGCATTAGCAGAAAACCTTCACGAGAGAATGGGAACTCTGGGTGAGCCGTTTTGCCATTGGTCTGCGAGTGATAGACTGGGAATGGAAGGGTTAAGTGTCAAGCTCCAGCTCCTTGTCTCCAGGATGTAAGTTCAGGATGCCAGGTTCAGGAGGTCAAGACACTGGAAGCCAAAGGTCAGGAAGACGGGGAGCTGGGGAGCTGAGGACCCGTGGAGGCACACACACCCTGGAGGATTTCCAGGAAGCAGGGTCTCCGAATAGCCCTCTTGGAGGTAGGGGCCAAGCCACCACCAGCCCTGGGCGGGGGCAGACTCACACCCCAATCCTAATCACCCCCTCCTCAGCGGTGGAGCTTTCCCTCACTGCCACGGTGGGAGCTGGGGTGGGGTTAAAGATGAAAGGCCCATTTTTTTCCCTTGACCGTCCACGACCTGTTTAATCAGAGCCATTAGGGCGACAAGAGAGCACAGAGAGAAGGGGAAAGTAATTCAGCATGGGATGTAGCTCGGGAGGAGATTAGACTTCCACCAGGACTGGACCTGCCTAAGTCTCTGCGCCTGGCTCTGGTTCCTAACGGGTTAGGGTGAGGGATACAGACTCATTAACACAGCGTGACTGCAGATGCATGTGAGAATGCATCTCCTCAGGGAGGAGTGACACATAGAGGACAACGGGAAGAAATCACTCAAGTTGGTGGCCGGCCTGCTAACCACAGGCCGAGATCTGGATGACAGCAAAGCCAGCCCGTGCAGAAACGTCCGCAAGACGACCTCCAAGCCCCAGCAAGACTGCAGGCTGCAGGCACTGCTCAGACGTTAGAGTACCAGTGTCGGCAAGAAGGCCTGAGTGACAGCACGAGGCCCCAAGTCCGAGTCCCTGTACTGGTGAGAAAAGCAAAGGGAGAAGAAACACATCAACTGTCCCACCTGAGCCATGAGTTCACAGCGAGTCGAGCAGAGGCGGGACGTCTGAGTGACACACACGCTGTGAAGCAGTGCGCGGGGAGAAGGTGGCAGTGTGGCCACGCTGACACGGAAGCCAGAATGGGCTTGGTCTTCAGCACGTGGACTCTGCAGGCACCGAGGCCCCCGGCCTGCCATCCCAGCCGTGTGGGAGGCTAAGTCTCTCCACGTTCTCCGCTCGATATTGCGTGTGCAAGGAAGACTAAATAAGAAGCCTGTGTGGTTTACAATGGCCCTGGGAGAGAGGACGGCCCTGGAATATGATGTTTACATAAAAACCTCCCATCCCCACCTCCCTGACTCACTCTTTAGATCTTCCTCGTGTTGTGTGTTCACTGAGCTCAAAAATAGGTCTGTAATCCAGGTTCGTTTCTGCTTGTCCTTGGATGACTTCAGGTCATTCCCCCGACCAACTTCTGGGAGTTCAATCTGAGAGTTATTCCGCATTTAGAACAACAATGCTATTGAAGGAAGCCCAATTTAGGATAATCTGTCACCGAAGTGAAAACGTTGGACGTGTGGATGAGATTTGAGCATGAAGCCTCGACGAAGTAAAAATTGTATTATAATGGTTTTTTTTTCTGGATTAAAAGATCCAGAACAAACCAACTCGAGCATCTGATCATCGTGTCAAAGGAAAGTCTGAACATTTTGAAAAGAAGAAGATTATGAAGAGGAAAGCTGACACACACAGATTGTTTCCGGACATTGAATGGGTTTGTGTGACATTTAAGATACTTCAACTCTGTACTTGTGCCTTTAAATACGTTTCTCCTTATTGAGAAAGGCATCCTTGAGCTATTTGGCCTCCTTGGGCCATAGCCACTGCTCTGTCATCTTATGTCTAGAGTACATATTGCTATCTGACTGCTCAGATATCCCACACACTTTTTGAAAAAAAAAATTCTTCAAGAAGAAATCCTGGCTTCATTACAACTCTCTTTTAATCTGTTAAAATCCCATCCAAATGTGCCTTCTTTAATTACATAGGAGATTTACTGAAACATCCAAGAAATCTCCAGGACTTGTAACCTTTTTTTTCCTTCACTTGTTTCCAAACTACGTCTGTGTTGTCAGGCAAAATATTGACATAGCTCGAGCAGCTAGATTTAGTAGACTCTAGGACAGTGATTTATAAAGCAGGAGCAAATCCACGCTCAACCACTAGGTGTGGAGCCAGTCCCTGGCCCATGGAGCGGTGCAGAGCGTGGCTGGGTGTGCACGGATTTCATGGGAGGTAAAACGCGGGCGTGGACAGCACTAACGACCCGACCAGATTTGCATGTGTCCACATGAAAGCACGCACACAGGATGTGTGTACCTCCCTTGGCAAATGCACACGCGCTCCTCTCCTTGTCCTTGGGGCGCCTGCCGGCTTGTCCGTCCAGCTGCTGAGAACAAGGCCTTCTGGCCTCCGGCTGTCCCGTCCCGAGGTGGCGTCTGCGTGTGGCAGGTCGCCAGGTGCTGTGTCGTGTGCCGCTGGATTAGGAGGATAACACAGCAGAGCGGGCCAGGAACAAAAGCAAATCCTCGAGGTAGAATTGTGTAGGGGATTTGGGAGATTGCTTATCTTTTTTTTTTTTTTAAATAAACTCCCCAAACAACTATTTCCACAGCTCACACGGGAAACATTGTCATGCCCAGGGGAGTAAAAGGAAGGACAGCCAGGCTCTTGACCTTCCATGGAGCCCTGGGACCCCGCAGTCATGTTGGGGTCCTGCCAGGCAAGGTGGCTCAGAGGGGACCGAGAAAGGCCCTGGAGAGTCTCGACCCCCAACTCAAGGTTCCTATTCACAGCGCATTTCCCCAGCAAGCACAGGGGTTAAAACAGCTTTGGCGGGAGCTCACATTTGCACCCATATCCCCGTCCTCAGGTAGAAGGGGACATGGCCTAAGCAAGCACAGGTCATTCCTTCTGATGGGTGGCGTTTAATCTTGAGGTTTTCATGACTCTAAAATCCACCGAAATCCTATCATCTTCTCCCGGGGAAATGCAGAGTTTATTTCTCAAGAACCTCCTTGGGTTCCTATTTTAACACTTTTAAGATCTCAGAAATCATTTCTTTAAAATAATAAGCTCATAACAATACAAGAACATTTTGCTTATTAGCATAACCTTTTACCAACCACATCTCCTTCCCATACAAAAATATAAGAATTGAGAATCTGCATTCGGCGGCCATCTGTCTTCTCTGCGAACATTCCTGTTCAGTCCCTTGCTTTGGGTTGTGATTAGAGTATTTTAAATCATGGCGTTCTTACACAGCATGTCAGATAGAAAGAATGATAATAAAATAAATGTGCCGAGCAATTTACTTCGAAACAGAAGAGAGCAAAGAAAAAATTAGCGAACGTTTAATTCTAGGCAGAGGGCCAAACTATCCCAAACCCTCTCCTCCATCTGCCCCTGCCATATTTCTAAAAATCCACCTTCAAGGAGTACATGCATGCTTCTTTGTCTACAAAAGCCGAGCTTGCACAGAGCTCAGCTCAGCGGCTGCTTCCGCCGGCTTTACTGGCGGCCTCTGGGGGGGGGGGGTCCCACTGGACAAGGCAGGCAGTCGACTGAGGCCCACGTGAGTGACTGCGTGGTGCCACAGCCACGGGACATTGCAAAGACTGCAGGCTATCTACCTTTGTCACAGCTCTCTGCTAAGAGGAAGTCCATGCGGCTTGTGCATGCATGTGTGGCTGCACCTTCGAGGACTCAGCACACCAGCTATTATGGGGCGGCCTCATCCTCTGGCCACCGCGCCCCTGCCCCAATCACAGCCAGCAGAGGACAGAGAGGACAGAGAGGACAGAGCCAGGGAGGCCGGAGGCCAGCTGGTGTTAGTGCTCTTTGCTGCTAATATGGAATCCGAAGGTAATTTAGCTCTGTCTGTGTTTCTAACAGCTTCTCTATTTCACAGAATGGTCCTATGGATCAAAATAAATTACTTATTTTTTTTCATGGAAAACTGTGTTCTAAAAGATATAAAGCACTCTGCAAACGTAAATGATATTTATCATCATTATTCTCACAAGTCCAAATTTGAGTAAATCAGGATCGTAGGCAGATAAATCATACGAAAATAAACTCTGTGGGTCTAGGAAAAACAATCGGCGCTTGATCATTTACTGAACAAACACATAGGAACAAATCACTTGGGCAACCAGGGTTGAAACCACAGGTGCATGGAAAATCATGAATAATATAGATGCTAAACTCCCTGTCATGGCATGAAAGACCGTCAGCCTCTGGCCTCTGCTTTGAAATCTCAGCTCTTCTCTTTTCATACCTCAAAAGGTAGCATTCCTCCAGCTGCGTGTTTTGGCGCATGCTGTTTCTAATGCTGAGATTTCCCTTCCTGTCTGTGGACAACCTCGGGCTCACCCTTTAATCTTCGAGGAGGACTGTCCTCGGGGAGGGACGGGGTGGTCAGGACGCCTGACGGTCTAGGCAGAGGTTTGTACACACACCTGCTGCTATGGCTCCTACTGAAAGCCAAACTGCACCAGCTGTCTACCTTTTGCTAAGCAATTTATGATACCGCTTATGACGAGCATCTCCAATTCTCCTTTGCTAATTTCTCTTACTTTCTGTCTGTCTTGGGGCTTCATCTTAGGACCTGGGCGTTGTCCCTGAGCTCTTCAGCTCAAGGCTAATGCTCTCCCACTCTGAGCCACAGCCCCACCTCCAGTTTTGTAGAGGTTAATTGGAGATAAGAGTCTCATGGACTCTCAGGCCCGGGCTGGCTTTGAACCTCGACCCTCAGATCTCAGCTTCCTAAGTGCTAGGATGACAGGCGTGAGCCATGGGCGCCTGTTGTAGTAACTAACATTGTTAGTCATAGGAAAACAGAATCTAGTGAATGTGGGACGTAATGGTGAGCAACTTAATATACTAAACACTGAATCGATTACATTTTGAAAACTGTACCTGACTAGAGTACAGTCATGCAGGCTTGTGAGCCTGCGAGGTCAAGATTAGGGAAGGCAGGACTTCAACTCAACGATTGTGATGGAAAAGGGAATTATGAATTGCCGAGAGACTTGATTCTTTGGAGTACATGTTGAGAAAGCTGGCCTTCTCGCCACTACCAAATGATAAAGGAAATGGCAGGGAAGAAAAAGCTCAACGAAGCAAGAAGTATCCTGGAAGACCCTGGGACTCTAGACAAAACTTGAGGCACGCTGAAATTTGGGGGTGTTTTATAAAGTGACAAGAACAGTTCTGGCAGTTCCCAGCAGCATTTCTCACGCTCGGTGATTTTGTCAGTAGCTCCTGGCCCAGAACTTAGCCCTGCTCTTCTGAGCAGATAGAGGGCTCGGGCAAATGGAATGAATGGAAGCTGGGCTGCCTGCTCTCAATCCTTCCACATGGCGTGGCGCCTTATTCCTCCACGTGTGTCTGCTTTAGCTTCTGACCTAAGGATTATGGACAGCAGACATGTCCCCTCTGTGTCCCGCCGTGTCTCAAGGCTGTGTCGTCTCTCGCCTCATATGCAAGAGCTGGACCCCCGACTCGGTGGTACAGGGAGATGGCGATTGCGCAGCAGAGTCTGACCTGGGTGTGTGAAGTTTGGGGTCCCTGCTCAGCGAGGGTGCCCAGGACGGGGCCCTACCCGCCCTATGGATGCACAGTGTGGACGGAAGGGCCAGAACCCATCTTTAAGACTCACCAGGGAGATTCTACAACTCATACAACTCCCAAGTTTGGTTTTCCCTTCATCCTGAGACATTTGATGTGAAGGGCTGAATATTCCGCTCAGCAGAAAATTGTCTATCGGAAGCTAGCGGATACCACCTTTAATAGAAACAGCCAGCGCGGTAGCCTACACGTGGTTCACAGAAAAAGCCCCGCAATGGCTTCCATCACAGAGCCACTGGTTATCAGATTCCGATGTCATTCTGACCACCTCTGCACAATGTGCTGGAGGAGAGAGGCTGGCGCCGGATAGGGTACTGCAGGCATCTGGTTCGGTGGTAGAGACAGTGGAGGGAAACAGTGTAACTCTTGAATGATAATGAAACTTGAGGCTGAGACTCTGGAGGCAGACAAACCCGGACTCTGCGGCCACGTAGGGTCACCTCTCAGCAGTGCAGCCTTGGGAAAATCTGGGAGTCTCTCCGTGCCTCAGTTTCCTCAGTGGGGTGAATAAGAACAACTGACTTGTCCTTGCTGATCGAAACAAGACAGCACAGGGAACGTGCTTAGCACCGGAGGCCGGGTTCTCACTGACCCTTGTTCCTATCAAAGGCGAGAGAGGAAATTCAGGAGACGGCTGGGTCTTCAGTGTCTGATTTCTATCTGGATGCTTTTTTATTTCATTAAGGTTTTTTTTTTTAAAAAAATTATCTGTCTGCAAGAAGAATAAAAAGGCAGTCTTTGGTAGGCAGCGTCCAGAGAGCCCCTTCCTAGAAAGGGCACAGGCGGCACAGGCAGTGGGTCTCCGTTCTGTCTCCTCTAAAGCCAGCCATAAACAAACCATTAAAAAAAAAAAGTTGTGTATGGAAATTTCAGCTCCACGGTAATGGCTGAAACAAAAGCAGACAATCACAGTGCTGTGTATCACAACCAAGCTTCTCCTTACGTGCTGCCGCATTAAAGATAAAACATTCTCATCTCCTTTGAATGAGACATTCAACAGGACCAACCGAGGGGGCTGACGGAGACCTGTGACTTCCACCCCGAGACGCCCGCGGTGGTGACATCCCCGCTCAGCGCCCTGCGCCAGCAAATATCCACACAGATAAAACGGAGCTTCATCAATCGTGAGGTCTGGTGGAGAATCAGGCTTCCCTCTCCTCTTGCTAGGAAGACGTTGGCCAAAGGCTCGGATTTACGCTGTGAAATGTAAATGGTTTTCTCCAGAGGTTTTCTTGACAATCTCACTGTGTGTGGCTGAGTTGGCTTTTATTAGCACTCTCGGGGGGCCGGGCGGGGGGAGTTGTTTTTGGAGGAGTGGGAGGGAAGGTAGCCCATTTCTTTAAGAAACCCAGAACTTACAGGCCTCAGGGGATTTTTAAAGCCAGGAATTTAGAAGAATAACACGTCTCCATCTCCAAATGGTGAGGCAGAATCAACAACATTTATAAATTACATTGGAAGAAAAAAAAATAACATAGTAAGATCTCAGTTCTTTTGTTGGGGTGTTTATAACATAACACATGGCTTCACGGCACCAGGCTTCTGAAATTAGAACGACGGTGCTAGAACTTTCTGTGAGGTGCTGGGCATTCACAGGCAAGCTTGCGGGGAATTCTGCATGAGGAGGAAGCATTCCACACCGTAGGACCTGGGGAGTGGTGTCGCCGGGAAAGGCTGTACAGTTCCACCCGGGAACCAGCTCTCTCCTCTCGCTCTGGTGGAGACGACATTTCATCTCCTACTCGTCCACCGTCGCCTGGGGAGACGACATTTCACCCTGCCCTGGCGGCAGGGGAGGGGAGGGAAAGGGACAGGCCCTGTCTCTGTCTTATCTGTCTTGGCCGTTCTGTTCCTCCCAGGCTTTCCAGGGAGAGTAGCTGAATGTCAATGGAAGAAGTAACTCATCCTGCACTGGGGCTTTTAAGCATAAGCATATCTGATAATAATTATGGCGGTCGTAAAAAGGCTGGATTTCTGGACAAGGAAATTTAAAAAGGTGAGGCCAACATGAAAAAGCTGACATCATAGAAAATGTTGGCTCTTGGGACATGCCGTGGCCTGAGCTGATGTTGGAAGCTGGCCGGAGCTGGCCACCCAGGCCACGTGCGTGGAGGCCACTCATGTGGAGGCCGGCAGCGTTGTGACCATTCCTCTCCCGGCATCTTGAAGGCTACCCAGGTGTATCGGTCCCACTTCCAAACAGATTTGTTAAACCTCAAACTATTTTCCACTACAGAGAGCCACCCCTGACACCCCGAAGCCTGACAGCTCCCCTCACACCTCGGGAAACTGGGAATGGTGGTTCCATGTGCTTACATGACGCTTTCCAGCTCCTCTCAACCCAGCTTCCACTGCCTCCTAATCAAGCTCTACAGTTGGGTTTTTATTTATTTATTTTTTTAAAGTAACTCAATTGCTATTTATTGGGCAGGTGGCGGCCGGACATTTTCTCTGTAGGGAGCGAAAATTCTTTGAAGAATTTTCTCCATTCCCCCCCACCTTTCTGACTAAGTGAATTTCAGCTTCTCTTCCAAATCACCAAGGTCATCCATTAGCAGGAAGCAGAAACGACTCTGGCTTTCGGCCGACACCTCCCAGGCCCGGTGAGCGTCTAACGATTTGCACAGCCACCGGTGGGAGCTGGAGGGAGCATGGCTGGTGTGCAGGCCGGCTTGACCGGGAGAGCGTGCCAGGAAGGCCCGGTGTAGCTTTGGGCCTGGTCCAGGCGCCTATTTTGTGCTTCTCCAAGAACGCGATAGGATCTGCGCTCGTGGGCCTGGCATCGGCTCCGTTTTCTCCGTCCTCACGGTAACAGCTTCCTGCTCGGAAACAGTCGGGGGACACTTCCCGGGGACACTGCAGTGACGACACCACGGCTCCTGGCCTGTCCAGCTGGGGATGGACGCGCAGGACGAACTCAGCCCCTGCTTTCCATCGGCTACTTTTATAGCAGACCGGAGAATAGATTAAGGAAACCCGGAAGAATAAATGAAGGTGAAGAATCTGCTGATGCAGCCCTCTGCGAGGAATTGCATTACTTATTTTTAGATTTATGCTTAGAAGACAAAGAAATCTATACGAGTCCTTACCTGCCTGGTTCTTTCCTCCTAGCTTTTAAATATATATATATATATATATATATTTCAATTTAATCACTGACATTATTCCAGAGAAATATATTTTCATTCTCTCCTATTGATTTCTTGCTTTTCTTATCCTTGTCAAAACTTTTCCCATATTACCAAGCGCTAGGGAGGGGCCCAACGTCACTGGTGGCCTTCTGTGGCTGTCACTATTGTGGAGGTCTTGAGTGGCCTCTCCTCACTGGGGTTGGCATTTACTGATGGGGTCAGCAGGCGCCCTGAGGGCCCCCACTCTGGAGGGAGAGAAGCCATGGTGAGCTGAACCAGGTTGCAATGCTCAGATATCACGGGCAAAATGTCAGCCATGCCATCTTTCTGACCAGCTCTCTGCACGATGCCATGCGAAGCAGACGGCTAACAACCCAAGGGTCCAGCAGACACAGGAGCAGAGGCATACAAACGCACACAGAAATACAGGCTTGCTGCCTTTTTCTCCTTCTCTTTCTCTCCCATGCATGTGTGTGCACACACACACATGTGTACACACACACACACGCACACACACACACACACACACACACACACACACACACACACACACACACAGTCTACAGGGAAATTAAGCAGTGCCAACGAAACACGGTACTGAGAAAGTTCTTGGATAAATTAACAACGCAATTACATTACATGACATGCCACAAGATGGATGAGGAAAACTTGGCTGGTGTTATGTTCTGTTTTCAAATTGCAATTTATTTGAGGGTTTTAATGGATGCCTTATTAAAACGTCTGGGCCCCGGTCAGGTTTCAGCATGTGTCACGGCGGCCCGTGATTGATGACTCTCTGCTGCTTCTCTTGCACATTCGTGGGGAATTTAAGCAAAGAGGGACGGAGCAGGGGCCGGCTTTGTATTGATCGTGCTGAGGCGAGCTGCCGGAGAGCACAGCCTAATAACATTCTCTTAGCAGAGCTGCTTCACATGAAGGCATTTATTACAGGAGCTAAAATGTTCTGCGGCTTGGAAGAAAAGAATAGTGTACAAACAAAAGAGTTATCAGTGAGCAGGGCAGGGAAAGAGAGGCCATGGGTACCAGAGAGGCATGCTTTGTCAGCACTGGGAGGCCACAGTTCCCAGCAGAGGGGAGAAAAGACCAGTGGTGGGCCTGGCAAATGGAAAGAGAAGGCACCACTAGCGTCGACTTTGTTTTAGGAGGGGTTGGGACTGGCCAGAGGGCAGCCTGAAATCACTGGCAAATGATCTAAAGACAAGTCACCGGACACAATTTTGCATCCTATATTGAATAGGCACATTTTCAGCTGCTCCTAGCTAAAGAGCGTCTGCACCCCAAACTCCTTAGAGAAACTCATTTGTCATATTCTAATTATAAAGTGAATCCACTTGAGATTTGATTACTGGAAATGTACATCCTTCCTCACCTTTATTGTCAATATTTTCATATTACTCAGTTTTTTTTTAAAAAAGCCTGATTCCTATGATATAACTGCTGCATAGAAATGCTATCTACTCTTAGATAAAAAGACTAGAAGGACAGAAAACACCTAGAAACAGTGGGCGGGAATCTGTGTAGGGAAAATAAACAATAGGTCATTGAAATGTTCTTCTTCATATCTTTCTGCAAATTCTTATGCTAAGTCGGGTAACTTTAAACTCGGAAGGAAATAAATCATTGCTGAGGAAATCTGACTGAAAAGAGAGCCATCAGAAAAATACACATCCTTTTGTTGATCGGACAGCTCTATCTCAGGGACAAAGATCACTCCGCAGTAATATATGAGTCCCTCTCTGTGGTTAGCCAGCAGGATCCGTGCTTTGGAAATGAAAATAGAAAAGGAAATTAGCACAAAGCAAACTAGGTTGACAGCATTCCTCCACACAGAAAGGCCAGCAACAGGTAAAGTAGGAAGGCAAGAAGAAAACCTGACACGTCTCCACGTTGCTGACATGAGGCTCTGTCAGTTGAGCTGCAATGGATTTTCTTTTCCCTTTCCCTCTTTAGCTTTCTTTTCCCCCTGCCTGCTTGACCTAGCATGATAGCCATTATTTGGATGGCCACATTTATTATTTTGTTAGCCTTTGAGGGCCCATAAAAATCCCACCTAATTATATCGAATCACCTAGCATCCCAGCAGAAGGCAAACACGGCGAGAAAATGGCCAACCACTCTCCACGAGATGAAAAGGAGAAAGAATTACACAACGAGCCAGCGGCGGGGGCCAGAGCGGGCACAGGGGCTGGCTTTATGAGCCTCCCCAAGGAACGGACACTGAAAACGGTTCTGAGATGTGGACAGAAGTTGTTAAGTTGTAAACCTGGATTTCCTAGAATTGTCAGTTGAATGTACCTTCTGACATGAAAAACGCCAAATGTACCGTCCAGGGGGAATGCGGTGGCTTTGGCCAAGGGATACTGGGGGGTGAGGGAAGGTGACGAGGACACCACTTCCCCCTTCACACCGAGCTGGGGGTGCCCCCCCCCGACATGGAATGCCGGTCTTCTCTGTGGACTGAACGTTAGGAGCTGTTTCTTTGTTCTGGTCTCCCGTCTTGGAGACTGCTGAGAGCAGGGCCTCCACTGGCCTCATGTAATGGAAATGTGCTGGGGACCTGGGTCTCTGTGCCTGCCGCGTGCCTCAGTTTACCCAAGTGGCTGGAAGGCTGCAAGGACGACGCTGGGCACGTGCTGGTGAAGACACTGTGCTCACGTATAATTACCATCCAGGGGAGAGGGGCCGGAGCCCAGGGGCGCCCCACCTTCCAGGAGGAGCCACAGAGCCTATATGGCTTACATAATCAATGAGGGATGACAAGAACACGGAATCCAAGGCCAGGTATGTTGGTAACGTCAACGACTGGCCCTAAGGTCAATGTGATTCCGAGGCTTCTTTAACTCAAGTCTTCCGAAGTTTTGCGGGTGAGCCTCCAGGCCAGGGGCTGAGGCCTAGACTTGTCTCCCTGGGGTGGGGTGCACAGAAGACAAGGGTCCCCCCTCACCCCCGGCCTCTGCTTGCAAGGCGCCTGTGTAGGAGCCAGCCCAGAAGTGGAAGTGGAGCCGAGTGAAGAGGCCGCTGCAGCAAGCAGAGCTCAGGTCCATGCGTGGGAGCGGGCTGCGTGGCTCTCCGGGCCCCCAGGCCCACGAGCGGGAGCAGAGCAGGCCACCATCCAGGCCTGCCATCCCAGGCCTGGCTCAACGGACGCAGATCCCAGGCCTGGCTCAACGGACGCAGGCCAGGTCTGTCCACACCACAGTCCTCAGGTCCAAACGAAGACTAATACAGCCATATAAGAAAGAACCCCACTGCGGAGGGAAGCTGCTGGGTGTCACCCTCCGTGTCTTTTTGGCTTGGACATTTTTGTGATTTAAAAAAACAAAAACAAAAACAACACAGCAGTTATTGTTCAACACCACACCACTTAAAGTGCCTGGAGAGGGAGGTAAGTAGATACTGTGGGTGTTTTCTGGCAGTTTAGGGCCCAGATCTAACCTCTTAACCTGCAGGATGCAAAGGTTAAGTCACAAAACGGAGTCCATTAACCTTTCTAAATGGTTGTGATATTAAACACGGACTCTTCGTAGCTCAGGTCATCATCTAATGTAATAACCATCAGCAATAAAGAATTACGGATTAAGAACATTATCTATCTATACAACGGTCATTTATGACACTGGAGCAGGGACCATATCTAAAAGGCACCTGCACTCACAGGCAGGAGTTCATAATATACATTACAGTTTTATCAGTGTCGTTAGGATATTACTGAGTGTTTAAGAGAAAAATCATCACAGTTTTTGAAGGTTCAGCGTGTTTACTACACATGAGACAAACAAAGAGAAAGTCCTCAGAACTCTTATTGAGCTACGACCCGGTCACGTGGGGCCAACTGACAGCAGAATCTTAAGAAAAACAACAGACAGACATGTTTCCACGTGAACAGGAAAATGCAACTCCTTTGTAACTTGAGAAACAGCCACTTGCGTGAACCTTACATTTCTTTCACCAAATACCGAATCCTCTATATTTGTGAAAAAAAGACTAAGTCTGCATACATCAGCAAGGATGTGGTAAATGTGAATGTCATATATCTGAATCATTTGTTTCCTAATATCAAAGCAGCTGTGAGTCAATACTCTTCAGGACCAGAAAATGTAACCTTACTTCTTCAAACGATAGAACTATCACCATTTCCTTAACTATACATGCTGTGTTAACCCTTACGCCTTCTTTACATACACACTCAGAATGAATGTGCTGAAACCGTACTGCTGTTATTCTAAGAAGGCCAAGAAAGGCAAAAATACAGAAAAAAAAATACGACAGAGGCGGGGATTAAGTAAGATGTTCAGCCACTTGTCAGTAACAGCCAGTCACTCGTTCACAAGGCTTTGTGCTGTCCTGCGTGTGCTTTGGGATTTATTTAATCGGACTCCCCCCACCCAGTATGTGTTACTAATAATTGGTACCATCACTAGACTGGGTGTTCAACACGGCTGGCACTGCAGGTGCTCCGCCATGCCCAGATGCTTTAATTGAGATGGGGGTTTTTCTAACTTCTGTCTGGGCTGTCCTTGAACTACAATCTTCCCAGGAGCTGAGATGATAGGCGGGAGCCATCCCTCCATGGTTTCTGGGGTGAAGGATGAAAGTAGAACATTGAAAAAAGCAGCAGCAGTGTTAACACCTCTGTCTTTCCCGTTGCTTTGTCTCTGCTCCTGATTTTTTAAAATAGATCTAATAGCTACAGCAATATCGGAGAATATCAAGTAGCTGGACGAGGATATCCCCTGCCAACAGTCACAGCAACTGCCAAGTACATGGGTAAGGAACGGACACCCCTCGGCCTCGACACCCCGCGCAAGGCCCAGAGCGTCTGGGAAGGCTTATTTCCACATAGACATTGCCAAATTCCAATCTTGTGCAATTTAAACTCGGTTTATTTGTATTTTCATTTTTTTATTATCTTTAAACAGCTGTACAAAGGGGTTTCCACTCAACGTGTCAGTTTATGAGTAGCAATTTCATTTATGCAAGGTTTACACAGGACTCAAGAAATCCATTTTTATGGCACTGACACGATGTAAGGCAATGTTTCCAAGCAATAATGTGGGAACTTCGTGTTTTCTATTGTTTCCTTTAAGAATAATTGCCAGGGTCAGTCCTGCGAGTTGTCTGTGGGAGCAGAAAGACTTTGTGCCTGCCCCATCCTGCGCCACGACACTGGGGGATTCAACCAGGCCTGTTTCTGCCCCCCGCCGTGCCTGCCACTCACCCACCCCGGGCAAGGGCTCAGAACGCAGGGGAAAGGTCTAGAAGGTATCTTCACATCCCCATTGATGTGTGTTCAGCTCTGCATCACAGGGAGAGGCAGCGGGGCAAACGTGTTTAGGGCTAATTCCAAGAATATCACACCACAGACAAAAGAAGCTGCAGAGAACTCAGAAAAAAAAAAAAATCTTGGAACTTTCTTACACTCTATGCTCTCCTGTTAATAATGTGGCATCCACAGCCATCTGCACTCTGGGTTTTCTTTATTGAATTCTCTTCCACGGGGAGGGGCCTGCCAGGCACTGGTGTCTGCGGGGCTGGCGATGCAGCCCGAGGCGGGCTGTGTTACCTGGGTGGACTGCAGGACAGGCCCAGGGGTCTGGCAGCAGGCCCCAGGCACACACACAATGGCACACAGGCCTGCTCTGCTCTTGGCCAGAGAGAAAAACTGGGGCAGGAAGGTTTCTGGCTTTGTCTTAGTTTGCACTTTGTCTCCATGTGAAACAAAGCTCAGACAAAACATGGGGAAACTGAAAATACAGCGCAGTGGGAACGTGAGGGGGCAGGGTTTACCCAGCCGCCTTCCCACGGGGGTCTCTGGGGAGGAACCCCTGTGCCCGGGCACCAGCACCGAGACCCCCTCCGAGACCCTCCGGGTCTGTGGCTCTGCCTACCATCTTTCTGTGCACCTTTATGTTTTCTGATCATCTCTAAACTGAGCCTGTAAACATAACCGTCTTTTAGGGTCACTGGGAAACTGAAATGGGTCTTTCTTGCCTTTTGCTCATTTTCCTCCAAACACCCCCATCTCGTGGGTTCCCATAGAGAAAGGAAAACGCACTCAGCCACATACAAATACGGAAGAAAGCAAGTTTGCCTAATAGAGTTATTGTTCCCAAAGCAAGCTTAGGGGAATGGTGCAGAGATGGGCGTGCGTGCGCAGGTACTTGTGGCTGCTTCCGCGAGGAGATGGCTAATAAAGGAATGTATCTTTGTGGTATTTTCTCTGCCCGAGAATGCCAGGACCTTAAACAATTTTTAAAAATCCCCTGTTGGACTAATTCTGTGTGATAGGCAAATATGTCCGCCACATAGTGGCACATTAACATTCAGCTTTCAGTGCATAAGATTAATTGCCTCTTCAGACAAAGCTGGATTCTCGCTCCTATTAGAGAACGGGGAGGGGGAGAAGCCAGGGGCAGGGTGCCAGCTAGACTGCAGTATTCAGTTACACATGAAATGATTTGTAATTCTGAGTAATCGCTTAGGACAAGCCCTCTCCCCATTTTGTCTATACATGACTGTAGGCCAAAGTCAATACTCATAGTAAAATAATGAGATGAGGCTAACCGAGCCCTTTTATTGATGCTCCAAGGAGCAAATCCGACGCTTGAGCTTCTCCCGTTGAAAGTATCCACTTCTTCCTAAAACACAAACAAGTGGGTCAAGACGCCCAGTAGCAGAGAGGCGCCCTCGCGGCCGCAGGGCACAGCAGCCCCCGACCGCGTGCCAGGAGCCCCAGAAGGGGCATGGATGTTGCATTGCCTCCAGGCTCGTTCCAGAGACCTGGCTCCCTCCCGACAGCGTCTCCCGACTCAGGGTGGACAGACGGACACACACAGACAAGAAAACAATGTCCGCGCTCTCTTTTCTCCTCCTCCATCTTAGGAAGAAAATCAGCTATGGCAGGAGCAAATACTCAGCGTGGTGACTCAGCCAGGGGGAGGGGGAGGGGGAGGAGGAGAAGGAAGAGGAAGAGGATGAGGAGGAGGACAATGACAACAAGGATAAGGAGGAAGAGGAGGAGAGGGAGGAGGAGAAGGAGGAGGAGGAGGAGGAGGACAATGACAACGAGGAGGAGGAGGAGGAGGAGGAGGAGGAGGAGGACAATGATGACAGAGACAGTGGCCGTTCCGGGGAGCAGGGCCCAGGAAGGGAGTGGGTGCTGAAAGTGGGGACACAGGCTGTGTCTGGCAATCCCAGAGCTCTGCCTTCCTACATCATCACTGGTCAGGTAACCAAACTGGCAGAGAGAGGGATGACCCGTGACTGGTACTTTATGACCCACAAGGCACGCCTGCTCTTTGTGGTATTGCCAGTTCTTCCTGTCCACTGGAAAAGGAAATATCTGTAGCCATTTTACTTACTTCGACCAAAATCTCCATAAACCAATCACACAAATCAGGCAACACAGGATTCTGGAAGAGGACAGACGAGGTACAGTCTGACTTTAAATTCCAGGTGTGCTCCCGATGACCTGCACAGTCTAGTCTACATTTTGAGTACCTGCACCAGGCACTTGTGTTTTAGGGAGTTTCAAGCCTTCCTGAAGAGCCCGTGTGAACCCGCAGCCAGGAGATCCAGGGTGAACCCGGAGAGATGGCTGACGCTGGGCCAGGCTCTGCTATGAGGTGGGTGCCTTTATTTTCTCAGCCACAACTTGGTTTTGCATAATCCTCGCGTAAAAGCGGTACTTGCAGAATGAGTTACCACCCGTGACTGTGTACCCAGAACAAACTGGGAGTATTTAACACAAAATGCTCATGTAAACACGTATGGCTAGCTCTTGCCAAGATAAGAGAATGAGCAGTGGGGCGCAGCCCACACGAGCCCCCAAACCCACGTGAACGGAGAGGCTACGCGCAGTCTTCAGAGGTGTTCATTGGCAATTCTCAAGTGTTTGGAGCTAATCTGAAAACCAACTGCTCTCAAATTTTACTGTTATTAAAGAATCAGAAAGGGCCCAGAATGTGGCGTAGCAGTAGAGGGCTTGCCTCGCATGCACGAAGCCCTGGGTTCAATTCCTTGGTACCACATACACACACACAAAAATTTAAATTAAAAAAATAATTTAAAAAAACCTCATAAAGCAAGACTGTTAAAATGACAGCGAGTCTAGGTCTCAGTGCTACTTGCTGTATTTCAGAGTTCCTGGAGGGTTCCTGGAAATGTGTCGACGAACAAACCTTCTCACTTTGAGAAGCACTGCTCCCTGACGCAAGGCGTCATTAAGGGTTGGTGGGAGGACACAGGTCACTAGGAGATGAATCAATGGAGCCAGCCACTCAGGCTCACGCCTGAAATCCCAACTACTCAGGAGGCTGAGACCTGAGGACTGTGGTTCCCAAGTCCAAGAGACTCTTATCTCCCACGAACCAGCAGAAAACCAGAAGTGGCCCTGTTGGCTCCAAGTGGTAGAATGCTAACTTTGAGCGGAAAAGCTCAGGGACAGGGCCCAGGCCTTGAGTTCAAGTCCCAGGACTGACCACCTGTCCCCCCGCCTCAAAAAAATGATGAATGGTGTCTGGGGGACAAAGAGAAGATGACTAAACCTGGACACCCACAGAACCCTCAGGCCGTGTGGAAGTTGGACGGGGAAGGGGGGGGAATCGAGTGGGACTGCAGGGGAGTGTGATTCCGTTACTTGTGCGCATACGTGGATCAGGCGTGTTATCACCAACCCCCTCTGTACAACAAACACGAGGAAGAAGTACACACGTGGAGCCGGACCCAGAGGCTGGGTGGCCGTCTGGAGGAGGGGAGGAGCTTCCAGTTCTGCGGCCCACCGTTCACTGCACCATGGTTGCTAGGCACGTGGGTTTAGTAAGATGGTTAGGAGAAGGGGCTCCAGAGTTGGACACGTTGGGTTTAATACCCAACTACCTCATCCTTTTTGGACGACATGACAAAGTTGTGTCAGCTCTCACTTACAGAAATGAAGAGAATGCAGATGTTTTGATTGCTAATAATTAAAATAAGAAAAATGCTGAAAATAGTTCCTGAAGAGAGCGCATAATAAATGCTAATAATGCTAATGATTGGTATTAACTTCAGTGTCATCATTAGCTAGCTGGAAATGTCTGAAAGACAGATGGAAGTATCATATGGGTGACGGTTAAACATCATTACAGATAAGATTATTCACAGAGGGAAGGAAAAATAGGAGAAAAAACAAGGGAAGTAGAGCAGGAGGAAAGACCAGGTCTTTCACAGCCGGAGGGGAGGGAAGGGGAGGGGAGGGGAGGGGAGGGGAGGCCAGGCTGTTGCATGCCAGGTAAGCAGGGCAGCTTCACACTACATGTCAACAGCATCACACGCTTTAGAAAGATGAGGCCAAAGAAAAGCCAGAATCTGTCCTTGGTATTCGGCAAAGGAAGAGGCATTGGTGACCTTGACTTGCACCGTTTTCGTGGTGTCAGAAAAGGACTCTCCAGGAGGCCAAAGAAGCAGTGGGAGTTGGAGAAACTAAAATGTGCGTGGCCTTGGAGAGCAGAGGCAAACGCTTTTCTTTGGCTCCACTGGGGAGAACACAAGGAAAGGGTTAGCAGGCCAGGAGCCCGAGGGAGCGAAACACAAAGGTGAGCGTGTTCATGCCAGGGGATATTAAGTTTCTCTCTAACACTGAAGTCAAGGCCCTGTGGAAAGCAAAGGGTCTATCTGGGCGTCCTGTCAGGGGCCGGAGGAGAGTGCTAAGAACGTTTAATGAGCAACGAGGGATTCGAGAGGTGACCCACAACCTGTAAAACCCAGCGGGCAGTGCCACACAAAGCATATTTGTTTAGCTCTCGAAAACTTGGGTGACTGTTAAGATCAAAGAGGACGGATTGTGGGTTTCATTTACGTTTACAGCGCAGATGTGGTCGGAGGACTGCACTGTAAAAGAAGTGATGTGAAAGGATGGCGTTTTGCAAAACAGACCGAAACAGAGCAGAAATAAGTGAAGTGAAGGTGGACAATAAACTCATAGCTGAAGGTGGAGAGGAAAACACAAACATTGAAGGTGCGCCCTGTGTCTCAGTGACTTCAGGACAGTGGTCAGAGCTTCACAGAATACACAGAGCAGGCAAGAAGAACAGCGGTGAGCCACTGGCTACCGCAGGACACCTGAATTTCTACGGACAGGGAAGGGAGAGGTTTGAAATCAGGAAGCCGAACACGCCTCTGCCGGGAAATACAGAAAGCCTGAGTGATGGCTCCAGGTTTTCAGTTTTAGTTTACTTTCCCACCTCCTCCTAGTCACACGAAAGTCTGAAGTCTACTTTCTGCTTCTGGGCCTGGGCTTTGGGGCTCTTGTTTAAGTAAACAGGACATATTTAACTAGAGGACTCTGTCCACAGAAGAGAGACGGCCAGGCTGGGGCAAAACGTGGTCAGGAGATGGGGGCCTGTGCGCAGGGCTAAGCCCCATTCTGCTATGCCTGACAGGACCCTAACCATCTCAACCATGTAGCTTCTCTTCCCTCCTTCCCTCCTTCCCTCCTTCCCTTCCCACTCCTCTCTCTACTTCTGTCCATTCTTCCCCTTTCAAACCACAGAGGTACTGTATCCCTTCTACCCAAACCTAAAAGAGTCAAGCCAGGCTGGTGTGTAGATAAGAATCTTCGTGCTTGGATAACCCTGCCCTGGAATCCATATGACTGACTTTACCCCAGTTTTGGGTTTTTTTTGTTGTTGTTATGTGCATTACCAGGTGGTGGCCATGACCTCACTTGGTTTCTCTGTGTGGGAAAACATCCCCTGTCTACCCCTCCTCTTCCTAAAACTGTGAACAGATTTAATAGTTGAAACTACTATGCTAAAAATAAAATACATTTTTCGAGTAAAAACCAAGCCGATGTTTTTGCAATATTGGCATTATTAAAGAGCATCTTGTGCAAGTGTCTAAAACGTATGCTAACTAGGAGTGGTTAAAAGAGTTTACAGTGAGTCTTTAATGTAAGTCACATATAAGAACACATGGTTAAATGCTGTCTGAGTGAAAGTTGACTTATATGAAGGACTTTCTCATTTAGGAAATACTGTCTACAACATAAAAAGTACATTCATGCTTGTATAAAACCAACAACAAGAAAGCAGTCCGTTCCATTTAAATAAAACAACTAATAATTTCTGCTTTCGCACTTAAACCATATTATTAGAAAGAATCTCTCAAGACTCTTTGCCCTTTTCCCCTTTTCCTCCAGATCACTGCTAAGAAACCTCAATGTTTTAATTGATTATTTAAGACATTCCCTTTGGAGTGGCAGTAGATAAGGCTTCCTAGCCCTCGGTATAAATAAGTAATACGAAGGCTTCTATGTCCAGATAAAATTCTCAAATCAGATAAGTGGCTTTCATTTTATCTCTTAGTATTTTCGCGGCAGGAGGCCCCTTTCCCTTCCCTTCCCTCCTGGCCTGCAGTCTCTCGAGATGGCTCCCCAGGTCCCAGCCAACACTCAGGAAGGATCACATCGGCCCTTTTAATCTGATCGCCATTCTCACTGGAACCTCTGCTCCCAGGCGGTCTCCTTTATTGGGAAGCTGAGAGTTGCTGCCCTTTCCTTCCCCCCTTCCCGAGCCTTCCAGCCCAGCTCAGGAGCAGGAACCCCAGATCCCAGGCCCCCTGGAAGGGCACGCAGGCCTGTCACCTGCGCTGGCCAGGGGTGGCTGCCCACTTCAGCACATGAGGACCTCTCTCAAGTTTTCACAGCAAATATTTGCCTAACACCTACAAGATGCCAGGAAAGGAGCATTTAAAGGAATTAAGATATTAAAAACAGGAAAATGAATAAACAGGCTTCATGCATTCAAAACTCGGTCAAGTAAAGAGACAGTGTGCAACTAAATCAGTGCTGCACGGAAAAGAAAAAAAAAGTATAAAATTCCCCTTGGGGACAGCCATGAGTAAACCACCGAGTCTGAGCAGGTGGTGGGGCCTGGTGGAGGCCGACCTGCTCCAACCGGGAGCAGCGATCGGGAGGAAGCGCTGTGGCTCAGCTGGCCTGGATGAGTTCTCCTGGACCCTCCGCCCAGCCCCATCAGAGAGCAGAAGAGGACCAGGGGCTCCGGCACTCCATCTGTGTGCGTGGAAGTACAAGGGCGAGCCTCATTGAAGACGTTTTAGAGCAACTACCAAGGGGTGGATTTGATCGATGTACATTCATGCCCGTACGAAATAGCACAACCCAACTCCTTTGTATAACTGCCATATATTAACCAAAAAGGAGAAATCTCAATAAACTCCTCTTCTGAATCTGCGTAAATGTCCATTAAGAGGCTTTGCTAGACTAGGTCTTCAAGAGAGTAAATTAAAGGATAAAATTATGAAAAATTTAAGTTAGAACCAGTAAAGCACTCATACAAGAATATGTATCAAATTATTCTCTGAGTTAAGAACATGAGCGGATGCAATTTTAGAGCCAGAAGGGTCCTGGACCTGAGCTAGTTTAATTGTATAAATTTGCAGAATTTGCAGAGACCCAGGGAACTGAGTTTCAAATGAAAAACTCCAGAAGGGTCCGTGTTTGTGTTTTAAATAATCAGGTGGGTTTATGATGAAAATATTCATTGTATTACTAGTGAGTAAACAAATTCAATTTCTAGTGAACATGGGGCACAAATATAAGCCGAGTATATCTACAAGAAAGTAGGCCTTGAGGTCATCTTGTACACCTGAAATCTACACCCTATTGCATGGCTCCCATATCAGGAAGCAAACAAGACGCCATGGTTAAAAACAAATAATGTGCCTGGATTTTAGAACCGAACTATAAGGGTGAATTGATAAGGTATATTTTAAGGCACTTTTTTTTTTAACCCAGTCCTGGGCTTGAACTCAGGGCCTGAGCACTGTCCTTGGACTTTCTCAAGGCTAGAGCTCTACCACTTGAGCCACAGCACTACTTCCAGCTTTTTGCTATGTATGTGGTACCGAGGAATGGAACCCGGGTCTTCATGCATGCTAGGCAAGCACTCTACCACAAGGCCACACTCCTGGGCCCAAGGTGATCTTTTTCCACTGAACGCTTGCAAGAGCCACGTGCGAGGTTTTCATTCTAAAGACCATATTTCCGATTTGTCCAGTCTAATTTCAAATGATCATCTTCTTCCATTTCAGTTTGAGCTGAGCACTTTCCCTGAGCGCGTGGGCTCTCCTAGTTTGGAGTGGTGACTCATGATGATGCCCTGGAAGGGAGGGAGTTAAGAAGCAGTAGCTGAGAATGCTGGGTCCTCGTGAATGGAATGGCTGCCTCTGAGGGCAGGCAGAGGCTGAGGAGAGGAGGAGGCGTCTCGTCTGAATCCCGCCTGTGCCTTTAGCTCGCTGAAGCTATTTCAAGTGATCGCTGGCTGACCTCCCGTTTTCACTCTGCATTTGACTTCAATGTTGTCAATTCGACAGAATCATCTTTGTCAAAAACATCACTCACTTCCAAACTGCAGAGTTATTTACGGCCGTGTCTCCGCTCAAAGTATCACTATCACTCAACACTCATCTGTCCCTTCCCCGCTCTGACTAAACGTTCGCGCAGGCTTTGAAAGAAGCTCTATTTTGGGTTAGGCTAACAACCTGAAAATGAACCCCACAAGGAAAAACTTCTTCCCTTGTCCAAATACCATTTGGACAAACAGATAAAGTTTTTCACACACACACATGCACGCACACACACACCCCAAACCTGGCATTTCAAAATGAGTTCTGCTTGGTAAGAGACATAGTGCTGAAAAGTGACATTTAAAATGACAGCAATATGGATTCCCATTAGAGAAACCTGGGTCATATTGTACTCTAATTATAACATTTTAAATGTGTGTGTGTGTTTATCTTAGAAACCCATTATAATAACAGAGCTTCCGGTAAAACACCTCCTATCAATCTGTGTTTCCAGAAATCTAGTTGATAGGGGCCTTTGATTACTGCTTAATAGATGCTTCTGTGAGGCAGACTGGGTCTTTGCTTCGGGGTGCTGGATGAATAGCTTCTTTTTTTTGTTTTTTCCAGTCCTGGGCTTGAGCTCCGGGCCTGAGCACTGTCCTTGGGTTTTCTCAAGGCTAGAGCTCTACCACTGGAGCCTCAGCACCACTCCCAGCTTTTTTCTATGTACGTGGTACCGAGGAATTGAACTCGGGCCTTCGTGCATGCTAGGTGTGCATTCTACCACATCGTTTCTATCATCACGGCCCAAGTGGCTGGAGTCCAGGCAGGGGTGACAGAAGACAGCAGTGTTCTTAGAAGAACGTCAGGTTCTCCTTGCACAGAGAACCCGTCTCCTCAACTCCCCACGTGGCCTAGACTAACACAGGTATTATCTGGGTAAATAAGGGATGGCACAGGATAAATATTACCAATGATACCAGAACACATGCGAAGAAAGAAACAAAACGGGTGCTGTGCATTTTTGTCATCTGGACCAATCAAAATTTGTTTCGTTTTGTTTTGAAACTGGAGCATTCCAAAATAGCAAAATCATAAATACGATGTTTATTGAATTCTGGGCTCTAGGTACAAATGACCTAACTTCAACTGCCTGCTACAAAACAAATGTGTTACCGTGGTTCTCCTTTTTACAAGTGACAGGCAGAGAATCTAGGATCTGCTCAAGGGTCTGAATGTAATTAAACAGCTGGGTGGTTGACGTAGCCACCATCAACACAAGCAGCGGGACTTTTACGTAGATTTTCTCTGTAACTCTCACAACAGTAAGAACTGTTTACGTCCCCATTTTAATAGACAAAGAAGCCAATGAAACCTTTGACTGTGCATCGTACAGTATCCCCCGACTGCACAGGGATTAAATTCGGGATGCCTACAAATTTGTCTCTGCTCTTCTCTCTCAGGTCACTTGAGGCTGCCTTGACTGTAACCACACTTTTCCTTCTCTCCTCCTGATTGCCAGACACGTGGGCACAGCCACGGCCCTGCTTTGGTCATCTCATCCCATCAAGACCACCGGCACCCCCACTGTCCCCGTCTTCACACCCGTGTCGAGCTCTGCAGGTATTATTCCATCTTGTTTCCCTGTTCCTTGGGCTCTTGATGAAAATAAGAAGTAAAAGATCGAGCTTATAAGCCTTAGTTGTTGAATCGCCACCTTCTCATTCTACTTACCGACAACCATTTGGAAATAGCACACATCGAGTCTGATTTATTAGGCCATCCATTCACCATGGCCGAGGGCTACTTCTAAGTGATTAATGATGTGAGAGCTTGTTGCAATATTAAAAAGATCAACCTGAACTTTAACTCTCAGCATCACAAACTCTTGAGAGGCTTACAATAATTTCCTTATTTTTAAAAATCTTAGATGGCAACAGCGAAAGAAGTACATTTCTATGACTTCTTAACTTTGACAAAATAGGTCTCAATAATTTATTTAAAATTCAATACCTATGGCTTTTGTAGCACGATGTGTGCCTTCTGAGATTTGTTTGGCAGTGACGACCGTTGTGGTATGAGAGTTCATACCTGTTCACTCTCATGCACACTTACGGGATTCCAAATGAGAAAATGAGACCCTTCCTGGGAATCGTTTATGTCTAGCTATTAGAATTCAGTGGCATATGTCAGAATCCCTCCATATATATATATATATATATATATATATATATATATATATATATATTTGTTTGACTAACAACCAACAATCTGTTTTAGGTCCAACGTCAGGACTTGAACAAGGTACCTGACACTCTCACTCACTGGCTGGCACTCTACCAACTGAACCATGCCTCCAATCCCTACCATGTATTTTTAATACATTCTGTTTCACCTATTTCCGGCAAGGTTGCCAGGGCCAGTAACCTTAGAAATCAAGTAACTGGGGAGTGATATCCTGAACCCATTGGCTAGCCGGGGGCTCAGACCCAAGTCTCGTTTCTAGATCCTAGTCCTCCTATTACAGAAAATTCTAGATATATGTCCTACCTAACATGCAAGCTATACTTTCTTTTCACAGGAAAAAAAATCCAATCCCATCATATTTTTATTTGATCTGACATGAACAGAAAAAAGAACGTTCTGATTAATTTCACTTTCAGGTTTCTTTTCTTTTTCCCTAATTCAAACTTGGGGAAAAAATGCCCCTAACATCATTATAGCATTTAAACTTTATTCCCAAGACGCTCTTCCAAAACTTATAGTTCTTTGTGGTTATCATCTTTGCGTTAAGTTTCAAGGAGGTAGTTTCTGAGGAGATTTCCACTGCCCTAGTAGCAGCACCCAAGCTGTGTTTGGTATTTGCATTTGTCGTTGCCTCTGGATACATTGACACACAGCTTAAACTGCAAGGTAACGAGATACTGTTTTCACAGCAGCAGCATCCTAAGGGCTTGCTCATTCAAACCTAGCGAGGGTTTTACTATGGGAAGCTGCTCAGATGCGGAGTGAAGAGGAGGAGGACGGGGGAGGGTGGTCACAGTGAATGAGAGGGAGGTGGCGGTGCAATGGCCATGGCACAGTGGGCTTCTGGGTTCGTCTTCTGCTGGGGCCGCACGCAGCACTGGTTTATTATTCTGAAGTCTAGGCAGGTCTAAGTCTGCCAGGAAGCAGGAGACGGGGTCTGGGGTGAGCTACCTTGCCTGGCTTCCCTGGTCCCAGTCTCTCACTTCAGCCTTTGCCACCTTTGTCTTTCTATGGCCCTCCGAGGAGCTCTTGTGATGGGTCCATGGGTGACAGTCTCCTGCCTCACAATCTCTCTCCCTCCACTGCCTCCATATCCTCCCTTTCCATGCCCATTGTTTTGGGGACACGGACGTGGCTTTGTTCGGCAGCTATTCTGCACAACCGTCTGCATAAAAGATAACTTCTATATCCATATTGAGACCAAGGGCATTGTTAAAATGCTTTATGGAAGAACAAGATATGGGAACACCATCTACCGCTAGTACATTGTGTCAATGTTATCACACAACTAAAAGACAAGACATAGAAGAGGAAATTCCCACGAGTGTCACGGTATGAACTCAGGACCTTGTCCTTGCTCTGCTTATTCACATGGCAGGTGCTCCACCATTTGAGCCAAGCCACCAGCCTGTCTTTTTGCTGGTTATTTTGGAGATGGGGCCTTTTCACCTGGGCTGGAATTTGAACAGAGATCTTCTTGCTCTCGGTTTCCTGAGTTATAGGTATGAGCCACCAATACTCAGCTTAAAATAATGTTTTCTAAACCTACTAGCGCAAGGCCCGGTACATAATATAAATGGAATAACTCATGGTAAGTGAAGCCTTATGAGGCAGATATCAGATATTGACTTTTTGACAATTAAATGCTTCCAAATGCCCTCCCATTGTTCGTTCAAGTCCTTGAACATATGTAATTACCAAGAAGCAAATTATGAGTTTTCAAAAGATATAATTAAAATGTTCCATGGTAATTTTATTGCACAAGGGTCACCAGTCATGAGTCTGAAAGAACGAGGACAGTCTGAAGAGTCTGAGGCCTCGTACACAAGGGCCGGATGTGATTCCAGCTGTATGTCAGGACAGGACGATGTCATTAAACTCTCCTGAGAATTATGTGGAAATAAGGAGCATACACAGGCCTGCAGAGACCCTCCTGGTGACTCTATAATATCATCTGTTCCCAGTGGCATTTTCCCAGCCCTGTGAGCCTCACTGCCTTGTGTGCATGCGTGCATACATGCACACACGATAGGTACGTATGTACACGCGTGCGTGTGAACAGAGTTTTGTTCCAACACGAACAGCCACTGATGCTGTCAGGTCAACACCACATTTAATGCATCCAAACCCGTCTTTGTGAAGGGAGGACCTGCCTTGCTCCGGGGCCTTTAGAGCTACTTTCCCTTCCAGTCGGCATTTCTAGTCTTCATAAAAACAAGAGTGCAGAGTGGTGCGATAGTTTTTTAAAGTTATCTCTGACCGTAACAGACACGTTTAGACCCGCCGTGATGAGCAAGCCCCGGAGGCAAAATGCAATAAAGATGGAAGGGCTGTTCAGAGAAGCACCAGGGCTTCTAGGTGGAGGAGGAGCACAGGCGAGGGAGGACGGGTCTGGTCAACAATTATCTCTGGCAGGACCTGCGTGGGTTTTATGTTCGATTGATGCCAGCAGGTCACTGTGCTGGGGGGCAGGAGCCAGAGAAAGATCTGATCGTGTGGGAAGATGTGCACTTGTTTTAGGACTATTGTTGTTTTGATTAGGCAAACAAATTGTGTTGGAAGTAGAAACTCTCTGGAAACGGGAACTCCAGTTACTGCTATTCTGTTTCTCCAGCCCTTCGGGGTTGACTCAGCACGCGTGGTGGCAACAATGCGACGTTTCAGTTGCTCTGATTAAATAAAGAAAACCCCAGTTGTTTCTTTTGTTTCTGCTCATGGAGTGAGATAGGAAAGGCAGGATATTTCGTATGGTAAAACTGAGCTAACCACAATGTTTATCCAAAGTATTGGTGCCACTTCCATCCGTGTTGACATTCTGTTTTACTGGATGTATAAACTAGATTATAAACAATTTGGTGTAGCCTTCAAATGAGAACTATGGAACTTTACTGGTTCCGGTCTCAGTGAAATAATGTTTTATGGATGTGTTTAACCTATCTCTTTGCTAGTGAAAACAAAATGGGTAGGATTTTTCTTATACTCTTAACTCGAAAGCAACATTCTTTTTAAAAAATGAAAAAATATTATTTTTTTCTGACTTGCACGGCTAAGATAAACACCCATTTGTGTATTAAAGATGTATTCACGTACATATATTTAAGTACACATATACATAGATAAAATATATACGTATATATATATATATACACGACCAGGCCTACCGGTTGACATTTTTATTTACTCATATATGTGCCTACACAAATGCATCTATCATTTTGTCACGTTTATGGATAATTACATGGATGGTGCACTCTGACAACTGGCTGGTACATCAGATTCCTGAAGGATTTGCTAGTGTGGAAAATACTGTGCCAATACAGAGGTAGAAGTAAAAAAAAAATATCACCAGGGACCTTGGACCATGTCACCCTATGACTGAAGCATGGGTGCTCCTTTACCTCCCAGCTCCTGCCTATCCTAAAGGTGACATCTCATCAACACCTCATCCGCAAGCTGCGCCAGCCCCACTGCTCTTTGGTTTCTCAAGCCTGCCCCGTGCCCATCGGGCTCAGAGCTGTGGTGGCATACACCGGAGCTGGCCCCGGTGGACTTGCAAGGTAATAGAAAAGCTTGTGAAGGAAGCTTACTGACGAGAGGTGGGTAACAGTTGTGGAAACCCATGTTTCCATGGGACAAGTAGCAGCTTGCTGGAAGAAAGCCAGAAAGGGGGCGGGAAAAAGGAAGGGAAGGAGGGAGGGAAAGAGGGAGGGAGGGAGGGAGGGAAGGAGGGAGGGAGAGAATAAGAAAGGGAGGGAAAGGAAGAAAGGAAGAGAGAAAGAAAACCAATACACCAGAAAGGTATAACTTCTCAATGACTAGTTTAAAGAGCATGGGGAGAGAGAATGCTAAATTGAGGCTACTGAAAAATTCCAAATCAGGGTTTCACAACCATTTGTCCGCCACTCCCAAGGCTTGGCCATATCCACAAAACACTGCTTAAGTCAGTCTAATTCTGTGACACCTTGCCATCGGAACACCAGCTACGCAGAAGACTGGAACGCTCCATATATTTCAAAGAGGAGCTAGCCAGCAGGGATTTCATATTATTATTATTTGTTTGCATCCTTCTTTCAAGATTTAAAAGTGACTTAAAATTATGATGTGTATACCACAAGATTGTTAACAATAACAGCTACATGCACACACATATGCATACACACGCATGTATTGGAGCTTGCCGAGGAGGAAGGAAATACCCTGTTCCTTCAGGCTAAAACAATTACCATGTCTGAGTATTAAATTTAGCCCTGCGCCTTGTGAAAAGGTCGACCTTGTATCTAACTTGCTCTGGGCTTCATGACCTTGGTTGACCCTTGTCAGCCTCGGGAGATTCCCATATAGAAAAGAAGACTGTGTTCTTTTTCTATATTAAGCAGCAGTGAGGCTTCCGGGAATGGCTGCTGAAAACCCCACATGCCTGGCCTGTTTCAGACCTGACAGGCTCGGCTGGCAGAGGGGGGTGGGAGAGTGCATCTGCCCAGCTGTGCCCTGTACCCAGCAGCGGGGCTCGCCGAGGCTGGGCGGGCGGCCTGGCAGAGCTGACCATGCACCCAGGCTTCTTTCCACAGTCGGAGGGAAGCCAGCAGCTGGCAGAGGAAGAACCTCTTCATGAGGGGCCAGCGAGATCACAACAGAGGAGGGCGTGCAACGCACAGAGTCACGGCTGGATTTGGGACCATACACGGATGGCTTTCACACTGTCCTTACATTTTCCTTGATATTTTGCTGGTAACATCTAAATGTTGATTATTGCTAAAAGTGTTTTCTGCTCAGAAACCCTAATGCAATATATGTGTGTGTGTGTGTGTGTGTGTGTGTGTGTGTGTGTGTGTGTGTGTGTGTATATGTATATATATATATATATATATATGTATTTTTTTTTTGCCCAACCAGGCACAGGGTTTCCTACTACTGCCCTCAACGTGATTGTTCTTGCCACTAGCACTTAAGCCACGTCTCCCACCAGCTTTTGGCAGGTTCGCTGAAGTGCTTTCTCTGCCCAGGCAGGTTTGCAGCTATGAGCCATGGGCCCAGACCATGGGGAGAAGCTGATGGGGAGAAGCTGGTATCTCCAACCTTATCAGGGCATCTGGACATTCCAGGCAATGCTGTCTTCATGAGGCCGCTTGAGTTATCAGACCAGAGAAGTCGAGGAAATATACTCACACAGACCACGGCGTCGAGCGCAAACCCAGGCCTACCCTTAACCTAGAAAGCCATGATGCTTGTCTTGCTCTCACTACTCAACTACTGCCACACATAAATCCACTGTCTAACTGTTCATGCTTTTAATTTTCTGCACATCACTTTAGGACTTTGACTAATACACGTACACAAAGAATAATGCCAGCTTTAACATTAAACTGAGGCACTGATAAAAGACTGTAACTCCCATACCTTTGTTTGCAGGACGTATTACCTGGCATCAGCCTTAGCCTTCCAAACGAGGTAGCCATCTATGCATCCCGACAAAGCTTAGCTTTGTGCCTGAATGAACAACTTTATTTTTTGGTTTGACCCTGCTTGACTTTGCCCAGCCAGGCTGAACACCGATCAGAAAAGGGGGATCAGGGCTGATTTCAGATGTGTGGCCGAATGCCGCCATGTTTCCTCTTGGAAGTGACAGGAGGTGACTGGACAGATCAAAAGTGTGAGAATCGCAAGGTTTCAAATCCAGTGGTCCCCTTTTCTGTTCTTACACAGTGAAAATGGCAGCCGTTTCCTTGTTACTTCTAAAGGAAGGAAGGAAATGAGCAGAAAGTCAAGGAAGAAGGGACATGTAGAACCTTCTAGGTCTTTCTGGGCTGCTAGTATGAACCCCCAGCCCTGTCCTCTTGAATTACACATCCCTCCCCTTCCTTTGTAACTCAGAACGTTAAGACGTGCCGATCAGGCTTTCAGTTCTGCCTGCTTATCGCCCTATTGTCTTTGCCATCTTAAATTTCCAAGACAAAATTGGATTGCACGTCTCCAGAGCTTTTGATCTTGATATTCCAAGGAGAGACGAGTAAATTATTTTGTCATTCCTGGAGAATAAGAACACTGTGACAGGCACCATGAATAAACTCATTTTTGGGGGGAGAAAATATTACAGCATTAGGAAAACTTATTTACTCCCCTAACATATCTCATGTTGAGTTAGTAACTCCACGGGATTGGTAAACAGGAGCATTTTGTGTGGCTGGTGAACACAGTGTGTACGGTGGATGAAAAAGAGGCCTGCTGGTTAAGGGGCCATGTGTGACCCTAATTGACTGGTATGTATAGTCGTAGCTAATTACTCCCCACCGGCCAGCTTCACTGGCTGCCACAGCAGCGGGCCATGCAGCGGAAGGGAATCATAGCTTTGCCCGGTCTGCCACTGTGTTGTGTTTACAATTCAGACTTCCACAGTGCTTCAAAAAAGCAACGTTAACAACCACTGTTTTGTCCTACTCTGTACCTGTCACACAGGTGGCTGCTGCAGATACCTCTGCCCGACCGTGCCGGGCTGGGGACTGTACAGGCAGCACCCTGGATAAAGTGAGGTCCCGCTGGTGTGTCGTGCTGATTCGTCCACGGGTGAACCCAGGTGTGGATCGGATGCCAAGGGCTCCGGGTGAGAAAGGGAGAATGAAAACGGAACTTCTGCACAAAGACGCCAGAGGGGTCTGAGAGGAAGGAGGGCTGATGGGAATTGTTTCTGGGAAGTTCAAGTGTAGGCAATGGAGAAGACCCGTGCGACCAACCGCCCCCAAATAATCTAGGGCTCACCAAATAATGCAGGCAGGACATAATGAGAGCCATCTTCATGGCGGGGGTGGGGGAGGGCTATGTCCACTAAAATGATGACTGAAAGAACGTGGAGGCAGAAGCCGGAGGCTCTCTTTTCAGCGCTCAGCAGTGAGGCAGCATGCAGGTCTGCGTCCACAGCCTGCATCTGTGCAAGCTGGCACATCCACACGTTCACCAAACTTCACTAGGCAGAAGCCAACTGTTTCTAGTGCTTCCCATTTAAAAAAAAATGAATGAAGCAAAACAGTAACATGGAACTGACTGACCATTCCCTGCCCACTCGCATCCATTTTTACCCAAGTGTCCTCCAACCCAGAAAAGGTCACGGCCCCCTGGCCTTGGAAGGAAATGGAGGAGCGGCAGAGGGCACCTGTCAGGATGATTCGCGGCCGTCACCTGGGCATTACATAAACGCAGACGCTGTTGAGATATTTCGAGTGTGTTGGCTGCAAAGAAGGGCCTTTTAATTTGGAGCTGACATTGACTCTAGACACAATGATGATAATAGGAGTTAGCAAGACTGTCCATTTATTGCAGGCATCAGCCGCAGAGTTGTACATCTCCTAGCTACACTCTGAGAGGAAGGCACGGAGGCCCTGCAAGGGTTTTTTTTTCCCCCCGAGAAGAGACAGGAAGAAAAATAGCAATTATTTTTTGAATCTAGAATACATTTTTCTAAGGATGTGACTTGGAAAAGTCAAAATGGGATGGTGGGGATTTCTTTCCTCTCACCTGTGAGGAGTCAGGAGGATAATTATTAGAATGATTTGGAGGGAAATGTTTTAACTAAGCAAAAGAGTTCTGTGTCAGTCAGAAAGGAAGCAAGGCTGTTGCATTGACTTGGTCAGGTGTCAGTATTTGTGGCATGTAGAGCCTGAGGTAGGTGTGGTCCATGGTATACAGAGAAGAGGCTCAGATGGCCAAACCTCCCTCAGCGGGAGCTGATGCAGCTCAAAGGGCGGTGATGATTCCTCATCCAGACAGGCCTGAGAATGTCACCTCCACCTGCAACTCTGCGTCCTCCATCTCATTATTTGCAGAAGGTCTGAGTCAGAATTATACCTTAGTAAATTTCTGTGCACCTTTTGGTGGCTTCTGACCTCAGAACCATGAGTCTGTGCCCCCTTCCCACGAGGCCCTGCTCTCCGGCCCTCTGGGCATGGGAAGCTGTTCAGGTCTGTGACGGGGTCTAAGAGCAGTGATCAGGGCTGGGAAGAAGGAGCTGAGCCTCCGGGGTGCTTGACCAGCACCCGGGGAGCAGAAGCGGCGGAAGGCTCGCGGGGTTCTGCCACGCTGGGTTCCACAGTGACATTACACTTTTGGTCCACCCATTAGGCTAGGTGGCACAACTCCACCTAGCTGCAGCAGGCCAGGAAAGAGGGAAAGCCTCCCGTTTTGCGATGCCCTGACCATCAGTGCGGTGGGAAGTGACATGAGCTCAGCACACAGAATTCCATCACATTGCATGGGGAGCCATTCCAATCCGCAGACTTGTGAGATGATCGTAGATCGGGGAACCCCCACCATTAACGATCACTTTCCATCCCCTGCTTTACACTGGAAGCGACTGAAAAGGCTGAAGGGTCACCCAAGAGGTCAGACCTACTTATCAGCGATGCAGGAACTAGAATTCGCGTGCAGAACCCCTGGCCCGTGAGAACCACCACGGCACAGTAAAGCCCCTCTCCCCGCTGGGTCCCAGCCCTCCCCACAGCACCCATCAGCAGAAGGCAGCAAGGTCAGATCCACATGGTTTTTCTGGGCAAACCACAGTCACGAATCTCCTATCCATCGAAATTCCAGTACCCTGGACTTTCTGTTTTCAACCCGGTCTATCCTTGGCGATGAGAAATTCAATAGGCAGAAACTGAATTCGGAGAAGCCTGGGTTTTCAATTTGTATTCGGTATGTCGCCCCCCCACATCACACGCAGGTAGGTACATTCCGGATTAGAAACTTGCTCTCTTGAAGAAACCTCCACACCGCTTTCCAGAGTGGTGTCACCCTCAGACATACCGCAGAGCTCCGGGGATCCGGCAGCCAGAAGGGCCTCCCTAGGCCATTTCAAGTACCCCTCAAAACTCCTTTCTAGATATCTCCCAGTGAACTCCCCTCTCCCCGTCCTTCAGCGTGGCCTCTCCTTTCCCATCCTCCTTCACACCCCGAGGGCTTCTAACGCTACTCCATCTTCCTCCAAGTGGCTCCCACGATCGACGGAAACAGGGAAGACAACTGAATTTAAAATGGAATCAGGGCTCAGCTTCTTCTCCTTTTAAAATTCTGCTTCTGGAGCAGGGCCGCCTCCAGCAGTGCACTGAGATCAGCGGCTTGGTCAGATGGGACGCCAGCTGCAGGCTACAGTGACTTTCCCTCAGGGCCCACAGCGTCCATCTTTACCCTTGGCCACAATACCCCTGACCTTGTCCCAGGAACTAAATTCCCGGGACATGAGTCAACTCACCGGGCCTCCCCGGGCTCCAGAAACTTCTCCGAGCCACAGAGTGGAGAACCTAGTGGACTTATTCTTTCTCGCATGCTACGTAAAGATAAAAGTGAGACACACGTATAAAAAATGCCTTGAACAATGAAATAATGAGAGCGAGGTCATTTGCCGCTGCTGCGAGACTTAAAAAGCACGAGGATGGGTCCTCACAACAGAGCCCGCCAGAGGTCCCATCCCCAAAGGAGTTGAGGATGAAGTTTCCAAAACAATTTGGGGAATGCATTCAAAGCATAGTTAGAACCATCTGAAAACGAATTAGGACATTAGTGCATCAGGGAGAATTAAGTCTTGCTGTCTGTGACAGGAGACCTAAAATATCAGGCCATTAGACCCACGATAAGTTCCCATTCCTGCAATAAAATCTTCCCGACTGCTGTTGGGGTACGGGAACTGCCCACTTCATCCCCCGAGTGAGTCTTCCTTTACAGGAGAACTTTCTGCTAGAAAGTGGGCACAGACGGCTTGCACAACCCACAAGGTCCTCGAAGCCCTGGCTTGCTTCCGGGCTGCTAAGGGTATCTAACATACCGTGCACTGAAGACTCAGGAGAGGCTGAAGGATCAGGGTTCTAGAAGCAGGGCTTCATGGCTTCGAGAATCGACTCTGACATCCATTCGTGGCACACACAGAATGGAGCTGCAGACTCTAAATGGCTTAGGCTGTAACTAGGTTTGAAAGTCCCAGGTAGGGAAGGGTGGTTGTGTCTCTAGAATCTTCCATCCATTCTTCATACCAAGGAAACTATTTATTTGACTGCTAAAGTCCTTTATAATAAATTCATGAACCACAAACATCATCCACAAAAACTCACTCCTAGCTCGCACTCTAATATTTGATACGAATCAAAGACAACACAAAAGCAACATCAGTTAGGGCAGGCGTTTAGAATGCCAGACTACTGACCCCATCCTGTCTGTTTCCAGCTCTGAAAACGGAATTTCTGATGTGGACAGTCCTCAAATCAAGTCTTGGAAGGAATGCTTATTACATATCCATTATATGCTGGGCCTATAGCAACATTTACAATCCTCATCAGGAAAATTATATCTGAAGAAAGGCTATCGCGGGCCTCTGATACAGAGACGAATTTGAACATGCCCAAGGTCTGAAGTAGCGGAGCTGGGCTGGAGCCCGGGTGCCCCTGCTTTCCAAGCAGCTATCTATCTTTCAGTTTAGTTTACACGAACGTGTTTCTGCAATCCGACAAAGGAACTGTCCTTCACGGCCCTGTCCAAAACCCACAGCGCACGCCCTGGAGCTGCATCCTCGCCCTGGAGAACCACCGGCCCCCATCCACCAGGTCCTCCAGAGGCTGGTCGTGGGCCGCTGACACGGGTCGCCTGTGAGTTCTGCCTGTCCCCGGTCTCCTCCACACGAGTGACGCTGTACACGGGGCTGGCACAGGGGCTGGCAGGGCACGAGGGCGCCATGACCTGTGAGCAAAGGCCTTCTCTAAACGTGAGCTCTGAAAACAGTCCTCCCGAGGCAATGAAGACACAGAACCCCCGGAGCCTCTACTGAGCCATCTACCTCACTGCTGATGCCCGGGCAAACAATAGGATGATTAGCAAAAAATGCATTACTAGGCACGGTTATATTTCACAGCGTTTGACAATCCATAGAGCCCACTTCGGTTTTCCCATAAATAAGATATACAATTTAATGGTTCTCTTTTATCTTGCACATCATAGTGAATCTGCGAGAACATCACTTAACCTCTTTAATCCATCTTTCACCAGCCGTAGTCTTACAATACACGAACGGAAGTAGTAACCGCGTGGATGGTGTGCTTTGGTTCTGCACCGACACAGCGGAAGCGTCTATTCAAATGCCGCACATGGAGAACGGTTTACTGCAGTGTACTCCAACACAAGTCACCATCTGAGCACTGCATCATGGGAGACGATGCGGAGGAGGCCGTCACAGCTCAGCTCATCCAGTGAGCTACTCTGGACTGTGTGGGCACACAGAACAGAATGAGAACCAAGCGGCCGTAGTAACTGACAATGTATGCGTTTGCCCTGTGCAAAGAGAACTTCTGGTCAACCTGCTCAACACGCTAGTGGATATGTACACTTACACCGGTCCAAATGCACCCCTTCCCTTGCTTTGTCAGATAAGAGGGCCAAAATAATAACCACAGCTCCAGGGAGAACACTGCACCTTGATCTCAGCTTCCAGTTCCCAGGAAAGAGAGTCCAGGAGACGGACACCAGTGGCTCCTGCCTAATCCTGGCTTCTCAGGAGGCTGAGATCTGAGACCCACGGTTTGAAGTCCCTGGGAGACACTCCAATTCACCAGTCAAAAACCAGAAATGGTGCCATGGCTCAAGTGGTAGAGCCCCAGCCTTGAGCACAAAGAGGCACAGGGGCAGTGCCCAGGCCCTGAGTTCAAGACCCACAAGGGATGGGGGGGGTACACTCGTCAGACAGGGCTTGGGGCAGTTAGCCCCTTCCCCTCAGGATGGAATTGTAGAAGAGGAAAGGACACTGGGTGCATTCTAAGGAAATCTTAATGAGTTGTGGATTTCCGTGGACGGTGCATCAATGTTCGTTCATTAATTAATTGGGGCAAATGCACCGTAAGAACGCACGTGCACCAAATGTACCTTAATAATGGACTTGCCATTAATAATATTCGAAACTGGAAGTCCAGGACTCTCTGCACCACACTGAACTTTTTATATTGAAAAGGAAAGGTTTCTTTGTTTTTAGCGTTCTGCTGGGCAGGCTGGCGGCCGAGGACCCGCCATCCACTGGTCAAGCAACGAGACGTCCAACACGATCAGAGAGTTAAACCTGCATCACGTGAGCGCTGGAGACAGTAAGGAAATCATGGATCCACTCGGTTACTGTCTCTCGTGTTGCTTCAAGAGTTACCCACCAAATGAGGTCAAAGCTAGAGAACTGGGCTGAGAAAACACCAAACTCTAAAGGCATTGCTGTGTCAGTCACCCTAAAAGAAGGGCAGCACCCTCACTGCCTCCCATCTCAGAGCGGGCCCTGCTTTCGCGGGGCAGCCATCCAGCCCGGTCCTCGTGTCAGCGACACTTCTGCAGTGGACTTGACCCCTACAAGGTCACAAGACCCTCAAGCAGCTATCCCGGACTACCAAGGCTCTTGGAAAAGATGAGAAGAAGAACGGGGAAGAAAAGAGTAAATAAAAATGACAGGATATTTCATTGGGAGAACAATGGAAATCTATACTTTCTAGAAAATTATTCCTATGCCGTCACCTGAATCCCCTGTCTCATCTTTCAAATATGACCTTCTGGGAAATTCTAAGCTACTGGAGGTGTGAATGCTGGACCACTAGTTTACAGTCTGTGTCTTGTGGGATGGGAGATGAAAAAGCTTGGTTTTCCATTCAATCTATGAGCCAGGAACACTCTAACCCCCACATATCTGGATAAGCCCAATCAATGACCTCATTCTCGACATCACTAGCCCCCACTCCGACCCCAGATGTTTGCTAGAGAGGTTCTAGTTGATTCTGGTCTTCGACAAGTGACTAATCCATTGATGGATGATAGTCCTAGATTCAGAGGTGCCATGTGTCATCAACAGAAAAAGGGTATGAAAGCTCATTTCTGTCATTGCCTATTCAGGCCCGTCATATCGCAAATAATTAGAGCCTTGGGAGACTTGATCCATTTTTCACGAAGCTTAGGCACCCTTAGCAATATTCCACCCACAAATTCCACCGCCGTCGGGAAAGGCCGCAGCTCAGCAGCGTGGCTGCCATGTGACAGCCAGAAGCCCCACGCAGTTCAGCCAGCTCTTGCTTCCACGGGACTGTTAAGATTGGAGAGCGTGGCGTCCCTGGCCAGCGTGTGCCTGCCTGGCCTCGGTGCTCTGCGCCCATCCCCGGGGCACTGGCCCCGCACTCAGCACAGACCACCACGGTCTGATGGCTCAGGGAGACAGGAAGCCCCTTCTCATCTATGTACGCGGCCAGTCCCCCGCTAGACAGCGGCATGCTTGAGGCAAGGGCTGTGTCTGCCACCACCCCTGCCCCTTCTGGTGCCCGAGATGCCTAACAAGAGGTGCCATAGTAAGAAGCATTCGTAGCATGAATCCGAAAGGGGTGCTGTTCTGTGGCTTTTCAGGACGCGTCCTACTCTTGAGAGAAAAGCTGAGTTTCCTGTAGCATCACAAAGGTAACAGAATTGAAATTTAGCTGCCCTCCATACTGAGATAATAAAAAATACAATATATTAAGAAACCCGCACATCGGGCAGTGTGTGATCAATGTCATTCGTGGTTCTGCAGAGATGAGAAAGAAAAGCCATTTTATTTTGGTATTTTTTGGTGAAGAAACATAGGGCATTCATTCATCAGCATCGTTTCATGGGAGATAGTTATAAGAGTCAGACATTCTTAAGGAAAACCCCAGCAACTGTTTTTTATTTATTCTAAATTGCTAACGGAATTTAATTTATTACTAATTCCTCAATTATTTCATTGTGCGGCACTAATAAAAAATTCCTGACATCTCAATTATGTTTAGCAAAGAATCATGGAATTTAATAAATAATTTTGGACTGAAGTGATTATTTACTTAAAACATAGAATATGCAGAAGGAATCCTATTTTTTTGCCGGTGCCATATAATAAAATAATTATGCAATTAGTAATAAGCAGTGTGAGAGAATGACAAATGTTTTATTTAAAGCGTGAGGAGCAAACACATATCACTGGTGCTTTTTTATTTTCAAGCGCACAAAAATCCTACAGTATATTAATCAAAGGGGCTTTCTGTGCCTCTGGCAGCAATGTTTTAAAGTAAACCCTTAATATCACACCCCAGTCCCAAGTTTCAATTTGCTTCCAATGGAAAGGACATTCCTGTTTATAAAATGCCCCTCGATTCCTTTTCTGAAGGCGTGGAACGTGCAGGCTCTGGAGGGTGGAAGGTGGCAGAGAGAGAGAGGAGAGCGAGAGAGAGGTGGCACCAGACATGAACAGAACAGTTGTTCCTGGTCTATCAGGGAAATGATTCCAGATGTACCCAGGGCCAGAAAGTGCCCGGGCAATGGTTGTGAAACCAGAATCTGAGGGAAAGCTGCTGTGTGCCCGGGCCAGCGGGCGCTCTTGGGGTAGGTCCAGGGACCAGGGAGCAGGTTGAGAGGAGGAATTTGAAGCAAAGCGTGTTTCCTACTGGAGCTCACGTTCCGTGAACCTGGCTAGGCTCGTGGGCTCAAGTCCCCTGTCAGTTCCTGAGCCAAGCTGGTACTTCCTCCCCCATGGAAGGGACAGAGCAGAACCTCTCTCTGTGCATCCTCAACCCCACCCCCCGCCCTTCTCCCATCCACTGTCTCTCTCACTTGAAGGTTTCCCAAGCCCTCTCTGTCTAAAGGAGAAAGGCCTGAGCCCCGCTGGGGTTTAAACTCAAGACTTGAGCCCAAAGGCCACCGGAGCCACACCCCAGGCCATTTGGCTTTCAGTTTTCACACATGCACTTTGCTTTTGCTCCAGGCAGCATAGTAACAGATGCCTCTACCTCCCCTGCAGGAGAGTGGGGACCTCGCCACACCCCCACTCGTGTTGTGTGAAAGGTGAGGTCTGCTCTTTTCCTCCACTACAGTGGACTTGAAGATTCCTCCTTCCCCTCTTGAGCACCTGAAGCCATAACTGTCTGCCACGTCGCTCAACCCAGAATCACCTCTGATAACCGTGAGGTGAGAGGGGACTAGAACCCGGTTCACAGAAGATACAAGCATGGAGCCACATCAGCCATGGTCATCAAGGAAATGCAAATGAAAACAACCCCAAGACACCACCTTACCCCAGTCAGAATGGCCAACATTCTGAACTCAGACAACAAATGCTGGAGGGGATGTGGAGAAAGAGGAACCCTACTGCACTGCTGGTGGGAACATAAACTAGCACAGCCACTCTGGAAGGCAGCGTGGAGGCTCCTCAAAAAACTGAAAGTAGACCTTCCCTACAATCCCGCCATGCCACTCTGGGCATCTACCCTGAGCATCATAACCCAGGATAGGATGAGGACACCTGCTCAGCCATGTTCATCTCTGCACTGTTCACAATAGCCAGGGGATGGAAACAACCCAGATGCCCCACTACAAATCACTGGATACAAAAATGTGGTACATATGTGCAATGGAATTCTACAGAGCCAACAGACAAGATAAAATAATGGCATTCGCTGAGAAGTGGGTGGAACTAGAGCAAATCATGTTGAGTGAGAGAACTCAAGACCAAAGGAACAAAAGGCACATGGTCTCCTTGATACATGGATATTAGATCCAAACAGTATAAGAGCCATGACTCAGTATTTGGGTACTCCAGTCATTGACATGAACTTGGAGCTATAATTATATAGACATATAAATCTATGATGGGATATATACTCTATGGACATATTGATATATACATCGATATGTTATGACACACAAACTCTCAGCTTAATTTTAATTTTGTTCTTAAATTTCTGTTCCAGTGATGGCATATAGTGATTGTATTCTTGAATACTTGTTTGGTAAACTTGACATTTGAAATTATGATGTAAAAAATCAGTGTTAATAAAATCTTTAAAAAAAAAAAAGATGGAGCCAGCCAATAGAATAAATCCATTCCCTTAAGTCAACATGTAAATACTAGAAATCTATTGTATTTTGTTGTTGTAAAAAACAACCTCATTTTAAAATGATTATCCAAGTTCAAAATATTTGTTTCTTGTTTTATTTTGGTCCCCAGTGTTTCCCCAAACACATTTTGTTTCTAAATGTAAATGTAATTTAGACTGTTCGTGTAAGCCGAGGTGTGTGCGTGTGTGAGTGTGTGTGTGTGTGTGTGTGTGTGTGAATGTGTGTGTGTGTATGTGTGCACTTCTTGGACTGCTGGTGTGGTTGTTGCTGTTTTGCCAATCCTGGGGATTAAACTCGGGGTCTGGGCATTCTCCGTGGGCTTTCTCAAGGCTAACTGCCACTTAAGCCACAGTGCCACTTCCAGCTTTTTCTGCGTACGTGGTACTGGGTCTTCATGCATGCTAGGCAAGCACTCCACCAGTAGCCCGCACTCCACCAGCAGCCCACACTCCCAGCCACATTCTGTCATGACAGAAGAGTGTATTCCGTCCTCCTGTTCTACCCAGGCTCTGTCAGTCACTCTAATTCTAACCCACTGCTGCCCTCCGGGTTACTTTGCTGCAAGGAGTCAGAATCACGTCGAGCGTCATTCTTGGCTTCTGTTCTAATGGAGTTTTCAGCTTCAGCTACCCTGGAGTTTAGTAGGTTCCTCTGGATTCTCAGATCTTAGAAAACTACACTGCAGACTTACAATAACGTAAGCACACTACAGATTTATATAGCCATAATGATTGTTGCAGTTTTCACTAATATCTGAGGCAGACGGGACATATTATTTGGTACTCAGCTTCCCCCATATTCTTTTGGCAAGAACAAATATACAGTATCTCAGTATTTCAACCTACAAGATCGTATTTCTCAGAATATTAGAAGGAATATTGTAGAATTCAATTTACAAACTTGGCTACGGATGTATCTACAACAAATAATATAATACTGAACACGTCAGTTACAAGAGTGTAATATAAAATGAGTAATTTCCTGCTGAATAGCTGGGTTGGAAACCTGCTGTTTAATCCAATTTTTCTTGGACTGGGTATCCAGGCCATCACCACCATCATCACTGAATAAGTTCTGCAGTGGCCGGAAGCTTCTACAGCTAGGAGAACAGAAGAACCAGCTCGGCCAGCGCAAGTCTGATTCCCAACGGGAGGAAAGGAGAAACACGAACAGAGATTTACTTACATGCTAAAGTTGAGCGTTTTTAGGAGCGTCGTGTTTCAAGGTATTTTTTTTTAATTTCCAAGTTAATGTGGTCTATACATTCTTTTTCCCTTCAAAGAATACAAGATTAATGTTTCCTGCTACTCACTGCGTCCAAAGAGGCAGACACTTAACATACAAAAAAAAAAAAATAGGAAGCACACACTCTTTTCACCTCTTTTCATGCCCGTGTGGTGCTGGCAATGCTCACTTAATATTGAAGGTTTCTGCTCAGTAGTGTTCCCAGTTCTGCACTATGCTGGAAAGCGTACACAGGTGAGAGTAATTACGAGGGGGAGGAGGAGAAGGGGGAGGAGAAAGGGAGAGGGGGAGGAGGGGGGAGGAGGAGGAGGAGTTGGAGAGCAAATGTGTTCTGGGCAGCTGTTACAACATGCAGCAGGTACTGTCAAGACCTCTGTGAGGCAGATACTTGGTTCTTTTTCTTCTCTTACAAATGAGGAAACAGAGGCACCGCCACTAATTTATACAAAGTCCATAGCTAGTGGGCCAAAGAATGACCCAGGGGCAGCTTAACGTGATGCCCTGTCCCTGAAGTCAAAGACCCACATCCAGCCTTGGAGTGGTTAATCAAAGGTACAGTCTGACAGACTTTCCTTCCTCGGTTGGCTTTGAACCACCAGCCCCGAGCTGCTTGCACCCAGCGTTGGGACAGGGTGCTTTATGTCAATTCAAAAAAATTAGAGAGAGGGAGGGAGGGAGGGAAGGGAAAGAAGGAAGGAAGGGAGAGAGAGAGAGAGAGAGAGAGAGAGAGAGAGAGAGAGAGAGAGAGAGAGAGAGAGAGACAGAGACAGAGACAGAGAGACAGAGAGAGACAAAGAGAGACAGAGAGACAGAGAGAGAAAAAGAAAGAGAGAGAGAGAGACACAGAGACAGAGAATGGCATGCACTAGCATTGCTGCAAGGACACGTTTAAAGAAGCTGAGCACAGGGCCGAGAGTTTGGCCTAGTGGTTAAAGTGCTTGCCTAGCATGCACGAAGACCCAGGTTCGATTCCTCCGTCCCACATACATAGAAAAAAAAGCCGGAAGTGGTGCTGAGGCTCAAGTGGTAGAGCTCTAGCCTTGAGAAAACCCAAGGACAGCCCTGAGCTCAAGCCCAAAAAACTGGCAAAAAAAAAAAAAAAAGAAGCTGAGCACAACATCCCCATCTAAGCAGAGGTTGGAGGTATGCAGGAGAATGAGCACAGACAAAGTAAGGCCTTTTTTGGAGGGTCAGCTAGCAAAGTGCCTCGAGCCGTCCCTGGTCAGCCTGCATCCCATTTCCACTTAATCTAAATATTGCATGGGACGTATTTATGTTAAGGTATTATTTGTAGCTTATCTGAATTTCAAATTTCATTGGGCATCTGGTATTTTTCCTCGCCAAATCTGGTATTTGTCCTTGCCAAATCTGGTAACCATGCATGATACTACATTAATCTTGTCTATCTGCTGCAACTCTGTGTGCAAGAGCGCATGCTCTGCCTGACTGCCGGCAGACACGCGTCTAGAATCCATTTAGGGTAGCGCCTGACACTGATAGGTGCTCCACAGAGGTGTGTCAATGGCAGGGAGATTTTATTCTCTTTTAAAATTTCATCCCAGAGTTACCATGTTCAAAAATGAAGGCTGAGCTGTGGCCGGAGGGGCGTGGAAGGACCCTGGGGACACAGATGGGCCACTTCCCCTCCCCCGGGGGTATGGGGGACAAGGGGGAGAAACCAGGTTTTATTAACGAGTACAGAAAACAAACATCCTATAAAATCCCATTGTTTTGCTTTGATACTTTTAATGAAACAGACAATGCAAAACCTGCAGCCGTTTGGATTATATAAAGTAAGAGGCCCTCTTAAACTACTATAGACCCTCACGCAGACAAAAAAAAATAACATGAAAGTAGCAACAGATGTTCCTATAACTCTAAAAAAAAAACTAACTAAACACCAAATTGATTAGAAAAGCGCAACACCAAAGAGTCAAACTAATTCAAATTCTTTTGATTCTCTAACTGCAGTGACAGGGCTCTAATCCTGCAATATATATATATATATGTATATATATGTATATTACATTATAATTATACCTTGTAATTATATAATATATATGTTTTGTAGTTTAAAAAGGGAAAAGGGGAGGTGGGGATAATTTTACCCAGATTATCAATTTCATCATTCAGTGTATGAAATATTATAGAGTTTATGCTTAACAAAGAAGCCGGATTTAAATTAGGGATATGTTTAGGCTTTGTAAAACAATATCTTGACAGATATATTCACATCATCCACTGCCAAAATAGAATAATGCAGTTTTCCAAATTTATTATTTCAAAAATTAGTGTGTCCAGTACTTTCGGCACCAGAAGAGAATCTAGCCCAAAATAACATCTGATTTAGCACAAAATGGTACATTACATAAGTTTAAGCTTTGTATGTCAGCATTTTACGATAGTCTTTAAATGCCATCATGATTTCCAGATGCTTTACCACCTGACTCAGATTTAAATTGTGGCAAAAGTCTCTGTTGCAGATGCGTGAGAATTAGAGATGAGTTGATTTGCTCAAATCTATTGTCTCAGCCCAAGCTCGAAGCACACCTGCTCTCTACCAAGGTTGCCAGCTGGAGACACCAGGCGGGGAGGAGTGGGTGGGGGGGAGCGGGGCTACCCTGGGAACTGTGAACCCCCTCTTGTTGGGTGTTACTGCAGCCACATTTACTCCTGCCGGTGTCCCCAGAGACAGCCATGCATGAGTGGCCTGCAGAAGCGAGTACAACTGCATCCAATCAAACCACATGTGGTCATGGCACAACTGCTTTGTGTAAGATAAGGGGTTCCGAAAGCTGGAAGGAAAAGGTGGGTTTCATGCCTGTCCTCCGCCAGCCCAGAGTCCCGCTGTCCACACGACATGCAGGTAGGACCAGGCCAACGAGACACTGCCATGTTTAACAGAGATACCAGATTACCTGGCCACTTGAAGGTTGTGAGAAGAAATACAGGCGTGCAGTTTGAGCGTAAGTTACAACAGCAGGGACGAAGAGGATGGAAAAGGAAGAAATACCACAGGACAAGAGGAGGAAAAGGACGCTGAGGAGTGGAGGAAATCGCTAGCTCTTGCCTTTGTGGTGCTTGGCTTTCTCCGTAACCACTGCACCCAGAGGCAGGCTGGAGGAGGTTTCCATGTCTCATGACTTGTGAGACAGCTGAACGTGCTCTCAGCCACGCTGGGGCAGTGCCACCATCTCGGCTTGGGAAGCCACCAGAAGGGTTGGCCAGAGGCTGGCATGCATCCACCCCATGCTGCTGTAAAAAGCTGCTCTGGTTCCCGTGCGGAGGGTCACCAGCATGGATCCATCCGAGTGTGAGAGGGAAAGAATGGTACCAGGACCCCACCCAGGGCGGGCGGGGCATGGGAAGGGGGTGGGGACGCCAAAGACAGCACCCAAAGGGCCCACCACGCTTGATGGTCCAGAGACACGCACATGCACCCCCTCACGCCCCTCCCCAGACACACACACTCAGAGTGGCTCGCTGAAGGAATACACTGAGAACAAAAGAATGTGTGCATTCCTGCACATCTCCAGCCAGCAGGCCATGTGGCTCCCCTCACCCCACACCCGTCATCTGGGTTCAAACTGCCAAAACTTCAAATGGTAAAAGAATCATCGTGTCCCTGGAGACTCGAAATGCACACTGGTACTAGATGACCCATGCACTTTACTAGAATTTTGCACAGGGAACGTCCTTTCTTTTCCTCCAGCAACAAGAGTGCAAGCCTTCTCTATGCCTCCCTGATTTACCAATTATCACAGGATTTTCTAGCATGGACTCCTCACATCAGGGCGGTTTTTTTCCCCCCCAAGTTTTTAATAACCTATGGTTTATTTCCCTGGTTTCCTATGCTCATAACTTGGGAAGCCACTGAAGAGTTCTCCTTTGTAAGAAGAGAGGCTCACAGAAATTTCAAAGTTAGAAGCACCTCCTACTGTAGAGAGAGGTGCTAAGTAAATGCAAGAAGAACCAGAGTACTGCCACCCAACAACATTATAAGACTCTAAATATATTTTATTCTTGCTGTCACTTCATTTCATGAAAATGAAAAGTAGTTTTCACAGGTATTAAATTTTCATTTCGCCCTAGAAAAAAAAATGAAATTTTCTGTAAAATCTCTTAAGTTTCCACAGCAGCAACTTTATAAAAATGTATGGTCTTGCCCCGCGGGTTGCCTCCTTGCTTGTTTGAAATGAAAAGCTGTTTGTACTCGTGGCTGGAAATACGCACATCAGGAAAAATTAATCATGCAAATATTTGCAAAGCGGGAGCAGTAATTGTTGGGGGCTTTGGTGGTAAGCTGCCACATACCGCCATATGCAGAAATCGGGGGAAACAGACCAAATGACAGTGCCATGGGGACCCCGTCTCGTGGCCGGGCAGAACCTCCACACACATTCTGGGTCTCTACCCTGAGAACTTCAGTGCTGACCATCATATGGCCAAATATTATCCGAGCCCGAGCCGTGTTCATTAAACTTTTGCCACTGGTGCCGCGGTAGACAAGATGTGAACATTAGAACTGGCATTTTTGTGTGTGTGGGGGGGGGGTAGATATGAGTTCTGACAATGTTCTCCTCGGTTAGAATCAAGAAATATGGTTATGAGACTCCTGGCTTGTTCTGTTCTTTTGAGGAAGAGGAGGCGTGAAGCCTTTTTTTCTTTTTGTTTGTAATTGTCATAGAAATGAGATGCCCAGGGCAATTTAAAATGAAAGCTTCAGTGATTAGGTAAAGGGGCCCCACTCAAAGACGGCCACTCACAGTGGGAGTGGCACTGATGCGGGGATGGTGGCGGCAGAACCAGAGAGCTCAACGCAAGGCGTGTCAAGCGGAACAACCTCCCCTACCTTCCCACTCCTTTCTTCCATTCTCTCCAGACCAGGGGCAGAAGAAAGAAGAGAAAGTGACCGCGAGTCACAAGCTGCATAGAGCCATTCTGTCACATGCGATTTGATTCCCTTTGTTTAAAATATATTTCAAGTCTTAAAAAAAAACCATTGTCTTGCTGATTTGGTATGGGAGTCAAACTACTAACGATGTATCTTTTTATCTATATGTTGGTACCGGTCTTGGGACTTGAACTCAGGGCCCTGGAGCTCTCCCTAAGCATTTTGCTCAAGGCTAGTGCTCTACTGTTTCTAGCTCATTGGTGGTTCCTGGACGTTCCTGGGACCCTCAGATCTCAGCCTCGTGAGGGTGGAGAGCCAGTACATCTTTTATCTGGAAGGAGAGAGCCGAGGGACCAACTCCTTTGAGTAGGTCTGAAAAATGTAGACATGTGATAGGGATTTATGAACTAGGTGTTTTAAAACTATATAGTATTGCATCTCCTTCTTGCCTCCTCCTTTAAGTAGACCTCCTGGAACACGATTACGTTTCTAATGATCAGAAAGAAGGCTCCTGTTCGAACTCCTTCTTGAAGTTCACAGCTATCTGCCAAGACATCTACCAGCTTCAACCCAGCTCTGCAGACAGCAGAAATAAATAGCACGCAGGAGGAAATACACTTAAACCCACACACCCCGCCCCACCGTGGCTTTTCTGTGGTACCAGTGCTGCGCTGTCAATCATTCTCTGTGAATCTCTCTCTGTTATCCGTTTGTGGCACATGTCCCAGAGAAGGCATGAGAAAGTTCCAGAAACAACTACCAAACAACTCCTTCCATCAACACCACGACCACGGGAACAGAAAGAAGGTCATGCTTCCAGCCAGAGACATGGGTTGCTATTAACCTCGGGTTCAAATCTTCCTTTGTTTTCCATCTTTCAGCCATTATACATGCTGGTCTCCTGAGAAGTCAGACCACCAGCGCCACCGCACAGCACACTCCAGGAGCGAGGCCATGGCTGAGCACGGTGACTGTGCTTCTTGATAGCAACAAGTCTGTGCGTGTGTGCAGAAAACACATACAAACGATCAAAGGCGACCTCGTCACCTACCTGTCGCCTGTGCGCTCTGCTCCGAGTACCCATGCTCTCGCCTAGAAAGCAAGGGAAGCAGCCTCTTGAGCGTCTTACCTCACCTCCTCTCCTGTCACTCGCGGTAGGTCACAGGCAGCTGGTGTGGCCCTGTGTTGTCCACGCTCAGGCCAGGCACACGTGTCTACAGGAGAGAGGAGGAGATGGCCTCGAGTCAACAGTGCACCCACAGGCACTCGGCTAGGACGCACGTCCTCTCTCTCGTGGGGACAGTGACATTCACTGTCTAGCACTCTCCTCTGGCAGGGAAGGGGGGGTGGCAGGTACTAAGCAGTGCTCAGAACTGCCTGCCCACAGGAGAACCACGTCAAAGGGTTGAATAATGAGTTGACCAAGACCACTGTTCAGCTGGGTTCAAGCCCAGTGAGAGGACTGTCCATCCCCACCAGTGTCGTCTCTGTGTGGGACTGACACGACGCTGCGATCAGTCGGGCTTCCCACAGCGCTGTCACACACCATTTTCAACTCGGGCTCACGACAACGTGGTGAGGAGCTTGCAGATGCAGCCACAGTTTCCCTCACTTAAGGGGTGTCATTATTAATAGGACTTCACCCCACAGTGGTGTGCGTTTCTGCAGTGTTTCACTGAGGTCTATTGAAGGATGACAAGAAGGAACAGAGGGAGGGGATGAGGGGGTGAGGAGGAAGGGACCGGGCATGAGGAGATGAGGGGATAAGGGGATGAGAAGATGAGGAGATGAGGGGATGAGGGGATGAGGGGATGAGGAGATGAGGAGATGAGGGGATGAGGAGATGAGGGGATGAGGGGATGAGGAGATGAAGAGATGAGGAGATGAGGGGATGAGGGGATGAGAAGATGAGGGGATGAGGGGATGAGGGGATGAGGAGATGAGAAGATGAGGGGATGAGGGGATGAGGAGATGAGAAGTTGAAAAGAAGAGAAGATTAGGAGATGAGGAGATGAGAGGATGAGGGGATGAGGGGATGAGAAGATGAGGGGATGAGGGGATGAGGGGATGAGGAGATGAGAAGTTGAGAAGAAGAGAAGATTAGGAGATGAGGAGATGAGGGGATGAGGGGATGAGGGGATGAGAAGATGAGGGGATGAGGGGATGAGGGGATGAGGAGATGAGAAGTTGAGAAGAAGAGAAGATTAGGAGATGAGGAGATGAGGGGATGAGGGGATGAGAAGATGAGGGGATGAGGGGATGAGAAGAAGAGAAGTTGAGAAGAAGAGAAGATCAGGAGATGAGGGGATGAGGGGATGAGGGGATGAGAAGATGAGGAGATGAGGGGATGAGGGGATGAGGGGATGAGAAGATGAGGGGATGAGGGGATGAGGGGATGAGGAGATGAGGAGATGAGGGGATGAGGGGATGATGGGATGATGGGAGGAGGGGAAGAGGAGAGAAAGGAAGGAGGAGAGAAGGGGAAGAGGGGAGGAGGAGTGGAGGGGAGAGGGGAGGAGGGGAGGGAGAGAGAAGAGGAGAGGAGGAGGGAACAGGGGAGATGAGATGAGGGGATGAGGGGACGAGGGGAGGAAGGGATGAGAGAGAGAGATCATCTTCCATCTTTGAATTCCTCCCATTGGCATCTTTGAACTTTTCCCCCCCACAGTAATGACCAAATTCCATGTGGAAATGTGCTGGCTATTTCTTAGCTTCAGCTCAATTTAAGTTGGAGATCAAAGAATTTTTTTCACCGACACATAGAATCATGAAAATTTTTTTGCTCTGAAAAGGCAGAACAATAAAATCGCTCTGTTTCAGCATCAAAAGACAAAGGGTGCATGTACACATCTCGGTCCAGCACATAGAAGTTGCCCAAGGAGTCGGGATGTCTAATGAGCAATTTTATTTTCGAAGGATTCCTGCAGCGGGTCAGTGTGTTTTATACGCCATCCATCCCCCACAGAAAGATATCAACTTTGTGTTTCTGAGACCATAGGGGCATTTCCATTCCCATTCTCTGGTGCTAACTGACCAATCGAACTATTGAGAAACGCTCTGATCCGTGTCCACCGAGACAAATGCTTAACTCTTTGGTAAGACGCCAAGGCTGAACTTCCCTTTTTGCCTTGAGTGCACAGAACAATGGCTGTCCTGGATCCTTCCCGCTGACAGACAGCTAAACATCCACTTTGTGAACTCGACAAGAAAGCCAGCCAAACGGGCAGTGCCAGACTGCTCAGCTTAGTATGTCTGCAGACTAGCGAGCCAGGACTCTGGTTCTTTTCCTTCAAATTAATGGTCGTGACTATAGGGTCTGTCTTCCTATCCCAGGGTGGTAGCAGCTCTTGAATGTAGAATGGACACTTAGAGTGATCGCTCTGGTGTCTGATCAGCTGCCACCCTCCACCCTACCCCACGGCCCCCGAGGCAGGCTCATGTCTAGAAAAGGATCTTTTAGAACCTATGACCGAATCATGCTTTATCTTGACATCTAAAATACTTTCTTGAACAGTCACACAAAAATTATGCTGATTTAAGTCAAGACCCTTAATTCAAACCCTCGTACAAAAAAAAAAAAGAAAAGAAAAAAGCACAACGGAAGTAGTGACAGCAGTTATTCACAATTGCTTAATGGCTCTGCTAAACAGACAGCAAAAAAAAAAATGGAACCCAAAAAAATGGAAGAGAGAAGAGAGGCCAGCCTCCCAAATACTTTGATTTCTACAGTGGCTCAGATCTGATCCCAACAGGATACTATTCTGAGTTCCTTGCTAACTGAAGTCTCTGGAGAATTTCCGAAGTTGTCAATATCAGCATTTCTTTGGTGAACTAGAAAATGCCAGTGGCTCCATTAGCCAGCTCCCGTGGAAGCAGCTCCGTTCCCGAGGGTCTCTCTCCCATACCAGCCCGCTCTTGAGTATCGAGGGAGGGGTGGGAAAATGTCAGCCTATGTGCTTGATTTCAATGATGTGTGTGCAGCATGGAAGACTCAGTGTCTCCAGAGGGGTTTTAAATAAATGCCAATGCTCACAGCTGGCCTGCTGCAATCAGATTCAGCCTCTGCCCATTTGGTTTAAATACACTGAGGTATTCTTGACTGGAAATAGAATTCCTACCTGGTATTATTCCAGCTCTGGGAGTACTTCCTAAAGGGAATGTCATTTAACTTGGTTAAGATGCGGCTGGATACTTGGTTAGCCAGAGAGTGGCCGGGTTTGGCTGGTAACAGCTCCACTGTGGGATTCTGGGAGAGTGGGAGGGGTGATCCTGCATGGGGGGGGTGGATCTGGACAGAAGGCATCTCAAAGTCAGGGGTGGCCCGGGAGAACAAGAGTGAGGAAGGACCAATCAAAGACAAAGATCTGTCCCTACCACAAATGCTCAGCCGAGTCAACTAACATCTATTAAGCATAAGAATCGTGCCATGTGCGGTGGCTCACGCCTGTAATCCTAGCTGCTCAGGAGGCTGAGATCTGAGGATTCAGGTTCAAAGCCAGCCCAGGCATTAAAGTCTGTGAGACTCTTATCTCCATTTAATCACTAGAAAACTGGAAGTGGGGCTATGGCTCCAGGGGTAGGGTGGTAGCCTTGAGCTGAGGAGCTCAGGGACAGAGCCCAGGCTGAGTTCAAGCCCCACAATTGACAAAACAACAACAACAAACTACCTAAAGGTGAAAGACACAATTCCCTCTCTCTCCGTGTCTATTGCTCCCTAAAATAACTGCCCTGGAGTTCTCCAGATAGCGTCTCTGCACCCCATCTCCAAGTAACACCGATGCGAGGAGACCCGAGCTGGTGTCTGTCACTTCCGTTCCTATGGAGACAAAAATGAGCAGCTATTTATTTTTTCCCTCAGAAGAAGACCAGATAAATCGGTCCCATTGTCCTTGTGCAAATTCATTGGCAGAGCAAATGATGACATTCACATCTGCCTCATCCGTCACTTACATCTAAGTCAACTGTCCCCCCAGTAGGAAGCCCCACACTAAATTTCATAAAACACCACAGACGCTCAGGGAAAGGAGCAGACCAGATAAATAGTTTACACCAAGCTCCCCTGGGCTCAGGAGTTCCTAAATGCTCTCTTCTCCTTAGGCGAGGCTTTTATCATTTAGCACTAAAGCCATCTAAAAAGAATAAAAGATTATTGCAATCTTTGAAAGATTTTAAGAGCAAATAAATGCCAGCCTATCAATTTCAGAGTCAAAGAAATATTAAAATTAGATTAAAAATACACAATTAACCTAATACATTTTGAATTTGGGCTAATTGTTAGAAATGCAAAACGACCTGGGGATATTTTCCAGTTGAAACACAGGAATAAAAAATTCATACTAAACAGGCAGAGTTTGCCCTCAAGGTTGAAAACATTAATCATCATGCATCTAACTGTTAACTGTAAAAAAAATCATTTTTCTCCTGATTTAAAGGGAATTATTTAGTGGGTATTTTTCACTTCTCTACTTTCTCAAGCAGGGCTCAGACATGGGGTCGGGGTCTGGGCCCTCTGCCACTTCCTCTCTCACTGCTTTGCAAGGAGGAAGCTTTGTGACACACGCAGCTCCCGGCCAGGGTTCAGTAAGTAGTGAGTCCACCACCAGAAACAATACTGAGATTTAGCCGCCAATTTAGGAAGCCAGTCATTCTACAAAGAACCTGAAGAGTCACCGGAGGGACACAGCTTTCCATCGTATTTAAAGGAGTATCAAGGGAGAAACAGCACTGTTGAATTTATTAAAGCGTTCTTTTCACCACATAGGAATACAGGACAGACTACATGCCATGTGAGGCCCATGCCTGGAGCTCTTTGCTGGGGTCTCATCAGCCTCACTCCCTGCTCTGCCTCGAGTGGGATGGGCTGGGCTCTGCGGTGTGGACATTTCCTGTGGGGAGACGTAAGGTCGTTTTTCTGGAGCAGAACGACACCCCACAGATAAGAACTCGCCATCTCTGAATTCTGAGTGGAGACTGGTTTCATCCAAGAGCTCCAAATTCTATCTTCACCTTCTTGGGACAGGGAAAGAAGTCGGTGTGACAGTGGTGGGGACAGCCCCCCTCTCCCCTCCCCACCAGGGTGGGGACCTTGGGATGTCTGCTGCTCGCTGGCAGAGGGTCTGGGTGACATTCTCTGGACCAAGGCAATCTACCAGCATTCATTCCCACCAACTGCCAGCTTCTGAATCCTGTTTCATTTGCTGTAGTACTCTATAAGGGAAATGGTTCAGATGCGTTCACTTTCTTATTCCATTTAGGGTATTTACCTTGGAAACATACCTAATTTCAGTACTGATTCACACATACTTATTTTTTTCCAAAAAAATCAAATACTCTGAATAATTTACTTGCTATACCCACAACCTATGAGACCCCACAGGCGTGGTTGGTATTGCTACTCTCAACTGCACAGAAACACCACATTTCATCAGAGGGGATGAGCCTATCGGCTGGACCTCCTGAATGGCTCCCACGACCCTCGGGACCTGGACAGGGCTTCGGAAGTGGTGGCGGACATGTTTTCCCTCCACCTGGACACCTGCCAGGCAGGCCAGTTCCCGCCGTGGGCTGAGATGGAGGGCAATGAGCGTGGCATGTGGGGTCCTGGGATGGCTGAGCAGGGTAGGCACCAAGCTTCCATTCTAACTTCTTTTGCCCCCTCCCAGAATTCTTCTAAAGGGTTTCCAGCATGCTTTTGAGAGCAACTCTGAATGACAGAGCCACATGGATTTTTAAATCATTCTACCTAAGCGTCTCAAGATTGATTCCTAATAAACCATATTCACAAGATTCTCCGGACACTTACTTCTAAAGACTTCAACCTAGAACACACAGCAGGGTCAGGATATAATGATATAATTCTCACTGTAATGCTTTTCCACTTAGAACTTAATCTAAGCTCTACCTACTCAAACTCATCCGAGGCTGGGAAAGGGTACGTTCATCTGAGGACATCTCAGATGGAAAACCAGAAACTAAGGCAAGATGGACGGACAGCCAACAAAACAGCTGACTAGTGAGGGTAATCAATACTGACCACAGGAAAATTACAACTGAGCTCTGTGTGTGTGTGTGTGTGTGTGTGTGTGTGTGTGTGTGTGTGTGTGTGTGTGCATGTATGCATGCCTCTCCTGGGGCTAAAACTTAAAGGCTAGCATTGTCCCAGTTCAGCCACAGTGGCACTTGTGGATTTTTTTTTCCTGGTTAATTAGAGATACGAGTCTTATGAACTTTCCTGCCATGGCTGGCTCTGGACTACAATCCTCAGATGTCAGCTTCCTGAGTAGCTAGGGTGACAGATCTGAGCCACCAGCACCCAGCATCCTGGGCAAAAAAAAAAAAAAAACTAAAAGAAAGTGCAAGGCCATGTGTTCAATCCCTAGTACCAGCACCAATAAATTAATCAATTAACCAATTAATTAATAACAAAAAGAACAGGGGCAACAAAGCACAGTCTCCAGAGCTTGAGCCTGACTGAAATCCCAATTCCACCAGCTACCACTTGTCTGACCTTAAATACATTGTTCAAGTTATATGGGCTTCAAGTTTTATGAGCTTGTTTCTTTATCTATATAAAATTAGGAGGGGAATAAATGAAAAAATATGTGTCAGGGGGCTTGGAATGTGGCTTAGTGGTAGAGTGCTTGCCTAGCATGCATGAAGCCCTGGGTTCGATTCCTCAGTACCACATAAACAGAACACTGTGGCTCAAGTGGTAAAGTACTATCCTTGAGCAAAAGAAGCTCAGGGACAGAACCCAGGCTCCAAGTTCAAGCACCAGGACTGGAGAGAGAGAGAGAGAGAGAGAGAGAGAGAGAGAGAGAGAGAGAGAGAGAGAGAGAGAGAGAGAGAGAGAGAGAGAGAGAGAGAGAGAACGAACGTGTCAGTCATCAGATCATGTGACTGGAACCCCAAAAATGTGAGCCTGACAGATACACCCAAAGACCTTTTTAAGTGCCCAGGAAAAAGAATCTATAGACATTTGCATGGGTGTTTAAAAAATGGTGGAACAGGACTAATTATTCTAAGGGCTTTGCATTATTCAAGAAGGAAGTGAATGCCAATTAATACTAAGTATGTTTATACTTCAGAAGAAAGATTTCAATCTCTAGTATAATGTAAAGTAGTAGATGAAAACATAATTTTGAAGCTAAAAGAACAAAGGTGAAATTATGACAATTACTATGCTAGGAAATGAGAAAAAATAGAGCATTAACATCCAAATAGATCTGTCTGAAGGATAGGCATAAGCCAAACACATTGATGTAGACATTAAATATAGACTAAACACCATCAGATAATTAAAAATTAGCAGTAAATACTAGTTACTTCAGATCAATAGTAAATATTCCTATAACAGACAATAAAGGTTTCCGAAAGAAAAAGAACAGAAGCTATGTTGTCATGTTGCTGTCATACACAGCAAACTTTCAGGATTACCAGAGATAAAATATGTAATTGATTAGGAAAACACAATTTCCAATGTATATTTATTCAACATGGCCTCAAATATTTCTAAAGTATGATAGAAGAAATAGAGAAATGAAATCCTAACGAATGTTGTAAACACTCCCTTTTCAGTAATTGAAGCCAGCACAGGCCGTTAAGTGTTGAGACTCTTATCTCCAATTAACCAACACCCTGTGATCAAGTTGGGTTCTGGCAGGGATGCAAGGCTGGTTACAACATACGTAAGGCAATGAGTATAATACATCAATAGACCTAAGAACAAAAATTGTGCAATCATCTCTACAGACACAGAAAAAGCCCCTGACCAAAAAAAAAAAAATCCGCCCTTGTAAGATTAAAGTTCTGAAGCAAACAGAACATTCTGCAGTGTAATAGAGGCTCGGGCTCAAAACACTTCTAAAATCAGGAATGAGACAGGATTCCTGCTCTTTCTACTCCTTTCAGTGTAGTACTAGAATTCCTGGAGCAATAGGAAGAGGAGGAAATAAAAGTATTCCAGATTCGTAAAGAAGTTCAACTGTCTCTATTTGCAGATGATATGATCTTACCTCGAAAGGACACAACAACTGATAATAACCCTCAACTCCTAGAGGTGACAAAAAAACCTTGGCAAAGTAGCATGATACAAAAATCAACCCACAAAAAATAAATAAATAAAAGCTTTTCTGTATATCAACAGAGACTAGATGGAGAAGGGAATCAGGAAAACGTATTGTGACTGGTATCTACCTGCTGGTTTTATATGAGCTCCCAAAGTGAAGAGTTCTACTTTTTCTGCATAAGTTAAAATGGAAGTCTCTTCAAGTTTGTTTTTCTTAGATGTAATTTCAAAAACAAGAGTCTTAAGGTCAACTTTAATCTTCATTTCCCCGAGGTTGGTGCACCAGTTCCAGCTTCACCATCTGCACCAAGCCTTCCCTCTCGTGAACAGCCCCTACCCCCACATACAGTGTGTCCTCACAGAGAGGAAAAGAACCCCGCGACGCGCAGCCTTGACCCCCGATCTAACACACCACATTCCATCATGGCACAGGTTTGCCCCCAGACTTTTAGCCCTCTTGTCACGTTTCAGTGGAGGTCCAAGAGAAGGGAACAGTTCCCGGGCTGAGTGAATCCCTGCTTTAGAGGTGCCCTTCTGAACCCAGAGAGGAAGAAAAAGGTTGAGCTAAAGCCAGATGACTTGCACTTAAAAAAGTGAGTTTCCTCTATCTGTATTGCTCTATTCCTACACCAAGTGTGACAGGGCTCTCCTGTAGCTCAGGGAGAACAAAGAGAGGAAGTCGTGGTTGGTATCCTTTACGTTTATGGCTTCAAGGTTGTTTGGAAGTCTTCTAGGCAGTTTTCCTCTCTCCAAACATCGCCTTCCGCTGTTTCTTTAACCGGGGAAGGTCTTTGTTTCATGTTATCTTGTTTTAAATTTTCTATACTGTGCATTCCCAAAGTGTTATATATGGTTCCGGGCATGGCCTTTCCATGGAAATAGGAATCGCTTTTGTTCGTTTACCTTCTTTGAAATTCATTCCGAGTAGCTGCAGAGGGCCGCTCCAGGGTGTTAATAGGCTTCTAACATAGCTGTCATTTCAAGGAATAGGTGCCAAGCTCTCAGCCGCTTATTAACACATTAGAACAGCAACACTATACTAAACAAACAAATCGCATGGCGGAGGACACAAGGAAATGTATGTGTGTGCAATAGCTATTGAGACTCGCGTGGACACATCTCCACACTAGCCACACAGCCTGCTCAGCATAGTTGGTTTGCTACATGCTTAGCCCGGAATGGGCACTCTGTGTTGGATGAATATTCACGGGGAAAACGAGGGGATCTGGTTTGTATTTGGTCCCAAATGTGAGATGAATACAAACTGGTATAATGACAGAAAGAGTCCCATCCTCAGCCCGAAGACACGCTCAGGACCCCATCAGTGCACACGCGTGGTAGTTCACGCCAATGCGGTCTCTGAGCACCATTTCCTGGGGGAAGCAGTGGGAGGCGTGGGCATGGGAAGCGAGGAAACACACGCACTGGTGACACCACGGAGAGAGAACACGAGCACGACAGGCAAGGGAGCTCAGAGTCAAGATTTGCATTCGGAGGAGATCGCTGGACCCACTCTCTAGCAACACAAATATATGCTTCCAGATGCAGGGGCAGACGGACGTACAGATAAATATGAGGATGTATCTTCTCACATGCTTTATATAAATATGCACAACTACACACACACCATGTACACATATGTATATAGAGATACGATGCCCTTTACAAGTGTTTCGTATTTAATGGCTGCCTAAAACTTCCTCGCAGCTTTCTCAGACAGATTTACAGCCTCTACATTGTACATGGTAGTCAAAAACTGACCTGCAAGCGATTTATAATTGTGTTATAGTATGTTTGAAGGTGGTAAATATGCGAAATTCGACTTTTAAATCAGCTGGGCGATTTTATAAAGTTTACTAAATTCTGTACGACGAAGGAAAGATGGCTGGGTGGCCTGGAGGGATGTGTGGATTTCATATGCACTTCTATTCTTCACTGCTTATCACCTGCCCAGAAAATACCTCTGGGGAGCTAGTCACTCGATAAACTGTGAATATTTATAATAAACTGAATATTTCGAGACTCTGCAGACAACTTTCCAACCAAGGAGAGTAACGGAAGAGGCAAGTTTAGTGATAAAATTAAAGCACAATAGGGCATTTCAATATAGCAAATTCCTTCTCCATACTAGTCCTGGATCTGATGGAACAAGACACCATTGTTGGAGGCAAAGGTCTTTTAATGGAAGAAAATAACGAAGCCAGGCAATGGTGTCTCACACCTGCGCTCTTCGCTGCTCGGGAGGGCAAGATCTGAGGATTGCAGTTCAAAGACAGCTTGGGCAGGAAAAGTCCATGAGAGTCTTATCTTCCAGTTGGAAGTGGGCCTGTGGCTCAAGTGGTCGAGGGCTAGCCTTGAGCAAAAACATTCAAAGACGAGGGCCCACGCACACACACGCACACCCAGAGGCATGCAAAATAAACACCTACATTTCTAGGCTACAAGATTCTTGGCCTTGGGAAAGAGGAGCTGTCCCATAAATGCCGAGTTGATGAACAGATTAATGACTAAAGAGCAGGCTGCCTCTGGATCTTCAGATTTGCCTTAGCTCTCACTGCTCAGCCAAGCTGAAATGCATTCTCTCATAAAACATCTACTTCTTGTCCTAACAGTTCTACTTTAAATTAGAGCCGGAAGAGAGCCCGACAGTCAGGACCTTGCCTCTCTCCTGTCTTTTTGCCTAAGTATATCGATGCCTACAAGACAAATAAATATGCAGTAGGGCAGGACCAAGGGTACTTTTGTACGAATTTTAGCAAAAGCATATTTTTTTAATAGTCAAGTGCCTGCAACATTCTCCCAAGAGTTTGGTCCAATCACCCCAGAATTTGGTTTCCAATGACTGCTATACAATAGATTGTGAAAATAATGGACCGTGATTTCAGATTATGATTGTTATTTTGGTTGACATTCCCAGCAACTATCATGAGTTTAAAATAGGAAAACCAAAGTGAGGGGGTGGAAGAGAACGAGGAAGGAAACAGAAATCGTCGAGCTGTATGTTGACAAAAATGACTAGAGCCAGTTGGAGAACGCTGACTGCCACATGACTCGTGTGGTATAAAATTCTCCTAGGTTCCCACCAGCGTACTTTCCACTGTGTGTGTGCACTTTATATGATTATAACAGTAATAAAGTTGGGTGGCAAAACTTGTTTCTACCCCAGCATTGTTTATGCTATTTTAATAAGTGGAATAAACCTGGGAGACTAAGGAAATGTCACTCTTCCCACTCTGCTAGCAACGCAGCTGACAACTGCTACACAATCACTGAGATGCTGGGTTTTGTTAAAATGCTCCTGGTCATTTTTTCCCGACTTCCACTCAGACAGGAGAATGATGTGGAGAGTACCGGGCTGCCGATGGCCGGCTTCGTACAGACAGAGCAGTCACCCGGATGTTTGGCTGTGGAGGGGAAGGGCCAGGGACTTGGCGACATCACACAATCTGTGGTCATGGGAGGGAGTCAGTTTGGAAAATAAAAAGTGGAAAAACAAAAAGCAAAACAAAAACTAAGACCCCCCCAAACAACCCAAACCCACAGCCTTTAAAAATAATGAACACCTTCCTCAAGGCTCAGCCCAGTGCAGAAAACCAAACCAAAGCAAACCCCCATGCAGACAATTCCCAGAGGCGTGTAAATTAATTTAGTGACAGAAGATTGTACCCAAGTGATCAAGGTCCAGTACCCTGATTATCTTTATGGGTAATTGGGGTCATAAAATAGTTCCACAGCACCTTTTATTTGTCATTTGTTGACAATTCCACCCACCCTCCTGTCTGCCATTCTCCATGTTTAATGGGTCCCGTGCAAGTATGGAAGGGTGTCTCCACGCTGCTATCCCCGGCGTGTGCACATCCTTCACATCCCGGGCCGCCCGTCACTCTCTCGCCTGCTCTCTTCTGACACCTCTGAGATGGTACCCATAGCAACCCCGGGAGAAGAAGGTGGTCCCGAGGATGCCGCAGTCACAGCGCTAGCTGACAGGCCTTGTCATTGAGGCAGCCGCCTCCTCGGCTCAGGCTCAGATCTCCCTCACCCTCAGAGATGCAGAGGCTCGCTGTTAATTTGTCACTTGTTTAGAACACCTCGGGATGGCAGTTCTGTATAATCTGCCCTCAATGGCGCTGCCACGTTGCATTAGGAAACAATTACCTAGTTTACGACTGGGAAAGTAGCTGCCAGAATTTCCAATTAGAGTCCCATGTTTCTAAAGGAGGCTAGGTGCCACTACCACGGGGGACAGATCCACTCGCTCTTTTAGAGAGACCCACGGAGCCCTCCCTCCCACGGAGGGCAGCAGGACACGGGGAGGAACTGCAGGTTGCATTCACTACCGCCAATTATCAGGCTCTCGCCATTTCTTCTGGACACACTCGTCTGCACACACTTATACAGGGAAATAAAAAGAGAGTTCCAGGGGACGCAGCGTGGCTTGCTCAGGAGCTGGGCTTCTCTGCATAGCAGCAGATGAACTGCTGAGGAAAATGTCTATGGACGTGGAGATTTCTTTTTAAATCAACATTTAAACATTTTCCTATAAAAAGTATCCATTACTGATGGTTTAAGCTTGTTGAAATGGACTAATTGGGAATGTTAGTGCACCGACAGATCTTGACCCAAACGCACACCACAGATTAGAAATCACTAGCAAAACATGCTATGTTGTTTTTTCCATAGCTAAGGAAGGCCAGTTGTTGTTGAACTTCATCTCCAAGAAATTACAGCATGGAATTTCCATGAAAGAGATCCAAAATATACCATGTAATGATAATTAGGATAACTTACTAATCTTCTTCCAAATTCGAGAAAAAGCGTGCCTGTATATTTAAGCAAAAGTCCACATATGCAAACATTACATGCTCGCACAGCCCTGTTCTGTCCTCCCCAGAAAGAGAAGACAAGTACCCATTTATCAGTAGCAGCGTGAAAGGGGGAGATTTATCATTTAAAATTTTTCATTGCAGATGGTTTTCATTTTAAAAGGCAGGGAAGCGATTTTTTTTTTTTTTGGAAATCATTTTTTTCCCCTAATGCAATTGAGCCAGACGTTTCTCGTAAATCTTGTTTCTTTTGTAGACAATACTCAATTCTCTAAACTTTATATGCAATATATGCAATAGCTAGCCTTTTCTTTTTTTAAGGACGCTTGTCTCCTGGGTATGAAGATGAGATGAGCCATTCCCAGCCCTGCCCGCCCCACAGCCCACAGGTCACTGGACACCCTTGCCTGATGCGACAAAACAACGCATTTTCAAAAGATTTTTCTCCCTCTTCTTTTTCCTTTTTGATGAATAGGAAGAAAATAAATGAGTCTGCCAGTCAATGTATCTTTCTAGTCGCATAGCAAACTGTACCCTGTGCCTCAGTGAGTCCAGTGAGTCAGGAGCCAGAGCAAAAAGCAGAGCAGCAAAGCACAGGAAAAAGGGGATGGAGAGGGGTTGCTTCCTTCATAATAAAAAATGAACTCATCTAGTACTGGATTTGGATTTCCTGTCTGATGTCACCCCCCCCCCCTTAATGGAGGAATGACCTGATGTCTGTGGCACAGTGCTAGGCATTGGTTAGACAGACGACATGGTGGTATAGTATGGCTGCATGATTGTTATTCATAAAGTATATTTGCTGTCAGTTTCTGAGGCCTTCAAATGCCTATAATCAAAATGCACATTAAGATCCCATCAATCAAAACGTGCCATCAATCATCTTTACGTGACAAGTTTCATGGAGGGAGCAAAACAATATACACATCTGATTGCTTATTATTCAAACTTAAAATTTTCATAGTCAGGTTATGAGAGCAAATGATTATTCCTTTTGAAATACTTGCTGCAAAATTGCATTCATTTCCAATATACTTGTGTAAACTTAAGTGTCTCGTGCTGTCTCCACAAGAGTGACTTCTTGTTTTTGCAGACAGCACCCCTTCTCTGGTTTGGATCTGGGTCCTTGGTAAGCATCTCTGTCCCTGCCTCAAAAGGCGAAAGGGACTGAGTGCAATGCCACGGGGGGTAGGAGGGGCCTGCATTGCGTGGCATGCCAGAGACAGATTCTACTTAGGGTTCTATCAAACCAGCCAAGTCGGGAGTTACCCGTGGTCTCCCCTTTCAAGGGTGGTGATGAGGGCCCTGAGGGTTGGAGGCTCAGGTACCACCAGCTCCTTCAGGAGCTTGAACACTCAGCTTCCTAGAGTGGGACAGGATGGTCTTCCACCGACGAGCACTCGCCAGAACCACGGTCGGGAAAGCACACGCCAAGGACACCCTGACGTTTCATGCACACATGTCCTGGGCCAGGCCATGCGAGCCCAATGAGACAAGTACAGGCTGAGATCACGCCATTTTCCAGACTCTCTTATCCTGCAGCTTTCTATTCTAATGCTTATTTGAAGTAAATTTCTCTTGAGATCTAGAAAATATTCCAAAGTGCTCAGCCTAAATTATTTACAAGGAAGAATCTTTTGTTTTGAGGACATGTTCTGCCACCACCTTCGATTCCTTTCCTGAGGGCGAGTTTCCTTACTTTCTTACATAGCTTTCCGTTTGATTTCAAATACACTCACTGTTTACCTTCTTTTTGTAAAAAAAATATACTCTTAGATACAGTGCTGAAAGTTACAACCAAGAAAGTTAAGATTACCACCGCTATTACGACGAGATTAGACGTCCTGTAGAGACCTGCAATCAAACCGTGTTGACACTCCCCGCATTGGGAAATCCATATTTTTTTCTTCTTTCCTTTCCACTCCTCTATTACTTTACAAAGAGCCCTTGTGCTAAAGAAATGTCCGAGTTAGACGTGGTGACACACACTTACAGGTGTTACATTACAGGTGTAATGGCAGAAGAATCTCATGTTTGAGGATAACCCAGATCTTAACCTCATTTGCGTAGATACAAAGTTAATTCTGCTGAAAGCATATACACACTTTCTTCAGATGGACTCAGTCTTGGAGCTAAAAAATACAGGTTAAAAATAGTTGTTTTTTTTTTATCGTGAATTCACTCCCCATCTGATGTGATAGAAAGGGTGCTCGATGAGTAGTAACTTTAGCCCATCCACAGATAAAATGTAATGAAAAATGGCCTGCAGCCCCCAAGCAGGTGTCATGTGTCAAAGATACGGAAGCCCTCCCTGCGGGAGAGAGCATGAAAACGACCACTGGTGGTTGTCGTTTTTGAAGGTTTTGCTAGTTCTCCTTTTCAAAATGGATTTGACATACAAAATACAAATAAAACTTAAAATCCAGGTGCTGATGGCTCATGCCTGTAATCCTAGCTACTCAGGAGGCTGAGATCTGAGGATCTCGGTTCAAAGCCAACCCGGGCAGGAAAGTCCATGAGACATTCATCTTCGATTAACCACTTAAGAACCGAAAGTGGTGTTGTGGCTCAAGTGGTAGAGAGCTGGCCTTGAGTACAAAGGGCTCAGGGACAGCACCCAGGCCCTGTCCTCTGTCTGTGGAAGCCCATAACTGACAAAAAAATAAATAAAAAGAGAATCACCCAGACACACACACAAAAAATGTTAAATAAGGACCAAGAAATTAAGAAGGAAGCATTTGTCTCCCTTTCCAACATAACTATTCAGACCAAGTCTTACTTCATTTTGAAACTTTAAGGGGCCAGCACCATATGTGTTGACCATTCTCAGCCTGGGGACAGAGCTGCCTGAGTCCCTGCGCATGTTAGAACAAGCATGGATGCTGGCACAGTGGGCAGGGCAGAGCTCCTGACAATCTCTGTGCAGAAGAGTGCACCTCAAAGCCTGCCTCTGCCCTCCCTCACACACTATGAAATACACACCAAATGCCTCTCGGAAATCAGCTTAAGAAACCACACCCATCCAACTCTCAAATCCTAAGCATAAGATCTGCACTTCCTCTGGATGGTTCTGTCCACTGCAGACTCAAACAATTCATCTGACTTACCTGAAGTGCCTGTTCCAAAGGTGTCCATGTGTTTAATACTCCGAGATGTGACTTAGACGCTATAAAATCTGTGCATTTCTTGCGTCCAATTCAATGTTATTTTAGTAAAAAGTGCCCATGGGTCCCTCAGCCATGTGTGCTTGGAGGGGTCATGGGGAGGCACTACATTCCCTTATCACATGGGTGACAGCTTGTATTCCATAACCATCTTGCCTTGATAAGATCACGCAGGTCAGATTTTAATAGAAAACCAAAATCAGTTCTCTTTCTCAGATATAAACACAGACAACTCAGCAGTGAGCAAAGGTTTAGGTGGTAGATGCTTGGGGTCCTGCTGCAGGCATCACACTGGGGACTGCCCCACCCCGCCCCCAGAGCTCAGGGGTACCGCCACTCCATGCCACAAGGCAGAGGACTGGACACTGGCAAACCCTCTGCCTTAGTTCTCGCCTGCTCAATAACGTGACACCAACTGCAACATAGGCATCAACATGAAGTCGGATTAGCTATTCTCCAAAGCTAAACATCGGTCCTTTGAAAACATAAACTGATGCTTTGATGGTGAGAACAGAGCCACGTTCTAGGATTTTACGCTGCTATGAGTACAGACGAGCTAGACCCAAACTGTATATGTCAAATACCAAAGATTTGCATCCTTCACTGAGAGCAATTCACAAACAAGTGCTGGGTATTTGTGTGTCTTCATTCATCTTCACGAAAAGTCAAATGTTATTCAGTGGTTGATCCGTAAGATCTGTTCATTTCTGTGTTTGAAGGCTTACTACCTCTGATGCAAAACATGGACTTAATGGGATTTTTAGATGGTGTGACTCTCGCTTTCTGCACTAAAATTGTTGGTCTGAACTGACTTACCAGAGGGCCGTAAGCATGCAGAAATCACCTTCATTGAAGGCTGTATAAAAGAGGGAGGGGGCGGGAGTTTGGCCTAGTGGTTAAAGTGCTTGCCTAGCATGCATGAAGACCCGGGTTCGATTCCTTGGTACCACATACATAGAAAAAAGCCAGAAGTGGTGCTGAGGCTCAAGTGGTAGAGCTCTAGCCTTGAGAAAGTCCAAGGACAGTGCTCAGGCCCTGAGCTCAAGCCCAGGACTGGCAAAAAAAAAAGTGTTGGGGGGCTGAAGTGAGTGGGGGCTCAGGGAGACACAGCCTAACAGCAGAGGTATAAGCCAGGCTTTGAAGATAAAGCTTAACATCTTACCTTAACCCAAATGAAGTCATCCTGACACCATGAATTGTCACTAATGGCATTAACTATCAGTAAAAGATTTGCCACGTCCTCTAAGATGTGCATGCAAAATAAATATTAAGCTGCATGCTACATACATGGTATTTGTAAAACTCTGTTACATGAATGTGAGGAGAAAGATAAGACACAATAGTGAAATTGTTCAAATGAAAAGCCACTTCTACATAAGATATAATGTCCAAGCTGGAATATTTACAACTGAACCTACTGGATGTAGCTCCTAACAGATATAATGTGAAATATTATATTTTGATTTTTTAAAAATCAAACAATAGCTGCTCAAGTAACAAACTTCCATAATGTTGGGGGAAAAAATCACAAATGGAAAATTCAGAGCAGGAAGCTTAAACCTAGGTTTCCATGTGCTGGAAACACTTGGGTCTTGATTTTTCTTCACCACTCCCTCTTGGCCATCCACTCAGCTTTTGCATCCAGTCTCCACTCCTGGGCCTCGGGGCCCAGGGCTTTCCAGGCCCCACCTGCAGCTGCCCTGAATACCACTGATGTGTGAGACTGGATTGTTACACAATGCAGAAACATGCACTCAGGCTTTTCTAATTTTCACAGAAAATGAACTTTAATTCAAACCTATGCCTGGATAATTAAACTTTCCTGTGCTTTAATTTGCTCTGATTATTTCCATAAATTGAGATGTAACAGGGGTTATATAAAATTATCCTAACAGAAAATTGGGTTTTAGTCTGCACTGTAAGCAAAGAAGAGGATGCAGGAGTCGTGGAAACCTTTGGCTGGGAGTAGATACTGTTTCACAAAATGAGCTTGGCTCTTCTTTGAAAAACGTAAGGTAGAGGGCCACTCTGAAAACACTTGAGGCTGAAGCCACGTGGCCAAATGAGAAAGGGGAGGGTAAGAGAATGGTTTCACAAGCATATTAAGCTGAACCAAGGAACCCTCTTTAGGGCTGAAGCAGACACACTGAAGATATGACTGGAATGAGTTCACAGCCCAAACTATTAAAACAGGCAACAGTTTTGGCCCTGAGATATCCTTCATTCTGGCTAACCAGATTCCTTCCCCCGTCTGACTGTGGGGTTTATAATAACACAAACCTCCTGTTTGCTTGTCTTTACTTGTGGGAATAAACACCATCTCCCCAAGTCTTGTGAAAGTGCCTTGTAAAAGTTTTTCTTAATCAATTAAATGAATAAAATTAAAGTCATCTATATTTTTAACGTATCACATAGTAGTTCATTAGGGAAGCCTCATATGGTCTGTATCATTAGGGAAGCCTTCTTTCTCAGCGGCATGGCAAGCAGTCCACACGCATGGGGTAGAGTCAGGCATTTTTCATCTCTCCCGCACGTTTTACTACGGGGTGGAGATGGGGCCATTTTTCACTTAAGATTCCATTTTGGCGAGGGAAAGGGAAACACAGACGTCCAAGCCAGAACTGAGTCTAATTTTTCTCATTTCGTAAGTCAGTCGCCTGTCGTGTGTTGAGGACAACTTTCTTCCGGGTCCTTTCCTCTCAGCACTCCCAGGGAGAGACAGTGGCTAGAGCCCCAGGATTGGCAGGTGGGGGTGGTTTTCACGTTTAAATCGTTCGAAGGGGTCACCATCCAGCATGGCGGCTGGCTAGACCCACACACCTGGAGTGACATTGTCCCTTTCCGCGTGTGACCTTGAGCCTGAGAGCCGGGTTTGCCTTTTGAGGAGCTGGAATCTCTTCTTCATTCCCCCCAGGCCTGCTTAATGGTGGTGATAACAGCTGATTCTCAATTCCTCAGGGGAAGTTTGGTTTCTAGAGGACGAGGAATGTAGGAGGCCGACTTTCCCCGCGTCAATCTCTTACACTTTCTTCAAGGACGGTACCCTGGCCTTCACTTTTCTGTGGCTGGCCCAGGTTGTTTGTCACAGCTCCTCCATTTTGCTAGTGTTTGGGGGAGCAGTTTTGCCATCTACAACCACGGAGCGGCAGGGCCTGCTGTGGTATGGGCAACGTCCCTTCGCCTGTCCCTTGCCTCGTCTTGACCTAGGGAGCCTTCGAGGCCACAGCTGGGCCTGTCCTGCCTTCCCGTCCTTCCACCCCTGCCACATACCCTGGCCTGCATGCGCTGTCCATGCATGCTGTTACACTTTGCTTATTTCACTACAGAGCTACTGCAGAGCAGAGGCTACGTGGACTCGGGTGTGTGTTGGGGGGGGGGCAGGCCCTTTCCTGCGCCCCCTCTGCACATGTCTGGTCGCTCTGTCTTGTGGAAACCAGAGCAATCCCTACACCCCAGCCCTTTGAGGCACCCACTGTAGGGGTCAGAGGCCTGCTTCTGGGAAGAGGTAAAGGAAGGGACAGGGAGTCAAAGAAAATGTGGAGTAGCAGCCAACAAACCAGCCATGCCCACTTGTGTTACGTGTCCCTCTACTGCCCAGGCAGGGGACAATGACACCGACCACCGGTGGCTTCTGGCCAGCCTCACCTCCTTACCGGACTGGATGCCCCTGACTGCCAGGGAGTGAGATGACGCCCCCGGCTCCCCCACACTCTGCAAAGTGGAGGCAGGCCAGAGCTCGGGGAGACCCGGCTCCTGGCTCTGATGCATCCCAAGCGCCCTCATCTAGCATGGGACATTTTGTTTGTAGACAAACAAGGACCCACGTCCAGATGTGCACGACTGTCTGGCAGCCAGCTGTAGGCTCGGAGCTGGAGTTGACCCAGCTCATGTGCAGAAAGGAACACAGCACGAGTTCTTTCTTACCAGCTTCGTCCTGGGTTTCCGCCCTTCCACTCGGGTGGTTTTCAGCGCTCCTCGATGTGACAGGGGCAGAGGAGGAGGCATGCCGCCACCTGGGGCTGGGGCGGCCAGGGAGATGGCGCTTTGTCCCAGGGAAGTTCTGAGGACTTTGAGAGCACTGTTGGAAATGAGAAACAGATGGAAATACCTGAGGAGTGAAGACACGTGGCAAGAGGTCTCAGCTGCGGGCCCGGAGAGAGGGGCTGTGCGGATGTGGCAGGGAAGGAGAGGGCGGGGAATCGAACTGGCCACCCCACGGCAATTCCTCCTCCTGTGAAAGGTGCTCAGCGGGGACGTGTCAAGTTCAGAAGGCCAGGCCCGGCAGGGCGGGAGCCGCGCCCTCTACTCATGTCCACGTACACACGCGCACCACCACTTTACCAAGCTCACCTCTTGGTGAATTTCCGGCACCAGCCTGCCTCTTTCTGCATCTTTCCTGCCTCGACATGTAAAGTCAGGCCGTGATCAGCAAAGCTCGCTCGTCCATTTTCTAACCCTATTTCTTCAGTCAGTGACCTGCCCTAAACTGCTATTTCTAGGTCATTTCTTGCTTCTCTGTCTAATGTAGCTGGAGAGTTCTTTCGTTAAACTTCACTTCCAGAAAACTCCTTCCTCAAGCCTGCGGGGTCTGACCCCAGGCTCTGCTTGGCTGGAGAACGTGCTGTGTGGGGCACGTGACATTGCGGGGACAGAAACTGGGCCTTGGACCAGAGAGCGCTCTGAGAGTTGTGGCCCTGGGTGTGGCTTTTTGTTGGTTGATTTCCTCCTCACGTTTTTCCTCACTGCTCCTTTCAGATAGACCCCCAGCCCGTGGCCTGACGTGGTACCAGGCGGCACACGGCTGTGTCCTGTCCTTGGAGCGCCCAGGTCTCCAGCCCAGTGTCCACTCTGGTCAGAGTCCACGTGGAATGAGGACACTGGAGCCCAGTACACGGGGACAGAAGGACGGGACAAGTGGCCAGCAGGAAGCCACCGTGGTTGGCGTATCCACACGCAGATAATGGTTACTCAGATTATTATGGAGCAGAGAGGAACAAAACAAAACCTTCTGGTCCCAATGACACGCAATGTTCTGTCAACAGCGGTAACTATAGCAGTTACAGAATAACTACAGATAATTACAATCATTTAATTCCAAGTACCAAGTCACTTGATGCAGAACATGACTCGTTTATCATTATTGACCTGAGAAGAAGCAAACATACCCAAATCAATAAAGGTTCCAAATATCCATTCGAGCCAACAGAGATTGGCTTCGGGTGCCAGGAGCTCTGTGTACCTGGAGTGAGAGGAGGGAGACCAGGATGCTTTTGATTAATGAAGAGATTTTTTCCCCCTTTTGAAACAGTTACTAGAAAGAGAATTGACCTTAATTTCTCCTTTAATTCGGGTTATGGGAAGTCAGTTGTTTTTGTTAAGAAGTTTCATTCCCATTAGTTTCTGAAAGGCAGCGTAATTACAGAGAAGTAATCTATAAGCAGGCAGAGTTCAACTTTGTTTATAATGGACTCTTTGGGGCTCCTCTGAATGCGGGGTGGCAGAGGTCAGTCTGGGGGAGAGGGGAGCCAGGCACCAGTGGTTTGTCTCGGGAATCACCGCCTGGAGCTTCTTCTCATACACACTAGATTTGCCCACATTACAAAAGAGGAGGGAAAAGAATTGTCCCATCTCAATTAAGTGGATGGTCTGTCAGCAAGAGTAACAACTGCAGTTTCAGAATAAGCGAAGGTAATCACAATCTTGTAGAAACCAGAGGGTCTAGGCTGCTTTGGAGGGTGTGGTATTGGAGACCGTAATTGAAGGCGCAGGAAGATTGAAATAAGAAGTCAACTCCCTCACTTAAACATCAAGTCGTTCAACTCGACTCTTGGGGGTTCACAAACATCACTTCCTTTCATCCCACCTGGAGGGTGGCGGGCAGGATGGTGAATTTCTGCACTCCACTTCCACCAGCCCACAGAGCCCACGTCTTGGCAGGCTGTCATCAGCCTGGGGAAGGGCCTGCCCCTCAGCGTCTCCGTCACCGTCTCCGTCCCCACTGGCCACCTCCCGGGGCCCTGGGGTGGGGACCTGGGGACACCCTCCCCTTAGGTGCACACTGAGGTGTCTCCAGCAGTGTGGGGCACCGCTAGTGGGGCAGTCAGCTTCCAGAACGGAGTGGGCACTCTCAGGTGGACTGGCCTTCTACCCCGGGGTGGAAGGTGGCGCACATCCAGGAATCCTCTTCACATGAATATGGGTCTTAAAAGGCCCACTTGAAGAACTGAGAAGATTCTCCCGGGCTGGCAGTCCAGTGCCACACAACTCCAGGTCCTGGCAAGCTGGAGTCAGCTGGCACAGCTCAAGAAGCCGCCGCTGCCTCCGCACCATCTGGGAAAGCGGAGCTGGGGCATGGAGGCCTGGTGCAGGGACAGGAGCTGTCTACGGAGCAGAGGGGGGCACATGAGACCCCCAAGTCCCAGGGCCGGAAACTGGGCTCCATTTGTGTTTCTCTGCAGGGAGAAATAAAGAAATGCTGGCGAGGCATGGCACTTGGCCCACGGTGGGTGGACCTGGGCGCCGGCCGGCTATGCCACCTCACACCACCTCAGATCTTCAAACACATCCCCGGAGCCCGCTAATAAATTCCGTTTGGCTGCAACCCTTTCCCAGTTCCAGCAGTCGCCTCTGAGGTGTAAGTGCAGCCTGTCTGCAGGCCAGGCTACTGCTGCTTGCTGGTGATCTGTACCCCTGGGAAGCCAATCTACACCGCCTTGCAAGGCAGGATGCGGGGCTTGAATGGAAATGCGGTACCACGGCGAGGGGGACAGAGCTGTCACACCTTCTGCAGCTCCAGAATAAGTGCTATGTTTTAAAAATATATATATGTATGTGTTGGCAACATTGAAAAGGGGGCTAAAAAAAATCCCCCACAGCCGTGAGAGCAGCAGTAAAAGAACCGTTAGCGCCCTGCTGACGGAACAATGAAGCATATGGAGGCCGGGCAGCGCCTGCCAGGCAGAGGAGGGCAGGGCCGGCAGCTCAGAGTCAATCTGCTTCTCAACAGCTCGAGTGTGCAACGCGCTCGATGGCTCCTGGCTGGGTGTGTGATCTCAGGGCAGGGCCAAGGGAGCACCTCTCCATCCCCTCTCCACCTGCCCATCTGCCCCCTCTCCTCCCAATCCTGTGCCCTTGCTGACCACAGAGGAACTTCAAAGCAGGGCCGTGCCATCCACGTCTACATTCATTCAAAGACCCCTTTTGGGAGAGGGGGGGCTCTAAAGAGTCTACAGGTGCCTCTTGAATCCAGGACTTGTTCTCTGCCCAAATGGGACAGGATTGGAGGTGGCTGAGGTTCTGGGGTAGCGCCCCAGAGACACCTGCAGATCTGCCACGCTCATCATAAGATTGAATTACTCAGGTCCTTGAATACAAAAGAGAAAAGCAAGAACTCTCAGAGACAAAATATTTATAATCCCAAAGGCCACTTCTTTAAAGTTTACATTATTGTTAAAGTAGGAACTGAAAGGGAAAAGCAGAAGACTCAGTGTAGCCCATCACCTTCACTGAGCTCCACCTTGAAAATGTATTTCCCGTAGCTGTGAGTAGATTAGCAAACTGATTGGCACTGGAGGGTCTTATTTTTCTCCATATGCACATACTAATCCAAACAGCACAGTGCAGGCCTAAATAGAGACCTGGGTTCTCTTATTCTGGTCCGTGGCTAAAATATAATACACAATAATAGACAAAAGCACTACTCTCCCATTTATATTTAGAGAACAGACCCTGCCCTTCAACTTGGAGCTTCGGTGGAAACGGGCTTGTTCTGCTCTAGATTTCTACGTTACGCAGGCCTATGGCCTTGTGCCCCATACACATTCTCGTCGTCAACTCCCCCTGCCTTCTCTCCAGTCCAGATGCCATCTTGCTTCATCTGGGCAGCAGAGAGCCTTTGCTTTCTGCCTGTGCTTCCAACCTTCCTAATAGCTGTATTCTAGATAAAGGCCAGAGTGGGTTTTTTGTTTGTTTTGTTTTGTTTTATGGGTCATGGGGCTTGAACTCGGCCTGGGCGCTGTCCCTGAGCTCTTCAGCTCAAGGCTCCCACCCTACCCTTGAGCCAAGCTCCCCTTCCCGTTTTTTAGAGGTTCATTGGAGATGAAGAGTCTCAGGTCCTTTTGTGCCTGGGCTGGCTTTGAACCTTGATCCTCAGATCTCAGCCTCCAGAGTAGCTAGGATGGCAGGCGTGAGCCACCGCAACAGGCTGCCAGTGGGTTTTTAACACGTCAACGGAACAACTCTTGTACTTAAAGTATTGCCGTGACCTCTCAACGCATTTTCATTCAAAGCTAAAGCTTCCCGTGACCGTCTCTCCATGCCTGGAGCCTTCTCCTGCCCCCACGGTTATCTATCAGCATTTACGTACTATACATCTGTTTGCTGTGTTCATTATCTGTCTCCCACATAGGACCAAGGGCTCCACGGGAGGAGAGCAGGGCTGAGTCTGGATAATTATTCCGACATGTGAGATAAAGATAATTTCTTTTGTGTGGCAGGGGAGATCTCAGGAACTAAAGACAGACAAAAATACCTACTAACTTACCTAGTCCTTCTCCTGGGACTTACAGCATACACATGCATACATATACATTATAGTATATATATATATATATTACACATATATAGTTCTGGGTATTTCACAGGGTAATCCAGCTGTATGGACCTGAAATCCTGTGAAATTTCTGTTTGGCCACAGCCTTCGTTCTCCCAGACAGCCGGGTGCACAGGCGTGCACCACCACACCAGGACAGCGGCGGAGGTGAGGACTCACAAAACTTCTTCTCTCAGGTAGCCCCAACACCACAAGTCTCCCAATCTCAGTCACTTCCACAGCAAGAACCCCAGGCCCGCGCCCCTGGCACTCGCTCATCGCTGTGTGAACGAGTTACTGTACCTACTCGTCCTTAGTATCACTTTCTGAAATCAAGACATTAATACTTCAAAGGAAAAAGGTAATTATGCAACGTACCACCATGTCGGAAGGGAAGCTAGGGACCCGTTAACAGGGCCTAACTCTGAGGAAACCTCTAGGTCATTATCAGGTGTTAAGTACTTACTCAATCTCAATCCTACTAAATTAATTATACCAATCCCGTCCTGACAAATTAGTCATAAATAATATTTTAACGCTGGAATGGATTCCTATCTTCTATTCACAGAATCAGTTTCCACCACACGTTGAATCTTAGGCGTGCTCTTCTCTCTTGGGAGTTGGTCCCACACCCACCCCTCCCCTGGCCCTCGGGTTTCCAGATGATGGGGTGTGAGAAATCTCGTAAGGGCCGAGGTAGGACTGGAACTGAACCCTGCGGACTTCAGTGGTTCTTCTGTAGACAGTATGATGGTGATGCTTGGTTTTCATTAAGTTCCTTCTCGGTGTTGGGCTCTCTGGGTTAGACCAAGAACAAGTGTGGTAAATGTCTGGTTAAGCCTACATATGTATAAAAATCATGAGAGAGAGAGAGAGTCCTCTGCCGTTCATGGGAAATGCCCTGGTCCTTTCCTTGGCGTTCGCTTCCTGCAGAAGACATCCAGACGAGGCGACTCCGGGCCTCGTGCCCTCGTTTAGTTTGGGGAGGAAATTTGCTCTGTTGCTCCTATCAGCGTTCTGGACAGAAGACGCCTCGTGTTCTCTGCACCTGCACACCGCCCACTCTTCAATGGGGTGACTTCAAACTAAGCTAGGTCACCTACCCTGCACCGAAACTCCGAATCCCTTCATGTTCAAAGTCAACCAGCACAAGGAGTGGCCCCTTAGCCCCTCCTTCTCTGGTGGGGAACGGCACGGACACGTGTGAAGCCACACTTCACCACGCGGTCGGGGTTTCAAACGATGTCCGCCTGATATAATGGAGCTTTCCTTTCCACGCTTTGTCATCGCTGACATAAAGGAGTGGCGCTGGTAGAAACAACCCAGAAAAGGAAAAGGGATGCCATTTGCGTCTAAGAAATTTTGCTGCTATTATTACCACAGAGCTGCCAAGGTTCTTGTAGTATTTTGTCACTGATTTCTGATGTCTTCCTTGAACTCAGCTTTCACACTTGTTTCTGACCCAGAGGAAGGCACAACACACCCTGTCCTTAGCCCAGGCTTTGTTCTGTAAAAAATGTATGTTTTCACGGGCCTGTCCATGGTATGAAACCCAATTTCTTCACGTCTTCTACATCTCTGTTAGCAGACTCGCCTCTAAATTACTATAAAGCACCAGAATAAAATACATTTGCTAACTTGGTGGCGGAGGGTCTGTTAATGTTGACCCCCGGGATTGAGGGCCACTGTCCTTCCACTCACCTTTCTCGTGGCCGGGGGCAGGGACAAAAATCTAGGAATCTCGAAAATGGTATCATTTCATATTGATGGTATTTATCCATTTGAAATGAGCAACACTCTGTTGCCCTGCCATCCATAGTAATTGGAAACTCAGTCTGAGATATTTTCTAACATGCTTTTCAAAAATTGACCAAGACTGCAGAAGCAGCTTTGTAAACCAAATATAATTAATTTCTATCTGTCCAACCCAATCACAGCAGGTTGACAGTTCCTAGCATTCTTTGCTTTTAAGGTATTTTTTTTCCCATTCCAATACAGTCTATCATGTTTCTGTCTCTCACGTTTCCTCCTGCAAATTGGAATCTTCTGTCTTCTAGGGGTCTCATTACTACACAATGATTTTTTTTCCCCTTTCATAATGAAGGCTCAGAACTGGGGCACACACCAGAAAACAAACCCGCCCACGTCCATAACACGCTTCCTTCCCTTTCCGAGCCTTCCTCCATGCTTCCGACAACAGCGTCAAGAGAAGCCTGAAACTTCTCGCCCGCCGGCAGCTCTCCCGGGCAGCCCCTGACTGGCTGGTGGACAGAGCATCCATTCTCCAGGAATGCCCTGTAGATACCAACTGAAACTGCATCATCCATAAAAGTAATCCATAGACCCATTTGCTTTTCATTTTTGGCTTATGATAGCAATAATGACCGTAACACGGGGCCCAGGAATTGATGGCCAGCTGGGGTTAATGGCTCTTGGCTTCACTGTGGGCTCTCAACTCCCCCAGCTGGTCATCAATCCCAGGAAATGCCCCATACTTGATCGTTATTACTTAATTAATGCCTCTTTCACTTTCTGCCTAAGTGGCCAGAGCCTTGTAACTCTAAGAGCCGCCTGCAGTTGGAACTGTGTATTTCTACTCAAATACTGGAATTCCCTGTGGCTGCATACATATTTCAATTTTTTTTTAGAATAGTTGATTATGTTTGCCTGGGGCTTCCCCCTGCCCCGCCTTACCAAAGTGGGGAAGGTTGAGTTGTGAAGATTTATTTTTCAAGTGAAAATTTGCTGCTTGCATATCAGAGAGCAAGGTCAGAAGGAAACTAGACAGCGCTCTTTCGGCTTTTGTTTTTAGATTGTCTCGATTAGTTTGTCCTTCCACAGATCTAAATGCAGGGGAGAAAATCAAGAAAGAAGGAGAGTTCTCTTCTTGCAGTTACTTGGACTTCACAGCCCTTGAAATGGCATAGTAATGGAATTTACTTGGCTGTGGTAAAATTCCAAGTGCTTTCATAACTAGTTAAAGAGCACCTGAAATAAATAGTCTCATGATATTAACATTGTCATATAACATGTCTTCCGAGATTGCTATAAGCTATCATCAAAGCGTGTTTCTAGGCTGGCGGAAGAGATAGATTTCGCTCAGTTTAATGGTGACTGGCAAATGTGAGGCAAGGAAAAATATATAAAGAGGGGTTTTATCTGAACACCGAATTACCACAAGGAACAAACCAGGTGCTGTCTTGGACTGGCTAGGTTTATACCCAAAGGAAGTGATCTTCACTTCTTCTGTCCCAAGTCAATGTCTACATTTATTCTCAGTAGAAGCATAAAAGCCATACAAGCTTCTCCCCTTTGTTTGCTGGGAGAAACTGATGCTATCTGGTGAAAGACATCGCTAAGAGACCGGCAATGATTCATGACCGTGGAACCAAGCGTGTAGAACAATTCAGAGAGATCGTTCGGGGAGATTCAGGCCATAATGCTTCTTGGTAAAGTTTATCTCAAGCTTTCTTCACGAGGTCAGCGTTGTGAGTAGAAAGGCGCAGTCACTGCATCCCCAGTCTGGACAGGACGTTTTGCCAGGGCCATTCACTTTCTCCACTCAATTCCACACAGATTCACTATGAACTAACTCCAGGAGACACACATCAAGTCTGGCCTTCGTGCTGTGTTTCCCCAATGTAGCAAGATAAAGAGACGCAGCGGAGAGGTCAGCTTTCCTGCTATCCCAGTCTGGGCTCATTTTCTCTTCTCAGGGAAGATGGACATTCCGGGGCTAGCCTTGAAGATTTTGATTAAATTGCCTTTTCTGAGGCCTGGTGAAGAAACAACGCGCCCATTCCTTTTTCCCTTCTTCAGAAGTCTCATTTCCCTACAGTTTGTCATCTTCCTGGCACGAGCTGCTATTAATCCCCTAAGATCTGCTCTGGGGCTGGGTGGGTCAGGAGACCGAGTTCTCTGACAGCTAGCAGAAGGGAAGCAAAGAGCCACAGAAGCATGGACAGCCAGAACACTGTCCCCAGGTTGACATCCTCTGGTTCCATGAGCACTTCCACTCACCCGACGAGTTCCCAGGCTCCTTCTTGCTGGTCCTCTGCGGAAGCCATTTTCAGCCACCTGGCTGGTCACCACCACACTTCACCGCAGCCCGAGCAGGCCTGCCATCTACTCCACACTGGACGCCATAGAACCCTGTGTAAGCTCTCTGCCCTTTTCAGAACCCTATGGACGTGACTGTGCAATCCAACGGCCATGCACCCCAAACTTACAGTTAGTTGTGTTACCTTGCATTCTTCCTCTGAGATCAGATTTTTATGTCTAATAATATGTAGTTAGTTCTCTAACCAGGCTGAAATCCATCCCGAATTTTCCAAGCACATACCTCATTTCTGTGACTTTAACCTCTTGCCCAGGCTTAGAATCCAAGTTCACCCTAGGAAAATGACATAAATCCACTTTTGCCATCACAGAATTATGTATGTTTTGTTTTTATACTTGACTATGCCTTCACTAGTGGATATAAGGTAGGATTCAGCTGTTCTGGGCAGAAGATGAAGGTTCTGTTGCTCAACTGTTCATCGAAGCGATTAACCTGAAGGAGGGACTTTTTTTTTAAGAAAGAACTTGTAGGAGTAGGAGATGTAGTTTAGTATTAGAAGACCTGCGCAGCTATTTGTAGGCTTTGGATTTAACCTCTAGCACAAAACAGCATCAATAACACAAAGCAAAACTTCTGAATTTGGGAGGAAAAAATATTGTGGGCAAAGTTAATACTGAAATAATAACAATTAAAACAAAATAAGTTTAAATGAAGGTGTCTAACTAAAAGAAAAACATTTTTTAAAAGCACACCATTTCTGATTTACCAGAATAAAAAAAAAAAACAGACATTGAGAAGAAAACAGAAATGTTAGCTTGAATTCAGGGCCTTCTTTAGTTTCTGTGAAACTTTCCACGGAGAGCTAAATTAAGCCCCAATTTAATACTAATTGCTTAGATTTTATGTAGACTATGTGATAACATATAGGAATGTTGATTTTTTTAACATAACACATAAATAGAGACAGGGAGAAGCATAAGGCTGCCCGAGGGAAGTAGGTCAGCAAAGTGAGCACAACACCAGGGTGTTGAAAATTTGCATTGACAGGACATTTTGGACCTTTCACTCGTCCCTGAAAAGGCACAGTTTCTCTTCAGCTTCAGGCATATGATTCTAAACATCTCTGAAAAATTATGTAGACCATCGGAGGCTGGGTTCAGCTCTCACCACATAAAACTGGACGCCAAATTTCATGTACAGTTAGATGAGCTCTTCTCTGGACTCTCTGGCATACTGGAGTGATAACCTGGCAGTTCTTTAATCAGAGGGGGACTATGACTTGATCGGTATTCCAGGGCATGATAAGGGTTTATCAGGGCTTCTCCAGTATGAGTAAAGCAAAGCCGTCTCCCCCTACGGTGTTATTTTAGGCCACTGTCAGATCCACAGAGAGAATGAAAAGGTCTGTTGAGGAAAAAAGCCCTTACTCTGCAGTATTACCAGCTATTGAAACAAATCTCGAATTTATGTCAAGGTAAAGTCTAACAAATGAGATGGTATTTGAACGAATGCAGTATATATCCCCAAAATCTAAAATGGGAAATGCGCAGGGAAGGAATGGCTTATCCGATTGAAAGAGGCAATGTTACTTTGATTTCTAGTCAATATATGGACTGCTTGGATATACCAGCATATAAATGATCTTAGTCATGAGATGTAAAATAAGTATCTTTATTGCAATTGTACCACCGAATGATATAGATCTGGTCTAAAAGGAGAATGGATCTACTTCTAGTTCATGAGACAATGTTATTAAGAAGTACATATTGATTTTAATTAGAACAGGCACTATACCATTAATATGAGTTGTGATGCCACTAAGGCAGTTGTCAAGGGGGGATTAATTAATTGTAAATTAATTAATTGAGAATGAATCAAATCAACTCAGGAAAATGAATCCAGAACTTGGGAAGGGGATTTTAAGCTCACAAAGCAGATTGAAACCCAAGGCAATCTAAATTGTTAATCAAGACTAGAGAAAATTAAGAAACTCATTAAAAGAGGGTACCTGTTTGGTTTGGTTTGGTTCTAGAAAGCATAGTAATAATAGAAGTAGCAACTTAAATCTAAAGTCTTCTTAGAAATAGGATATGAAATTAAGGAAAATACTAAGATTTTTACCACTCAATAATTTAGCCCTAAAATATAGAAACAAAAGCCATATAATGAGTGATTGTTGTCCTTAATGTACTATGTTATCTCTCATCTCTTTTGCTGTCCCTTGGTTATCTCATATTGTTACAATATTTCACCTGGTTGTCTGATATATTGTATATATGCGTATTTGGTTATTTGAAGTCGGATAGGGAAGGGAGGAAAATAAGATGAGGGGTGGGGGTCGGGGGAGGGAACTGGGGACCAAGACATGAGAAAGGGTATCAATGTGTGTGAAGTAATGCACCTTCTATCTGGTGAATATAATGTAACCCTTCTATTCATTACATTAAAAATATATGAGAAAAGAAAAAAATAGTTTAGCGTTAAAAATGATTTTTAGTACAAACAATTTAACACTCATTGCAAGTGTATACATTTTGTTTTCTGTTCATGGCTAAAGTGGAAACTCTCACATGCTTGAAAGGAAATGAATGCACTAATTTGAAGGAAAAGTCTATTATGAAAGAAGTATTTACTTTTTATTTTTTTCAAGATTTTCTTAGCATTGATTTTTACATCATATTTCAAATGTCAGGTTTAACAAACAAGTATTCAAGAAGGGAATCTCTATATACAATCACTGGCATATAGATTTTAGAACTGAATTAAAATCAAGCTGAATCTTTGTATGTCATAGACATATATCAATCTATGTAATAAAACATTGTGTCTATAGAGTGCATAGCCCATCATAGATTTTTATGTCTATGTAGTTATGTTTATATCCCCAAGACCATGTCCGTAACTTTGGGTGCCCAAATATTGAGTCATCGCTCTTGTACTGTTTGGATCTAATAGCCACATATCAAGAAGATCATGCACCGTTTGTTCCTTTGGTCTTGACTTATCGCACTTAGTGTGAATGGATATGCTCGCACACGGGGGACGGAGTGTGGAAGGTGGAAAGAAGGCCCCCGCCGTTGCCAACCTGAACCTTGGCCCCACCAGCCTCAACCCAGATGGAAAAAGCTGGGGTAGATCAAATGTGGAGAAAACTGATGATGGTGAGAATTGGGTATGTTTGCTTTGAGGGCCCTGATAGGACACCCGAGTGGAAGATAGAGTAGATTTCTCAATTTTTCAAGCTGTAGGTTAGGGCAGGACACTAGGCTAGATATAGAAATTTGAGATTCTGAATGCCATGATACAGAACGGGTTCTCTGAGGCAGTGTGAGTACTACCGGGGTGAAGAGGACCAAGGACTGAGTATTGGGTACACCAATAATTCTTCTTTTTTAAGAAAAAAGGAGGAAGCCGGGAGTTTGGCCTAGTGGTAGAGTGCTTGCCTAGCCTGCACAAAGACCTGGGTTCGATTCCTCGGTACCGTATACATAGAAAAAAAAAAGCCAGAAGTGGTGCTGAGGTTCAAGTGGTAGAGCTCTAGCTTTGAGAAAGTCCAAGGACAGTGCTCAGGACCTGAGTTTAAGGCCCAGGGCTGGCAAAAAAAATTTGAAGAGAAAAGGTGGATTCACAAAAATGACAGAGAAGTAGGAAGAATCGTAAGAGAAGGTTCTGGAAACTAAGTAAAGAAAAAGAGATCAATTGTGTTGTGGGTTCAGGGGGAACGCTTATAAAGCATGCTCGCTCACTGGAACCCCAGTCAGGAATTTTAAAAATTGTATCAGCATACTTGTGTATGATCATGAGCTTTAGAGTAGACAAGGGATCAAATCTCAACGTCTTCAGCTAATTTCCTCCTAAACAATGTGAGTCCAGTTTCCTAGACACAGGATTATAAATGATGCAGTGAAATAACTTATGTAAAATGACCCGTGCAATACTTACAAAATACTTATCCTTTCAATTATGGAACATCAAATAATACAATCTTAGTGTAATTATGAAATTATTGCATTATTTTATATTGTATAAGCATTGATAATATTATATATGATTCCTCCTATTCATTATATTCTGGTAATTAATCTGCTCATTCATTTATTCCATTATGTATCAAATATACAGCAACTATCAATATGCATCATTTATTTATTCCAGTATGCATTCACTCTTTACTAACTGCTAGCCCCCAACAAGACAAATATAGACAAAGTGAAGGCTATGCCATTCTTATACTCAATTAAATTCTTGGCAATTTAATATATATGCTAGAATATATATATATATATTCCTTTCCCCATTTCATGTGAGGAATTTAAGCCATGAGTTTACCGCCTATTTAGGTATATATTTTGAATAACCATAAATAGGTTATACAAACTTTCCTATCTTCAAAAGAAGGGGATTCTTTGTCTTTATTTACAGAGGATTTGTGGTTTTCAATTTTCGTAGAATCTGACCACTTTTGTGTTTACATGTGCTGGTCCTGGGGTTTGAACTTCAGGCCCAGGTACTGTGCCTGAGCTTTTGTGCTCAAAGTTAGCGGCTCTACCACCTGAGCCACAGCCCGACATCGGCTTTTTGGGTGTTTGGTTAGAGAGGAAGGTCTCGTGGGCTTTTCCCACCCCTCAGATCTCAGCCTCCTGAGTAGCTAGGAATTCAGCCCTCAGACACCAGCGCCCAGCTTTTCACTACTGTTTTAAACAACCTCTACTGATACCCTCAGAAATGTTTTATTTATAATTACTTACATTCTTTCCATCTTTACAAAGAATTTGAGACAATCTCTTTTAGGTCATAATAAAGAAAATAAGAAGTCAAGAGCAGTTACCTGTAGAAGACACATGCTGTCACAACTTGCTATGTTTCTACTGAGCAGGTTTGAGGTTAATTCATAGCTTTCTGACCAAACTAAAAGGAAATATAGCCAGTAAACCTTCTCATCAATGAAGAAGTCGATTCTGGTGGCCCAGTAACTTTTGCTTACCATCGAACTATAACAAAAATATGGAAAGCCCTCACAGGGTTTATAGAGTGACAGACTCTAATCTCAATATATTTGCAGCAAATTTCATGCAAATGTTTCCATGAAAATCCAAGTCCTGATGTAAAAAAAATGAATAATTGTTCTGTGGCAAACAGAAAAAACAACACCCCAGTTGTACAATAACCATACTGTCTGATGATCTAAAATGATTTTCATGGTATTGAATGCTTGAGCATTTGTAAACCACATGCACCTGCACACATATATGAGCTACTATTCCATGGCAAGTACACCTCTTAGAAGAATGGATAGGCCTGATAGCACATGCAATAAGTATTGTTTATTTTCTAGTCTTTCCACGGGGGTTTGATAAGAGACACAAACCCGTGTTCTGTGAACAGAATATTCTGTAGAGCTCAAACTAGACTGGCGATCGTGACATTTTACCATTAAAAATAATTGTGAGCCCTCGAAGATTTCCACATGGAAGCTCACTGGGCTAAGGCAGGCAGGGCCTCTCACCGCCTCAGGTCACCTAAGCTTCAGCGTGGGTTGTAGAACAGACCAGATGTCTTTTCCAGTGAGGACTTTTTGACCAACAGTGACACAAACGAATATTCCTCCTTCCAAGAGTCCATGGAAAACCCACTTAGAAACGTGTCTTTCCAAGAGGATGGCAATTGAATAGAGCTTCTCCACACAAGCCCAGCTTCCCGGGAAGGTCTCTCGGACGGGCTCGCACAGCCGGAAGACAGCCCTGCCCGAGCACTTCAGACTTGCATGTTCATTTCGGAAATTCTATCTGGCAATGGCGCTTTCCTCTTGTCTGTTCTGTTCGCTGCTGCTGCCATTTGTTCCCTCCATTGTCAAAGTTACTGATGAATTCTGATTTTCCTTTAAAGATGCTCTTGATGCTATTGAGGAAATGTCAAAAATAATGAAGAAAAATCCTAACGTGCTGTCCAACTGAAGTCCATCTTTGGAGATGAAAAACACTCATCATGAAAATGAGTTGACAGCTTACTTGATGATATTTACAGCTGGCTGTGACGTCAATCGGAAGGATAGCAAAGATCAATGTCAGTGGAAAGCATCTAAGCATGCTTATTGATCTGGCAGCTGGCTGCTCTGCAAATGGCAGGGACCCTTATGTGGTGAGCCGGGATGTGGAGAGGCAGGAAACAACAAGTGACTGGGAGCCGTTGAAGAAGATCATTTAAGAGTGGTGATTTGATGATCTCACGGGAGAGTGTGAATTCCAGATTTAACCTCACTCACCTAGCTCTCATCTGAAATTGACTGGCGTCCTCAGAGTCACATTTCATTTGAGAAAAATTTAATACATTTTGTAATTTCCTCCAGTGGAGGAAATTAAGGAGATGCCATTCGCAGTCGGCCGAATGCTAACGCAGGTGCCTTTCTTGATAACAACAGGCTGTTTCTGCCAGACAGAGTCACTCGATGGGCTTCTGCCGTCTCTGCTTCCATATTTCCTTTTTATCCTACGGGACAATCACCGCGGCTCCTCCCTGGAATTTAACAAGGGATATGAGCACGTCTATTAAGTGCTGCTACAAGACATTTATTTTAGGGAACAGCGAAAGCCAACAGCAGTAGCCACATAACAGTACTCAATATTACAAATATATATCACTTGAATGTGGCTAGTGCTATTAAAACCCAACTTCTCCTACTCGGGTGGAAATCTGAACACCCCACTACTCACTAAATAAACTCTTCCTTCAGACATCTTGCATTGTGTTTTTAATCCACCTAATGGAGGCTCACCAAATGGATGCTAGGTGGGCTGTCTACACAGTGACCCTCCTCACCTCTAGAGATACAGTACATCTGCTCAGATCAAAATGTGTTGTTTATGGCACTCCCACACTCTGGAGACATATGTACAGTACCAACGTGAAAATAACAAGTTTTAAACTCTTCAAATGGCTTCTGCTAAGCCAGGGGGGAAACATAAATGTGAAATGAATCCTTCTGCAAATTTATAAAAGGTTGATGTCCTTCATAACAGCAAAGGATATGCAAAGATATCCAATGTACTTGGTCATTGATAGAAGAGAAAACTGGTCAGTTTCAACCTCAAAAGTCTTACACGTTCCTCAATAGATCCAAATGACCCTTTCTGGTGAGAGGAATGGAGAAAGTCAGGAATTCATGATCATTTATGAGATCTTGTGATCAAGTCTTCCCCTCCTTCCTTTGTTCATGCTGGATGATAGGCTGAATTCCATTATCTTGATTGTTCCTATAAGAAACAAACAGTCGTTGGATTCCCCAATATGCATTCTCTCAATTCCTCTTGGTTAGAACCTCACGATGACCTAGGTTATTGGACACCTCGGAGCCATTAACAAATCTTGGTACTAATCTCACATTAAAAGGCAGCTTCCAATAATGCACTGACAATAGTGCCGATACGGTTATTTTCTAAATGACAATTCTACCTTCTATCACCTTGCCCATTAAGATTCTGATTTCATCTGGCAAAGTCTGATTAAAATGGAATAAAATGAAAGTAATTCTCTCCTATGCTCTAGATGAACAGGGATGAGAAAAAGAAAAAAAAAACCAAAACACAACCAAACGCTTTCAGCACCCATCACGATAAGGTTGCACAATATATTTATGTTGCCTAACAACACTCCCAAAATTAGAAGCTTGTAACAAAGTATCACAATATGAAATGCATATTTCATGTATTAAGTGATGAAAGATGTTAAAATGATCAAAGATGTTAAGGTATTATCTTAATGCTAAACGAAGCATTGTGAATTTAGAATTTCTTCAAACATTAAAGACATTCAACGCAGAAACCCTCATTGTGAAGACCACCACGGGACACTGACCAGGTTAGGGATAGCCACGTGAACGTGTGTAGACACTCCTGTAACCACACACAACACCGTGCAGAGGGAGGGAGGGAGGGAGGGAGAGGGAGACTGGCTCTGGAGCATAGTAGGTCAGCTCCTTTCTTTGTTGCTAAGAGCCTGTCTTGGTGAATTCCCCCTCCAGAACTCCCTGTGGCTCAGGGTGTCAGCGGCTTACATCCTTTTCCTACCACAGTCTCCTTCCTCCCTACTCTTCTCCCCAGGCTTTCCTTTTCGCTTAATAAACAACCCTTCCTCACACTCTGCTTCTAAAGAAACGGAGCGAGAGATTCTAAAAGTGCTGCGTTTGGTTTTCCCAAACCCAGGAAAAACAAAACCTCCTGCAGACGACCTTACGTAACGAAGAATTATCTTACCAAGTTTTTGTTTTAATGCGTCGTTTCAGGCAAGTGCATCAAATGAAAGCACGGAAAGTGGGTGAGGGCTTTCCTGTATCAAAATCCACATTTCCTGCCCAAGAACTCTGTGAATGGCATTCTCGGAGCCCTTCTGCTCAGTCAGTGCTCGGTGCCTGCAGGTCAGCCCACAGCCACTGATTCAGTCTTCTGACACTGGCCAGAACAGTCACTTTACATCAGTTTTAACCCATGTCTACATTATGGGAACAATCCTTTGGGTATATAAAAACTTTATTTCTCCACCCAGAGCGGGAAAAAAAGAGTTAGTTCGTGTTTTTTCTCCCAACCAGTGAACTTTTTGAGACATACTGAGACTGAATAGAAGCAAGCTGAAAGTCTTTTGATTTATTTCAAGCCCTTTTCACAGAGACAGCCATTGAGACAAGTATTTTTTATGTCAACTCGCTGAGGACGGACTGCAGTCACTGGAAAGATGCAGTCAGTGACTTTAATAATTAATTCCTGCTTGCCGAAGTAATGTGGCTTCTGCACTCCTCCTCAGGCCCCAGTTAAAAAAGAAATCAGAGGCAGGAGTGCATAAACAGCTACATGACTTTGGGGAGCTCAAGTCCCCTAATGTACTGTAGATTTGGGAAGAGCTTTTAGGCCTGGGGCGATCTGAAGTTAATTCCAATGTGGTCCCCTGTCACCTCATGCAGTCCAGGACTTTCAAACCACTCCAGAGAAGTAGAAAGCCAAGCGCACAGCTAGACGTCTTTGTTGCCATTGATCTCAACTCAGTGGGGGAAAAAATCAGTCTTCCTATAGAACCGAAAGTTTTCTCCAAAACAAGGGAGGAGCTCTGTCATCCTAGCTACTCAGGAGGCTGAGGTCTGAGGATCAAGGTGCAAAGCCAGCCTGGGCACAAAAGGACCTGAGACTCTTATCTCCAATTAATCTAGAAAATGGGGAGTGGGGCTTGGCTTAAGGGTAGGGTGGTAGCCTTGAGCTGAAGAGCTCAGAACTCAGCACCCTGGCCGAGTTCAAACCCCACAGCCCTCCCCCTCACACACATACACAAGCAAGGGAGGAAGCATTCTAAAAGGCAGGGCACTGAGGAGCAAGAGCAGAACTGGGAAATACTTGGACATGAAGGCCAAGAGGAAAACTGAAGGGATGATTTGGGAAACCAAAGGACCTGCTCCCTTTCCATTCAAATGATCTGAAGAACCCAAACCACTTCCAACCACAGCCAAAAAGGCCAAATGGAGTCCCTCTCGAGAGGCCTCACACTCCCTTGTTCGTGTAACACAAACGGAAGCCAGACTGGCTCCACTTGACAGTAGTTCCTTATTTACTCTAAGGCATTTCCACGTATGCCTTAAAAATAATGTCTCACTTAAACCAGTACGATCACCAGTAAACGTCAGCTCAGATGCAACGCTTTACAATATCGTCAGTAGAATGGCTGTTGAATGTATGGATATCTGCCAGTGCTTAAAAAATAACGTTCAATCTCCCCAAGATAATCTAGCCAGCTCTCCTTGTCACAAAATACGTCCCAACACAGACGTTACGCTAATCAGGGGATTTACAACCCCAAACTGACTGTGATGCCAGGGCTTTATTGTAAATTAAGGCTATCGAGGGTTGAAAGCATAAATGGAGAGCAGGCCCTTATGAGGCCTTTGACCTTGGACAGCCCTGCACAGCCAGGTAGGAGAACCAACTCCTTGTTATTACCTGGTCCCAGGGCGAATAAGTTTCCTGATGTAAAGAACAGATTAAAAGTAAAACCAGACCAGATGGTTTTCCTATTAGGTGGATTAAGTCAGACCAAGCCTGAAATTAGGAAAACAGACAGCGCTGATTGACGGCTGCGGTGGGCCCGGAGCTGCAGGGACAAGTCTCTACTTCTTCACAGGCTGTGGGGACAGGAGGGCCCCACCCCCCGACTGCTCTAAAAATGCAGAACGAGAGCTCCAGCCTGACGATGAAAGCCACCTCCCCACCTGTCCGACGATGGCGGACCCTTGGCACAAACAACACCAGAATCCCCACGGCACAGGGGACAGTGCACGGGCCAACCAGAGGAAAAGGCCCCGCTCGCTGCTTTCTTAAGGAAACCATCTCTGGAATGCAATGACCACATCTGCCTCACTCAGACGATAGTCCTTCCTTAAGATACAATAAACTCAACACTGGCCGGGAATCAATCCACTTCCGTGAGATTCAGAGGGTGGGCTTGGACTTGGTGTTGAGCTCTGAGTCCAAGACACCACTGCTACCCGGTGAGCCGCCAGCCGCAGCCAGCTGTTCCTGGGACGCCCCACTGTGTGCAGAGAAGGCACCTTGTGGGGAGTTTGACAGAGGAGAAAGTTCTTTGGGGAATGGCCTGCTATCAACCACACGTTTTCTCGGATGCCGGATTAGGGTCACACCTCAATGGCAGGTGCAATTCCCACAGAGCGACAATCTCCCTACTCCGGCCACATGCACGTAGCCTACCGGCTAGTCAGTACCTCTGGGTGGGTTTGGGTTCTCGTGCTTACACTCTCTGGGGGCAGTGGTGGGATGTGAAGCTAGACAGGCGTGCTGTGGGGTGAGCCACATGCCGAGGCTCTGGGAAAACCTCTGGCTTTTCATCCTGAGAACCAGCTCTACTATTCTGCAGCACATCTGGGTGGGCACTTTGGCGAAAACCGGGCCAAATGTGCATCCAGGAACAATGGCGTGCGTGAGATGAGATGGTGGCTCCAAGCACCGGGGGCCATACAGGAAGATTTCGTAAGTCTGCGCCAGTTTTATGCCCTCCCAGTGCCCTGTGGTTTGTGCTAATACTCCAGTAGTCACAGACACAGTTGCAGAAGCTAGCCAAAGAAGCCTGAAAAATGGCAAGAAAGCAAATTAAGTCTCCAACAAGACCACTCCCACAGTTCACAGGAACCTCTGACTCCCAATGCTGTCTTGCTTTTACTAAGAAATTGTTTTAAAAGAAAAAGAAAATATCTTACCTCACAAACACCTTTCTAGCGTTAAGAAGCTGTCCTCTTCCACTGACTGGTGTGGAGCCAGCGTCAGCATGCTGGGCCGAGCAGAGGGGCCGAGGTCCACGCAGCATGGGGAGAGGGAGGGGAGCGAGCCTTCGGGATGAAGCCAACAGCGGCAGAGGGAACCCACATGGGCCTGCTAGACACACGAGGGTGAGCCAGGGACTCAGGCCCGGCTGTCTTTTTGGCCCCCTCAGATAGTAACCTCCACGGGTGAAGCGAGATGGCGCTGGGCTCGAGAGGGCAGTTGGGAAATCGGTTGTTGCATTCATAAGCTCTCTTCCTGCAGATGGGAAAACAGGACATTTATAGAAGCTCATGTCCTCCACCCAGCTGAGGGCGCATGCGAGTCCCTCTCCTTTTCTCGTGAGGACCAGCGCCACCCCATGAGCAGAGATACCTCTTGACTGACTTAGAAATAAATGCATGCTTCTACACCCGCTACAAAGCCCCTTTGTAGACCAGTTCTCTCTCACCAAGCACAGACAATGAAAAATGCCAGTTCCTTCAGGAACAGAAGTGAGTCAGGCCCACAAATAACCCAGGCTACCATTCTGGCGTACTGGCATAGCATTGACTACTCTTGGTCTGAAAGAACTAGGATGGCATTGGATCTGGCAGTGTTCATCTGTAATCCCAGAATTTGGGGAGGCAGAGATACGAAGATGACGAGTTTGAAGCCAGCCTAGCCAAAGTTAGTGAGACTCTAACTTCAAGATAAAGTAAAACAAAAGAACTGGGGACGCAGCTCAATGGCCACGCATTTGCCTAGTATGGGTGAGGCTCGGGACACAATCCCCAAAATGTAATCACCCGTCAGTCAAGCCGATTATTCTAAACATAAACAGCAAGTGTGTCATCCTCTGATGACACATCCTTCTCACGACTGTTGTGTCCTCTTCTGATCTTGACAGGCAATCACTGTAGGTGAAGTATATATTTGTTGCCCATCTCTATAAAATTTCCAATCATGTAACAGATTTTACAGGGAATCTACCATTTGTGTTCTTTTAGAGCAGTTACGGTAATCACAAGACAGAATAGAATCACGAGAACGCCTCTGTTGTCTCCCCGTCTAGAGACAAGACGATACTTAACCTAGAAAGAGAGTGTTCAGGCTATTTTTTTTAAACCTCAAAGGAAGCATATAGCAGTTCGATTACCATGGTAACTATGCAATATCTGTGAGTAATATATACAACTGCCATTTTATGGCTACTATATTAAGAGAATTTCCTTCTATTCCATTTGAAAATCTATTCAAATGCAAGTATGAATTCAGTGTTAAGCAGATACATAACCTATGTAGCTCTAAGGAGAATAGAACGTCAAAAATGGAAATTGTTCTACATGAAAATCGTGTTATATTATGTTGGCACTATTAAACCACTAAATTAATAAAAATGTGCAGGTGTAATTCTATTTAAGCAGTAAAATACTCTTGAAAATGACTGCAAAGTGTATCATATTGAAAGCTATTTAAAGAATGATATAGTAAACATTTTAGTAAAGTACAGAAAATTCATTTTTCATGAATCCAAGCGTATATTTGTCTAAAATGGCAATCACCTGTATTCCCTTCTTACTTTAATGGTCCAGCTAACTGCCATACAAAATTGTATTGCATTCTTTCCTACTTAATCAACAGGCACTCAAATTTTCAGCTTGACATTTCCTATTACCTATTGTTTCTGAAGTCACTTATTTTTTTCCTCAAAGTACAGCATCATAGGAAGCAAAACTCCAAAGGACTACATGAAAAGAGGCCGAAGAGAAGCGAGTCTTTTCTAGTCAAAGATCAGCGCCACCTGCTCCACACACTGACATTCTGCCCAAAGCCTCCGGACATGACTGTTTGGAGACAGGTATTTTACAGAGGTGGCCTAGGTCCACTTGTCATATGGACCACAGTCATTATGACCCTATCTTTATATTTAAGAAAAGACAAAGGTATGTGTGAGAAGAGAGAGAGAGAGAGAGAGAGAGAGAGAGAGAGAGAGAGAGAGAGAGAGAGTGTCATCGTTTGCATAGCCATAATCCCAGAAACCCCGATCTCAAAGCTTAGCGTCTCTCCTAAAAGAGGGAAGGCCGCAGGATGCCGTGCTGGGAAGACAGCCATCTACAGCTGGGAGGAGGCTGTACCAGGCGGGGACGCCCTCTTTCATCTCTGTCCCCAGAAGGGAAACCACTTCTGTGTCTACACCCCCAGTCTGCGGGAGCTGCTTAGGGCCTTCCTGGAACACGATCCCATCCTTTCTTCTCTGTCTCTCGACTGTCTAGCCCTTGTCCTCGGACACAGCTACCTTGAACAGGTTCTTAAATTTATCCCCGGGAGATTTTAAACAATATGCAGGCAGACAATACTGTGTGTACTCTGGTCTACAACTTTTCTTTTTCATTTAGCATTGTAACCAGGTGATCAGATCCTATCAAAATGTGTGATTGTATCACGGTATGATTTCTCATTATGTGAATATACCATAATTTATTTAACTATGACATTATCTATTCATAAATATCCAAATATTTTATGATAGTAAATAATTCAGTGAGTACTCCTCCTGTACTCGTTACCATTTATGTGGTTATAGAAGACATTTCTAGATGTAGTATAGCTGGGCCAAAGATATGTGTATTTTAAATTTATAAAATATGATTCAATGCCTGCGGTTAATATCAGAGCAGTGTAGATTCATGCAAATATGATGCATTAGAATATTTCTCGATGCTTCCAATGATAGTCAAAAATATAACACTTTTTATATAGCATTCTCTTGTTGTTTTAGTGGTATTTGTTATTATGAACGAAATTAAGCTTTTAAGAAAATTATGGTAATGCAGCATTTGGATCGGCGTTTTGCTAAACTGTCTTTTTATATTGTTCTCCCAGATCGGGGGTGATTTTATCATCAATTTCATGAGCTCCTCTCATATTCAGTATATTACTCCTTCTTCTACAATATAATTTGCTTTTACAAATTACTTTCCGACAGTTTGTTATTTGTCTTTTGAAAGTGTTCGTGATGCATTCCCATATATATTTTAAAGCAAATGTATCAACTTAGTTAAGTTTCTCAATTACGTGTCATAGTTTAAAAAGCCTTCCTGTTTAAATCCTTTTTAAAATCTAATAACTTAATAGAGTCAAGTGATATCTTGTTTCTAAAATACGTGTGCTTGTGGATCCAGTGGCAGAGAAGGGATAGAACCACAAATGAAATGGAAAATCACGGAAGAGTTTCCAAGTAAATTTTTGGAGCACAAACAGAGTAGTGAAGCAGCTTACTCAAACTCAAAAACATAAGGACAAGGTAAAAGACTGAAAGGTGTTTACAGTCTTATTGTAAAGAAAAATTAGAAGTATAAAAATAATCCGCGGTTCTTACAGTAAATGGACTGACTCTCCCTCCAAAGGATAAAATCTGCCAAGTAAATCAAGTATCTCCCTGGACGCCTGAACAAGCCCAGGCTCGGGCTGGACTCCTCCGACGTTCCCGGGTTCATCTGATTACCTCTCAGGACTGTGGCGCCTCGCCATGCAAATACCAGGAGGCCACTTTTGAGGTTCAGATTTGACTGCCCCATAGTCTATGAACCGGGGAGGTGCAGAAGGGATTGATAGGGATGAGGGAAGGCAAAGCCAGCAACATGCACCTGAGTCAGAGCACCTGTGGCAAAGAAAGCCACACCGCTGGCTGCATGCTAGCAAACGAAACCTGAGCTAGCCTGGGATGCATCTCCAGGGTAGAGCCTTCACGTCACGTCAGGGACCCAGGGTTTCCTTCCTGGCATCACGAAGCACCCAAGTGCTCTGATGAGTGAACCAGACAGGGTCCTGTCAATCCCGTGTCCTCCTGCGGTGACCGGAATGGCCGAGTCCTCTTCTCAGGGGCCCAGAAGCAGAACTGACCGTGCAGCAAAGACGTCAAGAGAGGTGTGGGCTTGGCGCGGGGTAAGACAGAGGCGGAAGACAAGTAAGCGAAAGTCGGGTGTCTCACATGGATGGTGGATTCTCCCTTTATCCCCCAACTTAGTTCTGCTTAGTGGGTGGCCCCTGAGGACGAGCTGTTAGCGTTTTTGTAGGTCATGGGGCTTGAACTCAGGGCCTGAGTGCTGTCCCTGGGATTTTTCACTCAGGGCTAGAACTCTACCACTCAGAGCTATAGCACCTTATTTTACTCACAGAAATTGCTTAGTTTTCACAAGGGTCACACCTACATGTAAGATGTTCAAATTGGAGGAAGCTGAAGGAAGATGCACAGGAATTCTCTAACTAAATTTTCTGTAAATTTCTAATTATTCCAACATGTGAAAAATTTGTATCTGCCAATCATGTCTCTATGAACTGTAAGATTTTGTGATGGCGAATTAAAAGACACACACACACACACACACACACACGAATTAGCCCCCAAAAGAAACATTATTAGAAAGGGGTGTAATACACTATCATCATGACACCTTGCTGGGACTGCACACAGGGATACGCCTTTAAGAAGGTTTCGCAGATGCTTGAAATCATTCATTTCTCCTCAACATATGGGGGTCTATTCTTCTGTGACTGTATGTGATTCTTATTGACACTAATGGGAACTGTGCAGGCATAGCACTATAATTTGGCCTCAGACAACCCAAAAATCAGCACTGCTGAGATGAGAAGCAAAGCAACCAAACATCAAGAAATTAAAAAAAAAAAAAGACTCCCCAAGACCCGAGCCCTGCCGTCTCTTTTCCCAGTCTGCAGTGATTTGACACAACAGACCCCAAGTCAATACGCCAAGCTCTGTGATCACAGGCTGTGGTGTCGTCCTGAAGATAATACCTCTTTCAATGATAATGTGATGAGCAGGGCGTTGTTTAATACAGCTAAACAAGAATCCTAATGCTCCACAAGTAAAAGGAGTCAGATGCCAGCGGCTCACACCTGTAACGGAGTGACTCAGGAGGCTGAGATCCGAAGATTATGGTTCAAAGGCAGCCGGGCAGGGAGGTCAACAAGTCATCTCCAAAAACCCAGGCTGAGATCAGGCCCCTGACCGGCACACACACGTCCACGGGGCCGAACGCCATGCAGGGCTGTTTGTCACTTACTTTAGGACTTGAAGAAAGACCTCTACATGGAGGGCTCATTTTGCCAGATGCCTTTATGTTACATGATCTATGTGAAGCCCCAAACTAAAAGGTGAGCTGGGTTTTCTACTTAACATTGAAGATGCTACCGGGCACCTGGCTAGGAGAGTTTCAGAGTAGAGAGATCTGCTCCCTGCTCCAGTGTGCCATTATTTCTCTGCATCAAAACATGCATATCTCAGCAGTGTCATTCTGGCCACGTTCCAAGATGGGGGGGGTTGCGTGGTATCTCAGTGGGAGGTGGAGATTATGTGTTTGGGGACGCCGCTGGAGGCTGGCAGGTGAGGCAGTGCTACTGCTGAGGAGAAAAGGACTGCCAGTGAAGTCACTCTGTGACAAGTGTCCCCCCGCTGTGGGTTAACTTTCCAGAAAGAGGGCTGGAAGAACACATAACGGTTCACAAGGAGGAAATCAAACAAAATAAATTGGACCTAATTTGACATTGTTAAAATAAGAAGTGTCACGAGAGCTGGTAGGAAATGGGAGTTATGAAGGGCTTCTGCGGAGATTAAACATTTAGTTAGACAATAAAATAGCTTGCTGGTCAAGCTTAAGACATTATTCTTATTGCTTAAGCTGATCAGGTCTTGGGAATAAGTCTTTTTGGCAAGGGGGACTGCCAAAGGGTAGGAACTGGGTCTGAAGAGTCATTCATCTTTGCCCCAAGCAGGGAGAAATAGTAGTCTTATAAAAGATAACAAATAGAACATAATGTTCTCACTTCCACCAATAAATTACAAAGAACTGACCAGGGGAAAAATACAAGAATAATATACAAAGACAGGGCTTTCTTTCCCAAATCCACTTGGCTCGTGGTAGAAGGACACAGAAATATTTCCACATTACACTTGTTCTCATACCAAAACATTGTCAGTTCTTTGAAGGAAGTCTTCTCCGCCACCTTCCCAGGTGGTATAAACTGTCTAAAAAAGGAGTGCCGGGGCCCACGCCGAGCTGCACATTTATCGGGTTTGAACTACATGTTCCCACAGGATTGGGTCCAAGCACCTGACATGCCACTGTGGGGATGACAGTCCCCGAGGAAGAGGCAGGGAAGGACTCCTCCCGACACCCACTGTCACCCCCTCCCCGCAGGGCCTCACCACCCATCCCGCCCCTGCGGTGAGGAGAGATTTCCCCTTTTCTCGGCCGCCTGTCTGCCCTCCTTCGTTGTCTTCCACGGGGACACACGTGGGGTTGGGGTGGACTTCACACTGTGCGTGATGACACTGAACATTGGTGGGGCTCGAGGGTGGCCTTCCATGTTCACGATTTAATGTGATTTACAGTCTTCAGGCATTCTGTCACCGTGGGTTTCATTCAGAGTGCATACCAAACATATCCGTGTTTGTTTTTTTGTTTTTTTTTGGAAAATTGGTCAGCATTCCAAATATCCAGAGAAAGCGGGGAAAGGCTTCCCAGTTGCTAACTGTAAGCATTTAAAATCTACCAAAAGTAGCTCTCCCTTTTCTTCTGGCGGAAACGTGACACAGACAGGCTTCTACACTTCCAACGCGAAGTTGTCTGTAATGTATTGTCTACATTTGCCAGCCTTTCAACCCAATCTTCCAAAAATCCCTGGGTGGAAAACTGTCCGGGTGGGGATACCCCAGGTGTCCTCTTCTTAGATCCCAGCGCCCAGGGGCCTCTTGATGCAGATCTTCCCGCAGGCCTCACTGGCGATCCACAGCCACGCTCTCCAGTCACCCACACAGCTGGGTTGCGGCGGTTGTGGATGGATTCCTCTTAGGCTCTCTGCTGGCACCCAGCTCCAGTGCGCTGGCCCGAGGAAAACAAGGCCTGTTTTGCTCGATGTTTTAGGTTAGGGAGTGGCTGGCAGCATTCTGTGAAAAAGTGACACTTTCAACACTCTAAGTGATTTGCTGACTTTATTTAACAATATCTAAACCATTTTAACCAACAGTATCATATAGCTTGGCACATTATACCACTACAGATCTCCCAGAAAGGATAAAATGGCCAAATATTTACATGCATTCCGTTTTCTTTACATATTTGTATTTCTACCATTTTGAAAATTAGAATATAAACATTCTGTTTAAAAAATCTGTTCTCCCCCAAATACTACATATTCAAAGAGCAAACACACTTTTTTCCCTTTAGTGTGTGTGTCTATATATCTATATCTATATCTATAAATATATGTAAATATAAAAATAAATAACTGTAGGAATAGCTGGATTCCCATACTTTAACTATCTATGTCTAATAACCCCGACCTTTTGTTTTATGATGTGGAGAAAAAATATAAAATCTACTGTCCCTGTAATTACATTGCCCTTTGCCATCTCTTAAATAAAAAAAAAGAAGAAGAAAAAGAAGAAAAGGGGAAAAAAAAGGTGGTGTTGTTCAAGTTTTCCCCCTGTTTTATTTGCACCCTATTAACAACTGTTACTGGAGCTTTAATTATGCCCCGGTGATTGCGGACTTGTGGCTGATGTATGTCATTTTCCTCCCAGGGGATGCTTTATAATTACCAGCATCCATCGTGGCTGCCTGTGAGCTGATGCTTTTTTATTACCAGTTCAATAATCACCACATCCTTGCAAACATCTGCTCTGCCAGCCAGGCGTCGGGGGTCCGCGCGCCTGTCACTCGTGGTCCCCTCACCACGGTCACCCAGTGCCCTCCCTTCAGTTTATATCTAATTTGTTTACCAGAGGCTCTGGCCAGAGCGTCTCCTAGGAATGCAATTAATACACTACATTTGCAAACAAAAGGAAACTGTGCCCTTTCTCTCCTTTCTTTTTTCCCCCCAGATTGTTGTCTTACCCTTGGATTCCAGAATTTCTGTTCCTAGAACAGACTTGTGGGCAGGAAGAACGAGACCTGCGTTTCTCGGGGAGCAATCCCCGGCTTAGACTGGAAGTGGGTAGATGGTTCGGTGGTGTGCCTGCCCTTAAAAACACAAGACCATGAGCAGTGCCTTACAGGCTCTGGTTTCAGAGTGACGGCTCCATTTGTGTGAAGTCAGGGAGCCTCTGCCCCCCCCTCCCCTTCTCCCTTTCTCTCTCCCTCTCTTTGTCATGGGGTTTGAATTCAGAGCCCGGGCCCTGTCTCTGAGTTCTTCAGCTCAAGGATAGCACTATACCACTTAAACCACAACACGACTTCCAGATTTTTCTGTGTATGTGGTACCGAGGAATCGAACCCAGGGCTTTGTGCATGCTAAGCAAGTACTCTACCACTAGGCCCCACTCCCAGTTTCTTTGTTACTAATGCAGCTGCCCTGGCACCACTGACGAATCCTTGTTAGGTCTGAAGTAAGGAAGAAGTATACCCAAAACTTCCCATTGTTTGCAAAGTACGTATTCCATGGCTATGCTGACATTCTGGGGCACGTGAGAAAAGTTGGGTGCGCCCATGTCTCATCTGACACAGCCAGATGACCTTCCAGGCACAGGAAGTGACAGCCTGGAGCCTCTGCAGCGATCTGTGCACCAGCAAGGCACAGATGGGCTTGAGACAGGAAACACAGTAGCTCCCGACACCTCAAGGTGAAGTGGAAACCACCCAGGTCACACTTGCAGCACAGTAGAGGAGGCGGGCCGGCTGCCTGCCCTGCGGCTGGTCTAAGAAAGCGCCGAGGAAAGAACTCTGCATTGTCACTGTACCACCCTGCTTTACTTAGTCTCAAGCTGGGATATAAAACTCATACACACACACACACAGACTATGGTACAAACCTGGAGTCTGCTTGTGAAAGCCAGCATTCAAAACCATGCTTTGAGTTACTCTACAAAGCGTAATTGAACTTCTGCAGAGAAATAGGCACGAAAACACAAATGCTTGTGTAAGGACAAATGATTAATGCCCCCCCCCTTACCTCCCCACAGTACCAAGACAAACAAGATCGGGGCCTGTGTAGAGCTGCTATAGACTGTGCCACGGACAGCATTCGACAGGAAGGGAGGACAGGCAGAGTCTTCTGGCCTAGCTCGCCAGCTGGACCAGTGACCAAATCGAAGAAGGGTCTAGTGGAGCTGTGGGGTGTCAACCCAGGTTGAGGAAATGAGATAAAGGGACTGGGGGACCCAGGAAACAGCATGGGGAAAGGGAGAGACAGAAGGAACAAGTGAGAGAAAGAAGAAAGGAAAGGAGGGAAGGAGAGGAGAAGGAAGAAGAGGAAAGAAGGAAGGCGGGAGGGAGAGAGGGGAAGCCATAGCCAGCAGAATCAATAGTCTGAAAATCAATTTAATGCAGATAAAATGAAAACGATAGCACATAATAGCACAATCTGAAAGTCTTTTTTTTTTTTTAAATATGAGTTAGGGTAGAAAAAGAAAAACATAGAGTATGGGGGCTCAGGAGTGTGGCCTAGTGGTAGAGTGCTTGCCTAGCATGCATGAAGACCTGGGTTCGATTCCTCGGTACCACATACATAGAAAAAGCCAGATGTGGTGCTGTGGCTCACGTGGTAGAGCTCTGGCCTTGAGAAAACCCAAAGACAGTGCCCAGGCCCTGAGTTCAAGCCTCAGGAGTGGCAATAAATCAATCAATCAATCAATCAATCAATCATAGATTATAGTTAAGATTCAAAGAGATTTTTTGAAACTCATTAGAAACAAATCATTAACAATTCAAGCTGTATTTATATACGCACACAAATGTATATGCATACCAATGATAATATCTAGAAAACAAAACCCAATTCTATACACTAACCGAAAATTTAAAAATCTCAAAGATGAAACTCTACGGTGAATGGTTCAAAATGTGTCCAAAGGACAAAGAGCTGAGAGAATGTCCCAGAAGGTCCCTACAGACAAGAGGAAATCAACAATTTAACAATAACAATTTAACAATAGTTAAGAGACAAGCGAGTCTACAGGTGAGGGTCGGATGGACGCTTTATGAAAACACCGGAAGACTGGATCGGGGCGGCGGAGAGATGAAATTCTCACAGGCAGTGGCGGACACTGCTGCAGGACTGAGCCACGTCAACTGCAGCACAGCTAAAACTGTCCAGGGCGAGCAGGACGTCAGCCTCAGACAGGCTTCATCCTAGCCCCCATGACTGCAGGGTTTCCGAAGGACCAGTGGGAGGTGTGATATTACCCCTATAACTCTCTGGGCCCATTATCAAATATACGTCATGTCTGTTCATTCTTTTCCTTCACATTTTTTTTCAACATCTTATTTTTTTTGTCAATTGCTGTTACTGCTGCCACTTTTTGAAGAGACAGTGAAAAATCAAGAGACCCGCTTGGCCTACGTATGCCGATTTTAAGTGGATGTGACGTGAACCTTAGCTCGTGCGAAACTTTACATCTCACCGATTGCAAAACACACATTTACACTGGCCAAATACAAGCCGAAGTCATGTTGCCAGAGGAGGGGAAATCCAGAACCTGCCCCTCCTTCCTGTGACCTCGCAAAGGTGCCTTATTTACACTGCTTGGGGAACGTTTTCTGACCACACTTTTAGAGAGATCTGTATCTATTGTTTAAAAACTGGGGCTACAGAGCTCCGCTAAAACAAATATAAAAATAGCCAGCACACACGAGTCATGGTGACAGGGGAGACGGAAGGCCATTAGGGCTTTGGTGGTCAAAATTGTAGTTCCATTCATGTGAGGCCTGGGGATTTTATCCGTGGCCGGGTGTGAAGGAAGGAGGTGGGGTGAGGTTACCCTCCACCCGGGTGGGAGGGAAAAGAAGAGCCCTGAGGCTCCTGCAGAGTGTAGCCGGCACCCGAGGGCACTGTCTCTGGTTCCCTCCTGGCCCCACACCTGACTGACTTGTCCCACCTTTGCAGGGTTGCTTGTTATCCATGCAGTCCTCAAGATCCCGTCCCTCGGAGCTGCCCCGTCCAGCGTGCCCAAGGCCAAAACAGGGGTCAGTACCATCCAGTGAGGTTACTGGGTGAGGGGATCCAGAAGATGCGTCCAGTCCAGGAGGCTGCCAGACCCTATTCTTGGTAAACTGAGACACCTCTGGCGGGGAGGGGTTGCAGCTGGGTGGGGTCTGCAGCCCACTTTGGCTCTGGGGAGGGGCCCTGGGCTGCAGGCAGACCTGGCTAATGAAGCTGCAGGCCAGGAGGAGAAGCCTGCTAAGGCCCCAGCACACAGCTTTCCTGACCAGAACAAATGCAGCTTCAGGCTGCAAAGTCTAGCCTTTAATTGGATGAATAAGCACACTGGGGCTATGAAGCCCTGGTGATCTAATGCCTTGCTCTTCAGTGCCTTTCTGTCTCCCAACAGCTGCCTTTTCTTCCCCCTTCTCCAAAAAGAAAACGAGTCATTCATTCGAGGGCTGTTATTCGACTCCAAACATTTCACGAACGCCGAGGGTTCCGATGCACTTGACAGACAGACCCATTAGGTCTTTCCCCTGCCCTGGGCAGGTCCTTGGTGTGGGCTATGATACCTGACTGGCATCTGACGGGAGCTGACTGACAGATGTGGCAGTGAAAACCCACCATCGCATGGGATTTTACAAAAGTGACAGCTAGACGAGAAAAAGGAGCCACCACAGCTCACAGGGAGAGCGCAGAGGGGCTCTGCCCCAGCGGCTGGCACGGTGGCATCGTGGGTACAGCTACTTAATGGCAATTAAAAGGGAAAAAATGAGTAGAAGCATGGAAACAGTCGTTTCACTCACACCGAGGTATTCAATCTGTGGCTGGAGACACATTTAATTCACTCTGGTGGTAGGAGCCACCAGGAGAGGAGACATCAAGTTCAGATGAGAAGAAAGTCAGGTTTGCAGGGCAGAGGCGGGACACACCGCTGCCCCCGGGGGTCTCTGGCCAGCCTCTCCCCGGGTTTCCGCTGCTTACCCAGTGCTCATCCTGACAGACTGACGTTGTCTTTCCCATGCCTTTTAGTTCTCACGGTGGCCATGGCAGCCTTTGAAAACACCTTCTTCTTTATCAGAAATTGGTGTCTGACTGCCCTGGGGGCAGATGCCCACGAAAGCCTCAGCCTTCATCGTTAACCCCGGCCCGGCCTCGCTCCCCACGTCCCGGGCTGGCCCCTTTAGTGAGGATATTTGGTCCCTTCCTCGTGACTTCCTCGTCAGTGGTCACTTGCTCAGACAGACCCTGCCATTGTCTCAGTCCACACCGCTGGCCGCCCTTGTGCTTCAATACAATATCTCTACGTATTTTCCTTGTTATTCCTCTGTAAATTTATCACACACTCACCTATATCTTCCCCACGCCTCAAAACTGTGCCCGGCACAAGTCCATATTCAATAATTACCTCCTGGCTGAATGAATCCCTCACCCATCTCGTCATCCTGCTGCCAGCCTTTCTCCAGGTTTCAAGTGAGAAGCACCATCGCTCCTCATAAATAACACCAGAGTTCTGGCTTATTCCTGCTGCTCACGGGCCTCAAAAAAATAATAAGAATCTTAGAAACACAGTAGACAGGGGGCGTTTGGGGCCTTTGGGCAAGTAGAAGCCTGCAGGAATGGTTATCTAATAAGCAACCAGATGTGCGGTGCAGACCTGACATGGCCGGAGACCGGGCACGGGGCGTCATTCTACTCCCTGTTCACGCAAGATGGAATAAAGCACGGGTAATGCGTGCAGAAACGAGACATGCTAGGTCCTCCCTGCATTCCGGCGCAAGTGTTCTCATGTATTAAAGTACTTAAAACTTGGGGAGTCTTGCGGTAGGGAGGGAGGTAGATTCCATCCCTAAACCCTACACTCGCAGAATGCTGCAAATTCGAGGTCTACATACCACCACACACCGTCCACGTGCGACACAAACAAACCCGAGAGGAACAGGCTGGCACTGAGTTATTGGGGCTTTTTTGGTCTTGACTGCCCATGCAAGCGTTAGCTGGCATCTCTGGCAGGAGAATAATCCCCTAGGCTGGGGAAAATTTCCATTATGGGAAGTGGGAATGGTGACGGTCTTGGCACCTTGGCAGGACGGGGCACTGGGAGGGGGCACGGGAGCGTAGCTTTACCCCGTTACCATTACCTCACCCAGCTCATGAATATTGAGAAGGAGTCTGTAGTCTTCTCTGCAGATCAATGAAACGATTTTCAAGTTAGAAGGGTAATTTAAATGTACTGTCCATCCATCCACGTCGCGCCTACCCCTCCTCTGGACCTGATAGAGATGATTATTTAAGAACGCGTCAAGTTCCAGGCCGGCGTGCGTGTGATGGATATGCAGGTCTCCATCTCAACACCCCGGCTAATGATAATGTGCTCATTCGTCAATGCGAAGTGATCCACATCCCCAGAAGCCCAGCAGGAAGCCCCCGGCCCACCGCCCCCAGGGACGGCTGCGTCCCCAACCCGAAGGAAAGCATCGCCCTTGCCCGCAGTGTGGCACGGCACAGCCTGGCACGGCACCTCCCAACAGACTCAACAGCAGGAAAGACTGTGTGTGTGTCTGTGTGCGTGCGTGAGTGTGTGTGTGCGCGCGTGTGTGCGTGTGTGCACGTGTGTGCATGTGTGTACGTGTGCACACAAAGGGCGGGCGGAGATGCAGGACAGGGTGGACACACGGACGCGGGATGGACGCTATGCCAGCAAAGCAGGCTAAATACAGCTCTCTGGTGGGGAGTCGTCACTAACTTTATTTCTAAGCGATTTTTTTGAGGACATTTCAATTCATTTTACTTGATCTCGGCAAAACGGATAGGGAATAAAATCCCTGTGTCCCTATGGGTGTCTTCATTCCCGGCCTCCGAAATTCCCGAGGGCGAGAACTTCAACAGAGCTGCCTCAGTTTCCTCGTCTGCCTCACACACGCAGTCACTGTCACACTTGAACGTCTGTGGGAGTCACTTCCGATCGTGGGTAAGGCCGCCAGCCTCCTCCCGCCCCCCAAGGACAAACTGACAATTTATATCATCATGATAATTCAGTAGAGCCCTGTGAGAAACGAAAGGACAGCATCACCAGCAGGAGAGATAATTTAAAGTGGAGCTTCGGAGTTCTCTTTGATAATGAGGTGCATTTCGGTAGCAGTCTCATGTATTCTTATTCTTAAACGTCTTAGACACTCCAGTTATGTCATCCAGTGGTAAATGTATACTTACCACCCAAATACACACCTACGTGGATGTAAATCCAGCCTTCAGTTTATGCCTTATGGAAGAGAAAAAGACTACTGTGTAGATACTACGAAGCAAACATATAATTTAGTTTTCCGTTGCTTTTTCCTAAATACACCGCTCTTGGTGGTTTTTGTGTCTTTACCTGCCATCTTCTTCCTGATCTTTTCCGGACCATCAGAATGCCTGGGATTCGGGGATCTTTCTGCATCCCTGGTCTTCTGGCTCGCACCCGGTCTAGGATTGCCGAGTGGGAGAGCTGAGCCGTGATTGCGCCTTCTTTCTGTTATCCGTGTCTTCTAGCGATCTCAGCTGGTCGGTCAGCCACTCACTGCCTCTCATCCACGGACACCACCCTTCGGGCTCGGCTGAGCACGTCTCGTCTCTGAGCCGAGGGACAGCGGCAGCCCCCACCCCTGCGATCACCGCGGGGCTGGCGGTTCACCCACTCGGCCGTCCCCGGGAAGCATTCGTCGATGATGGTTCGCTCTGAGGAACGGCTTCTTCCTTTTTAGTTTATGTCATTGTTCAGGCATGGAAAAACGATTTTACCATCCTAGTTAGTGCTTCTTTTTCCAAATGTAATGGCGCGAAAGTTCTGGAAAACATATGTATGGGAACGTAGTCCCAAAAGTTCATGACCTTGGTTATCACGAGAACTTTTTCATATGATAAATGTCCAATAGCATCAACTCATCAGCAGACTGATTCGACTCTGTTCATGTTCCCTTTAATCACACTATTTCTTAGGCTTAACTAGCAAATCAAATAAACTCAAGGTTCCTAATGTGGCAAGGACAGAATCCTATGCTTCTAGCTTGTTTTTCTTCTACATAATGAAGAGTGACAATGGGAACAACTTCAGTCATTCCAGTTGGGGAGAAAGTAAGCCACAGATGAAAGAGATATTAGCAATCTAATACCTTGCCACGTCTTCAGTTGCTTCCACCTTTAGAAATGCATCATGGAAACAGATGCTCTGACTCACATCTAGGCTCTCCAGACAAGTTCTAGTGGCTTATTGGATTGTTTAAAAGTGCTCATAGGAATTTAAAAAAAAAAAAAAGATTTGAAGCATCGAACCATCCGCAGCTGGCGTGAGACCTCATGAGATCTGCGTGGAAGGAAGAATGCCACCCCCACGGGGTCTCCAGGGCTCCCTCAGCGTGTCACCCACCCAGGGACAGCGTCTCCCCAGCCTCCAGCCCTCTGTGACAGCCCTGCCCGCTCCTCTCTGTCCTCTTCCGCCTGTAGGAGGGTGTCGGCGGCGACAGACCTCTAACCCTGTCTGCCGTCCACTTCAGAGGCCCTCCCCGTGGAAGCCAGGTCTTCCACTCGGTAGTGCTTCACCGGCTGCCTTTTTTCCTTTTTGTTGTTGCTGTTGTTTTCATGCTCCTCCCGCCAGCCAGCTGCGCCTCCCCACACCGAGGGCAGCTGTGCTCCGGCCTGACAGGAAAGGCGCAGGCCTCCTCATCCCTGCCAGCTCTCTACATAGGTGCCAAATCCCCCCCAAACAAAAAATATCACATTCATTAGGAAAATGTCACATCGGCAGAAAAGAAGAGCAAAGGGTTTAAAAGATCAGTAATGCCTATGAAGAAGACTTGCCATGCAAAAACAAGTTAATGGCACGGACGTTATTATAGGGATGTTCTTATGTTCTTCTTTCTCAAGGCAGTAAGGGGGTGAGGAGTGGACGAAATGGCTCGGGGGGAGAATATGTGTAGAAGATGCACAAGTCTATAGCTTCAGTCCCCAGGACACACACACACACACACACACACACACACACACCTGAAATTGCAACTTCAGTTTATTACAATGCATTGAGTCATGCAAGTATTTGACTGAGATTAACCATTTCCTCCTCTCGTGGGCAGCGGAGGGCTAATTCTTCACTAATAAGCATGTTTAGGAGGAGAGTAATAGCCTGACTGCCTTGAAAGTGCAGTAGAAGTGAGTCACAGCCACCTCCTCTGGCCTCACGCCGTTTGCTAATTCTCTCTTCCCCCTGAATTTGCCATCATGCACCATGATGCACAGGACACCTTATTTGAATTGCATGTAAACAATGCATGCTTCCCACCACAGTCAAATTGACCCGAGTCCCAAGGCTAGCTTCCGACAAACCCATTGAAAGGTGTTATGTGTGAACTCACAACAGGCTATCAGTACTTTCCCCCCCTAACTCTCAAAAGTTTCTCTTTTTTTAAAAAAAAACACTAAGCTCAACACGCTTCTAAGCCAAGGATCTACCTAGCTCCCACTGTGGTTACCAAGACACAACCTGGGCCAGGTAAACTTTACTTTCCCTCCAGATCACTTCTGAGCCAGCAAATAGAACAAAGAGAGAAGCAAATCACAAGGATAAAGCTATGATGTGCTAAACGTAAGGCTAGGACTTTAAAATTCCCATTTAAAATGTTTACTTCATTAGCCTGTCATATTGTTCAAAGGGTTTTCCCGGGGTATTTTTATACCCGATGGAATGTACTACGATCGAGAAAGGGGACGCCATGGTGGCACATGCCAGTAATCAGACCGTGTGCCACGCCTTGAGTGCGAGGCTCAGGGGGTGGCGTGTCAGATTCTGAGTTGGAGTCCCAGTTTCAGACAAATAAAAAAGAGAGAGGAAAAGAAATGGGGCTTTTTAAAAATATATATAGACTTTTATATCTGCCTTAATAGAGATCCAGCTGTTCTACTGTGCTGTCGGGACACAGGACAAGAAGGAACGCTAGCCTCGTGTGGTCAAGCAGAGAAGAAAGGAGTGATATAGTAGCCCTTCTGGCCGTTTTGCATATTCTTCCTTGAAACGACCCTAGAGCCCAATTGAGAGTCAACAGCTCCCTAGTGAACAGTGGCAATGTAGAGTCTGAACCTCGCCCATCAACATTGACTGTGCTGTTCCATTAACATCTCCTGGTCTCCCTGGCATGGAGGGAGCTTTTACCCAGCGACGAGTGTGTAATACCGCGGGTGACCATTTCGAAAAGATTCCTTCCATGAGATACGCGGCTCTCTCAAATGCTGTCGCGTTTTATGGTAGGGTCTCCCAAAGCCACATTTAACTGTGACAGCGCAGAGCTCAGAGAGAGCACTGAGCCCACGGGATCGCTCGCAGGGCCAGGCAGGGATGGCACGGCTCTCTTCCTTCCTTCACACAACCGCTCTACTCTGCCCGGATGCAGAACTGCCTTCTGCGTGCTTCCCATCCCTTACCCAACCGGGCACGGTGTTTCTTTGGTGATGATTTTTCACCCACCCGCAAGCGTTCAGCAGAGTCAACCACATGTGCTAGTGATGAGTTTTCTCAGTCATCTCTCATTTCTAGTGGGAAGATCCGGAATAAACAAGCTTTGCTTTTCATGAGCGTACCACGTCTACTTTTAATATCTACAAACGGTGCTTCGGTGTCACCTAATATTACCCACACACAGTCTAGAGCATAAAATGCAATACTAGAAATTTCCAACCACAGAAAGCCAAGCCTAAGGTAGCTTTCATTATACTTTCATTATCTTTTTCTACATTTTCCCCAGCTGGCTGAAAACTTTTTCCTTCTATGAGATTTTTTTTTTAATCTTTTTCTTCCACTTATACCAAGCGTGGAACTTCTCAGCACAAGAATATAGAAGTGAATCTTGTCACCTCCTCTTATACACCAATAATAATACAACTTAACAAAAACAGTATTTACTTTTAAATGTTGGGTTTATTAAAGTGTTACTGACAAAGATTATATGATTAAATTGTTCTTGTTTTGACATGCATTGTGAAATAATTACCACTACAGAGGTAATTAACACATAAGTCACCTCGTGTAGCACCTTTTATATGGTGAGAACATTTAAGATGTACTCTCAGCAAATTTCAAGAATACAGAACAGTTACTGACTGCTGTGTTAAATCTACAACTTCTCCTACGTACTGTATCCTCAACTTGCTAGTCTCAGGTTAATCAATTTTTGCACAATTCTTACCAAGTACTAAATCCAATATAAATACATTTTAAAGTTTACAGGAAATTAAAAGCCTTTTCTTAGTATTTCTGTAAAAACAAGTCATAAGCTCTACTTAATTCTGCAAAGGTGAAAAAATATCTGATTTAAAAGTGAGTTATAGAGATTGGGACAGGACGGGAGAAGGAAAAGTGGGAGAAAAACATGGAGAGAGGTATCAATGGCCAAGAAATAATGTACCTACTACCTGACGAATGTAACTGTAACCCCATTACACAAAACCACAACAATAAAACACAATTTTAAAAATGAGTTACAGGAACTGTAGAAGGCATAAAAAATGAACACACTCACCTTAGAGGTAAACAAGAATAAATAATTAATTCTTCTAAATGCAAGAATTTACCAACAAAGCATCTACTAGTTTTTGTGTCAGTAACATCAGCATTCACTCTCGTAGCATTGGAAAGACTTGTACACTCGCGAGAAAATGACCACAAAAGGGCAAGTGACATCTTACGTGGGGCGGGAGGGGGTGAGTGGGAGAAGGAGCTCTTCTAGAGACAAGCTTTGAGAACCACTGCAGATCTACTGTTAGAAGAACTACCACTGCTCTGTGAATTGGCAATTTGGAACAAAACAAAACAGCCTGAATTTCACTTACGCTAACCACTACTAAAACAAAGTTAAAGATTAAAACCCTAACTAATCTAGCAGATAGGATCTTACAAGCGCTTACATTGCAATCTCATACGCTCGTGTCATAGGTCAGTGTATGCATAGGATTATGACTTTTCCAAGTTTGCAAGTCTGACATATTTTTCAATAAAAATGGAAAATTCCTACGTGAACGCAAATATATTCTTTAAAAATACACTAAAAAAATACGATCACTAATTAGCCTAGGTTTTTCTTTTAGATTGTGCTCATCTTCATTGTTCTTGCAGTTAATGTCATTCTCTTCTACACCTATAAATTGGTTCTGTAAATTACTTAATTTGCTCTGAATAGCCTCAGTTAGCTATAGATACGTGGCACCTTTGCTGATATTATCTGCAAATATTTAAACTTTCAACCAAGCAGAAAATAGAAAGCGGAAATAGAAACAGAAAAAGTAGAAGTGGAACCACACTCAACAGGGCTTTTGTCTGAGTATCTCTAGTCAATTTTCATCATCTCTAAGTGACTGAAGTAGCAGCTTGCACCCCGTCGTGCCTATACCAGAACAGCACACGCAAAAAGGACTAGAGCGCACGTGGTCTGTGAAGAAATCTGTCCTGCTTCTCCACCGCCATTTCTGGACAGGCGGTCTTCATTTCTTCTAAGTCTGCGCTGCTCAACGGGAGCTTCTCCAATCGGCTCAAGTTGAGTCTCCTGGGTCTTGGGCCACCGTTCACTTCCTGAAGCCCAGTGTGCACATACCCGAATGTGAAGGGACATACAGATGTCCCTCCGGAGACAAACGAGAAGCGCTTTGGGGATCGCCTCCCTCTCCTCAATCAGACGGGGAGGAGCTGAAGGAACCTCCCTAGCAAGAGCCGTCCACTCTGTTGCCCTCGCCCTCGTCCTTTCGGAAAGCAGCCCCCCTGGAGAGTGCCACGGGCTGCTGCTCCACGGAGCACTAAAGATGTCTTTTAGCAAGTAAAAGTGACTCTCTCCAAACACTTTCATGGCTAGAATTCTGAATCTAAGCAAAACTGGGTCACATTTCAAGAAGACATGGGCTTTCTAATCTATGGTTTCTCCTCTCTGCACATAAAAGGCACCGTAGCACTTTTCCTATCTAAACACAGATCTTGAAATAAGTCATAAAAATGAAGTATGTCTACTTTCAGAAAGGAGTCGGGCATTGGATTCCTAGAGAGAACACTCCAATTGTCACTTTCCTTCTATTATTTTTTTTGAAACATCACTTCAGTGGGACAGTGTCAACATTTCATTAGGCTCAGGAGCTTATCCCAATTAATTAAAAAAGGATGGTGTGACATCTGGGCCAGGCTCTGTGGCCCCTAGTGGAGGGCTTTTGCATTGCTGTGTGTTTGTGTTTATATGTATCTCTTCGTTTGGTAATCGCCTGCGGAGAGACATCATAACTCTGTCAAGTTTTCATCTGCTGCACGTTTCTAAGGAAGTTTAATGCTCTGCTTGTTCGTAAGCAGGGGTACAAGGAGATGGAGGAGCCAAAGCTGCTTAGCCTGGCCTGCCATTTTTACACTTGAAGCACTGAATGGGCAGCTTGTGGCTTCGCAGAATTCTACTTTCAAAGTTGATCACTCTGAAAGGAAGTTGAAAACACTTCAGACCCCGGTTACCTGAAACCAAACTTTTGTTCTCTAGGGCACTGATGAAATCCAGCTCTCAGTATGCTTTTGTCATTAAACAAAAACTCCGAGGGTGGTTTCACGGGGATTCTTATGCATTGTTCTACATCCCATGTTTGATTTATAAACTGCTGAGGGTAAATGGGGCTGTAAACCTAATCCAGGTTTATGATAGAGAAGGGCAGTACATTTTAGAAACACCTTGTGGTCTTACAAATAGAGTTAACTTTAAGCAATTTATTTAGTGAAATAACTGACTCAACTATGTATTAAATTGCTGCCAGTTGGAAATAATGGAGCTTGGCAGTTTTACTGTCAAATAGACGGGACAGGAAAATATGGGGAGACAGGAGACCTGCAAAGGACTGAGCTACAGCAGCATTCAGTGATGGAAAAATCAAGCAATGCACCTTGACGACACTCAAAGGGAAAATGTGAAGGGCAAGCTTCCACAATTAAACAGTTAATTACACTGTGTTTATGTGCATAGGGCTTGATTGTTAATTGCTTGCGCTGAATTGTTCCATAAAGACATGGCTTCTTGCCTGGCCTCGTAGGCACTTAGAGATCTACCTAGCAGTGTGCCCGACTGACCCAAATCTGAAGGCCAGAAGGTAGAAAAGAAGTCTTCTAGAATGTCTTGTGCACAGATAAACTGAGAGGAAGCCCCACAACTTCAATGGTAAAAGTAAAAAATACCATCACATGCTTTGTTTCACCACGATCTTTGCAAGGAAAGGGGAAAAACAAGAGAAAGGAAAGTATCCTCATTATGAGGTCACAGTGACTTTGCAGTGTCTTTTGGGACAGTCACGGAAAATAAGAACCCGAGAAGAAGTCAAGAAATGTAAAATTGGGGGCCAGAACAGGATTAATATAGTACGAATCAAGGAAACAGACAACTGGCTACACTACTTGAACCTGAATCAGGAACTTAAATCTCTGCACCCAAAGGTATTTTTAAATAGGCACTATGAGTTCATAGGTGACAGAATGATAGTTCGCACAGACTTTAGAGCCATCCCATACTTGAAATTTTAGAATAAAACTGCAAGTAAACTTGAGTTATCAAGTCTTCGACTTTGCCCTGAAGTAGAAACTTCAGGGAAAACATTACTATGATTTGAAATGACTTCAACTTTTGTGTTCATTAACTACAGAATTAAGAAAGCTACAGATTTATAACCAGAAGAAAAACATCACTTTAAAATGAAAGTGACCCAAGTTATCAAGTAAGATCATTCTGCCCTTTTCACTGAGTTAAAATTGTTCAAGTCCCTGTGCTATCTTCTAGAAATGTCTACACTGATCAAAATGTCCAAAAAATAAAGTGCAAGGAACCTAACGCTTCAAGTTCAATAGAATTTGAAACGAGTCAATTAAAAAATAATAGGAACTGTAATCAAACTAGTTTTGTTATTTCAGTCCCTTACTTAGAATAGATGCTAAGTGAAACAGTGTTATCAGAGTCCTCCGGAGCCAGCTTTTAAATCCACTACAGAAAAGTGAAGCCAATCTCTGTAATAAATCCTGGGAAAGTATACCAAGTCTATCCATAAAGACGTCACCAAAAGTGGGTTTCGCCACACTACTTTTCCTACAGCAGGCTACATTTTGCAGAAAACAGGACATCTGAAAGAATTCAAAGGGAGAGCAATCAACAGAGGGACAGCCTGCAGTTGAAGTCAGTGGGTCTGGTTTGAATCAGGAGTAGAAAACGCAGCTTTTTGTTCTTCTGTGAACCTCAAGCTCAGTGGTGTAAAAACCTTTCCAAAGAGAGATAGCCCAGCTTGACAGATTATGCGAGAAGATAAACATGATCTTAAAATGATATACTATCTCAAGAAAGCCATGTTTTCTTTCCAATTAGTAGTGCAGTAAGCCAAGAGAGTTCCACCAGTTTTTCTTGGGAATAGCCCCTGTTTTCTTTTTATCAGACTTGGGGCTTTCCCCCATTATTCTTATTGGCTCTCTTTGAGTTCAAATATGGCTCCATGAAAAAAGAATGAAATCATCTGCTCATTAACTTTCAACTTAGTAACATTTTTTTTAAATTCCCTTCAACTGCAGCTCTCATCATTTTCTCCAGTCACCATTCTTCTCATCTATTTTCACATTCGTTAGCTTGTATGTCAGCCCCAAATGCCTCAACCCATCAGTTAAATTAGTTCTGTTTTTATAGCAGCTCACAAGAGTTTACGGCTGAAACTCTTCCTCTAATCTAGCGCTCTTGCTGCATGTACTATTTTTTTATTGACCTTAGTTTGGGGAGCTTTAAAAATAATATATATCAGCAAGGTTTGCATGCTTTCTAATCATATGTTTTCTCCTGCTAATCATTCAGTTAGCTGATTAGAAACAGATGCAATCTATTTGAAATGTGAACTTCAGGGTGAACTCTGGTAATGGCTGCATATTGTTTTAGATAAGTCCATGTATATTTCATAAAATACCCTAGAAATGTTTCCATGGTAAGCATTAGGTTAGATTTTATAGCTACAAGATTTTTTTTCCTGCCAACTGACCCATTCCAGTCAAACCAAGTGACAAGCAGAACGAGTAAATAAGCAGCAATAACAAAGACGAAGCCAACAGTGAAAGCTGTAAGAGGGCTCTAAAGCTGTGGTGACGCGGACAAAGCTCTGCACCACCAGCCGCTGTTAGAACCTGAAGCAGAATGCCGTAATTAACTGAAGCGTAGGTGACACTTTAGGGAGAGAAGGCACTCCAGAGTTCTTTCCGAGGAGAGTCAGGGAGAACTTAGGAAATGGGCTGTGTGAGCTCACAAAACAGCCAGGTCTCAGTGGGCGGTGGAGAGTGAGTTCCAGGCTCGAACCCCGGCACGAGCAATACTCTGAAATCCCCTTACAGCCCTGTGACAATATGATCACCTTGAGTGGTAAGCCAGCACACAGTGGCCTGGAAATAGTCTGATATTTAATGGGATTCTTTATTGAGGGTACAATGTCAAACGAGGGAAGTGGACTGGATCTGTGACTAACTCCCTCTGATAACTCGATATAAATACATTCAAATATTTATTTTATCATGTTGCCAACCGAACTAAAGTTTCTTAAAAGAAACAAATAGAATATCCTGGCTGGATGCCTGTAATCTATTTATTCAGGAAGCTGAGATAGGAGGATTGTGGTTCAAAGCCAGCATGGGCGGCAAAGTCCTTGACACTCTTTATTTCCAAGAACCCAGAAGTGGAGCTATGGCTCAAGTGATAGAGGGCCAGCATTGACTAAAAAAGTTAAAGAACGGTGCCCAGGCTCTAAGTTCAAGCCTCAGGACTGGCACAAACAAAAGAAAAAAGACAAGAGCAAAGAAGATCTGGCATAATGTACTCTGTAATAATCTCAGGCGCTTGGGAGGCATAAGTAGAAGGATTCCGAATGTAGGCTGGCCAGAGCAAAAGCAAACACCCTACTTTAAAAGTAACTAAAGAGCAAATAGAACTGAATTTATATAGGATCTCCTTTTTACATTTAAAAATATATGAAAATCAGACGAAGTAGAATATTCTCTGATTCCAGTGTGAGCTACGCCGGTATTTATCATGTCTTCTGCGAAGCATGCTTGACTACATTCATGTTCCTGAGTTCTACAGAAATAGTTTGCCACAAAACTCACCACAGAGTCTCCCTTGGTCAGCACCCTGCAACCGACAAAGGGCCATTTCAATAAAATAGAAAGCTATTTTAATTCAGTCATGCAATTCTTTCTCAATCAAACCCCAATGATGTCACCAAAATCTGGACAGCCAATTCTTAGTTCTAATAAACTGAGGCTTGGAGGGTGAAGAATGAGCCTCATCCAACCTAAAACAAGTACAATGAGTCTCTAGGCTTCAATTCCTGGCTCAGCATTTAAAGAATATTCTTTGTGTGTGGTCAAATGGCGCAGAGACACCTTCAGAGGGACATGGAATCACGTGGCGGCCTGTATTCCCGTCAAAGGAGAGTTGTACTAAGGGCCACTTAGTGAGAATAATAATCTGATACCTTGAGATGCCTTGCTCCTTCTGTGTGAGCACTGGGGGATGGGCCCAGCAGGTGCTCTTTCTGCACACCGCTGTCCATCCTGCACAGAAGCAGAGAGGCCAGCAGGCTGCATGGCCACCAACCCACGCTTGGCAGGCCACCAAGTCTACCGAGTCATTTTGGCTCTGAAGCCCGGAGCTCTGCTGCTCTGAGGGTGGATGGGGCCTGGTTTGGGCCCTGACTCTGCAGAGCTAAGACCCCAGGCTGCAGAAGCGGGAAGACGGAAGAGCCTCTCACCTCACGGAGTGGAATCTGAGGTCAGGGCCATGACTACCTGTCAGAGTCTTGTTGGTGACACCCGAATAAAACAAACACTGGGACAGCGGAAGTGGCTAGGAAACTCGCAGGCCCCAGCCCGTCTGGTCATTCGTTCCACGGGCTGCTTTGGCGTTTGAATCCTGAGACCCACCGTGGTACCAGCCAAATTCAACCAGTCAGCTCCCATTTCTCACAGTCCTCTAGAAAACACAGATGTGTCCAAGTCCTAAAACACAGCTGAGTTACAAACATTTTTTTTTGAAAAAAAAAAAAAGAATAAAAGCAAAAGAGATGAGGGCAGAGGAGGGGAGGAAGTGTTCCAAACAAACGAAACGTTGATCTACCTTTTATTAATTTCATTTTTTATCTTCGTGTGTACAGACGTTTGACAGCTGTGACATTCATGGGCAATGCATTTGAAAAAGAAGACATAAATATTCAGAGACATATTAGAATGCTGTTCAATGTAAGCACCTGTCTACTTAGTGTTGACAGAAAATCATTTACTTTGCTTTATGCCTGCTCCCTCCGGAGACCACAGAGGTCCTATTTTATTTAAAGAGCTGGTCCCACCATCAGGGCCTGCTCTTGAAACTGCAAAATATATAAATACACCTAGCTAATTATATTTATTGGGGTAACAGTTCTGTGTTCTATTTTTCCATAACACGTAAGCCATTTTGCCCATCTCCGCCCCAGGAACAATCTCCCCCAAGGGTTTGGTTAACAGGGGACTCTGCACGAGGCCTGAAGCCAGAGGACTGCGCTGCTCCCTCCACCGTCACCTGGTAAGCTTCTCGAGCATCCGTTCCTTGGAAGATCTCCGTGGGTTACGACAGACCTCACGGTCCTGGACCCCCACGCTGCATGGACAGAGTCGGGCCCTGTAGTCGGAAATCCCCTTGGTTTTCAGTACTGTTCTCGCGTGGCCAATCATCAGTCGTGGTCAGAAAAGGCCAAATGGAAAATGTCCAAAGGAAAACATTCACAAGTTCTAAGCAACTTTCCTTATGCTGAATTAAACACTTGGTTGGTTCCTATTATTAATCTTGTGCCTGATTTATCAATTAACCCTTATCCTAGGAGGTTAGGTACAGGAAAAATCATAGTACATTTAGAGTCCCAAGTCTCAGGCGTCTGTTGGGAGCCTTAATTGATGCAAACACAGTCGGTATTGCACAAGGCAATGCACCACTGAAAGCAAGTAAGTCCTGACTTCAATCAGATGTATCAGGGTTTATCAATTTTTCTTTCTCAGCCACTCTTGCCAAACTAGAAATTGAATCCTAGAAAGTGAATAAAGAAGAGGAAGGAAGAGAAAAAAAAAGGAGAGAGGGAGATACTGGGGGCAGAAAAGGGGAAGAGGGAGGGTGAAAGGGGGGGGGAGAAGAAGGGAGAGGACAAAAGGAAGGAGAAGGGGAAAGAGAAGAAAGGACAGTGAGTCACTGTCGTGCCCAGTCAGCTGGGTTTGAACTCTCAAAACCATGTAAGTTGTTTCCAGGAGATGGGAATGGGTGTGATTAAATTAATAACCGGCCCACAATGCAGTCTCCCTGCTTGGTAGAGTGCCCATCTTGAAGCAGTGCCCCGTGCAAGGGTGGTAAATGCCTGTCTTGAGAGAAGCCTCCTGTGGCTGACTCTGGGGTCAGGTTCACAGATGCACCGAGTTAGCAGAACTGTATTGAGATGAAGACCAGAGGGCTGGCTGGCTGGCTGGCTGGCTGGCTGGCTGGCTGGCTGGCTGGCTGGCTGGTGAGCAGGGCCTGATGCCTCTGGGGTGATGCAGAGCCAGGCAGCAGGAACAGGCCACGTTCAGAGTGTGCGGCCGGCTTCAAAACCTGACAATGCTGCCACCTACAGGCGGCACTCTCCAGGCGGAGTCCCCGGGCCTGCTCCTCTGCCCCTGAGCCCTGGAGAAGTCCAGAGCCCCGGGCCTGGAACCCCGCAAAGAGTTAAGTCACCAGGTGATAGCTTAGCTAGTTCAGTGCCGCTCCATAATTTAATTAGGAGCATCGCGCGGCAACCGGAGCTGTCGGGAGGAATTATGAGGCACAAGCTCAGATCACATGCGGATCCTTTTGCTCAATTAAAGCTAAGCAATTTTTTAAGGTTCTCCCCACCCTTTGCAGTATATGCAAAGAGCAGCGAAGCGTGGCCTGCATATTTTTCACATTAAAATTATTACATGAAGCCTGTAGCACTTGAAATAGTTATGGAAATCAAAATGTTACACTCTGACCCTGGGCATTTAAACTTCGTCATTTTAAAAGCTATTGTTACCATGTTCTCCTTTGTTCTAAGAAAATTACTGTGGTTAGTTATAATAGCTGAATGAATAATTGCGGAGGGAAGAAAAGAAATATGTAATGGCGCGGAAATGACTCTGGAGCCTACACACTACTAAAGGGAGTTTGAATTCTGTTTGAAGTCCTGGCACGGTGACTAAAGGCCTTGCCTGGCTCTGCCTCCCCTCCCGTACCTGTCAATGAAAGCGACCGCTTTCCTTCTCAGTTGACCGTGTGCTTCCTTACCTCTATGCCAAGAAAATTCTGCAAAGAATGGGATGTAGAAGACAACAACAACAACCAAACCTCCATGCTGGGTTGATCTATTTTTTTATGACGCAAGCACATTAGCTACAAAGCTCATTATGAAGCCTCTTTTTCTGAAGTTTAAAGCCTTTCCGGTTTCTCCAGTACTCTCCCTAATTACATCAGAAGACAGGAAAGATGGCATACTTTCTACTTTATCTGGGCTTCAAGCCTATATAATCAGAAATAGGGTTATAATTTTAGCAATTTAAAAATCACACACTGGGATTATATTTATTCTTTGGAGCAAATCAAATTACTGTTTTCAAATCAAGGTACCTGAGAACATTTCAAATTGAAAGAATGTAAAATTCATTTTAAATGTGCACTTGGGAGAAGGAGCATTACTGTTTTAAGAAGAGAGCACACCCTAATAAAAATCTGAAAGGGGACACAAAGAAATAAGCCGGTGTCACAAACAATGCCACATCACACTGGGAATCCATTGATAGACTGATTTTCATTCATAAAATCCCTAGTATTTCCAAAAGGTATATTTGCAAAGACAACTGAAATCAGGGTGAACGACAGCACTTCCAACAAGTAGTGTTTCTTTACTAACTCTTAGATCAAAGAGAATAGGCGACACTCATGTTACAGTATTACAGCCTACTTATTTTTTACAATAGGAATAATTCTGGATGTTAAGGGCATTCACAGCATTGTATCTGAGTCACATATGGTTTGTTAGTTCCCTACCAGCAAGCAAAAATGATGCATTCTTTGTTTTTAAAAAATCTGCAAAGGTTAAACCTCTGGTGTTTGCAACCAGATATTTGTAGAATTAACAACTCCTTTAAACACTGGTTGGATTTAACCATAATAAGAATATAAATACAAGGCGATATTCCTAAGGGGAATACAATTTTTTTAAAATTTCCATATTTGCTACGATAAATGTTATGCCTAGAAATTTTATAGCTAACAGAAACACAGAAAATACTATACCCAGAGCTAGAAAACTGTTCCAGTACAAAGCAGGTCTGATATATTGCCTTCCAAACACACAGCATATCCCTGGTAAAGTTGTAAATTATGGTTGCAAATGAGGCCACAAACAAAATTTTGCTCAAGGCATGAATCATAAATTCAAACAATAATCATCTCCTACGTGAGGCGCAGCGACTTTGTCTACTTCTTAGGCGTGGAGATGAAAGTAGGTCAGGGGAATTTAGCATCTTCTCCTATGAAGCAAGCCACGAAGCTGGGTGGGTCTGCCTCGTTGCAAATATTAAGGCTTTGTTTTCACAGTTCTGCATCCTTTCGGATATTGATGTTTTATCTCGTGGGGACTCCGACTCGACAGAACCACAGACATTTTGTGAGAAAAACAAATGATTCATAACAGTAATCTATTACGTGGAATTATGATGTGCTTTGCCTACTGAACAGAAAAGGATATTTAGCTGAGGTTAACGGACACTTTTAAACTATAGAGTAAATATTATAGTTTTCACTATTGCTTACATACATCTAAAAAAGTCAAGTGGCCTTCTCTTTTACATTTTTTATCATTTCTAAAGCCTTTCTAAGCAGAAAGCACAAAAGACTGGCCTTTAACGAATCTGTCAAAAATCACAGGGGGGGGGGGAAACATGAGCTAAATCATTTAAATGCCAGTTTCTGGGATTACGTTAGGAAAGCACACAATAGTGCAATATTGTTTAGAATGGAGATTTTGGATATTGATCTAAAGGCATGGATGGTCAGCAAGACTGAATAACATGTTCGCTTAGCTGTAGGTTCCCCTCGGGTCACAAATGACCTGTTACTTGAGCAATTAGCATACTAAATGCTTATAACACACTAGACATGTGCTGTGTGCCTTATATGGATGATTTCCTTTCATTTCTACAAAGATTCTTTATAGCAAATCTTATATTTATCTCCATCTCACGGAGGATGAGAATTGGAAAGGAAAGCCACTGTGAGTTAGGCACTGGGCTTTCCAAAGTGGACTGAAGGGTAATTATTTCCTGAACAACCCAGTAAAATGTTCGCTGAAACTCCCTCCCAGTATAAAAAGCAGTGGGGACACAAAATCTGTTGTGTTGTCAGACTGTGCAATTAAAATAAAATCGTTTCTGGGTATTCACAGGTAGCTAATAAGCTAGCACAATGATTTACATAATGTAATCATTCAAAAAGTATTTGACCACAAATGACGTACCACTCTGTATTAGATGGTCTGAATTCACTGGTGAACAAAATAGAGGTATCTGCCCTTAGGGGTAGTTAAGGGTGGTGGGAAAAAGTCAGACAACCCGTTGGAAGGCCTAGAAATAAAACAATTAAAGTTGAAGCCGGATGGAGAACGATGAAAGACGTTTCTGAATACCTGAGGCGGCCACCACGATGGAGAGGCGGAGGGGCGGCGTCAGGACTGACTATGCATGTTTGGGTCTGGGGCCCGGAGCTGAAGCTGGTGGACGCCTGGTGAGTCCACGGGAGCTCGCTTCCACGCTGCCTCCCCCAGGTGACATGGCTCCTCGTGTCACTTCCACGCCCAGCAGAGAGGAGGAGCGGCTTCGCTTCCACACACCTCGTGGAGGAGTGGGGCTTGTCTCCTCTTTCTACCCCGCTGGGCCTGGCTGCATCTCCCTGCCTCATGGCTGCTGCTCCCTGCTCTGCCTCATCCTCCGTGCCCTCCCTGATTGGAGTGGACCTACTCCAGGCCTTTGCCATGGCCCACCATCTTGTCTTTCACATGATCGCTTCAATGCCGCCTTCTGAACGAGGCCTTCCTTCATGGCTCAGTCCGCCTGGGACTCACCGAGCACACCACATTTACTCAGGTAATTCTGCCAGAAGTAGGTCTTCTCCTGAAACGCCTGCCCCCCACCAAGGAAACTGAATCCTTCTTAATTACTGCATCTCCACCCACTCAGTCACACTCAGCGGGTTGGCGTCGTGTGCAGAAATCAAGGCATTCGTGGGCCTTTTGGCCACTGTACTTTGGGATTCTTTTATACCAAATTTAACGGGAACATTTGGGGGACTTCTGGACGGGACAAAAATAACATGCTGGCTGTTGCTATGTGGTGAATAGATCGAAGAAGAGCAAGAGCAGAAGTAGGAAGAGGGATGAGGAGGCCAATTCAGAAATGCAAGTGAAAGATGGTTTTGGCGTGAGGTAGGGTGGCAGAGCTGCTCGCAGAGGAGACACGGGGGGGGGGGGGTTCTGAAGTATCATTTCAACGCGCTGCAAGATTGAGTTTGGAGAGGGAGAGAAGTGAGAAGTTCAGAACCATTTCTACTTTCTTTCCCCCCTTCGATTGTGATGGTGGGGAGGGAGAAATAAAAGGAAGATAGACCTAGAAGTGCGAGAAATAATTCAAACTGGATACATTTAATCACCCTGAGTCATCGCTAATTTTGTGGAAACCATCTGGTTCTGTTTCAGGTCTGACATTTCTCCTTAGAGGGGCAATCCAAGGAAAGGGCAATCTATTAACAGAAACAAATAACATGTTTAGCAGCTATCCTCCCTTGATTAGACGACAGCACTGCAAGGAACCAATAACAGCCCTTGAAGAATGATGAATGTTTAGCTCTTCATGTTCTTAATGCCAGTTTTCATAATACGCCAATACACACACATACACACATTTTGTCAAGGAATTTCCAACCCTAAATATAACACAAGGAAGAACGTGTGGACTGAGAAAGCTTTTGCGCTGCATTTCCCTGCATGTGGCTGCTGCTGGTGGGTTCTGCTCTGTGTTCCGGGAGCCCCAGAGAGCAGGGCAGGAGAAGGAAGGAAATGGCCGCTGCCCCGCTACTGGGTGTCCTTCAGGGCCTCTGAGAGAGACCAGGGTGTACTTAGATTTGGAGCCAGAAGCCTGTGTAGACGTGGGAGAATACAAGACAGTGAGGAGGAGCGGGGGTCAAAGGAAAACAGCAGGCCTTTTGTCACCCCACAAAATCCTCATCCGGAGATGGAATAGCCTTCTGCTTAAACGCTTGATCTTGTCAATATGCAACTGTTAGGAAGTAAGGAAAAAAATCGTTTTTCATTATGTTTATGACAGTAGAAGCCATTGTATTGGTCCTTTCCTTCTGCTAATGTTGTTCATAAAATAGTAATTCTTTGGGCTCTGATGTAATTCCAAATTTGTCACACTGCATTGAACGAAGCCTAAGCATACATCTCAAACTTAGCAAATGGCACCAAAGGTAGTATTCTCTTTAGGAATCGCTCTGAAATCCTTTCCTGTAAAAGACAGTCAAAATCTTTGTGGAAAAAGAGAAAGGGGGTCCTGCTTCAAAACTTCGTAAGCACGAGAGAATTCCACAGTCAATATTCTACTTGACGTTGATGAGGGTAAGAACTGAATTGTCAACACGTCAAATAGTAATGTCATATTAAAAACAAAGGAAGGAAAACCAACGTGTGATTTTTATGGACACAACTGAACTTCTGCAAGGAACTTAACAATATATAGAGAGCAACGGATTGTGGACAAAAGGAAGGGCTGCCTGCAAGGAAAACATCAGAATGAACGAGAAGCTTCATCTGCAATGTGTTTTGTGAATGTTTTGGCCTGGCCTTCAGAGCAAGGACAAGAATTCTGTCCTTCCTCTCTCTCCTGGGCCCACTGGACCTACAGGGTTCAGAGTCCCGTGCAGTACAAGTATCTCCCAAGGGTCCCGAGATAGGCCAGACCTAGAATCACCCCCACACGACAGACCCAACCTCCCTGTGCTGTCTGGAAAATGCACCAACAAGATGGGCCCCACCCGGCCTCTCTTTGGGGGCGGGTCTTTGCTCTTAGGCACTGGGTCCATGGTTCTCCAGATTCCATGGGCCACCAGCCCACAGCACCTGTGACCACAAGCTGCCGGGCCAGTAACATTCTGGAAGGGAAAATATGTGTGCCAGTTCCCATTCAACGCTCCCTGTGTCTTCTGAAGCTGCCTCTGTTGTTTTCTGCCTCTCTGTCTCTCATCCACGTGAGTCTTGATCACACTTCTTTTGTCTCCATTAGAATGAGACTGGAGCATTCTGCAGCCGCTGGCTGGCTGGCCTGCTCTAAAGCAGAACGAGTCCAATCTCTGGTCTGTAACATCAGTGTTTCTCAACCCTCGGCCACTTCCTGAGTGGACAAGATGGCTCGTAAGTGCAGACCGTTAAATGAGCCAACACACTCAGAGGAACGTAGCTTTCTACACCTGGTTATCAACACTGGCCTCCGGGCCCCGTGAGCTCCTAAGTCTGTTGATGTTCTCTTTTCTCTCCCGTGAAGTGGCAGAATAAGATCAGCTTCCATAACAGCAACAACTCGAAGCGCCGGCAGGCTCCCTCACACATCTTCTCCTAGCCTAGAAGAGTGTGACCTTGACCCCGAGTCAGGGGACATCCAGGGAGAGGCTGGTACCCAAGGAAGTTACCCGAAGCAGTAACTGGCACTCTCACATTCCCTCCTTGCTCAGTTCCTCCGAGATGGAATAACCATGACAGAAGCCGTCCTTACCACAAATGCCATTTACCTGCATGGCATTAGTTACGAAGATCCAACATGAGGCGGAAACTGTCATGAAAGCCTCACAGCTAAGAGGCCAGCCATGACAGTTCATCTGCAAAAAAAAAACCCTTTCCTTCTCTACATCCCATCACCACGGAGCCAGGAAATTCAAAGACTGGATAGAGACACTTTCCAATGAAACTGAACTGAAGAGGAATTATAAAGTCAAAGAAATGAAAACCAAAGGCAACTAACTAGTCACTCACCTAGACGTCTGCAATACTTGTAAATGTATAGAAATCCTGGAGCCGCGTGTTCACGCTGACTCTTGACATCGCACAGTAACAGCAGGGCCTAGATGTACAGAAGTATTTCTACGGCGAGACTTGACAGCCTGTCTCGTCACTGTGACAATCAACCATGTTTACTAAGCATCTATATGCCTTTCCAATGCCATGCTATTACCAAGTGCTCTCAAGTTTTTGCACTTACGACATGTCACATGTTCTGTTTAGCTTTTTCCTTGCTCCCCTCCAACGTTAACAACCCCGCTCCAGGCCTGGGAACAGCCCGCGGTCTGGAGCCCTGGCTCATAACAGGACGCGCAACTGCTGGTCCTGTAGAGTCTCCAGGGTTTCTGCCTTGGCTACGTTTACATTTTCATGACAAAAGCTCCCCAACCAGATAATGTCACTCCACACAATGACATGCAGCCCCTCCGCGTCTTCAAGCCCTTGGCATTGGATCCTCACAGGCCTGTTCTCATTAAAGTTTCCCCCTGTGCGTGTGGCACAGCTTGCTAGGCCACCGACCCACCTTATCTTGCCTTGTGACCCATTTCTTCGAGATTTTTTTTCCTGGCCAGCGAGATTTCTGGGGAAGCCTAGGGATTGGAAGCCCTGGGTGATTTCAGTTGCACCTGTTTAATTCTTTCCAAAGTCATTACAATTTGCCTAAGAAGAATGGTATAAGCACTAAATTTAATAATTAAAAAAAAAAACCAGCTTAGCACAACACTTTTTCCTAAAGTGCACTGGAGTACAAGCTGCAGGAGAGACTTAGCTGCAGCTAGCCGCCTTTTAGGTTCATAATTTGGGGTTCTCGGAGCACTCAATCTTAGGATTGCTGCCTCTTGGGAAACGCTGAATGGGTGAACCAGGAGAGAAAGCCCATGATACACAGATGAAAAGGGCCTGTGTGCAGGCTCTGGGCTTCTGGGTGCAGATGGACTGCAGACAGCCACTGTGTTCTGTCAAGTTGCCAAGAACCCACTAAGGGCAGCCGGGAGGAGGGAGAATGGTGACGCCGTCGTCTGGTGAGCAGTCCTTACTACTGGAAATGGGGAGGTAAGCTTCCTTACTCCTCAGCAGGGAAGAAGCGCCTGCCATTGGAAGGGACCGGGCTAGCGTCCGGGATCCTGCTTCTTCTATCTCCTCCTCTTTTGCTTTCCCATCCCACAACTCTGAGGCAGGCCCTCATTCGTTAAAAGTTACACTCTTAAAATGATTTTCCAATGGTGTCCTCTCCTTCCAAACCAGCTTTCCTGCTACTGTGGAGCAACTTTTCTAAAATAAAACTTGGAGCCCTGTCTGCAGCAGATGGAAAGCCTCCAGTGGCTTTCCCTTCAACTCACCCAAAGAACTGAGGGGAGATGCGTTTGATGGGAACAGTCTTTTTCTATCTGCCGGTCCCTTCTGACACTGCTGGTCTAGCTTCTAGCCAATGCTTAGAAGCTCATAAATTATCTAGAAACTCCAAGGTAAGCAAAATGAAACAGCCTGGCCGAGCCAGGCACCTTGGGATGGAGGGAACAGAGCATTCTGCTGGTCGGCCAGGATACAACACACTGTACTACAATACACTGTACTGTCACTGTCACCAGAGCACCACCCCTTCCTTGGCGCCCCATGGCACAGAGGCCTGCCACACCACACCACCATGCTGGGAGCTAAGCCCCATCCATGGATTTAGAGGTAGCACAAAACACTTACTCCACTGCACACGCCTGCGTTTGAAAGACTGGGAATACACCACCAAAGGAAGAGTGTGGAGGAGAATTCATCAAGAGAAATGACAGAAGTGGGTCGCTGGCAAAGGTAAGGCCCCAGAGGAAGGGACCCCACACTGAAGATACATACTCATAGAGACATCGTGTGACGCTGCAGGCCTAAGAGAGAAAGGTTGAAAGCTGACTTTACAAGGGCTATGACAATGTGCCAACTCATAGAAAAACAGTCAGACGCTGGTGGCTCACGCCTGTAATTCTAGCTACTCAGGAGGCTGAGATCTAAGAAATGTCATTCAAAGCCAGCTTGGGAAGACAAATCCATGGGATTCTTACTAGTAGTAGAAAGCCAGAACTGGAGAAGTTGCTCAAGTGGTAGAGTCTTGAGTGAAATCATTGAGCCAAGAGAGTGAGGACTTGAGTTCAAGACCCAGTACCACCCCCCCAAAGGAAAAAAATACTCATTGTCTCCTATTTCATATACAAAAAAGCCAAACTATTCAGCTTCACAAAAAAATCAATACACTTTAACTCCTAGTTTTACATCGATATTAATTTTTAAGTTTCATCTTATGTTTAAAACTGACAGTGAGACAGCTTTTGCTCTTTTGTCAAGACTTTCGGAAAGTCATTGAACAGTTACAATTTTCCTCAGTATTATTAAGATCAGTTTACATGACTTCAGCTTGCATGGCCTTTCCCCCAGTCCCTACCCCCTTGCCCCCTCCCCTGTCAATTTCCCAAGCCACTAGGCAAAGCCACAGTACAATATTCCAGTCCATACTTGCAGTGCATGCCTCCAGCTGAAAATATGTGTATCCTTATTGGTCCACGTGATGGGCTTAAATTGTTTATGCTGTGATTTCCCTGCTCATTGACTACCATCTTGCTGGGCCCTACCGTTTCTTCCACCTTACAACTTTTCACGCACCTTATTTCCTGAAGACATTTCCCAGTTTCTTGTTCACCAAATTACAGTGAATTCTACTTTGAAATATCTACCTTCCATAATAAATACTACATACCCCCTTTCAATTAGCAACCATCACCTCTTACCATATCTCTGTTTCAAGATCCTAAATCTCTGGCTTTGTTTGCATTTCTGTTTCTGCAAATAGTCACGTGCTTAAAAGGGGAAATATACATACCGATATACATATATGCATACATATGTATGTGGATACATGTGTATATGTATGTATGAAACAGTACAGACAAAATACACAAAGGGAGAGAAAACTCATTTGTAGTAAGTATACATCCTCAAGCAGAACTTTCCTGGAAAGATTAACTCACATCATAATTTCTTTGCTTGGATATTTACAGAACAGTGGCTACCTTAAAATGTGTGAGCCTATGTGAAGCTGATCGCTCAACAATGTGGGGAAAAGCCAATCCCGTGTCGTTGCCCCAGGATGCATGGCTACTTTGTCCTAAAACTTCTCGAACCTACATCTCTCTGTTGAAGCCCTCAAAAGGCTTTCAATGAGGATGCACGCACACCTTGGCTGTAGTATGCCAGGGTATGCAGCAAGTGAATAAAGAATATCTACTATTTTCTCCCTTAAGAATGAATCTTTTGATTTGTAGTGCCAAGGGCACCACCTTCCCGAGCAGATATGTCTTCGAGTCTCCCTGATGCCCCCAGGTCTTCCGCAGACACCGTCATGAACCTGCAGGTCCCTGGTGTGTGAGGGCCTGGGTGTTTGGGAGTGAGGACGAGAGTTTCCTGCTCCCATTTTTATTCTATGTGATGACTCCTGTGACACTCGTTCTAATTAACATACCCTCGGGCTGATTTCTGCCCAACTTATGCACGGCATACTCTGTGGCACTGTTGTACGCTTGTGTGCTCACAGCTCCCCTCCAACCGTGACCTCTGCAGCCAGTTTATTTATGATTTCCATCTCCACCCAGGAGTGAGCCGCTGCTTCAACCTCACACCAACAGAGTGTCATTCCTTGGAACCTGGGTTTTGACCTTACAGGCCCTCTTTTTTTCAGGGGTCTAGACCTCTCAGATGTGGGTGTAACAATGGAGGAAGGAAATTTCCAGTGGTCACCTCACAATCAGTAGTTACTTACTTCAACTCCTACCTAAACGCATGCTCTGGGAGGACGGCCTTGTGTCTTTACAATGATTTTCCCTGGCTTACCTAAGCTTACGACTGTTGTTTTCTGCTACTTGCTGCTGTGATTCATGCTAGAAATCAAAGAGTTTTCTAATCCAGTCATCCAGAGACTTCATCTCCGAAATAAAAATAGCGCTGATATTGTTATCGTAAATCTCAGCCGTACACAAGCAGAGCCGTAAATGCCCTCTTAAAAACTGGAATTAGTTCTTATTTTTACATATGAAAATGTGCAGGCCTTTTTCTATTTTATAAACTTGTGCAAACAAGTTGATGCGTTACTCCACGAAAGCACATCGGCCTTTCATACAACCCTCAGGCCTTTCACATTTGATGGTAAGTTTCCAGTTTAGTTTATGAATGGGCCTGGGATGCCCTACTGGACTTTTATAGGGGACCCTCTTGTAAACGGACAGCAATCTCAAACATCTTAACGGATCCCAGGTTGGTTCTCTGGTTTGACATCTCCCTCCTGGGCGATGTCTCCAACCTGACCACTGACCAAATGGCAAAACTGGTCTCCTGTCGAATTACCTTTAGAAATGTTTCACTGTTAAGGTTTCTGAAGGACAGTATTTTCCAAAATGTACTTGGCAGATTTTCCCAGAGGACTGACTTCTTCACACTCTAAATCCCATTCTCACTGCTGAAGAGGATCTAGAAACACAGCATCTAAACTGACTGTAGATTTGGGGAGCGAAGCAATTGGGACCTTATATAGAGCTAGAAGAAAACCAATTCCCTAAATGTAGCTGACAGCCCAGCTCATTCTTTCCTGACCCTCTGCTCATTCTTAAGTCATTAAGAAGAAATAAGATTACAATCAAAAGACTCAGAATAAAGAACTATTTCTCCCTTCCTAGGAACATAAACAGAAGGATTTATTTCTAGTATTGGTAATTATCTCTGAAAGAGTTCTTGAATGTTATCTGATGCTTTGAAAGGTATTTAACCTCTAAATTTTTACTAGTCCCAACAATATAATACAATCTAACACTTTAAACAATCAATCAATTAACTAATCATTTGTTGAATGCCTGGAGAACAATTAGCAGAGTGATTTACTATTCTACGGCTAAGGTTAATAATTGCTTGGCTTTAATTACAATACCTTCTGTGTTATTTTAAACTCTTCTGCCCCCACTGTAAATTAAAATGTATTTTTTATTAAGATGTTTAGATGAAATAGAATTTTCTACAGGAAGGATATGGATTCACATCATCTTTGCCAAAACTAGCATTTCATTTCAAGAAATGGAATAATATTTCAACAAAAACTTGTAAGAAAAGAGTCAACTGAGCATTTAGACACTGCCAAAATAGTATTCCTACTAGTTGTTGCTAATTCATCCACAACCCACTATAGAATATTGACTAGATCTTATCTATCCGGAACCAGTCATCATGTAATCACATCTGTGGTGGTTTTAATATGAACTACAACAACGTGGGGAAAATGTCGAAATGGGAAAATTATACTGAATGCAAAAATGGGCATAAAAATGGAGCTACATTAACGCAACCAGCACATATATGCACTGGAGCTTTTTTTTCCTTCAAAGAATACTTAGTGTAGAAGAGTTACAAGGAAGCAGAGCTAGGCTGATAGGAATGGAAAGTTGTTCCCTGTGAATGATAAATTATCAAGTGATGAAAGTATATTTTTAGCTTTGGAACGCAGTCGGAAGTTTTATTTGGAAGTTTAACACGGAGCTAGCATGCGATTACGCTTTTAGGTAAGAAAATTGAAAAGCACCCTCAAACAAACACTTCCACGTCAGCGCTCATCGCAACATTACTCAATAGCGGCCCAAAAGTCCACTATTGTCCACCAGTGTTCTTGTCACCGTGACCAGAACTTCCCAGAAGACAACTAGCTGAAGAAAGGCCCCCGCCTGCCCCCAGGGCCTCTGAGAGTGCAGGCCACCGTAGCCTGGGGTCCATGGTGGTGTGGAGAGCAAGGAGGGGCTAAGTACCCCAGTCCTACACCTTCTGCTAGACCCCACCCTACCGGACCTCCCAAAATAGAGCCACCAGCTAAGGACCAAGTCTTCACGATACGTGAGCCCCTGGAAAACATTTCCTGCTCTAACACCCATTATGGAAGGAAGGAAGGAAGGAAGGAAGGAAGGAAGGAAGGAAGGAAGGAAGGAAGGAAGGAAGGAAGGAAGGGAGGGAAGGGGTACATCCAGACTATGGAATATTCTTGTCAGTCATAAAAAGAATGAAATACAAATGCATCCAACAACATGAATGAACATGAGAGGCGTACAGAGATGACCACAACCAGCCTGGCTGACCTCACAGGAACTTTCCAAGATGAGAAAAGGCATGGAAACAGAAGTAGATCAGTGCCAGGCTTCGGCCGAGAGGAGACACGGAGCTGGGGCTGGCAGAGGAGATGCATGGCTCGGAATGCGGTCTTGTAAATATCCTAACAACTACAGAAAGGCATACTTGAAGGATAAGTGCAATGGTATGTGAATCATACGTCAGCGTGAAAATTATGAGAAATTGGGCGGAACCTACAAGAGAGACGACGGCGGCTCAGTTCTGCACCCTCTGTTGCCATCCTGAAGTCGGCCTGACCTCCGCTACGCTGGTGTCTCCACCCACCACGGAGCCTTTTCTTTCTACCAGCTCCTCAGAGAAGGCATCTGCAACTCCTTGGGGGTAAAACTATGACCTGTTGAAGCTTATCAGAGAACGGATGGATGCCAGTGTGACGCACCTTCCTAGCCGTCTCTGTTTCGAGCACTGGAATGTGAGCACTGGAATGTGGTGCCGCAGAAGTGCTCTGCTCCGGGAATGAGCAAGAAAGGAGACTGGAGAGAATGTCCTGCTGCCATTTGCTCTGGTGATTGACCGACGACAGAGGACGATAAGGCGGCACCCTCCCTGCCAGCATCCTATCGGAAGCACGGTTTACATTCTGTAAACTGGCACGCTAGTAAGACAAACACACGTACCCACTGCATGGATAAATGTGACCCCTCTAACGTCAACACGCTCTGCACAGCACCTGGTGACGACAGCGAACACATCCGTTCCCATTGTCTCTTCCCACGTGTAAGCTTCTCCTAGGGTGAAAGCCATCCCGAGGCCAGGAGAGACTGGCTCTGAGGTGGGCACCACACCCACCCATGCCACGCAGACGTGGGGCGTCTCCCGAACTTCACACAGTTAAGTAAGCTGATGGGAATGGCCGTGACTGAGGGCCAGGCCAGGGATGTCTGGCATGCTGAGCATGCCCACTTACAAGGGTCCAATGTCCCTGTCCAACCAGAAAGCAACACGTGGTAGCACCTCATCTTCCATGACGGACCTTCTCACATCCTACTAAGTTCAGACCTAAGCCTATAGCTCGGTTGGGAAAATATGGAAGGGAAACGTTCTTTTCTCCTTAGTTTGTATTCCAGCAGGCTTTTTCCCTCCTCCATTCCTCTTCCTTTCTGCCATCTCTGGCCCCAGCATGCACTTTGGGTTTTCTTTTTTTATTGCTTTGTTTTGGGTTTTTTTTTTTGAAAAGCATAGCAAAATATCAATACACAAACAAAGGAAGCCAGAAGCAACGCCCTGCTATCAGAGCCTTGTTGTATAAACTGAGAAACCCTGGCGGGTAATGGGTAAGGAAACCTTATTCCTTTCTTCCCTCTTCTTTGTAATGATTTGCTTTCCCCTCCCTCTTCATGTATAAATAAACAGAAACGTGTCTGTGTGTTTGGTGCTTTTTTCTCCTTTCGTCTTCATAATCAAGGACTATTACAGCAATAGATCTTATCTGTGGACTGGCAGTCCCTCTGCACCTTCAGTTCAGGTTTTTGTTTATGCTTGGCTGCCATTGTGGCTGTTCCTGATAGTTTTAGGTCAGCCATGACAGACTATGGGTGACACTAAATAAACAAGCTGGGAGTCTGGGACCAGCCAGGAAGGAGTGGTACTCGGGCTCACAGTTTGATTTTCCTTGATTAATCACCCCTTTTATTTAGAAGAACTTATTGTGTACAGTACCTGCTTGTCTGGCTAAGCAAATTACACCATCAAGCAGCAAGGACTTAGAAATCCTCATAAACAAAGAGAAGCAAGGAGGACAAGCACAGCCACTCAGCTGCAGAGGGAGGCTGCCAGCTCGCAGGCATGATGAGGGCTGTTTATTTATTTTCTGAAACGGTGCATAGCTCTTTCTTCTGCTGCTTGTTATCCTGCTCTGACCTAAGTAACCTTGTCAAGCCACCTCCCAGGTTGCCCAGAACTCCAAGGCCAGCGGGCTAATCATGATGGATGATAAGAAGGGGCAGGATTTCCTAGTTTATCAGCTGTGTGTGCGCGTGCGTGTGTGTGTGTGCGCACATGAGTGTGTGCATGCATGCACACACGTGTGACAGAAAGGAAGACACACAGAGAGAGAGAGAGAGAGAGAGAGAGAGAGAGAGAGAGAGAGAGAGAGAGAGAGAGAGAGAGAGGGAGGGAAGGAGGGGAAAAAGAAAGAATGCTTTCTTGTATCTTCTACTCTGCAACGGACTCTCTTCTCACCCAGAGCTCCTACCAAGTATCCAGTACTACCGCACTCACCATAAAACCATCACTGTCTATTAAGTTCCCCGAAGTGTGCTCATAAATTAAGCAAAGACTTGTATTTGGGTAGCTGGCAGTAACTATTTGGAAAGAAAACAATCAATCCTTCACATCCTGCATAGGGTAACAGCACAACTGGCAATAACACCGAGAATCCTTCAGTTCAGAGTCAGTAAAATAAACCAATAAATAAATATAAAAACAAATTTTAGAAAGGGACCCTGGAGTTGTTCACATTGAAATAACAGAGCAACACAAGAGAAAAATGAAAAAGCATTTGAATAGCGAGATTAAGGACACTACCAGTGCTGTGGGGAGAGAATGAAGGGACAGTACAAATGAAGTCATCACTAGAAATCAAAGGGGGATGAATACCGACATTATAAAATTTAATTTTCAGCTGTCAAAAAAGCAGGGGTTTTTGTTTTTGTTTTTTTCATTAAAGCTGATACCACTTTCTGGTGAGACCATGGCGGGCAGAATTTCCTTTTAGTCTTTCAGGAACATTGGTCCAATTTCACAAAGGTGACAGGAGAATTCCAGTGGCCAAGGCCATACTGTAAAGTGACCCTTCTTGTGTGACCATCACTTGGGGAGATTTTTTTTTTTGAAAAAGCAGATTCCCCCTTTGTGCTCATATTCTGAAGAACAGAGAGGGGGAGCAAGCCCCGCTCATCTCTTCGTGCAAGGGAACTAACTTCACTGAGCCCCACATCACCACGTTGGCAGGAGGGAGGACCAATGTGTAGGTTTGGGGGAACCCAGGTCCATACACTGTGGGTCAAGGTCATGAAGAACCCGAATCAGGTTCTGGCCGAGAAAGCACAACTCTTGTTCTCTGCAGATGTCTTCACGACCCTCCACCAGAAGATGTGTGTGGAGGGGGAGGGGGGAGTGTCAGTAAATTCAATGTAAGTACCCACGGTTCCGTCTTTCCAGCCTAAGGCTTCCTTTTGTTTAAGTCTTCGGTTCACAGCTAATTCCTCTCCCACGCATTTGGCTCAAGAAGCCCCTCTGGATATTTGGTCTCCAGGAGCAGACCCTGCCATCTTCCTCCTTCTCTTTACACAGTCCCGCCCGGGCGCCCAGTGGCAGGCCAAGTTTATCCAGACTCTGTGTTCTGGGTTGGGTATTTCTAGTCTACCTTCAAGTCTCTCTCTCTTTTTTTTTTCCTTCTCCAAGTCTCCAGTCAGGAGCTGCTGGCTTGATGTGGTTGTCTCTCCCGGGATTGTGGCATGGTGGCTGGTGACTCTTGCTTCCCTTTCCATTTCTGAGCGGGTCCAGATGTGTCGCCCTAAGCCACTGCCCTGCTGTTTGTTCCTCACCAAAAGAAGAAACTCTTTTGATCTCTTCTCAACTGCTCTCAAGTTCACGTTCAAGGCTGAAAAGGCTGAGTATCAGCAATGGTGTTTTGGTTTTTGTTTTCACTTTCTTCCACTTCTTCACTGTGTCCGTGCTTCCTTCTCTGCCCACCCTCGTCCGGCAGCAGACGGCTCCTTTACCCTTTGACCATTTCTATCAGGCCTGCAAGAGAAGGGGCCTGAGTGGCAAATGGAGGAGCCTGACAGATCAGGAAAAGGGGGGTCACCCCGCCTCTGGTCACTACTGCCAGAAGTCTGAGCATGCTCAGTCGCTCTTGCCCGTGACTGGTGAGTAAAACCCCACACACTGGCTTCCCTGAGTCGCCTCAGGCGACCAGGATACTGCACTCTGAATGGAGGGGTCGATTTTTACCAGTAGTATGGTGATTCTACAGTACTTGATCAGCTCATCGCTGATCTGGTTCTCACTTGGTTCTCAGTCATGTAGAAAGAGAAACTATGTATTGCTTCGCCTCGGTAACTCTCCAAACTTGAATTACCTCTTAGCCCCAGTCGGTCAGTGGATGCTTAGCTATTAGGGGAGGAGAATCTGAAGTGTGTGCAGACTATGGGTAAAGGAAATAAACAAAACCTAAGGGGAGGATGAATGAAAGGATCTTCAGGATGTGAAACAAGACCTTGGCACCATGTGATTGTGGTTCTTGATCTACTGTTATTTCTCTTACGTTACCCTTTGGTTAATCTCATATCGTTACAGTATCTGACTTTGTATCTTGTATATATGTTTATTTGTTTATTTGAAATAGGAAAGGGAAGGGGGAAAGCAAAATGATTGGAAAGGGGTGGGGGAAGGAAATGGGTACAAAAACACGAGGGGAGGTGTCAGTGTGTGAGAAGTGATGTACCCTTTGTCTGGCGAATGTAACTGTGACCCCTTTAAATATTACAATAAAAAAAAACCTAGGGGAAAACCTGGGGCATGCTGGGACGTGGAGGGCGTGGGAGAATTCCCCCATCCTGTGGCTATCCTGTCCCACCTGTCTGTCCCTTCTTTAGCTATGCAACTGACAGCCTGTCCGGACGTCATAAACAACAATGTCACAAGAAATTAAAAGCTCCTGCTTAGAATTTGTAGAGTTCTTTTTTTTGGGGGGGGGTTAATTAATACTGATGCAACAGAAGGATTCCACCGGGAAACAGAGGAGTGCTGCGTTCTCACCCTAGACAGCTCTGGTGACTGAGCCTCACTTGCACTGCAGGCAGGTGTACGGGATGAGCCCAGCCAGGCCTTCTGGGCGGCTCAGGAGAGAAAACCCATCTCAACTCAAGGGCACAGAGACTCCACCACGAGCCTTCATTTAATAAGCTTTCCTTCCTAAGTTAAAGGCAGCCAGTAAATCCTATATTTTTTTAAGACGGAATAAATCGCCTGAACATTTTTTTTTCCACAGAGAGTATTTGCAAAGCAATAGGAATGGTAACTTTTTGCTTCCAAAACAAATTTTAAACAGTTGATTATTTTTTTTCTAAAGGGGATGTTGGCCAGAGTAGCTAACACCAGGACAGTATAATTAGTTACGCATTTGCCTCCTATCCAGGTCCAATAAATATGCATTCATCAACACAGCTGCATCTCAGCATGCACATTTAAATTAAAGAGGCCTCCACAGAGGCTGGGCAATCCTGGCTCTCTGCACTTTGCCAGAAGCAACATCAAATCTTGAATCAGTTGTCTCCTTAGAATTTCTTCCTTGGGGTCTTCTGGTGAAAGTCATACACAGGCTGCCACATTAGATTTTCATGTTGTTGCCTAATCACCTACGAATTACTTTTTAAAAGCAGTGATAATAGCACTCCCTTCTTTCACATAATTAAGCGATTCATTTCTTCTCTCTTAAATATGGTTGTATACTAATGACACTCAAGACTCTGCCGATTTTCCTACAATAAAAGTAGCACCATTTGAAAATAAAAACTAAACCCAAAAGATGCTCTTTTTTTTTTAATACATACATGTCAAGCCTGCATGGAATTTATCTCATGCACATGTCTTCTAGACATCAGCTTCACCATGTTGAATGTAAGATGTTATTTCCTGGCCTACATCAAAACGTAGGAATTTTTTTTTCCCCAACCAGAAATTGTGGCTAACAGGAAAGGGAGCCCTGTTCACCAGGCCTGCCCCCGGCGTCCACCTGACGTACACAGAAGCAGATGAACCAGCCTGCAGAGAGGCCGGCTTCCTTCCTTTCCAGAGAGCCGGCGGAGGAAGGACAGCGAGGAGAGAGATGAGCGTGCACGGGGCACATCAGTGGCCTTGTGTGTGCAGCAGGCCAGGGTGGGGCTCGACCAGGAGGTGTCAGGACCACCTACGCCCCATTTAACTAGCCCCATGGACCCTCCTGTGGCTGTCTGCACCGACACCTTACAGACTGGCCCCAGATAACAACCGCTGTCACATGCTGTCTGTAGCATAAGAAGGGTACGCTACACATCTCAAAGACAGCCAGGGGCGAGGAGGACAGAGGGACTGACACAGGGGAGGGATGGAGAAGGGGGGAAAAGAAGAGAGGGTTGGAGACAGAGTATCAGGTTTTTTTTTTCTGCTCCTGCTCACTCCTGTAAATAATGAGGTTAATGGTTTCTGTAGTCCTAAAATATACCTGCGCCTGCCAGGTTCCTGAAGGTTAACTGCAGCTGCTGTTGGGGACGCTGCTGTGATGTGCACTGTCTTTAATGACCTTCCTGTAGGCGAATGCCAGAAAAGGCCTGCCTGCCGGTGTGCCGCACGCCCTGGAGATGGAGGGCCCGTCCTGGGAAGGTGTTGAACTTCCCTGGAAAAGTTTATTCATGCTCGCCAGTGACTGATATCCAGGGGTAAATGTTGCTAGACAATTTTATATTTCCGCCTGTCTTGTCAACTTTTTAAAAGGGATTTTCAATTACAATCGAGTGTCCTCCTCCCATCTCCTTGGAGTTTCTGCACTGTTCACGACATGGTCCTGTGATATATCTGACAGGGTGATGAGAGAGGGGCAGAAATGGGGCAGCCGAGTCCTAGCTCCAGCCAAACAATCCCTCAGTGACAGGGACTTCAAACTCAGAGACAGACGTGCCAATGCTGTGGAAAACAGGAAAGCCCAGGACGTGAAATCACAGCAAGTTCTATAATAAACCAGTCCCAAGAAAGCCACACTGTGGTGGACTCTGACAGGTCAATCTCCTCAGCTATGATGTTAAAAACGTGCTTCTTAGCTGGTTGTGTGAGGAGGTGGAGGCAGGAGAGCCAGAGGCCAGCCCAGAGTGACAGCCAGACCCCATTTGTGGAGGTAGGAGAAAAGCAGGAAGCACGCCTGCGCTCGCAGGACAGGCACCAAGGCCGCCTCTCATCAGACCCACTGGGGAGACAGCCTGATGGTCAACACAGTTGCCGGTGTTGGGTGCTGGAAAAGAGTCTGTCTCTTAGGAAACCTACTCTATAAGACAATAAGATTGGCTACATGCCTTTTCTATGTATATGCAAATTAAACTCACACACACACACACACACACACACACACACACACAGCAAAGTGTCCAGTGTGGAAAAGGTGTAATGCTTCAGTCACTATGAACTTGGATCTGACACTTGGCTTCCTTGCGCTCCAGTTGAATCCTGTGTAGGAAAGGGGAATGATATCTCTGTCACACCTTGTCCTTACAAGACTGTAACAATCCAAGGACAGTGTTCATACAGGAATACGATGTAAGCTGCAGAGGTTCTGTCTATTTATTGCTATTATCCATTGATAATATATTATATAAATATAAATAAAATATATAAATATAAATAAATATAAATATAAATAATATAAATATTTAGTGGAGATCCAGTCGCAGCTCAATGACGTGGAACATGGTACCTAGAAAAAGTGCCCGGAATGAAGTGGGAGGTTCTAAATTGAAGCCTTCAGGCTGGGGAGGGAAGTGGAATACACAACAAGGGGGAATAGTGTCTGCACTAATTATTAATACTAGTTGCCAACCCCAGAGGCTCCGCCAGGCACATGGAATCATTTCACTTCCCCGCCTGACTCACAGAGAGTGTGGCCACAGGAGCAGAAATCCTTTTCATCAACACAATGCGTCTACCAGCATGAGTCTTGGAGAGGTTAGGATGCACAGGAAATGGCTGCTAATGCATATTAAACATGCAGTGTGAACAAGAAACAAACTTTGTTGGGGTAAGTAAGCGAAGTTATAGGATCATCTGTCAGCTGTATTCTTCCAGAGTGGACCAAAGAAGACGTCGGATCGGGCCTGGGAGTTTGGCCTAGTGGTTAAAGTGCTTGCCTAGCATGCATGAAGACACGGGTTCGATTCCCCAGTACCACATATAGAAAAAAAAGCCAGAAGTGGTGCTGAGGCTCAAGTGGTAGAGCTCTAGCCTTGAGAAAGTCCAAGGACAGTGCTCAGGCCCTGAGCTCAAGCCCACGACTGGTAAAAAAAAAAAAAAAAAACGTCGGATGGACTACACACTTGCCTAGATTTTCCATTCTCCCTACTATGCTTGCTCTTCCTTTCTTTGAGCAGGAGGGAACGCTGATTTTTCCTGCGGGTAATTCACATGGTTAGCAGTGATTCTGGATTGGTTTAGCTGTCTTTGGCTTATTTTCTTGAAAATTATAGGATTGGAGGCACCCCGGCTCGATTTCTTTTATTTGCCCAACATCTGGTTGCTCATCACCACGCAAACCTGAACCATGGCCCTGTGGAGCGTGAGCCTGGGATTTGGCAAGCCACGTAGGGGCGCTGACAGGCCTAGGAAATTGGATGTGGTCAGCGCTCAGAGAAAAGGCCGAGGTCAGAAAGCGCATTTGAAAGGATCAAGGACGTAATGTTTACTAGCAAGGTAAAAGGAAGAAACTTTAGAAAGACCAAGGAGCCAACATAATATGCACGAGAGACCCGGATCTTTCCTTTACTGGAGGTGAGAAAATCGCCGGAACTGAAGGTTAGGTGGGGCGCTCACGCTGCGATGGGGGGTGTCGGCTGAACTTGAGCAGCAAATCCTCCATCAAGGGAGAGAGAACCCAAGTGGAGGAGCCAGAGCAGGCCGTGCCACTGTGCGAGAAAGCCCAGGACCTCGCCTCCGTGAAGGTGCGGATCCTGTGTACCAGAGCCAGCCTCTCCCTTCTTGGCACAGTGAGGCGAGAAACAGGTCAAACACAAAATGGGAAACTTACCCCCAAAACGCACAGCTTACAGAAAAATGCACAACAGAAATGCAGTCCTCAAGGCAAGCTTAGATTTTGTTTGAGAAATGACTAGAAGACGTGGTAGACAGATTAGACATGGTGTGGAATTCCCTAGGCGACTTACACCCCTTGTGCATAGCAAAGATACCCAAGATAATAGAGTACAAGGAAAGAAAACTAGAAGCCACACTCAGGCGACTGGAATCGTGTGCATGTATATGTGAAGTCCTAACTACCTGTGAAATGTTGAGTTTCCTGGAAAAAATAAAATTAAAAAAAAAAAAGATGAATCTGAATCCTCCTACAGCTTTAGACTTGGTTGTGGTTAGAAAGACAAAGGGACTTAAGACAATAAAGTCAAGGTAGCAAGGATTAATACTGTGCAGACAGTGAAAACAGCGATTCTTGTGTAACCACGGTGAAGCCAGCATACTGATTTCAAGATTTCTGCAAGTGATTAATCTTTTCTTCACATGATAAATGGAATTGAATTTCTACATTTGGATTCAGTGAATGCTGATGGGTCCAAAATCTCCTTTTAAATCCATTTTAAAAAATCCTTTTGCCTATTTTCCCCTATTCATCACTGTAAGAATGTTTTTCAGACTGTGGTGTGTTCTAAATGGATTGATTGGTTGTTTTAAATAGATCTCTCGCTTCCTCTGGGGAAAGAATTGTACTTTTGCAAAGGTCTGCTCTGAGGCATAATGCGAGATCACGACTCAGGGCTCCTCATATTTTCAAGCGAGAATATGAAATGAGACACCTACAGTACCTGAGGAGAGTTAAAATAGTTCACAGAAGGCAGATTTTTGTTCTTTTATCTGTGCTACACGGTAGATGTGGGTGTAGCAAGCTTTTAAGACAGATACGGAAGAAGTAACAATGTTGAAAAATGAAGCACTCTGGAAGAGAGTGGAAGAGGAAAATAGGTTATAACAAAGAGGAGAGAGGCTTAAGCGGACAATTAAATGCAGGGCTGCACATTTTCAAAGGTTAATCACTAAAATTTTGAATTCCCCAAACAGAATAAAGAAATATATACATATGTATATGTACATGTATGCGTGTGTGTGTTCTTATTTAGCTCTGTTCTATGTTACGAACATTATTATAGCTAAGAAATACAACTCCTACAGAGAAAATGGTTTGTAATCTATCAGGTTAGAGATACCGTCCCTTAGGGACAAGAAGTTGAAAATCTTGCTAGCTCTGACTATCCCTCAAATCCCCACAGAGGGAATAACTGAAAAGTGGACAGTGAGGAAAGATCTTTATTGGGCTTTCTGAACACCTGTGGTTTGACTGGCCTGAAATGAGTCCCTGAAGCTCAAGACTCTGAAAGAAATCTCAAGTCTTGGGGAAGGATCAGAAGCTTTCTTAGTCATAACATTCACAATTAAAAATGGCAACCAGCTGTTCCCCTGGTCTGGTCCTTGCCAAGACCAGAATGAGAAGGAAGGATCTACACCACAGAAAGAGGATTACGTACACATAAGGAAAGACTTCCTGCTTTTGTTTGTGTGCTTTTCCAGCATTACTTAGATCTAAGAAGCACTGATTCTAGGCAGTTTCAACACCATCACGTTACTAGCAGTGCATTTTCATGGAAAACCACCAGTGAGCTAGGTTCTCATTCCTATCACTTAATTATCCGTGTCAGAGCTGTGTCCAGAATCTGTGCATCTGGATGCATGCGCCCCACTGCCCGTCTCTAATCTGCGTAACGGAAGCGTTGATTCGGGAGGAGGGAAATCGGGATGTTTGGGAAAGCGTTGGCTGGAGACAGTCACATGAGAGGACGGGGATCTCCACTACTGGGCCTTGGGGAAACGCAACCGAAGGCTATTTTAGGAGAGAATGAAATTGTTTTTGCCTTGTTCGGATTAGAGGAACTAACACCTGTTAGTACACACCATTAGAAGAACATCGAGCGTGCAGCGGGGATCTGGCTACGTTTACCACCCCAGGCAGGGACCATGGGTGCAGTCGCACGCCCCAGTCTCAGGTCCATCTCATGCAGCCCCCAGCTTTTCCCAGCTCTCTCCTTCCCCGCCCTCCCCACCACACACACGACATAGTCTCCTCCTTTCTCCCTGGACAGCTTTGGCTGCAGTGGCTCCTAGCATCAAGAACTCAAGGGTTCTCCTCGCACCCCTCGGGGATTCCTGGCCAGCGCCTTCGTGTGTCCGTCCTGTCGTGGCTCTGCCGGTCTCTGGACATCGTTTTTTTCCCCCAACGTTAGATGAACAGACTCACCTAGTCCATGGAATTTTGTAAGGTTTACATGAGATACTGGAAATCATTTGTCTGACAATAAGACGCCCATGGAAGCCTTTTAATCACTGTGCACTGCCTCCGCCCTAGTTTCCTCCCCTCCCTTCCTTCACCCACGGTCTCCACCTCCTCAAGTTGGTTCACTTGCCAACTCCACAGACGCTAGCCCCAAATCTTTATGCCACGCCTCATATCCATTTCATAGATGAGAAACTGCAGCTCCCCTTGTCTCAAGTGGCTGGGCACACACTCCGGTATCACAAGGAGCGGCCACTGCTGTCTCCACGGCAACGGGCCAGCCGTCCCAATCTCTCCTCAGCTCTCGTAGCGGTCATCGATTCGTTCTTCACCCCGTGCTCCTCGTTCTGTTCAGTCCACACTGTCCCAGTGATTTATGAAGTAAAAAGAAAAACCATGGTGGGCGCTGGGGGCTCGTGTCCCGTAATCCCAGCTACTCAGGAGGCTGAGCTCTGAGGATCGTGGTTCAAAGCCAGTCTGGGGAGGAAAGTCTGGGAGACTCTTACCTCCAGTTAATCGCCAGGAAACTGGAAGTGGTGCTGTGGCTCAGAGTGGTCGTGTGATTAGCCAGGAGTAAAAAGGCTCAGGGACAGCGCCCAAGCCCCGAGTTCAAGACCCACAACCGAAAAAAGGAAAAAAGGAACCACCAAGGCTGGAGAGAATGTGGGGGATCACAGAGGAAAGCATCTCCGGTCTACCAGTGACGACCTTGGAGACGCAGATGAAGTGAGGTGGAACGGCAGGAGAGACACAGGTGGTGTCTCTCCACGCATGACACTCCACGGCTACACTTCTGCCACGGCCTGTCAGCTCCTCCACCAGGACCCGGGCCACGGTGCTGTCTGTCTCATTATGTCAGCACCTTTCTAGCTCTTCCCCCCGCTCAGAATCGCCCCGGCAGGTGCCTTCGCAACCCCACAGGAAGGGTGGCCGCCGCGGCCCACAGCATCACCCACACACGCGGTACGCCGCAGCTCCATCTTACACAAACCCCCCTCCTCCCATCAACATCCTCCTGCGTGAAAAACATGAGTTTGGTTCCCTAGGGCATTTTTTCATATAGGTTGAAACATACGTGAGCATGAAAGCTAACCGGTACTTTCCTGTACTTCACCTAGAACCATATCAAATCATACTTGGGAGACACTGAGCCCTCAAATGACTGAAAACTTAGGCATAACGGCTGGCATTGGGGTGGAGAAAAACCTTCTAACAATTGCAGTGATCTCAAAAACTACGTCCAAATTTCCGGTTACGGGAGATGTGAAAACTAAGATGAAAACTATAAAACTACTTTTCCATATATTCTTTTTGTAATTAATAGAAGAGTTACATTATAGTCACCAGATAGGAGGTGCATTACTTCACAAACATTGATACCCTTTCTCATGTCTTGGTTCCCATTTCCTACCTGCCCAACCCCACCCCTCATCTTGTTTTTCTCCCTTCCCTACCTGATTTCAAATAACCAAATAAGCATATATATATATGTATATATATATACAATATATCAGATAACAAGGTGAAATGCTGTAACAATATGAGATAACCAAAGGACAACAATCACTCATTATATGGCTTATGTTTCTATATCCTAGAGATCCTTTCATTTAGCATCCTACTATATGGCCTTTTGTATCAAGGTTTTGTTCTATTGTAAATCTCTGCTAGAAGAGCCCAAGGTTTCTACTGATTATGACAAATGAGGGAAACCATTGAGCCTATGTTCCTTTGAGTCTGGCTTATTCACTTAATATGATTAAAACTATTTTTTTTAAAGAAGAAGATCTGCTATGAATTCCAGGCTGATGGTGGACTCACTACTTTCTTACTGTTCCAGCCCCCCGTGCTATGTTCTAGGTGTGTTACACACACACACAGTTCTGATAAAGCACGTTTAAGGGATTCATCAAGGGAATATACATACACTAGAAGCTTAGGTTATCTTGAAGGTTTTTATTGTGGTTGTGGTACCTTGCACCATTTTTTTAAATTAGCTTCTTCATCATCATCTGGAAAGAAAGCATTCTTGAATCACATGATTAAAAACAGCTCTGGTGAAGCCCAGTCACTGCTGTGTTATCTTGAAGTTTTTGACCAAGCCTATCATGACCCCATGATTTTAGGCCCTAACCGAGCGTTTTAATTAGTTACTGCTGAATTCAGGTTCTATAGGACAAAGTTTCACTCCGTTTCCATTCAGGCACAAAGCATTGCTGCCTCCTTCCTTTCAACTTAGTGAAATGTCTAATGAATAAAATCTGCTCATTTATTCAATGTCTCTTCTCATATTCACTCCTTCACACTTTTATTTTAGCTTCCTTTCAACGAGAAGACACTTTCAACTCCCAATCTAAGGTTATTCCTTAAGCTGACATCCACTGAAATCAACAGACGTCACTAATATTTTAATTCTGTTAGAGACGGGAAGGTTTTTTTCAGGCTGGGTCATAAAATTAAACTCAGGCTACTTTTACATATGAATTTGCATTTTGTTTTTACTTTCTTAAAAAAAAACAGCAACTGCAATATTCCTCAAAAAAAAAAAAGGAAAGGTCTAGACTAATATTCTCCCCCCTTTTCCTCACCCCCTGAAGAAAAGTAGGAAAATTTATAGCTTTTACTGGTTGTGAAAACCAGGAAATAATAGAGAAATCATGCATTCTGCAGGAATTCTCCTGAGTGTATTAAATTAAACTGACAGCACTGATATCGCTATTCATGTTGAAATAATTAGCAATTCTAAGGCTATTAATGGTGTATTGTATCACTGTTTTAGAATTGGTAGGATGAATGCAAAAACCTTTTGGTGACTTTTGCTCCTACTAAAATTTAATTAGCCTTGTTACTGACCTCATGTTTTATGTAAAAGTACACTCCAAAATGATCTCATAAAGAATTGAAGTTTTGGAAGAAAGTCATTCCTGCTTGAAGAACTAGCATCACATAAAAGTTCTGTGAGTGTTTTTTAACTACTTTTGCAAAGTATTCGTATAATTGCTAACATTACCTGTGGGACTGACTGACTTTGAATTTAATTGAAGTAAAATCGCACCTCTTTGACAAGGTCACTTTTCAAAGTGGAACTGTGCTACTTTGCATTACAGCTCTGATTTTTTTCCCTTCTTTCTAAATTAACTATGATCTATAAAATTATCAATAAAGAATAATACCTGGGCCATCAAATATTAATAATGATTACAAGAAAGGAAAACTACCACTAACGCATATAAAATGTATGGATCGGAGTCTGGAGGGCTGCGGGTGGGTGGTGCAGGGGGTCGTGGGGGGGGGGCTCTGGGACGTGGGCCAGGCAAGGCTGAAGTCCCAGCAGCCAGGGGCTGGGGCTGGGGCCTGGACCTCGATGTGAAGGGGGTTCATCTGCAGAACTCCATGGGGCCTGGCGCAGCTCACGTGGTCGGGGTCAGCGAGGCCTGGTCTTCCACCATGGCCTGCCAGGCCGGCCATCCATACCCCTGTCTCTGCCACAGACGGCACCCCACAAGCCAAGGCAACCTCTCCCCCTCGGCCCTCACACCCACTCCCCGCCCAGAAGACCCTGTGCTGGCCTCCACACCTGAGAATGGTCTCCGCCTGGTTGTGACGTGGACTGTCTGAGGACACCTGTGAGCACGCTGGCGGCCTGTGCTCTCCCCTTCCTGAGGTTCGACGGAGGAGGACACACGGAGGTGGCCACTGAGGACCTGAGTTTTATGTGGAATGAAACTCTACGCGTGACCTTGAGAGCCTTCCCTCCTGGGTCTCAGTTGTCTCACTTCAAACTCAAAACTCCACGAGCTCCCCGTGGACTGCCTGCACTGAATTATCCATGAGGGAAAACAGCATAAATATTAATTATTTGCTCGGCTATTTTTAGCAAAACTTTTCGCCCTTCTTGGAGCACTGTTCTCCACCTAAACTGGAGCCCAGTGTCGAGGGAGAGTGCCACGGAGAAGAGCCAGTCCCCTGAGCCCTTTTTTGAATAGAATGATCCGGAAAAGTGTTTCCTTTTAATGGGAGTTTAATATGATACAGAATCACTCCAGAAAAGGTGGTGGGAGTTATCATATATGGAAACCTACATAAAGGAGAAGGGACATGTGAATAAAAGTAGGAAAGACTCCATACCTACAAAAAATTCTGTATGAGTTTTCCAAAGTTAGAACTTTCCCATCCTCAGTACCATCAGTGGCAGAAATGCCATTAAAAAAAAAAATTGTTCTCACCCAAATTCTAGACAACTTGAAAACAGGTTCTCATTGGCACCCTCACAAATCAGATCCTGTCTTGGGTCTCTGTCCCTGAACAAGGTAAGAGGTGAGGCCAAAATAACCCAGGAGGAAGAAAACAATCATAACCACAGAAAATTCCCACGGGGAGCTGCACACGCCACATGCCCAGACTTTCCATGGGCTCTCAGCGAGGGTCAGAGGTCAGCAAGGAGCAGCCTGGAGTGAGGATGGATCCTGTTTCCCTTTTAATGACCTGATGTTTATGTTCTGCCTGGCTAGGGGAAAGGCCCGGACAATGCCACTTCCAGGGCGGCCGCAGAAAAATCCTCTGCATGCAGGGGCTGGACAGAAAAACAGAGGTGTTCCGAGAGGAGGGTAATGTCAGTTCACAAGCCACAGCGTGGCCAGGCAGTACTGTTGACTGAAAACCCTCAGCCATTCCTCACCTCAAATGAAAGTCCATTATGGAAATCAAGGCCATTGCTTTCCAGCTGCCCTCTCACCCGTGCACCCACACACTCCACAAAGGGGCTGTGTGTAAATTTAGCAGCATGGCGGTTACCTAACAGTCCCGCACCAGCTCCAGGCCTTGGGGTTTGTTGCCTTGGAGAAACGTCGCCCTGTTATAGCTGCTTATTTTGTTTATCTTCACTTACTTAAAGTACCAGAAGCCCTGGCTCCTTACTTTAGGTTGTGTTTTGTTTTGTTCCGTTTTGTAAGTGGTTTTGTCTCTACACCCACTCTTTCCCCCATGGGTAAAAGTGACCCCCCCACCCACACCCACAGCTATCCTTTGATGACCTTTGATGACCTAGAAGATCCCAACCAACATTTTGTAGCATTCCCAAGCTTATCACTCTCAGACTCTCAGATACGTTCGACTTTCCGCTTCCAGTCGGGGCCTCTGGAAATCCTGAAACAATTTTGAGTATGTTCATCCTAGAAGGAAGCCAGTGGGGTTGGAAAGGTCGGGTCTCTCAGGTCCTGACCTTGCCAGAAGTCCAGTTGGTCCTGTCTGAGGAGGACTAAGCTTTTTCAGACAGACTTTGGGTTGAATACATGATTAAAAAAAAAAAAAAAAAGACAGCATAGTTGTACCCAAAAGAGAGAATGTGGTGATTGTTGTTCCAGATTTAGTACCAAGGGTGAAATAAGGCAAAAGCCAAATAGCTAGCAGCCCCTCATGAGGGTTCCTGAAGGTCGTCTCCGCTGGCCAAAGACCCCACCTTGTCCGGGTCATTCTTGTTCTCTCTGTTTTGTGGATGAGAACAGCATGACATGGGGTGGCAAAAGCCAGGTCGGAACCCCATGCTGGCTGCCCAAGAGCAGCCTGTTCTCACCATGAAATCCTGGGAGCAGAATCTCGGGAGGAACTGCCAGGATGGCTCCTCAGCTTCCCCTACCACTTCCATCCCCTAAGGCAAGCCCTGGGACGTCAGGGTCCCCCCACACCCCGGGAGTTCTAGGACAGGACTGGAACCCCTGCTCCTGTAGCTGGTAATGTAAGCTCCACGGCTCGTGAAGCTTTCAGAATGGACTGGGTCACTGTGGCTCTCCAGGTTATAGATCTTTGTCTTACATTTTCGCTCTGGTTTAACAACTCTGCCACATGCCTGCTGTGTTTCAGAACCAGCAATGGCCTTTCCACAGGAGACGGGGCCTCTGGGGTCAGAGGGCACAAAGCCTGGCGCTGTGCCTCCCTTTGACAAAGCAGTGCCCACGGTGGGCAGTCAAGAAACACTAACGCTGTCCGCGAATGGAAAAATACGGATGAAGGCACGGGCGCTGTGTGGCTCGGACCCTTCCACTGTGGTCTGAGTCAGGCAGGATTGCAATCCACCCTTTAGGTTATTTCTACACAAAACGACTTTGCGTTCTGCATCCATCCATCAGGACTTCCCTGGGAAGTAAGAGGGGTACAGTGAGGAAATGGGAGTTGGGGGCCTGAGATGAGGTTTGGAACTGTGCCACAGTGAAAGAGTAACATTGGTAAAAACACTTTCCTCTATAAATTACAACTACACCAGGAATGCAATTTCCTAGCGTTACCAGATCGGCAGGCTTAATTCTGACCAAATAAAAGGGACTGGGAAACCTCCCAATGATTCCACATTTGAATGACTCCTTTTGTCGCTGGTTGGGGCTGAGAATGCACAGCTTCTGGAGGAAGTAACTTCTGAAGTCAAGTTTTCATTACACACAGCCGGGGCCCCAGACAGCCAGATTGCTTAGTTATCTTAGAACTCTCTACAGCCAGAGATCATAGAACTATTTTTTAACCCACTATGCCCGGATACCTTAAGAGTTATTTTAAAACCCACAGATGAGCATTTCACTCTAAGTTTGTAAAGAACAGACTTTGGAGTATGAGTAAAACTCTTGAAAAGCAAGGCGGTGCCATTAGTAAATGTGTTACTCAAATACGTTAAGCACCCTGTACTCTGATGTCACTTGAGACAGTGAGTCCTGGAAATCCTGGTGCTGGGCACAGGATTTCCTTTATTGTCAAGGCAGTCGGAAGTCAATGCCTACTGAAACGGTCCAATTTTCAATTCAATTAAAAAAAAAATAATACATTCGCATTTCTTTTATTTTTTAAAAAGATATTTTAGTGACAGGAAAGGACTGTATTTCACCTTCTTTTTAAGAGATGCATTTTCTACGCCCTTTAAGTCTCCTGAAAAGTTACCAGGTCTTTAAAACATATGGTCAGCCCTTTCCCATAAGGACCAACCAGATATAAGCAGGGAAGATAGGATTTACCTCCTCTGGGCAGTTTTCATCCCAACTACTCCTATTTGTGTTTGATTAATTGCTCTCAGGGGTCATCTTCCCTGTACAATATGTAGGCTTGATAGCCTACCCTAAGAAAGCAGAGTTATTTCTTTCACAAGTATGCACAAAGATTCTCATTATATAAAGTTAGGCCAAAGGATAGCACTTGGAAAAGTGTGCTTTTCAAAGCGTAAGGAAAGTCTCTGAGATAGATAGCACAGTGGGAGGGAAACAGAACGCCCTTCTGTTTTCCATTAAAGCTATGTTCCGCCCCACGTTTGATTGCTGAGCATCTGGCAGTCTCTCCCCTGATAAGGCAGTTCAGTAGAGTAGCCAGTTCTCTGCCTTTGAAGCCTCCCTGTGGCTCTTAAGTGGGGTAAAAGAGGAGCAGATAAGAACTTGAGGGGTTTTTTGTTTTGTTTTGTTTCTCTACTATCAATGATGGCAAAAAGAAGCTTACATTCTTCTCTTATTTTTTTTTTTATATCTAAGGTTCCACTGTTCTTTTGCCTTCAAAAGGATACAGGAGAAAGGATGAGGAAAGCCAGGGCTTTGCCCCAGACAAAGCCTTTTTCCTTTATGGCTGGAAAAGAACCAAGAACCAAATGACATATTCAGGACCGTGACTTTAAAACACTTATATTGGTGGAGAGTTGTAACGAGAGAAAACGCAGACATGTATGGTGATAGTGTGAAAATAAGGAAATGAGGATTCATGAAAACAAAGGAGAGAAAAACAAAAGCTGGTGATATTACCTCCAAATGCAGAATTCTATATAAATAACCAAAGACATGCTGGCTATGAATTTGACTTAGAGATTCCTGATGACAAATGCAAATTTAAAAAAAGTATATGGTACATATTTCCTGTCCATTGATTAAAAACGAATAAAGCAGTTTATATCTGGATTTTCATTAAAATTCCCCTAACTGCCAGGTACTAGTGACTCACGCCTATTTAAGAGGCTGAGATCTCAAAATTGTGGTTCAAAACCAGACCAGGTGGGAAAGTCTGTGAGTCTCTAATATTCAACTAAGCACTAAAAAAAAAAAGCCAGAAGTGGAACTGTGACTCAAGTGGTAGAGCTCTAGCCTGGGGCAAAAAAGCTCAGGGCAGTGTCCCAGTCCTGAGTTCAAGCCCCAGGACCAGCATGAGTGTGTGTGTGTGTGTGTGTGTGTGTGTGTGTGTGCTTACGTGCACACACACACACACACACATACACAGCCCCTACATTACATTACAACACGTGAACATGCACGCCTAGGAGAGAAACTTGGGTGGGAATCACTCCTCTCCAGGAAGGGTATGGCCTCTGCTGAAAACACAAGGCTTACTAGAGACCTGCAATTCCGTCCCGTGCACTGCTTCGAGGCTGGCCTGCGTGGAGGAATGGATGGACTAGAGGTCTCTGGGCCCACATTTACTGAACACCTGCCCTCTGTCAGGCTCTGGGCGAGATGTGTTATGTGTGTGAACTTTATTCTTCTAGCACTGCTATTCCCTGTTAACGGTGGGGGAAGCGAGTGCCTGACGTGCCAGGGTGAATGTGGCCGTTGAGCGCAGGATGGGGGGCTGGGGGGTCCTCACTGGCTCAGGAATCTCCACCCCTGCCACCCTGATTCCTACCAGGATGTCGCTCTCTCTTCCGTGCGCGCTGTCTTTTCCCCGTAGTTCCCAACCTTCACGTCTATTGACACTAAAAATATGATTTGGGTGAATAGTGTTCTCTCTCAACCTGTACGACCAAAGTAGCCCTAGATCCGCGCTGGAAACAATTTTCCACATCCATTTTTTTTTTTACCCAAACAAATCAATCCTTTGGAATGCTGAAAAGGATAATTTTCTCCTATCTCTGTAGGAAAATAGAATAGGAATGCAAGTCAAGTTCCAGAGCTCCCAGTGAAATAATTCACCCTAGAAAAAGGCCTGACGCCACAGGGAAAGGCCCTTGTGCTAACACTTCTAAATGTCCCTTAACTATGCTCTCCTACTTACTTTGTAATGATTGCATGTTTTCCCTTTGGGCCTACTAAAGTATTTAATTGCAATTACACTCATTTACATAGCAGATGAGGCTAATTGCTGGTATTAGTTACCAAATGTATGCTTGTATTGTGAGGGTAAAAAAAAAATGCCCTACAGAAAAGAAAACGACTATGGCTCTAATTAAGGAGTTATGAAGTCAAAATGAGCTGGTTCCAAGATGTAAATATGAAATTGAGGGCTTTCAGAACTCCATAATGAATTTTTAGTACTCCATCTCACTTCCTCGGTTGCACACAACGTGCAGAGCCTAAAGATAAATGCAGTGCTGACCTGATTGCTAGGCACGTCCTCTCCCACGTGCATCACAACGCTCGCAGTCATTTTGCCAGTCCATGGTGGATGGTGGCCATTCCAACGCTAAGCTCCACTCAGCTGATTGTGTCAGCAGTGCCCTCACCACTCAAGTACGCCCAGTTTGGCATTTGAGGCTCGTTTTGTACATGAAACGTAGAAGCCCACAGGTGCCGATTCTACGGAAAAGGAAAACCTAGAAACTTCTAGATGGCTCGGATCTTCCTTCACTTTTCTTTTGGCATCAAAAGGCCGAAGGAAGGAAATTCTGTGGCAGCTTATCTTGTAGAGAGAGAGTTGATAGCTCTAAAACCACACCCTTCTGTGTCTATGCTAGTGTGCGTGTGTGTACTCACGTGTTCACACCTGTGCGGTGTGCACGTGTGCGTGCATATGGCCCTTTCCATGCCAGAATGAGTTTAAGGTCAAATGCTGGCAATTACAGACAGGTGTTCAGGCAGTGAAGTGAGAGCCAGATTCTGGCTCCAGGCATGGAAGTATTTCACCCAGAACTACCTTCTTCTCCTTCTTCTCCTCCTTCTTCTCCTCCTTCCTCTTCCTCTTCCTCTTCCTCTTCCTCTTCTTCTTCTTCTTCTTCTTCCTCTTCCTCTTCCTCCTCTTCTCCTTCTTCTTCTTCTTCTTCTTCTCCTTCTTCTTCTTCTTCTTCTTCTTCTTCTTCTTCTTCTTCTTCTTCTTCTTCTTCCTCTTCCTCTTCCTCCTCTTCTCCTTCTTCTTCTTCTTCTTCTTCTTCTTCTTCTTCTTCTTCTTCTTCTTCTTCTTCTTCTTCTTCTTCTTCTTCTTCTTCTTCCTCTTCCTCCTCTTCTCCTTCTTCTTCTTCTTCTTCTTCTTCTTCTTCTTCTTCTTCTTCTTCTTCTTCTTCTTCTCCTCCTCCTTCTCCTTCCTCCTCCTCCTCCTCTTCCTCCTCCTCCTCCTCCTCTTCCTCCTCCTCCTCCTCTTCCTCTTCCTCCTCCTCCTTCTTTCACTTACTACTTCTGATTTCTGGCTCCCTACAACCCTTCCTACACCTTCTTTTAATGATAAAGTATTCCTTTAAAAGCATGAGCCTTTCTGACCTTAAAATATCCTTGTCTGTTGGTTTTCCCCCTTGCCCAATGCTTAGCTGAAATAATGTTATACTGTACAGTGTTCGGTTGCCTACACAGGTCATTTCATGAAATGAGTTTGGCTATCGACCAAGCTTCTGCCTCTTCTTTTTCTCTTTGTTCACAAAAGGAAAAACGGGGTGGGGGAGAAAAGGTAGGTTTGGGAAGTAAAAAAAAAAATGGAAGGGAAGAGAAAGAACGAATGAGGGAACTCCTCCAAGCCCCAAGTCAAAAAAAAAGAAAAGAAAAATCACTCTGCAGACACCACGGAGAGGCTTCCTAGAGATGTTCATTGGAAGTGCAGGCCTTGGGTGAGCCAGGCCCAGCTGGCGTGCTGACAGGGTCAGCCAAGTGCTATTTTTTAAACCTGTGTGAAAATTCATTTTCAGTTCCCTCCCGTTCTCGGGCACTCGAACAGGGCAGTCACTCGTCTGTGGCGCCAAATGTAAACAGGACATCCTTTCAGATGCTGAGGTCCAGCTGGCGGGAATGCTTGCCCTCGGCTTTGCCCTGTCTGGGAAATCAACTGGGCTTCCACGGACAGATGCGGGAGCGGGGACTTAAAAACCTATTTTTACTGCTATTGTTTGAGGTGTTTCTTAACATTAGACTGCAGCAACACCTGCAGGCTCCTTTTCTCCACGCCTCGTGCCGTGTCTTCCATTGTCTAGGAAGAGCTGATTGCTTAGACGTGGGATCAGAGGAAGTTGGGCTGAGGAGACATTTGAGAGCCCATCCAGTAAAACAATAACCAACACCAGCGAGTGAGAAGAGCCTCGCCTTGCAGTAATCCACTCTTTAGATGAGTCGCTGCCCTAGGTATTTCTGGAAGCAAGTGACAAATAAAGGAAAATCATGAAGCCAGCCCTAAAGGAGTAAGCATGCGTGTGTGCGTGTGCATGCGTGTGTGTGTGTGTGTGTGTGTGTACTTATCATTTCTCTGCCTGACACTTAAAATAAGACACACCTACAAAGAAAGTATATGAGCAAGAGTTCCATAAGGTACAGACTTCAAGCGATGTCAAAGTTCAAAGGTTAGGGGCTCTGTGAGAGATTGTGTCAGGAAATACTTCAGAGAAGGGGTGAAATTCCCACGGTACTTCCCCTTCCAGAGAGGCAAACAAGAGGAAATACTCTCGCTTAGCAGTTTAAAAATGTTTGGCCTTAGTACTGGCTGAAAAAAAGAAGTTCTTTTGTCTGTATTGTATGTATGTATATATGTATTTATACGTACCTGGATCCTCCTCTCCAACTCTGCTGCATTAACTCATTTTATCCCACCTCCAACCCGAAACAACACTCTTGGATCTGCCTCTCCTCTGGTTTCCCACCTCCTTCTCACCTCCCCTCTCCACCCACTGGATAGACTCAACTCCACTGGAGGGAGGTGAGCAGAGCCATGCTGTGCAGCTGTGTCGGGCTGGGGCCAGGGTTGGGGGAGATGTGTGGGCTCCCTGGGCCAGGAACGAAGGGTTCCTCGCAGAGTCCTTGGAGGCTCTCCTGACATCCTGGACTTCTGATCTCCACCCCTTCCCGGGCTGGTTGCACACCTGCCTCCCTTACCCCTTACAGGGACGCTCCTGTAGTCCCAGGGTAAGCCACGCAGATTTATTTACTGAGCCGAAGCTCTTTTCCGTGACTGAGAAATGACATTCAATCAGAACGCCTCTCCTAGGCTTGGCTGCTTCCCCATTATTTTCATCTAAAATGGTATATCCTTTTCCTGGCCAGCTATGTAATTCCAGAATTATGAATCCCCAGATATTAAAAGCAAACCTAAATAGATCCAGCATTTTTGTTGAACCCATGAAATGAATAGCACAAACACACTAAATAGGATTTAAGAGCAATTAAAAAAGCTTGATTCCAACAGCCAGGTATGGTGGTGTAGATCTGTAATCTTGGCACCTGGGAGGTTGAGACTGAGGCAGGAGAGTTGCCAGTTCAAAGGCAGCCTGGCTATGTAGTAAGTTCCACACCAGCCTTGGAAATACGCTGATTTAGACCAAAAACAATACCCCCAAAAAAGTCTTCTACACACTATTATTACAAAATATTGAAAATAGGTTAGCCCTCTTCTACATATACGGATATATATTTGTATCTATATATGGTATGTAGATACATGTACACACACACCCATATATATATAATTTATAACTTGTAGTTGTGCCGAAGATAAATGGGGATTGCATTCCTGAAGAGAATTCAACTAGATTAGGTTGTTCTAGGTTCCTTTTCCCTGTGGCCTCTCCTTGCCTCTTCACATGCATATGTCCCTGCCAGAAGAGCTTACAGTGATGAAACTATGCTGAGCCTCTGGATTAAAACAATAGTTGATTTGCCAATACTGCATGATTATTCTATTACAGTTACCTGTGGAACTTTATCTCAACTTCCCATTCTATGATGTGGGAGTGTAATCAGTCTAAATCTGCTAGAGGCAATTATTAAAAACAAATTCAAGAAACAAGACAGATCACTCCAAGGGATATGAGACACAACCAGAATGCCTAATTTAAACCTAACTGATCGTGAGGAGGGTCAAGAGAGGGTAGCTTAATGGAATAGGAAATATGTTTAACAGGATCCTGGCCGAGAACTTCCTGACCTTTCGAAAGGATAGGCCCATCCAGATGCCTGAGAAGCCTTTAGAACCCAGCAGACCGGAGCAGAACAGGACATCCCACCACCACGATACTGTATTCCAGTAGAGACCAAGAGAGGGATTCTTAAAGCTGCCAGGGAAAAAGAGATGGATCACCCAGAAAGGAAAGCCAATCAGAACAACCACAGATTTCTCAGTAGAACTTTGGTAATGTTCTGTTTTGGTGGAATATTTTGGGAAACTTCTGGGAAAATTCTCAGAAAAAAAAGTAAACCAGTATTTTTACATTTCTTTTAAAAAAATGTAATAGAGCCTATTGTATATAAAGCAGGGCATCATTTGCTATAAAAGACCCAAATATTTTTTTAACTTAGTAAGAAAAGAAATAACCTAAACAGAGTTCCCCACACCTACCCACCAGACAACAGGAGACACGTAAGAGTAGATGTTGGGCGGCCTACTGGTCCTGAAAGTCTGATTACTGTCACAAATATATGTTATTCTTAGAACTAGAACTTCCACAGAGAATATGTTATAGAGAAAGGTTATTTCATTAATATTACCATATGGAAAAAAATCTCAGAATTGAAAAGATCAAGAATACCTCAGCATATTCTGAACATTAATCAAAGACAAGACTGTTAACTCGAGGACATGACATTATTTTTTTTTCTAATTTCCTGTGGAGAATTCATGGAGAAAATATATTTCTGGCAAGAATATTCTTCACAATCAAGGAAATGTAGGCGTGAATGGACATGGAAGTGACCTTCCAGATTCTTACTCAACATTCCAAGGAGAAATGATTTTTTTTCTCTCTTCTCAGAATACTAATAAAAGCCTCTCTCAATTCAAAACTTTCCTGTCTTGTAAAGTCATAGTTTTCAGTGAGGACATGAACCTAGTATTAAATGCAGCTGTTCAAGAAATAAGTGTGTACAGGAAACGTGAGAGTGACAGGGAAGTTAAAAAGAATATTTTTATCTGGTCTTTGGGAGAGTTTATGGAAAGTTTTCCAATTATGTTATGAAAGGAAAAGTCAAACATTTGGGATTTAGGTTAAACTAAATTTAACCTGAGAGAAATATAGCAGAATTATTGAGGCGCAGGATATTATCACTTGATGTTTAAAGAAGTTAAAAGATCGGTGTGTGTGTGTGTGTGTGTGTGTGTGTGTGTGTGTGTGAGAGAGAGAGAGAGAGAGAGAGAGAGAGAGAGAGAGAGAGAGAGAGAGAGAGAGAGAAACAATTCAAGACTTGGTCTGTCAAATTGTTTTCCTTATCTAGAAATTTGCACACATTTAAATTATAGATCCAAGTTAGGCACTGACAATCCTAGTTATTCAGAAAGTTGACATCCGAGGATCTCAGTTCAAAGCCAGCCAGGTCAGGAAAGTTCATAAGCCTCTTATCTCCTATTAACCACCAAAAAAAAAAAAAAAAAAAAAAAAAAGCCAGAGAGCTAGCCTTGACCAATCTAATGAATAAATAAATGAATGAATGAGGATATTTGTCAAATTTTCTTTTCTTTTTTGCCAGTTTTGGGGCTTGAACTCAGAGCCTGGGCACTGTCCTTGGACACTTTCTGCTCAAGGCTAGCACTCTGCCACTTCAGCCTCAGCTCCACTTCTGGCTTTTTCTGAATATGCGGAACAAAGAAATCAAATCCATGTCTTTGTGCATGCTAGGCAAGCACTCTACCACTGGGCTACGCTCCCGGCCCTCAACTTTTCTTCTACACGTTTTCTGTGTAGTCCTTTCCGACCACTAAGTTCCAGGCTCTGCTAGGTCTAAACCTCAGCATACTGTTAATGCTATTGGTTCTGAATACTGAATCTGATTTATTTAAAAATAAATTCACCTTGAGCAACACATCTCACAATTGGGAACAGAGAGATGGATTTCAGCCAGCTTGAGCTTGTTCTCTCTCCTCTCCCTCTCCCTCTCCCTCTCCCTTCTCTCTCTCTCTCTCTCTCCCTCTACCCCCCCCCTCTCTCTCTCTCTCTCTTTCCCCAGATACCTGTTTTCATAATGATCTTTGATCTAGTTTACTGAGAAATTTCATTTCAGAGAAGCCTGGAATTTAACAAAAATGTTATGATTCTCCTTGCATTTCTGCTCCTTGTCCTTCTGTAGCATTTTGTGTTAAAATAGCCAGCTTGTCAAGTGCTTTGGCCTTTCAGAGATGAGCACTAGAAATACAGAAATACATAGACATCTTTTTATATAGGCTTTCTCTAACCAAATTTAGTTGGAGGGAGATATAAAAGACAAATGTGTTGACAAATGACAAGATGTTAGATACTATAAAAATATTATTATATGCATACCACTTCCTGTTATGATGCATAGATTGACTGTAATTTTGTTCAACATGAACTGAAATATTATTACGTGCAACCACTTCCTGTTAGGGTATATGCATTCACTGCCGATTTGTCAAAAATGAACTACATATTAAGAGAATCATCTTGCCTCCTGAGCTCTTCTGAAGTCTTTGGAAGAGGCTGTTATTTAAAAACAAACAAACAAATAAAAAACCTGCCCTAAACTTAATAATCAGTGATGTGAATTTCCCCTTGAGGGAGCACAGATTTAAAAATGGATTTTATTTGGATCAAAAATGGTCTGGGGCCGGGAGTGTGGCCTAGTGGTAGCGTGCTTGTCTAACATGCACAAAGACCCGGGTTCGATTCCTTGGTACCACATACATAGAAAAAAGCCGGAAGTGGTGCTGAGGCTCAAGTGGTAGAGCTCTAGCCTTGAGAAAGTCCAAGGACAGTGCTCAGGCCCAGAGCTCAAGCCCAGGACTGGCAAAAACAAACAAACAAAAAATGGTCTGGGCCAGAAATAGATAAAGCATACTTGAGATCAAGTACGGGGGGAGGTGCAGGACGGAGGTAGCTGCCCACCTCCACTGCCAGACAGGTGTGCAAGGAGGCAGACAGGGCGTGACCATGTGCAGTCACTAGACCCCACTCAGGAATCGCAGAGGTCACGCGAAGCGTCTCTTGTGTTTGCGAGTGCTTTAAATGTTCATGCTTAATTGATTCTGATAAACTGATGATCCTAAGACAATGTTATAGTTCCAAGGTCTATGAATAATAATCAAAGTATCATCCAGTCCAATTTCTTCCTTAGCCAAATTGGATTACTTTTCCAAAATACTGGGTATTAAAAATGATGTAACTGGTAATTAACATGTGATTGTTGTTCCTCATCAAAGCTTGGCATATTTAAAATCTAGCTTAATACCACACCACATAATGGCAGCACATGAACCTAAACGGTAGGAATCCCTATGATAAGTCAAATCAAGAGAACAAACCCCAGTGCACTTTACTTCAGCAACCCAGAATTCATACACATGGAACTCACTCCATTAAAAAAAAAAAACAAACATCACAGAGAACGCCAGACACGACCTAAGACCAAACTTCAATGCCTCACTCCACGGAACTCAGTCGGGCCAAAGTAGCTCCAGCCACAGCCACGGGGCCACCACAGAGTTAAGTGAGTTGCAGCTGGGGTTGGTCTAAGTCTGGGAAGGGCGCCAGAAGCTTGCCGACCCCGCATTAGACACAACACTGAACTCCAGGCCTCTCTCTGAGCCTCAGCTTGGCCAGACCCTAAGTGAGTTTGGCAGACAGGCAGGTCAGATGACCCTTCCCACGATGAATGCCTGACGAGTACATGTCAAGCCGGCGAAACCTCGGTATTCAAATTTCCTCTAAGGAGAAGGCAAACTACTCTGTGCAGCCTCTGCAGTCAGGTGGAGGCTGTTTTCCCTGATGTCTGCCCCCTCGACCTGTCTAAAAGACTCTTCCGTCACACAGGCACATCTTTCAGTTTGCTCTCGGCTGGGGTGGGGATTGGGTTGAGGTCAGCTTTTCGGGCTCACTACAGGATGTGTCCTCAATCTTGTGGGTCCTGGTGCAGTGGAATGGCTGGCAAGACAAGCGTATACTCTCCATTTCCCACAGACCTGACTCAGGAGAAAAGGATGAGGGGCTTCCCGCCCAGCGAGCTCCCTCCCCACCACACACCATCTCCACCTCTCTTTAATTTTTCCTTCCTGTTTGGCTTGCACTGTTCTTTTTTGGTCCCTCTCCCTAGTTATGACAGCTGATTGACAGAGCTGGCAGTTCCTTGGTGTCTGCTTAGGCAGAATTCCCCCCTGCAAAACCACGATACAAAACAAAGAACAGACAACAGTACAGAAAAGAAAACGGGATAAAACAGAACCAGGAGAGAAGCAATATTGTTTGCAGAAAATATTTTTTTCAATTTCCAAAAAGGAAATAAACCTTTGAGTGTTTAATTCATCTGTGCTGCTTTCTTTCCCTGTTCTCTTTCTAGCCATCCTGTTTCCCACCACATGCACACACACACGCACACACACACACACACACACACACACACGTATGCTCTCTCCCTCTCTCCCTCTCGCACAGACACACCCACTCAACCCCCCACATACACGCACACACATATGTACACTCTCTCTCTCCCTTTCCCTCTCTCTCTCTCCTTCTCTCTCCCTTTCTCTCTCTCTCACAGACACACCCACACCCCCCCACACACACACGCACACATGTACGCACTCTCTCTCTCTCCCCCTCTCCCTCTCTCTCCCCCCCACACATACTACAGTTTTTGGCCTCCATTTCTCCATCTGCTTTCTTCCCTGTATTTTTTTCCTGAGTCATAAACACTTTACCAGTAAGAATTTTCTTTATGTCTGATTCTTACACGATCTGAGCATTCATCTCATCTCCTTTGTTGCTTGACTGACCTGAACAGCAAATTCACCACAGCATCCAGTGAAATTGTGAGCCATTGCTGTTTGGTGACTTTCTTCCATTCTTCCACGGGAAGCAACCCAACAGCACCACGGGGCAGCCTCCAGCGTTCACCACTGCAGAGGCTCCACCGTGCCCGACTCTTGAGATGGAGACGCCCCTCTCCGCCCCACGAGTCATACATCTACCAACAGGGCCACTTCCCAAGAGATCCCCCCAACTCCTCTAGCATATGACCAAAGACCACACAAAATGACGTTCATTAAAGTGTTAGTACCTTCATATATCATCCTCTTTTGATGGTATTGATACCTCCGAATGTTACTGAGGCAGAAAATATACAAATCCACTGACAGAATTCCAGACCTTGCAATATTACCCAGGCAAAGAAATGCAAATCTGGTGATAAAAAGTCAGGCTGCAGCAAAGGTGTTCTGGGTTATTTTCCTACTTTATAATCAAGGCCGTGGTCAGTGCTGTTCAGGATAGAGGTTTTTCCTACATATCAGGCGAAGTCTTTGACGTTCCCTAACCATCTTATTCTTATTTTAAAAACGAACAATAAAATCTGAACTATGTATTTTTCGGTTGCTCATTTTTATGGATTCAGTTTTCCTGAACTTCCAGGAGAGATGGCTCGCATCGTTTTCCTTCTTTCACAGATTATTCTCACATTATTTTTGTACATGAGAAAAACATGTGGTATCTCAAAAGATTTGCCACAAGAATATATCAAGAACTGAGTATAACTATGTAAGCTAATAAAAAAGTTAAAAAGGGAACATATCAGAAAAAAAAAACCTCTTAAAACTCCAAACTAAGTAAACAGGCAAGCCAAGTTTAAGATGGCAAAAGACTGAGCAGACATTTCAACAACAACAACCACAACGACAAATGTATAGATGGAAAATTTCCACACGAGGAGCTGCTCAGTATCATCAGTCATTATGGTGGCACATGCTGGAGCCTTGAGAGGCCAGGACGCGATTATTACAACAGCTGGAACCAGGAGACCGGACTGTGCCACTGTGCCCAAGACAGGGACAGGCTGGAGCTCGTGGACGCTGCTGGGAGGCAAAGCGGTACAACAGCTTCAGACAAATGACCCAAGCAGGACTAGAATGCTCAGACACTGGCTCTCCCTCGCCGAGGTCCACTGAGTCTGGCTTGTCACTCCCTACCACTAGGCCCCTTGGAGACTGCTTTCCGCCTACCTCATTCTGGAGGAGTGTCTAGGGAGCTGGTTTTGTTATCCCTCTGGGGGCTGTTTTCCTACAGATTTTGGAGTGACAAATAACGTAAGTAAGGTACGTGTACTATCCTTTCATTGATGCGACCAGGGAACACATGCAGAATTAGAAGAAACAGAACTGTCAATAATTTTAAGATCTTGGGTGTTGAACGGGAGAAGGAGGAGATGGACTGAGAAAGCCAATCCACAGATGGAATAGTAAGCCAGGAAGATCCAGGTTATGAATGGAAATGGAAAAGAGCCTGGAAGAAGAGAGAGATGCACACTGATTACTTCCTAGAGTTTGTTCAAAAAGAAAGGGGAAAAGATGGAAAAAGCATGGAATTTTCCAATCGGATATTTTGTTAGAAAAACAAACACCAGGTGATTCTTATTGTAGCTAGAAAGCAACTGGAGGAAAAGGTACAAAGAAATGTGAGCTTCGTACCACACCAGCCCTGTGTGAAATAGTGCCAAAAAACTTCCCACACATTTTGCAAGAAGTCGAGCCAGGCCCCACACCCAGGGAAGCACCATCTCACCTCCTGTCCTGCCCACGAAATACACCAACACGCTAGGCAAACACGCTCAATTTATTAATTACATGTAGTCATTTTAAATTGGCTGTAGCACATTGCTAGCACGTAAACTAGTGGCGAAATTTTTCTTCCTGCAAATGGACTCGGAAAATACTTACTCTCTTTTCTCTGTGACCAACTTGGCCAAAAGGAGAAAAAAAAACTGTTTAAATAGCTTATCTCAAGCACAGCTCACGAATAGAAGATTCTTTCTTAAGATTATACATTGTTCAGCTCCCAGGATTTTTTTTAATGACAATAGCACAACACCTTATTAAAGGTATGAACCTGTATATTACTTTTTAAATACTCCATACTCAGCTATGGTTAAAAAACATATTTAAAATAAAAATATTTAAAATCTACATGGTCAATTTCTCAGAGAGAGAGAGACAGAGACAGAGACAGAGAGAGACAGGGAGAGAATGGAAGCCTCCCTGTTACCAACATGCAGAAATAATGGGGAAACACACCAGAACTTTGACGCATGTCTGAGTTTCAAAGGAAAGCCCCGGGAGGTCCCAGGAGCAGGGCACGGAAAGCCCTAATTGTAAGTACAGATGGCGACTCTGCAGGGGCCTCCAGGGCGGGTCCTTAAACCTGGCAGCAGCCAGGGGCTTAGGGTTGCAAAGCAGACTCAAGGAAAGAAGAGCCTGGTGATGGGAGGATTTCTGAGCAGAAAGTCAGGACTTTCAAAGTCACGCCCTGGGAGAAAAGTTGAGCAGGAAGAAAACCGATCACCACTCCAGGGATGTGCAACCTTCACGGGTCTGCACTGAATTTAGGGGCATTCCTGGTTAAGGATTCCCTCCAAATAATACAATAATTTTTTTAATTGGCCTAGGGAGAGATGCCTCATGACGTCTCTCAGGGGCTGAGAACAAACGCACATGTGAGTGTGTGAAAATGCACATGTGCACACCCACACATACCCACGAGCTCAGATACCCTACTCACAACCGACCGCAAACAGACTAAAGCAACTCACGTACGCAGTCTTCAAAATCCAATGATAATATTTTAGAAAGGCCGCATAAAGGAAATACCTATAAAAACTACTCATCATAAAGCTTTTAAAAAACACTGTCAGTCATGGTCTTGGAGATATAAATGTAACTACCTAGACATAAAAATCTATGATGGGGTATATACTCTATAGACATGTTATATCATCTAGATTGATATGTATCTATGACATACAAACCCTCAGCTTAATTTTAAGTATGTTCTAACATCTACGTGGTTCTTATTGTATATAGAGATTCCCTTCTTGAATACTTGTTTGTTAAACATGACATTTGAAATATGACGTAAAAATCAGTGCTAATAAAATCTTTCAAAAAAAGCACTGTCAGTAATATTAAAAATGAAAGAAATCACTGAAAGATTAGAAAGCTTCGTGTTGTTTGTACTGGCTAGCTACTGCTATGTAACAACACACTTCAGAGTCTAGTGGTTTTAAAATAGGAGCATTGTTCACTTGTGAATCTCAGGCCATCTGGGAACTTGTAGTAGCCAGGTGGCCTCCGACACCGGCTAGCAGAGATAGCTAGTCTGTGGTCACACTTGCATAGCCGTGCTTGGCTGAGGAAAGGAAGAGGCTGTGATGATCTCTCCTTACCCAGCAGAGCAAAGCTTAAGCAGATGAAGGATTCTAAAGGAGAAAAGAAACACAGAAGGCCTCCTCAGGCTTGGGCTCAGAGGCTCCCCGCGGAAGCAGGAATGTCTGTTTCACCCTAAGGGCCAAAGCAAGTCACAGGAACAACCCAGCTTCAACTGCTTCAGGGGAGGCACTTAAAGGTGACCTTGAGAAAAAAAAAAAGCTCAAGCATCCCCCAGGCCTTGAGTTCAAGCCCCCGGTGGTGGCGGGAGAGAACAAATGATTTAAGGAAACGAGTAATAAAGGAATGAGAAACGTACAGCAGTTAATGTGAATTCTCTATTACTGCTCTGCATCATTTCATTTAACCTCAGAACAACCCACTGAGTTAACCAACACTATTATCTTTCGTTTACAGGTAAGGAAACGGATAGTAGAACTTGGTTCGTTTGCTCAAGTCGCAGAAATGGCAGGTTTCAAACACAGGCCTTCTTCCACCAAAGCCCAAACACCTAGCTGATAGAGGCCCCAGTGCACGTGGGGAAGTGGTTTCTCACAGATCCCCCACAAAACCCCACCAGTCTCTCATTTAAAGTGGAGAAACACACTTGGCCCTCTACATCTATAAATCAAATCTAGAAAGTCTACATCTGTGTATTCGATCAAGAACTGAACTCTTTCCAGAAAAGCTCTTGATCTGTATTGACGATATGCAGATCTTCTCACTAGCACTGCCTAAACTATGAATTATGGCATTGACTTACATAACATTCATGCTGTACTTAGGTATTATGAGTTATATGAGAAGATAGGGACCGGTGAAATACGATGTGGCTCTCTGTCCTTAGCTGCTAGCACCCAGCTAGCACCCATAGCAGCTGCGCTGGGCCACGGGTCCCTCTCCACATGCTCACAGCTTCTGCAGAGTCCAAATTAAAACTGCTCATGTCCCTTCTCTACAGTGGTTTTGGCTGGCTAACATTCTCTCACATCATCTCTAGATTTCTTACAAAACCTCAAATAATGTCAAGGCCATGTTAGTTTTCTTATACTATATTGTTCAGAGCAAAATGATAAGACAAATGTCTATCTACCCAGGAAAGATAGATTTTTTTTCTTTCATATTTTCTACCTCAAATTGGCTCAAGCTGTGGATTCAGAACTCGTGGGTTTAGAAAGCCAAATCAAAGAGTGACATGGCAAGGTTTTTATGGTATATGTACAAATAAAGCATAAAAAATGTATAATAGATTTGAAGAGTCCATTCATGTAATAGCTAACTGCAAGTCCGTGTATGTATATATATCAACTTTTGGGTAAATGATGATTTTTATCTACTAGATATGGGCCACAGGCATGAGAACACAGAGAGAAAAGCTATAGTCCAGTAATAGACCACGCATCCACCATTTGAATATATTTACATCATGACTATATTCACAAATTACTTTTGCAGTTAAAAATAATCAAAGGAGCAGACAGAAACATGAAATTAGATTGATGCTGGAAAACAATTCTAGAAGGAGGATTCTACGACATTCTTCAAATATAAATGCACGTGCACCAAATTTATGCAAGCGTAGTCTGGTTATTGAAATTTGTCTGTAAGACAGGTCATTTCCATAGGCCTCTGCCGTGGCTTCTGGACTCCAGGTTTCACTTAGTCTCATACTGCTTTCTTGACGGCTAAGGAAGACTGGATTCCATGCAGTCACACGGTGTCAAGGGTGTCACACGTTAAACATGTGCCCATCACTAACCTCGGTCAGTAACAGGTAAGGAGACAACTTGATGGCATCTGTGTTGTACATGCAATGTCTTGCGATTCAGCACAGAGGCTGTTAGCCGTCTCGGGGGCTCTCTGGAGGTCGGGGACATTAGCAGGGGGCTGGTGGAAGAAGGTTAGGATGCTGGGGTGTGGCCCTGGGTGGCCCCACTGGATTCCCAGGCCCCAATGCACTGTTCCTGCAGTAGGAGCTGGCAACAGTATTTAGAGGCCCTGAGGTTAGGGTTGGTTTGGATCTCAGCTGTCCCCGAAGGGCTTGGGGTAAAGGCGTGGCCAGCAGCCTGTGACACTATTGGGAGGTGGTGGGGCCTGCCACTGAGAAGGTAGGTTGTTGAGGGGCTGACACGGAAGAGGCTAGTGGGGTGGCAGCCCCTTCCTCCCGTCATGTCTTGCCCCAAGCCCCAACCACACACTGAAACAGCGGAAACTGTGCATCCCAACCGCTGTTCTCTCCCTTTCATTTGATTTCCTCCCATTATTGTGTCGTAGCAATCAAACTGTTCACACCAGAAACTTCAGAGCAAGATTGGCACCCCCAAACCAATATGCGATGGTGTGTGAGGGGGAACTGCAACTGTGCTCTGAAGGGCCTGCCTCAACTGTATTGTTACACTGTGAAGGCCCCATCCTCCCCGGCCTCTAGGCAACCGCCACCACCTGTAAGATGCCCGTTTTGAGAAACACACCCTGCCTTAGCTCCATATCCTAAGGAGGAGGAGCAGCAGCTGCTGCATCCCAAAGACACTGATGGGCCTTCTTCCATTCAAACACCTTTCAAAATCAGAAGCTTCGCAACACATCCTGAACTTGCTATTATCATACCGTCTTGCTCCTTTTGAATTTAGCTGACAATTACAGAGCAAGCAGGCAAATTCCCTAAGTAATTATGCCTAGGGGGGGGTCCACATAACAGAAAAGCCCTCACAGACTAGCAAAGGACTGGATTGACTAAATCGTTTCTGAGAGAAAGGTCACAAACGGTTGAACACGCCAGATGAGACTGAAATCCTATGAATTTAACCCAGGGAGGTGTAAAAGAGTAACACGGAGACCACCAAAAGAAATCAAAATAAAGCAATGATCTTTTTATTAATCTCTAAAGTCGGATGCAAACTGTTTGGACAAGAAGAGTACTAGAAATAATCTGAAAATTATAAAAGATGACCATCACCAGATGTATCTCAAAAATGTGAGACTATCACAAAAATGCTATCAAAATATTCTAAATTCTACTTTGATTTTCTTAGTAGATTTGGAGGATAAGACAGAAAAACCTGATAGTCCATGTTACCAGGAGATTCATGATTAAAAATTGAAGTGATTTAAGAAAGACCCAGCACATTAGGATCTAATTGTTAGTAAGAAGAAAGAAACAGTGTCTTCCTTCCAACCATCTGGGACGTGAGGGCCACATCACAAATTTAGAAATTTAATTTCGCACGTTGAGATTCTCTCCAAGTCACCTACGTTTATTGCTGAATTTAAAAGTATGAGACATATTTGAAGCTAAGCATTCTCTTGAATAGACTTCTAACACTTGAGGCAAATTAAAATCAAAACGGGCTCATCAGTGTTGGGTATCTGTATGTTCTGTGAAGATTATTATTGACTTGGTAACTAGGACACGTGTGGTTGGAGACAAATGACAAACTGCCTTAATAAGAGCAGGTATAGTGATGCTATTCATCTGAGAATGTTTTTGGCTCCTGATAACAGAGAAATATATACTGGAGAATGCAAAGGGAATAGGTGTCGTCGCTGCACTGACTTGAATCCTCAGCAATAAATCATGTCTTTTAGGCTAGTTGGTTAGTTGTGCCAGCTAATCATCTGAATACCCTCTTTTCCTGTACAAAGAATACGAGACTCTACTAAATATTTATAAAGGGCAATTGTCTATATAAACTGCGCTAGTTTCTGGTGTGAGGAAATGCAAATGAGATGGAGCAAAAAAGAAGAAAAAAATAAAAGCAGCAGCTTGCTTTTCCCAGAAAGGATACTGTGGGGCCCTTGGCACTTTCCTCTTTGCTATTTCTATATTAAGCTAACCTTGAGCTAAACTACAATAGAAGAGAATGAAAAGTATAGGCCGTGGGGAATGGCTAGCATATAAACTGGACTTTTTAGTATTGTATATGAATTATACAAAGGAGTTTCGCTGTAAAATGATCTCCCATGTTCATGGATTGGCAGAATTAGTACTGTGAATATGGCCTGCTAACGAAAGCAATCTATAGCCTCAATTAAACATTAAAAGTCTATCAAAATTCTAACATCAATCATTAGGAAACCCGAAAAAGCAATCCTCAAGGTCACATGGAAACCTAAGACACCCTGAGTAGCCAAGGTTAGGGTAGTAAGAACACTTCTGCAGATGCCCTGCTCACTCTTGCAGGAGGGAGGCCACCCCCTGCTCCGCTCCACACTCCCCTGCTCCCTCTCTGCCTCTCAGAACTAAGTACACCCAGCACACTGCACAGCATTGTAATGTTTTGAGACCTACTTGTGCCATAAGCGAACCTTTTAAAAATTGCTTTTACTCTGAAGGTGACTCTTTCCTTCACTCTGCTGCGCTCTGGTCTGAGGTTCAACCTCTACCAGATGTGGGGGGATCTGGAAGGGCCTGACTGAAGCCTGCCTTTGTGAGTGTGAGGACTGGGGCACTGGCTGCTCTGAGTCTTCCATTTCCTCGGAGAGGATGGCGAGCCGCGCGTGTTCCCTTCCCCGAACCAAAAACCAAATAACCAAGCAGGTGTGGCGTGGCATTACTTTACACAGAGGTGACACGCCCAGAAGGTGGAAACGGTCTCCTCACTGGCTAACACTCATCTGTGCTGCTTGCTTTTCCTTTTGCTCATTAACAAAATAATAGCAGCAGTCTTTTCTTTAAGACATATAGACACATACACACCCCTCCATATCCCTATGCACACACACCTAGACACATACCACTACATGCATACACACACACACACACACACAATATACACACATTCCTACACAGACAATTATATAAGTTTCGATGAAAATATATGACCCATGACACATGTGCCTGAACTGATTAAACTATTCAGCTTGAACCTTCAGGACCCCTCAGAAATAGTAATGGGGGTCAATAAAACCTCAGAGAGGATGGAAAAATCCAGCATTTTATTTCTAAGATGACTGAGCTACACCCACCAGGTGTGCCATGGACTTTCCATTTGCTATTCCAGTACACTTTTATGTTACGGTGACACTATTGCTCAAAAAAAATTGAAAGTAATAAGGCTAGTGAGCCCAAAGACAGGATGTATATCTTTAATGACTGTATTCTTAGAAATATTACTCTAGAGTAATAATATCACTCTATTTATAAGGCTTTAATCAAGAGTTTTTTTAAATATATATATATATGATCAATTTTGTCCTCTTTCCACCATTATCAGTTTACAATTAAAGCTTCTTAGAAATGCATTAAGTCATTACATCAATAGACATAAAAGACATAAATAGACGTAAAAGAAACTACGAAAAGAAAAAAACTCAACTGCTGTAATTGTGTCCTGGGTCTAGAAGGCTACCTATGGCACATCCTGGGATAAAGAAATTCGGTTGTGAAATTACGGCCACATGTGGTGGGACCGCGCATGTTTGGTATTATATTATAGAAGGCCGCAAAGCTGTGAGCACCCTCTCTCCTCGCTTCCTCGTGAGCAAGCAAGATCCCCAAAGTAGCTTTGAGGAGACTTTATTTATGGGCCTGTTCGTACAGGAGCCACACACCAATTCATCACGCCGCTGCTCGGTGCCATCTGCGATAAATAAATATCCCTGCTGCAACTTTTGTCGGGGCATGTGTTTACTGTTATGCAGATGAATGCAATGTGGGAAGACATTAAAGTTAAGAAAGAGAAAAATTGCTTATGAAAATGTCCATCGAACATCTATATTCCTGCTATTCATGCACAAAGGTTCTGCTCACATGGTGGCCTAAAGCTTGGCAAGCACTAACTCCTAACACTTCGTTTACCTTGTAGGTAGCTGGGGATATAGGTGAGAAGGAGTTGGATTGACACCTCTACGTTGAAGCAAAAAGGGCACAGCAAATGCCACCCTCTGTCCCTTGCCTACCTCTCACCGCCTGCTCCTGTGAGTGTGGGGAGAGGACTGAGATCAGGTGGGCTGGCACGGGAGGGCTTGGACGGCAGCTGTCAGAATGCAAGCCAGGGAGGAAGAGATGCCTCTGGGGCCTCAGAGATGCAGAGGGGCAGGGGCAGAACTCTTGAAAAGCAAAGTAATTCTGAGAAGTACGCAGAAATGTTTGAAGTGGAGAGAGTCTGGGAGGTTGGGAATGGGGCCAAACAACAGAAGAAAATGATGACAGTGATTTTAAGCATAAAAAGCTTTCAACAACCTCTGGAGGCAGTTAGAGAAACAGTTACAGCAGTGGGGGCAGTTAGAGAATGCTCACATACAGTTAGAGAATGCTCACACGCGGTGAGAGAAGGCTCACACACGGCTACGACCGTAGAAGCCATGTCTGTCCTGTGCCTCCTCACAGCACCTCCATGTCAATAAAATTAGGATCAATAATTCGCTCATTTGACTTCTGCCAAATTTATTCATCTGACTAAAATGAGGCCAAGACATTCATTTGATTTGATTGCCTAGTTTATACACTGATTTTGGAGCTTACATGCATGACTGCTAAATTGAAAGCCTGGAAGCCGATTAATAAATATATGATAAAAACATGAAAACATGTTTATTCTCCATACTATTGGCATATATATGTGTGTGTGTGTGTGTATGTAATGTATATATATATATTACATGTAATTTTAAAAACCACATTATTATCTTCAGTGGTGAAAGAAAAGTTTGAGAATTACCTAAAATGTTTCTTTACAGTCATTATTTATCCTTCATGCTATAAATTTAAAAGAAAACTGAAGAACTTGACTGTGAAGTTATTAGAGGCACTAAAAGCCCTGGAAGAATATTTTACACTTAATCTATGAGAAGAAAGAGTATCTCCACTTCAACGTAAGAGAACAACTGATTTTCCAACTTTGAGATAAAGAGCAGCCCTTATCCCCAGGGTATCATTAAAGACTGGATACATTTTCCTAAGAATATTTTTGAAAGTCTCTACCATCAACATTTTAATACTCTGCAATATTTTCTGTTGTCATCTCATTATTAGCTTTAAAGATTCAACTCAGTTCTCTTTGATGGGTCTCTTAGAATTTAGTTAATCATGTGATTACTTATCTTTAGAATAGGACTTCCTGAGAATAGATCCAGATTCTTTCTTTTTAATTTCAGTATTTCCAGTTAGGAATCAAGGAATTTTCAGATAAATTTACATAAGAAAGCAAAATGCTTTTCATTAATTGTGGGTATGATCACTTTATCCAATTTGTTTCGCCAATGATATGTCCCAAGTTTGGAAACTTCCTGAATACCCTTTAAAACTGTTACCAAAAAAAATGTAGGTTATTCATAAAAAAAAACCCTTCAACTATTCATTTTTACTCAATTGCTTGATTGTGAGTTTTAGTCATTGCCTAAAGTAGGAAACTAATTAATGACAAGACAAATTAAATGCCTGGTTATGCTTCTTGGTCTAATCAAAACCTCTAAATAAGGGTTGAAGTTTAAAAAACACCTTGCATACCCAGACCTTTTAAAGGAGCAGAAGGAGATGCACTGTTAACTCCAGCTTTCCCTGCAGTTACTGCAAATGTGCTCTGCCCTGAACCAAGTCCACACACAGATGGGTGAACAGAGTTGCGGCTCAAGTAGAAGGCTGGTGTGGAAGGAGGCTGAACCCGAGGGTTGACATTGTGTGTTGCCAGTCTGGCTGTGTTTCTAATTTTCCCTCCTCTCAAACTGCCTGTCAGACAGGAGGAGCTGAGTAAGTTTCCACTGAGTAAGAACAGTCCCTTCTATCTCAGGGGAAGAATGTCAGGTCTGCAAGAGCCAAGAGATGCAAAGCAACCAGAGAAAAATCTCCCGGCGTGGCTCCAGTCCCCGGCCTCCTCCCCAAACAAGCCCAGGGTGCTATCGGTTTTGATAAGCAGCCTTTCCACACCCAGGAGGCCATAACCGATAATGTCACTCAATAACTCTCACACCCTTTCCTTCTATTTGTCCAACACAGGAAAATGAGGATTTTCTCGTCGTGTGGACACAGCGGAAATATCTAGCTAGCAAGTACTGACCCTTGCATGCAAACAGACCCATATCCTCTTTCCGCTTGACAACTTCCTTCCTGATGCTAAGAACAATCTACCTTTCTTTTTTTTTGGTCTTGGACTACTGACCGCTATGAAAACCCTGGAGGAGAAGATCAATGTAAACTTCCACTCCACGGCTGAATTTTTGGACAAACCACAAACTGTGCTTTACACCGTGAAGACTACTGGGTGATCAGCCTGAGACTTTAAAGATAATGGAAGTTTGATCTAGATAGCTGAGAGAAAGCGGGGGGGGGGGGGGTCCTGTAATAACAGCTAACTCCAGTTGCTCGCCCAAACAACTTAGGCTTTCTAGAGACCACCAAAATCACATTTATCATTGAATGATTCAGTAAAAGAACCCAGATAATCACAATAACTTGCTGGTATTAAGAAGACAAATAACTCAATGGCTTGAATGCCTACTCCAAATCTTTAAAACAAAAACAAAGTGGAAAAATTTTAAAAAGAACATTTTAGTCAGTATTGGTTTCTGAAAACGTCATGGCTCAATATGGGCAAAGTTGAAAAGCTCATTTAACACTGTTGTCGGCTATTCTACTTTGCTTAAAAGCTATCCTTCTGGGACAGACCTACCTCTGCAGTGAGGGGTCAGCGAAGGCTAACAGTGGAAGCCATGCTTCTCTGAGGTCTGTGAGCCGTGGCTGTCTTGCAATGCTAAAAATGCTTTACAACACTAAAAAAAAAAATGATATCTAACAATGGCAAAGCAGAAAAAAAGAGTCAACAGTGATATGTATTTATAGCAGTTACTATCAGGGTAAATTATAGTCACAGACAGAAAATTACCTTTTATCAGTTTACCGAGATGGTGATTTGTTTTTTACGTCCTTAAGTTTACTAAAAAGCATGACAGTAAAGGAAGTTAGGAGGTGCTTCAGTGCTGCCAGGAGCGTCCTGAGGAAGAAAAATTAAAACAACGATTCAGGCCCAGCCAAGATCTAACCCCGTGTACATTTCATCGTGATTGAAAAAATAAGCATGACAATTATATAAAAAGTACTTCAAACTTCTATAAAGTTTTTATTTTGTTTGAGGATACAACCTAAGGCTATTGTATGGATTACTTCACTTAAACCTCAATATGATTACTGTACAGTATCATAGAAGTAGCTGGTACCTCATGGTTACTAAGGATGAGTAATTAAAACAATCCTAGAATAATCCCTGTGAAAGGACTGTTTATTACCAGTTTTACAGATAAGGAAACTAAGTCATAAGAAGATTAAATAACTTGGCCATGGTCATAGGAAGAGAAACTGGTAAGATGGAACGAGATATGAGGAAACTTGACTTCTACTCGCCATAAATATAAAGTGTAAACCCTGAACGAGTCACCGAGTGTAGACTGCTCTTCTGTAATGTGAGTCTACAGCGAATTGTTCCTGGGATAAAATGAGGGGAAAGGTGTGTGAATAATTTACATGGAATTTTCCCTTACTATAACATACACAGTTTCTAATCACTAGGGCTAAAAGACAGGCCCAGTGTCAATTAAACATAAAAGCCACACTTTGTCTTATGGCTTTTGTTTCTTCACTTCCTTTAACAATTTCTGACATTTTTTGTAATTGGTTCAAAAGAAAGCAAGCGGTGCCATTTTAAGAGCAAGGAGCGATTTCCTTGACAGTTGGCGGTGTATTCAGAAACAAAAGGGGCCTGGTGCTGCTGCTAGGAGAACTAGGGTGGAAGTTACCTGCCGAAAGACGCTGAGGCATCAGACCTAACATTTATCCTGGGAAGCTGATTGGCCAGTGTTAGCGAGTTGCCTCCACAGGGAGGTCTGATCCCAGAGGAAAGGTGTAGAAGGTAGTAAAGAGACTTACCAGCCTCCTTCACCAGGCCTGGTCCCCGGACAGCTCTTCCTCACCTACCCAGCACACAGGCCCTGGTCTCACAACCAGTGAAAAGTATGTTGGCAATTTCACAGATTGCCAGCCTTTGTTCCTATACAGGTGACTGAATGGTGGTCATCACTCATGTCCATTAATCTAAGGACTCTCTGTGATCCTAACACTCACCACATGCCTGTGAAGGTGGTATTATCATCTGTATCCTACACATGAGGAATTTAACAGATTCCTTAAGAAGTCAAGTTTAACAAGTTCAGCTTGCAACCGACACGTGACAGAAGTGTGAACCAAACCCTTACAGCCTGGCTTCAGATTTGACTTGATGCCTTAAGCATTAATGGATAAGAACTTCTGACAAAATTACAGTAACCATTACTATAACCAAACATGGGCTTTTTTCAAACAATAACTCCACAGATAGTTTGTGTGTGTGTGTGTGTGTGTGTGTGTGTGTGTGTGTGTGTGTGTGTGATACCCACATGAACGTCACAGAAGCAGAAATAAGTAAGATGGGAAACATGAATATGGAAGAGAGTATGGAGAACTGATCTGTGACTAATAAATAATTTCCAACCCCCTAGTATAATATACTGTAATAAATAATAAGAAGCAGAAATACACCTGTACAATATGCCTACAATAAATAATGAATTAAAAATATTTGCAGAATTATTTATAGTGCCCGAAGCATGTATTTTGACATATATTTCAACTAATCTTATAAACCACCTTCTGAGAGAGCTCTAAATCATGTCAATATGGAATGCTAGCACATACTCATCTATTGAGAGATAAATGGCCATGGAATAAGATTCTAAGTATTGAAGCCTTGTCCTAGACCAGTCTTCTCTACATAGTCCCTAAATTAAAAAAAAAAAAAAATAATGCCCCAAGGGGCAAAAAAAAACAAAACTAATGATTTGATCAGCAGTTCTGACCCAGCCGCAAAACAAGACTCTGGAGTTTTGGCATAGTTAACACGGAGGGCTTTTAATTGCACTAGCAAATTTACTTGAGCACAGTAAAGCCCTTTAGGTTTTCGAAAGGCTTATTTTGCTTTTGGCTACTCTATTCTACATCCTGAATACCAGGTCTTGCCATTCCAACGAAAGAAAGGGCCAATCTGGAATGTGATTGATGGCCACTGAGAAGCAGTAGAAATTGCAGAAGCAGGGCCGGGGGTTTGGCCTAGTGGTAGAGTGCTTGCCTAGCATGCATAAAGACCCGGGTTCGATTCCTCAGTATCACATACATAGAAAAAAGCTGGAAGTGGTGCTGTGGCTCAAGTGGTAGAGCACTAGCCTTGAGAAAAGTCCAAAGACAGTGCTCAGGCTCTGAGTTCAAGGCCCCATGACTGGCAAAAAGAAAAAAATGCAGAAGCAAACTGGGCCTGGATGGGCACACACCTGTCATCCGAGCAGCACAGAACAAGAAGACAGAATGGACTGTGATCAGAGGTCAGCCTAGAGCAAACCCACAAGATCCTACCTGGAAAATTACTAAAACAAAAAGAACTTGGGGCATAGCTCAAGCGGTAACAGTACCTTGGCTAGCAAGCCCAAGGCCCTAAGTTCAAATTCAATACCACCAAAAGGAAAAGAAATGGCTACAATCTGAACCCAAGTCAACTTGCTTCATCTGTCATGGGGTAGCAAGGAAAATGGGCCTTTCTCTGTGAGGGGAACTCATCTGAACTCATCTGAACTCACTGATGGTGGGATGGCACTAAAAGGACCTCATGAAGGTGTGTGCCAAGCTTCAACATGACGGCCCTTAGGTCTGTGATAACAAAACGACTCCAAAGCATTTGTAGCAGTGTTTCTATAGGACGGACGCCTCCTTATTTCTCTTCTGCAAAGATCTATTCGCATCTTTGCTTTATGCCATTTAATGACTTGGCTAAGAACATTCAAAAATGAGATGTAAAGTGAGAAACGGAGTCGAGATCTTTAACCCCACATTCCTGGCTCTTACCTGAGATGGGAACTTTAAGAATTTTATCAAATGAAATGTTCATGATTGGATTTGTATGCCATCAGGTGATGTCTTTGCTTCCAAAATATCAAAGTAAAAAATTCATTTTGGAAGTGGAAATTCCCGAAGCAATGTGAAATAAAATCCGAATACCTAATAAATAATGTTTAATAGGAAAAAACCACAGTGAACTTACATATTTAACCCAAAAAATATCCTAGGAGATAGTGCTGGCTGAGAACAGCAATGCTCAGCCTACAGGGCTCTGGTTGCAGGAAGGCACTGAGATGCAATTGCTGGAATGTGCCAAGCTGGGCTCCCCAGCACCTCTGCTTGTACAGAAGGAAACACTGGCATTTGGAAACGTGGCCCTCAGAAGCCAACTTGTAGACGGCTGTAACTCAAAACATCTTGATGGGTATGACTGGGATGCCATTTTAATCTAATATTTTGCCTCATAAGAACTTGCTTCATTTTAATAAAACTCCTTCACAAAGGTGGATTACTCAGTACATAATTTCTCTTGCTTCTAATTTAGGAATTGGGAACATTAAAGTATAGAGAGCACGAAGGAAATGTATCATGACCCTCTGACATCTGGCATGGTTTCTGAGGCAGGTGTCAGAAAGGTTCATAGCTCCTATCTTGCCAAATCTTATCAAAACCCCCAAGACAAAAAGAGAAAAAAAAAAGTCCACCCTTTATAATTGACATCAAAAAGGAAGTCCTTTTATTTTTAGTACATTTGCTTTGGAGAGAGCGCCAGCTAATTGGAAAGAGTCCATAATTTAACCATCAGATCTCAGTACATTCCCTATTGAAACTTAATAAACATTAGCATCCAGATTTACTGGCTTTCCGTTTTCTACAGTTAATGATCGGCACGTACCTTTTATTACATCAACTGCAAACAAAATGAAGACCTGAGATCCTGTGATCAAGAATTGATTTCTGGTGGACAAGCAAAATTATTTGGTCTATTTTTATGGTTGATATAATTGCATTCAAAACCCATAAACAATGTCCATTCACTTCAGTACTTTCTCAGTCCATCTTTGGTCATAAACTTTAATTAAAACAAAACATCCCTTAGGTAAATCAAAGGAAGTGCCACTGAAATAATATAAACACTTGAGAGAGCCTTGGGCTGCTTCCATGCTTGAGTCTGATTAGATGGAAATGCACAAAGCAGACCGACCAGTACCATTCGTGATTAGAACAACCGTCTCTGCCATTAGAAAGCCCTGGCAGAATCTTGAGGAAAAGTCGTGCCAAATTCCTCTCTTCTGAGCGAGGGTTTTCCACTTCCAGGCTGCATTATCTATAAAGGCTATCTTTCCTGAACAGGGTGTCCTGTAGTTAGCTGTCAGAAGGCCTGTCTATCACAGAACTCAGACTGTCTGTCCCACTTGGCTGATGTCAGAGGCTTACCCTTGAGTTATGGCAGGGAGAACATGTTTTCCATTACGCCCACAACCAAGTGTTGATTAAGGTGGCACATGTCAGGCCTGGGAGTAGCCAGCGCTCAAAACCAGTACAGACCTTTTACAGATGCCGAGATCGTTTCTAGAAAGTGCAGCACCCAACTTATCTTGTTCTTTTTCTTTTGTAAGATAGAATAGCCAGCGTCTTGTGTGCTTAATTTTAAGCTAGCACTTTAATCGTGTCTGATTTTTTTTTCTTAAGCTTCTGGTCTTTTTTTCCTTGTCATATTCAGAGCCTTCTTTTCTGTTTGTGGTCACAGAATCCTTTGAGTAGGAACAAGTGAATTCCACAAGAGGCAAAAGTTTCTCAAATTTTACTTGGGAACCTGTGTAACTCAACAAGAAAGGTTTAGAACGTTGAGGTCTTTTAAGATCTTTCAGGATTGCATATTCTTCCTCAGGAAGTAACTGGACTGGATCTCAGCCTCACCTGGAACTTCTAACAGAGTTCCAAGGGCTTCAGGGTAAGGACTAAAATCGAGGCCATAGCTAGCTGCGGAAATCCATGAAGAACACAAAGACATTGACTGGGCTGTGGGATTTAAACAGCTGTTGGGGTTTAGCAGACTCTCCACACTCTGTGAAATACCAAAGGCCGGAAACCCTCTCCTGGCGAAAACTCTCCTTGGAGAAAGGTTGCTAAGGAAATACACACGCCACCGTTGTCATCATGGCAAGGGCTCATTTTCTTCTTTGGGTCTGTCTGTCTGTCTGTCTGTCGAGTTGAGGTCTCGCTATGCAGTCCAAACTGCCCTGAAACTTGTGATCACCATGCGTTAGCCTGTGGAGTGCTAGGATTATGGGAGTGCTTAATTGTGGTGTGTGTGTGTGTGTGTGTGTGTGTGTGTGTGTGTGTGTGTGTGTGTGTGTCTCAAAGTGACAGTGACAACAGTTGTTGGCTTTAATAAATAAAAGACAGTATTAAATTTGAATTTCAGATAACTAAAAAGTAATTTTAGTGTAATTATGTTCCATACCCATAGGACCTGCTTAACTCTAAAAGCATCCGCTGTTTATTAGAAACTTACCCAGGCACTGTGCGTTTGTGTGGCAGGGATAGGACAAGCCAATGACCAGCTACCCTGGACAGCAAGGCCTCTCCACGAGAGACAAAAGTCACCACTAGATTTTACAATGTTATGGAAAACAATATTGGGCAGTGAAGGAGAGCCCACATGATCAGATCTGGAGAACACCTATTCTGGGTTGCTCCCCTCGTTATCTGATTCTGCATCATCAATCCTCTTTCACGGGCCTCTAAGTCTGGATATTTGGCAGTCTACCTATTTGCATTTTTAATCTTTTACATTTTCTTTGCATTTTATCCGCCCCACAACGGTCAACTTTCCAGTGATTCTCAAGTCTATTGCAACCTCTGCTGTTCTAGATTCCACTTGGATTTGCTTGCTCGGGACTCAGCACCATTTAGCCACTTCCTTCAATTTTCTTCTTATTCCACAGTCTCAAAATTGACTAGATAGCCCAATCATCCATCTATCTATCTATATAATATAGATTATATATAAAATATATATATCATGTATTTTTCAAGCCACTGCTTCTTTTTACATCCTTATTATATTCTAGTCCAGATCCTCAAGATTCCTTTCCTGTATTATTCAGTTACCCTCAAATTGATCTCCCCATAGACTTTTACTACATTAAGCATCTTTTCCTAGTCATTGGATTTCTATTGAGAACTTTTTTTGTGGTCTTCATGAAAAGTACATCCCAGAATAAGAGGCAACATTAATATAGACATCTAAAAAAAAAAATGTTGGCTTAGGGCAGAATAGTCCGATGTAAAGTAGCTGGAAAAGTGTGTGTTAGGGTGTGGTGACAGTGGTAGAAGAACTTTACTGGTGCTTAGAGCATAAAACTCTTAAAATGAATTTTAAATTAAGTAAGCATTCATCACCAAACAGGGAACTGGAGTTTCAGAGAAAAATTCCATGTGCAAGCACATGACATTGTAAAAAAATATATACTTTCAAGATAGGTCAGTTATTCAATAAAGCTGGCATTGGTGGCTCTAAGGAAGGGTACAGGCTGGTACAGGAAGTGCTGGCTGAAACACCATGGACAGTCAGTCATCACAGCCTGACACAGAGCGATGGCATTGCCAAATTTGTATTTGATTATTTACTTCAGGGTAAAATTCCTCCTTCTCCACGTTTCTTTTGGGCCATTCATTATACATACCTTGCAAATGGACTACTAAATCACTATGTCTGCCTTCAACGAAAAAACCGTTCAATAGCTATTTGGTAAAGTTAAGTATAATGTTCTAAATATCAGTTGTCTGATCAGTTCCTAGACTCCCCTGGTTATACATATAAGCAATTCTGAGCTGCTTTTTGTGTTAAAGCAGCTATAGTGCCAATATTTACTTGTGTTTTGTTACACGTGTGACGACTCTTCTCATTACATCTTGAGTTTTGTCCTTAGATTCCTATTCCAGCCCAGGTTTTGGGTTTGATTGGTATGATAAATTGTTACTATTCCATATGCTCCTTTACGTACTGATTTACCTGCTGCCGGGTGCTCTTGCATTGTCCTCCAACTGCTCATTTTGAGCTACTAAATTCAGTAATGCATGTTTCATTACTGATATCCTTAGAAAATGTTTCAGCGTGGTAAAATAAAACCCGTTCCTTGTCAGCTTAATAGATGCCACTAAACAACTTCATGGAGATACTGGGAAATGAGAATGGCGTGGGTGGCTGAGACTTGCTTCTGGATTTGTACCTCATTGCCTTTGGAATCTCACAAGGCTTACTTTAAAGACAGGATTGACTCGTGTTTAGTCCTCTGAGAGCCATGCATCCCTGACAGGCATTCCTTTACCCATGTACTAACTCATTCCTCAGCACCTCTGAGACAGGTTACTTTTTTGAACTCTACAAGATCTATGAAACTAAAAAGAACCCGTGAATTGCCATGTCACTCAATATGACAAGGGTAGACTTGGAAATCTAGTTGATGCCATGCTGGTTGGCCCTGAGATATTCACAATAATCTCAGACACAAGGCATAAACAAATTTTTAGTAGGAATGATGACAAAAAGAAAGCTATCTTCCAAATATAAGAAAGCCTCTTTCTGTGAGATATAGTTGGCAATATATACACAAATATATATATATATATATATATAGAGAGAGAGAGAGAGAGAGAGACAGAGAGAGAGACAGAGAGAGACAGAGAGAAGTATTTTCTTTAAGCAGATTTTGATCTCTTACACCAAGATGGTTCTGTGTAGTGAGATCAGAAACTTTATTGCCCACCCTCTGTTTCTCAAGTAATTCATTCTTTGTGGAAACTGGGTTTTAAAGGAGATAGGCCATTTTGTGCTACAAAGGTAAAAAAAAAAATAGACTCCTTTTTAATTTTATTCTTTTACCTTAAGTTTACCATTAGTATCCAAATTAATATTCTATGAAAGAGACTTGTGGACAACGGACCCATTAACCAATTGAGAGATAAAAAAACAACATCCAAACTGGTGGTTCTTCCTAAGAGGACGGAGAAGTTGGAAAAGTCAGAATGATTTGAAGGTTTTAAAAAGCTAGTTAATCTAGTCAGAATTATAAGCCCTTTTTATCCATCTCCCTTCCTTGGGGCTGATATTTATACCTACAAGAAGTGAGCGTGTTTCACTTTGGTATAGATCTCTGAGAGTATGGGCCAGCCACACTCGTCTTTGTCTTCATACAGCCTGGCTCAGAGCCCGCGTGCTTTGCGTATCTAGTCATTGCTATTGACTTTGAATTTGGTTAGTCATGTTATCTGAGAAAACAGTGGTCTAAACTGTCCCTGGCAAACCTCTCTGCTACTACTACTAGCAGTAAGAGGTTTTCTCTTACACCCATGTGTGTAAGGCCTTCAATTTCCAGATAAGCTATCCAACCGATAGCACACTAATAAAATAGGTGTTCTTCCATAAAATTTGAAAAAAAAATATTGTTTGGAAAGAAATGATTAATATTAAACAAAAATGGTAACATCATTAAACGTTAAAATAACCAAAACACTAATCTCATTGAATTTTAGTAATATGACTTAGTAATGTGCTCAGACTATCCAAATTCCTACTGTCGTCTTTATTATTTTTTAAAAAGTGAGTTGAAACTAAGGTTTCAGCTGCAATTTTTTCTTTTCCCCAAACAGTTACCTCAAACACTATCCTTCCAAGAATCCAGTGAGGCAACTGTTTCATCCTTCATATTATTCATCCATAAAAAAATACATAATGTCCTTTTCCTTCCTCTGGGTTAAAATTTTCCATTCAAGAAATAGAAGCAAAAGCAACAAATAAAAATGACTACCTATTTTCCCCCTCTGCTTATTCTGGCTCTTGGGTTACAATTGACCTTACTTGTCAGAAAACTGACCATAACATTATTGAGCTTTAATTTCATATTATACAGAAGCTCTTTTTTTTTTACAACAAATATTTTTTAAGGCTTGCCTACCTGCTGACTCAGAACCTGTGTGTACCCAGCCTGACAAAATAGATTGCCATGATCTATTAAATCAATAACCCATGTGCTAAAGAAAATTTGCACTATGAATTTTACTCTATTCTTCAATATGCATCATTACAAGGCTTGGGGGAGAGAAATAGTGGCTGCAACTGGCACATACATTGGTAATTTCTAGAAGCAATTAATAGAACTTAGTCTTAAAGCATTTTAGTCAATCACACAATAACTTGGCATCACCGAACTAGAGAGACATCGCATTGAATGAGACCTCAGGAGACCAACTGATGCCTCCACGATTTCAGAAAGTCTGTCAGAAGAGGTTCTTGCAGCTCCTCAAAGTTACTCATTTTAGTACACCAAAAAATCCTCACTGAGCAAATTCTTTGTGTAGTGCTGGGATACTTTCCATTTCCATCTGATTCAAAAACTAAATACCTTCCCCATACTCTTTCCTACACAGGGAAATCAGGTAGAACATTCTTGGCTTCTTTTAGTTCTTATTTCCTAAGCTTTTATTTAAGTTTTGAATCTTAGAGTGAGAGTTTGACTAATTGGATGAAATGTACACAGGTTTCTTGCTTGAGTCACTTGGTCTTACAAATGCTGAATAAAGCTGATGACACCTGATTCTCTGGCTAAAATCCCCATTCCCAACCATCAAGGGACAAGCAAGTGAGCTGACCTCCACATTGCAGAGACAGTGTCCCAAACCAAGAAAACACTCAGCCCTGAAGACAACCAAACCAAATTGCAGGCCAATACGTGCTTTTTTTTTTTGCCAGTCCTGGGGTTTGAACTCAGGGCCTAAGCACTGCTCTTGGGTTTTCTCAAGGCTAGAGCTCTATCACTTGAGCCACAGCACCACTTCCAGCATTTTCTATGTGTGTGGTACCAAGGAATTGAACCCGGGTCTTTGTGCATGCTAGGCAAGCACTCTACCACTAGGCCAAACTCCCAGGCCAATACACTTTTTTTTTTTAATTGTCGGGATAATGTAGAGAGGGGTTACAGTTACATTTATCAGGTAGCTAATATACTCTTACCTGATAAGGAGTTATCCCTGTGATAAGGAGTTATCCCTGTTTTGCTGCTATAAACAATGTACATACAGACTTCTGTCTTCTCTCCACCAGTGTTGAACCATTACCCATTTATATTTATATTACCATTTATTTCATGAACACAGTGGGTTTTTTTTTTTCTTTTTTGGGGGCGGGGCAGGATGGGCAGAGCAGAGGACCAAACTCAGGGCATTACACTTGCCACTGGGCTAAATCCCCAACTCCAGTGAGCTGTTTCTCATCCTCAGTAGGAAAGGATGAGAAGAGTGACAGGCCAAGAGGGAAGACACGAGGTAGATTACGATGACAAAAGGAAAGACACTCCGATGGCAAGCAAAAAGGCTCCTGGTGGATTGTGGAGTCTGGCTTTAGTATCAACACACGCTCTTCACTTTGAATGAAATGTCATGATAATTTGGGGTGAGTGAGTGGAGACAGCCGTGGACAAGGAATGGATCTTTATTGTCCTAAAATCAGGTGCAGGTAAACCATGTTTTCAAGTGTCTCGTTTCCATTCTTTGTCACATGAAAAGCAATGAAGCATAGATACGCAAACCTCACTCCATTTGTTCTCCTTAGAGAACTGCTAGCAAAGGCAGTTACTTTGTCAACCCAGAGACTAGCTATCCATTGGTGATCCTGCAGCTCTAATCCCTGCCCTGACTAATGAGATAATGTCTCACTTGGTGGCCACAGCAGGCCGGCATTTGCAAATGTTGTAGGACGCTGGGACTACCACCCTCCCTGGCTCCGCTTCTACCTCATTATACCTGTTACTAATTGTTATTGCACCTTCCTTTATTGGGTTTCTAGAAACAACTTTACTTTGTATAGGTAAAATAGGTAGCTAAATGAAAAACAATTTTATTATTTTGTTCCATATTCATATAACTTAGAACACTACAGAGAGAGAAAGAAAGGGGATAAAACACTGGATTATTTTCCATTTCATTCCAGTATCATGATATTTTTGAGTTTATAAAATTTAGAAAAATAGCAACATGTTTACTGAACTTTAAATAATTACTTTTAGGGGTTGACAGTTGATGGAAATGGAACTTGGTAAGAATTTTTAGACAATGATATGACTTAACTAAATTAGATGAAGAAAAGCTCTACTCTTTGGAAAAAAGAGACAACCTGGTTTTATCAGCAAAGCGGATATAACAGAACTCAATTTCCTAAAATGTCACATTCCTTCAAACACTGTTTGTAAGCAAAATGACTGTAGAATCACTACAAGTGATCACAGGCAGACCACTAACGTCTGAGTTGTATCACCCTTAGCATACGAGCCCTTGTGGTCCCATCCACCTGCACTTGTACGTGCTGTATGCTCCTTACAATCCCCTGCTTTAGAAAGAAATTCATTTATTTTATTGAAAAGTATAGGAGAATCCAGTTTCCCAAAGAATCCTTTGTAATAAGTGAACAAAAGATGCCAGATTCTATCAAGCTTTGTTGGCAATTTACTACCATCAGCCCAACTTCAGTACAAGTTTGTACTTTGCCCAATTCCATCTAAAGACTACATAATGAAAAACCTTTTGACAAGTTGATTAATAATACCGAGCTGCTAAAGTTCAGCTGAGTGAGCAATTAAACATTCCAAACAGCAATGAACCTTCAGAAGGTAATTTATGATAATTTTATGCACAAGAGCTCAGTGGCTTTTTAATTTGATAGAATGTTAGTCGCACGAATTTCTAACAAGGGAGTGTCAGGGCTCCATACATCACTGAGATTACTTAAACATTTCAAACATGGCTGATGAATGAAGTTTCTTGAGGTGTGGGGAGATACAGAAGGTGTCGGGAGGTTGAGATTATTCATCATATCAATTATTGAGAGCGGATGCGCTGACATCATACTCCCCACTCATATTTTATGTCCACAGTAAAGATAAGTCAAGCTTGAAATAACAGACCTTCCTGACTCCAGTATCTGCGGGTAATTCAACTCCCTTCAGTGGGTCCCTCTCTTCCCATCCGCCGGCAATCTCACCACCACTGCCTTTATTCTTACCCAGAATTTCAATGTCTTTCCTTGAACAGTCAGTGAGAAAACTAAGAATAAGGGCAAGAAGGGAAGTGTGCATGAGAAAGAGGTGTGAGGACGATAATCGTGCTGGAATCGGATTTTCGGTCAGAAAGGACTGATGGGACAATTTGCATTTGCTACTGTCCTTTCCACCAATACACATATATGTGCACACAGGCGCACACGCTGGCTCCATTCACACACACATCTCCTTTTCCACATTCCTTGCAATAGCCCTCAGCCCTGCATTCGCGCCTCCACTCTTGAATTAACACACCAGATCTCTGGCAGCTTTTCTCTTTTCAGATCACTGAAAAGTGACATGGTCTGTTTCAAGCAAAAATGAGTGCCTTCTTGTGGCAATTTCTAACCTCAAGTCCTTGGATTTTTGAAACAAGAGATCCCCGAGGTAGGGTTTTCCACTTTTAGCTTATGGAACCTACACGTAATAATTTGGCCCCGCATTTCTTTCTTCTCTTTAAACATTTTTATTTAAATGAGTTTTTCACCTTGTAAACAAAACGAGCCACTTTACATAAAAATCTGGATTTCTAGCTCCGAAAACTGAAACAGTGGAGCCTCCTATAAATGCGTGTGCGTGCACTCCCCAGGGGCGCCGTGCACACCTGGAGAAAACCTGCTTTCTCCGTGTGGGACACGCAAGGACACGGACGCCGCCCTCGGCAGCCGATGCCCGGACTCTCCACGCACGCTGCTAGCCTGGATCACCCCTGACTCACCGGAACTGCTCTGACTTCCCCTGAAGGCAGCCCAGCGAGCCCAGCACCGTGGCCTTGGCCCCCAGACCCGGGCCAGCATGGAAGAGCCACCACCTGTAGCTTCTCCCCTCATGCTCTCACCGGCGGATGCTTTCCTGTAGTGTAAAAGGTGGGGAAAGAGCATTAGCTTGATCAAATCCCAAGTCATTCTTCTATATCAGTTTCTGGTCACTGAAATAATGCGCCACTCTAAACGTAACGAGCAATTTACTTGCTTTTGACACTGGGGTGTTTTGTCGTCCACTTACTTCTTTCCACCTTTGGTAACAAATCGAAATCTTTGCTCCTAAACCCAAGGAGAACATTAATTAGAAGTCACAGTCTTGCAGTAATAATAGCTAACTCTCTTTCTACCAGTTTCTCACTTCCTTGTATGTTCTATGTCTATACAGTTAATATCCAATGCCGTCAAAAAGAAAGAAAAAAACAGTTGTATTTTTGTGCTACAAACACAGAGATTGAGTGCAACATCATCACCACTATTTTCTAATGCTTTTATTTCATCAAATGGGTTGGAAAACAAAACCAAACAAATAAACACAAGCTCATCTAGATATCATCTCTCCAGATGCCGCTTCTTGGTAGTGTGCTATTACAATTCACGTCAGGTAGCCAGGCTCTCAGATGAGATCAGAATTATTCAGTCAACTTTCTTCATGCCACCCTGAAAAGCTGTTTCCTTCACATGGGCAACTTCCACAAAGCCTACTTGTTTACAGAGACCATGTGCCTCCTGATCTTCCTTTGTCTCTCAATCTCTCTCTCTCTCAATCTCTCTCTCTCTCTCTCTGGTACCAAGCATATGTTTTTAATGTTAACATTCCCTCATCTATAGAGACCATCTGCTTATTAAAAAGAGTTTTCTCCTTCCTTCTAAGCCAGCTTTTCACATGGAGACTCCTTCCTCTCTGCCAGTTCCACAGATTCAGGAAAGGAAGAGAAAAGACTGAGCTCTCCAAGTACAAAGAAGAGGGTTTGTTGCCAGTAGCCAGTGGCTCATGCCACAGGTCAGGAGGCTGAGTCTTGAGGATCCCCATCCAAAAGCAGCCTGGGCTGCAAAGTCCTCATGAGAATCTTCTCTCTCACTAACCACCAGAAAACCAAAGTGGCTCTTGGCTCAAAGTGGTAGAGTGCTAGCCTTGAGCAAAAGAGCCCAGAGACAGCACCCAGACCCTATGGCCAACAAAAAAATAGAAAAAGAAAAAAAAAGAATGAGGATTTGAAGGCAGGAGTGAGGGGGGTTGTAGAAGGAGGGAAAGGGGTGGCTTAAATCCTGATAGACAGAGATGTCATACACATCGATAGTGAGAGCTAGGTTTTTTCTGCCATTTATCCAGGAGGTAAATCTTAATGGTTCTGCCCTGTATCACCATTAGCTAACCTTATAGATTCAGTCACCTTATTTCCCACCTTTGCCTCTGTGCCCAGTCTCAGGAATATGGATGTCATGGTAATGAGATGTCAGTTCTACCGCAAACAATGCCCTTAGCCTTGAAAGCTGAATAGGAATTGGTCAGGCAGAGGAAAACTAGTACGAATTCCCTATGCCACCCAAGGAAAGAGCATATAATCCACAGATGTACACATTGCTCGGTGCTTGTAAAGTTAGGCTTCTTACAAAGGGAAACAGAAGCAATGAAAGAGAACTGGAGAAAGACAAGACATTACGCATGAGAACCCTCACCGACGGCTGAATGTGGACAACCGTGGGTTCAAAGGTCAAGACCTCAGTTCAGACACAGAAAAGGCAGCATTGTAGCTGCCTTGACTTGGAGACTCTAACAGAAGAATAATCCAAGAGTACAAGAGGCCCGGGAAAACCCTCCGCTGTCCTGACCCCAAGCCCAGCGGCTGCCCACAGCCCTCCTCTCTCTGCACGTTCTGGGAGGGCATGGGCTGCGACCAGAGGCTCCAGAGTGGCATCTAATGCTTCCCCGTGGGAATCACTGTTCACTGAAAGACACTACATTACCTCATAGGGAGGAGAGCAGGGGTGGGATGTAAGAGAGGAAAATACACTTCCCTGGGGCCAGGAGCAGCTTCTTCCAAGGGCACTGGGAAGTCAGGGAGAAGCTCCAGGAGGCCTGGGGGCAGCGGCAAGTGCAGATGCTCTACTGAAATTGTGAGACACCTGCCAGACACACAGGGACAAACGAGAGCTGCTGCTTCCTCTACTTTCCCTGTAACACCCCCCCCCCCCCAACGCACACACTTCTCTAACTCAGTGGCCAACATTATCCACTAGGTATGTAAACCAAGCACTCAGATGTTTACTCTCAGCTGACCCGAAGCCACTCTTCCTGACACCTTCAAGGCTCTCAGGCATGCGCTTAAGAAAACTCAAACATCTGACCATGGCTCGTAAAAGCTTGCAGTCGGGCCCTTGCCTATGCCTAGGACCTAATCTGACATTCATTCCCCCTTTCTCTAGCCTTTGGGCTTTACATGAAGTTGCTGGAGATGGTTAAGCACTTTCTAAGGCTACTCTCCACACCCATGTCAGTTCCAAGCATCTTCTCTTGGTCTTGACATTTATTTAAAATGGGTTCTCTCTCTCTCTCTCTTTCTCTCTCTCTCTCTCTCTCTCTCTCTCTCTCTCTCTCTCTCTCTCTCTCTCTCTCTCTCTCTCTCTCACACACACACACACACACACCAAAGCAAATTTTTCTATCTTCCTCACAACACTCATCAGACTTTGAAATTACTGTATCAATTTGCCCACTAGTAACACATTTGTCTTTCATATTTGCATTTCTCACGAGTTAGAAAGATCATTTTGTCCCTGCTAGGTGATCTAATCCAGTATTTTGCTCTTGTTATACACCTACTTGCTCATTTTCAAGCAAATGTTGAATTGCTAAACAATGTCTAAGGCACTTTTCCACTGGTAGGACTGACAACCCTTACTCTCTACACAAAGGAGGGAAGGGTCCCATCTCCATCTGCCAAAAACTGTAGCAAGATCTTGCAGACCTCTGAGAACCAAGTTTTCCTGTCCCAAGTCTGGGCTTTGATACTTTTCAGGACTTCCCAACTCTGCCAAGAAACCACACTTCCCGGGACTGTGAGGACTTGAGGGCTGGTTGAAGCTGTCCCTTCTAAGTCCGGGAACTTCTCTCCTGCTGTCTCTTGTGTTTCACAGGCATTAGCTCGATGTACTATGAGCGTGGCTAAGAACCAAACCCGGGCCTGCTGGTGATTTTCTCATAGCTCCAGGCTAAACATCTTTAGTTATCTGACAATCAATATGCACGAATGTAATTATTTGTTTTCTAGGAGTTAGATGAACAAGATCATTCCAAATTCTTGTGTTATTAATACATGGTAATGGAAGTGAAATATTAATGACTTAGTCAAGTGTATTAAGAATTTGAAGTGCTGCGCAAACTGAAAACCTGCATCTTAGAGGGGATGAAAAAAAGCTCAAATGCACCAGATGGCTTGGTGACAGCCATTTTATTTAGTGCAGTCTCAGCAGATATGTTGATAGCCTTCAGAAAAGGCCATCAACTGTGCAAGGGAGGTACTGGACCTTACTGACTACTCGGGCTGTGCCCAAAGAAATCACACAGTCAGAAGCCAACGGTGCTTCTTTGATTCTCAGGTGTTTGGCCTGCAATGGGCTCTCAGGGCACCTGGGGCAGGGGGGGAATGGCAGCAGCCGGGTCTGCCGGCTCCGCCCTTCCCCTCCACCAAGCTGTCATAGAGAAGACTGGCCCTGAGTAACCGTCTTCATACATATTAAAGATGTATGTGACAGAGTAAAAAGAGCCCCAGACTAACAGTCAGCATAATGGAGCTCTGGCCCGCCAGGCATGGAGGAGTGGCAGGCCTGAGCAAGCAGTATTGTACCTTTAGACCGGAGTTTCCTCATCTGCACCCGAAGATAATAAAACCTGTCTGTCTTCCCAGAATCGCTGACAGGCTTCAGGGAAACTTTTATGATTAATAAGCACACTGTGCAAAACGTAGAGGATGAAATTGCTTTGAAGATTGGATTTGCTTTCTTGCCACTGTTATATATTTTTTTTAAATTCTGATTTCCTCAGACAATAGGAACATTCTTCAGTGATAGCTTATTGTTTAGTAAATATTGGTTCAAAAGATTACATTCATGGCTGATCTATATACCAGATATGCATGTATGGGGATGTGTACTCTGTCATTTCAGCTTATCATCCTCCATTTTTTTGCCTGATAATTTCACGTTTAACTTGGAACATGGAGGTACAATGAAAACATAGATAGAAAACTGACAGACAGACAGACAGACAGAAGAGAAATAGTATCCAATTACTCAACGCCCACTAAAGAAGCCGATGAACTGATATATCCACACCTTGTCCCCATCTGCTAGCATTGTGTAGTGTCTGTTTGTCATAGTTCCCAACCCCCAGTGAGCCTCTGGAATACTGGTGGGCCCTTGAATAAATGGAAAGAATGGGTCAAGGAGATGTGACAATAAAAGGACATATGACAAGGCGTGGGAGGCAACAACTGGAGACAGGCTTTCTACAAGCTCTCTGGGAATTTCTCAATGCTCACTGGACTCTATTCCTTCTGCCTTTAGTTTCCTGGTCTCCATCCCATTTATTTGTACCACTCTCTCTCTCTCTCTCTCTCTTTTTTGAACCTGGGTCTTCATGCATGCTAGGCAAGCACTCTACCACGAAGCCAAACTCCCCACCCATTTGTACCACTTTCTGTAGCGTGCCTGAACTGTGTAACCATTCTTCTGCTGTTACTAATGATTAAGAAAAGGAATTCATTGCAGATCTCCTGATACAGCAAATTCTTGATTCATCTTCCTCTCCTCCCCTGTGATTTTCTACCAGCAGATAGTTTCGCTTATGATTAACCATAGCTTCTGAAGTCTTTGGAGAGTACCCTGACTCCAGCTCTCCCACTCTCACCCCCCTTGGCATCTTTTCTGGCCTCCCCATTCACCCCTCACTATTTTAGTCTCTGGTCTGTGCTCTAATTCTTTTTCTAAATGTCCATTCCCCTCAGTTCTCACCAATGCTCTTGGCCTTTTGGTAAATCCTTCGTCCTCTCCTGCCTCACCTGACCTTTCTCTTTGGCAAGCAGCACAATTCTCTATTCTTCATCTTGAGTTGAGCTTTCAAGCCCTGTGGCAATTCCCTGCACACGGTCCCTTCAGATTGCAACGTAGACCACACACTTTTTCTCTTGACATTACTCTACCAATGTCTGTACTGCCAAAAAAAAAAAAAATAGTGACCCAGTTTAAGTAGGTCTTTCACTAAGACAGCTTCTTTTTTAAGCCCTTGAAATATGCGCTACTCTCCTGTAGTCATTGTTTTCAAAGTAATGACTTTTCATGTGACAACTATGGATTCTCTCACAATAATAATAAACTGGAAGATAATTTGATATGGGAAGTCTCAGCATTCTTGCACTTTCCTCCTTTACAAAGGACGTACAGTGCTTGTAATTGTGATGTTTCCTTCTCCCTCCCCTGCTCTCTCATGGAGGGACTGTCACTGTTGGAACAACCCTCACAGAATAGCAGGTAGCAGATGGTGACTGGCCTGCAGGGGAGTTGATAGCACCTTAGCGCAGTTTCACTTATGGCCCAGCAAAAGAAACCTTGAGCAACTTTTTCAACTACTAACTTATGTGACCCACTTTCCTCCACACTAAATTTACCCTTATTTCCCCCTCATCTGTGAGCTATTCCCTTAAAACCCGAGCTTTCATATGCCCAAGATCGCTCTTGACATGGCCAAGATAAGTCCTGTGGCCTAAAGTTTACTAATGTTCTGACAACTTACAAAGTTACCTCTCACAAGAGAAGCTGATTTAAAACCAAGGTAATGTTTAATTCACATGTTACTTTTACTGGGAAAGTCAGCCTCTGTGACATATTTCAGGAAAGAAATGAGAAGTAGAGGGGACACACAAATTGCACTGTGTAAGCAACTGATTTCTCCAGTCCCATATATAATCTGTCCAATTTGGAAAAGGAGGCTTTGTCTAACTTGACTCTACAGAGACATCCACTGTCTGGAGTGTGAGTCTCCATAGCCCCTCTTCCACTGCTCACCATTGCTCTACAGAAATAAATGCAGGGCGGCATCACACACATTGCACATGGAGTGTGGACGGTCCGCTGCAGAAAATGGGTGTAGATCCTAATCATTAGCTTCACTGCATTTTAATTATTCAACAACTTCAGGGAACCAAAGTGGAAGAGACAGGAGTTATCGGGTGTTGCAAAAATCTCTGCCCCTTGCAAGTACCAAGAACTGATTTACATGCCTTTCAGCTTAAGACAGAAAGGAATCTGAGGGAAAGCTAGTGATTAAGCAGCTTTGGATCCTGGTTCAACCACAGCTGTCCTGTGAGCTGTACTCTACTGCTACGCTTCTTTAATGGGAAGTTATAAGTACCCAGAATTCACAGGAGTCTGGTTGGCTCCTATCCAGGACAAGAACACAGGGGCAAGGTCATCAATAAGCCCTCGCATGCCCTGCAAGGTTTACTTTAAAGATTACTTTGAGTTATGGTAGTGTCTTTGTGAAATAGATCATCCTTGCAGAGTAAAGCTCATTCCAGGAGGTGTCCCAGATGGGTCTGCGGGGAGCTGGAGCAAAATGTCAAGAAACCCTCCAAGTCACTGTTTTTATTTTATGAGGGTAGAGGGTCGATAGTAGTGATTGGGAGAGGCCCGTTGATAAAAAGGGTCTATAACATGGGAAGATGAGAGGGTGCTTCCAGCCCTGCCTGGCGGGGGGACCGGGTTGCAGCTTAGAAGCAAGAATTTAAGTTGTATAAGCAACATACATGAGCTAAGCCCAAACACTGGGTAATCTAGAAATAGCCTTGAAATCAATTTGGGTTGCAAGCAAAGCCTTGTTTAAATTTTCAGTTTGCTATATACTAACTACCACGAGAGAGTCTTCAATTCAAGAAAATTGGAGGCAAATGCTTAGGGATACTACTGTGTGATTGACATGGTTGAGTTCCAGGAGAGACATGTGGTGTCTTTGTAATGAGAGTGGAAAAAGCTCCCCATATTGCTACACCATGCAAGTTTTTATTATCACTCTAAATATTACCGTTAGGTAAAGTAAAAATGTTTATGAAAGTTTTTTATAAACTTACAAGCATTTACACTTGAAAGTGATTACTCATTTTTGCCATAATATTAATTCATCCTTTCAGAATTTGAATTCGTCATCTTTTTTTCAGTAGATTGGAGCTGGTGAGAGGTGAGAATATACTGTGAGACAACTGAAAAATATACAGAATAGAAAAAACAATGATCACAGGTCTCACTTTGGAGATAATGGGAGAGACTGACAGAGGCTACTCGAAATTTACTTGACCCATGATCCACATCAAGTAAAACATACCCAAAGGTAATTTGAAGCTACTAAAGCAATGGGCCATAACCTCTGCTTCATGAGAAAATGTCTTGTTCTCATAGATTTTGCTGACTTGATCCTTGCGGTTGCAAAACTTCACTTGGCCATGGGCTGTTCCCATCCATATGGGCCCAGTTCGTAAGAAGTCTGCTTTGGCCTCATCTTCATCGCCAGTATAACTACTTTACTCTTTGGCAATCCATCCTGTGTACCCATAATTCCTCTGTCCCAGGTTTCTCCACGGTTACCAGTGACCTCTGTTATGCTGCGCTCGTCCAGTTAAGACACGAGAGCAACTTCAATCATCTGCCTCTCTTGAGAACTGGTTCCTAGCACTGACAGTCAGTTTTTTTCTGGCCTTCGTTTGTCCCTATTGTGACTTGCCTTTCCTCCTCCACAGAGTTTATCCATTCTTAAGACATCAGCTATATCATCTTTACCTGTAAAATCTATGCCTGGTAACATATCTCATCTTCAGAAGTAATTCTATTTTGGTGTTCTCTGTTTTAAGAGCTACCAGAGATTTTTTTTTTGAGGTAGGAGAGCTTTAAAGATAGCTGGGTTCTTCTAATCACACCACTGCCATTTCCTTAATTACACGTCACTGTGCTTTCTGTACTGCCATCGTCAGGTTCTGCTATCAAAGGCTGTACTTCTCAGAGACCCAGCCTCCACACCTGGCCTGTTTCTAGTCTGTCTTGAACATCAGCCTCAAATGACAACACACTATATAGGCTTACATGCGTATGACACGTTCACATCAAGAAAAAGCACGTGCAAGAAAGAACAGACAAATAGCTGCCAAGCCAAGGCAGAGCAGGCAGCTGTAAAATATAACACAGGGGGCTCTCGAGAATACTAGAACCATTCTATAACCTGACTGAAGTGGTCCTTACAATAATTTATTTGTGTGTTAAAATCCCCTAAACTGTACCCTTAACTTTTATGTGTGATTACATGAAAAAAAAATTTAAATAAAAACTTCAGGATCTGGGTAATGGTTTTATGTCCTCTTTTTATTTCAAAAACATTGTAATTGCAATCATTTAAAGAATAGAAGTCGTCTGTGGATAATTTTTAAAAAATCAGGTTTGTATTCTAGGTTATGCATGGTTCCATGAAAGAATGGCTTCTGTGTGTGGCCATAAGTACAAAATAAGTTGGAATATTAAAATCAATATCACTTAGCCAATTTAGCAAGTAGGGGAAACTTGCAAAAGTTCTTCTCAGAGGTTGTAGTAATGAATTAATACAGTTAAGAGAAAAGCACAAATGATCCATTCTGAGCATTAACTTCAGAGGAACCCTGAGTCCCTCTCTAATTGATTAAGAACTAGTAAAGAGCCTACGTTTAGTTGATTCTACAGGTATTTTGTACTTCTAGTTTGTATCTTGATAGAAGCACGATCTTTGTACACTGCCATAGAGTAAAAACAACGACTTCTTTCAGTTTATGTATCTGACTTCATGCATTTCTGCCAACTCTGTCATGTTTCTGAGTTCTATCATTCTTTCTGCAATTTAGGATATGGAAGGGGGTATGGAGAGAATATATCCTATGACCACCCAATGAAGCTACATTCATGGCCAAGTGCCTGACTCAGGCTGAGCTTTACTCAAAACTCAGATTCTCCGGAAATCTTTTTTTTTTTTTTTTTTTTTTTTTTGCCAGTCCTGGGCTTGGGCTCAGGGCCTGAGCACTGTCCTTGGACTTTCTCAAGGCTAGAGCTCTACCACTTGAGCCTCAGCACCACTTCCGGCTTTTTTCTATGTATGTGGTACCAAGGAATCGAACCCGGGTCTTCATGCATGCTAGGCAAGCACTTTAACCACTAGGCCAAACTCCTGGCCCTCTCTGGAAATCTTTTAATAGTCTCTATGCTCTTCATCAATCAAAAGTTGCCACCTTGCACACTATGCCTCATTGCAGGCAGCTAGAATTTCTACACCCTTTTTCCAGGCAGAATTCTTCTAATCCCGGGCACAATCAATGTGTTTTTGTTAAAATCGGAGTTGGCCCTCTATGCTGCGGTCATCTCTAATCATTGCGTTCACTGCCACGCACAGTACTTTCAACACTTGACACTGGTCTACTCAGCGACCTCAGAGGCCTTGCGGCATTCTTCCTTGAGAAGGCCCCACGCTCACAATGGGGCGGCTCAGATATTATGGGGTAGACACTTCGTCTCTGAAGCATCTCATCCAAGAATGCCATTCAAGCTTCCACTATTTCTTGTGTAGCGCGTGACATTTTTTATAGAAACGGGGTCCAATCCAGGTACTGTGGCAGGCCTTCTCCCAGGCGCTGGATACCAGAGTCGTGATGTTAAGGAGGCCTGCAGAGGCCTAGCATGTCAACACGACTTCAGATACTAGCACTTAATTCATATGGGTGCCATCTCCAGATTATGTTCTTAAATAATTTTTAGCCTAACTACTTTCATATATACCCAGTAGGGGTTCATCAGACCGTTACTGGTGGCAGGCTTTGTAAAACTGGTCAGGAATTGCTTTTGGAAACATAAGCAAACATTCCAAACCCGAGAGCACAGGTCGTGTAAATCTGGGGGTGTTCTTAGTATCCCTAGTTCATGGTAGAGCAGGCCTCTGAGTCCTCAGAGAGCAACTTTCAAGCTCAGCTACTGGAAAAGGAGGACAACAGGGATCATTTTTGTGGAAAGTTGACAAGTTAAAAAATATCGCCGGGACCGAGAGTTTGGCCTAGTGGTAGAGTGCTTGCCTAGCATGCACAAAGACCCGGGTTCGATTCCTCGGTACCACATACATAGAAAAAAGCCAGAAGTGGTGTTGAGGTTCAAGTGGTAGAGCTCTAGCCTTGAGAAAGTCCAAGGACAGTGCTCAGGCCCTCAGCTCAAGCCCAGGACTGGCAAAAAAATTTTTAAAAAAATATCGCTGTCCATCGCAGGAGCAGAGGCTGGGTGTGCAGCCTTCGAGGGTGAACGCCAGGACACATTTCACATACTTTCTGAGGGAAGCCTACTCACTCGCTTTCTCTTCCATCTCCCGCTTCCTCACACCCTTACAACTCTTGTGAGGGAAACTTTCCAATGAATGTTGTACCTCGTCCTTGCCACAGGATTTGGTTTGATGGAAACTCATACCTAAAGGTTTTATGACTTTAACTTGCCAGGCTTTTGCCAGAAGGACACTGTCAGGAAGTTGATTCTTTCGTCTACACAATTGATTGGGAATTCTGTTGCCATTACAAATATTTAGAGGAAAATCAATGACATCTATTATATCTCAGCTTATATGCAATCAGGCATGTTTACCTTTGTCCTTTCACCTCCCAGACCCATCTCTCACTCTGTCATGGCTCCCTGCCCTGCTTTTGTCACAGCAGTGTTATGCTATGATACAATTTTTACTAATTTTATATTTATTCTTTCTCTCTTGATCAGCTATGTAATATTGCGACCTAGTGATTTTTATAGCACTTTCTAAGTAGTGAGTGCTCAGTTTAAGTCTGTTGAATCACTGGTGGCTCGGACACTTCATCTAATATTCCTTTGACAAATAGGTTCACTTTGCAATCCCTCCATACGGTACAATCACACACAAATTAAATTCACAATACCTTAGCTGTCCCATGGTTTATGAAATGACACCGATAAATTTAGCCTCGATTAGGACTATGTATTTGAGGCTGTGCACGAGCCCCCTTTACAACTGGTCCTAATCCAATCTGAACAGAGAACCTGGGTCCCTAGTTCCCTGGTACTTTGAGGCCTCCAACCCAAGGCTGCCAATGAAACAGTGAACACACAGAATTGTCCTCCACTTCCTAGCTGAATCAGGCACGTTTAGGAAAGCAGGACGGCATGCTTTCCTCCCGTTTGTTATAAGCCTTTGATTTTTACAACAAATCCACACACCCCTTGGCTAGAACACAAATGTTTGCAGTTTTTGTGTTGATTTTTAATGCCAGACACTGAGTGTGGATGGGAACCTAAGCTTCCCATCTCTAAAATAGAGGATTTTTGTCAACTCAGAGAAACAACTTCCACAAAAGGAAGGAACTCTTGAACAAACCAGGGGACATCTGCAACCCCCTGGCCCAAGCATAGGTCTGTGCTCTGTCGTCTAAGAATGGCTCGGGCACTACGCTGTATCACTCTTAGTCCAGAAAACGTGTCCAAGTGGCCACTCCACAGACTGTTGCCTGGAAATGGGCCACATCCAGAAATACTCAGGGCAGAGTGGAAGGACTCACTCTGCTCAGACCTGGACAGCCACGGGAAGGAACTCGAAGAAAGCCAGGAGTTACTAGCTGTGTTTGACAGGAGCACTGATCCTAACAGAGAGGAAAACAGAAAAAGGATGTCAGCAGTCAAAGCTAAACCACAGAAAAATGGCTTGCTAAAAGGCAAGATGGTTGGGAATCATCTTCACTTCCTCGTGAAAATGCTTGACTTCAAGGATTGCTGAAGAATCCCACTCTTTGTGGCCTATTTTTTCCTGTTTCCAACTCATTCTCGTTTTTTTTTTTTTCTGGCCCACACTCCCCAAATGCTTTCCTGTTTCCTCCTCTCCTTACTTCTTTATTCTGTATCCTCTTTTCCTTCATTTCTTTTTCCCCTGTCACACCATACTTGTTAAGATCGTCATTTGCATACAGCATTCATAATAACTTCATATTCTAGCAAAGTAACTTGCTCGGGGAAGCTTTCGATAAATATTCATCTGAGAGGACTTTTCTGTCTCCTTTCGCTACAGTTCCTCACCCACTGAAGCCTCAGAGCCATGGGTCTTTGTGTAGGTAGCAAAATAAATGAAGTGCAAGGATTTCACTTGGGGGAGGGGGAAGGGGGAAAAAGGAATCAGGACTTTTGTCACTTTCATGAACTGGGCTTCCAACTTTTAAATGTGGTGCATAATTGACACTTTGATACTTTCAGGCTATGGTGTATTCTCACATTCTCGTGGGGAAAAAATACTTGCTGACACAATCAGGAAACAGATGGTGACAAAGATCTTATACTTTGGTGCCAATCAATATGTTTTACTTGCCACTACTAAAAATCTCATTTGTGGGACCCAGGAATTTAAAGGAATTTTTCTGTTCTTTTTTTTCTATCTTTTTAAAGACTATTTTTAAGAGTCTTTAGGGCTTAAAAGTTTTACTTCGTTTTTCATCTTTAGTTCTATTAATGCAATTCTAGGAAGCTTTTGGCTCATGTCTGCCAGAAAAATAGGGAGCTAAAGTACATAGCTTTTTGACTCTCAGACATGAGATGAGTCTGTCTGTTCTTACCATTCCTGACTATATCTCTCATGGCCTTGGGAAAATAATTGTATGGGAAATAATTATTTCGACCGCTGTTCACTAACACAGCAACAGAACTACTTTTCCTGTCCCTTCATATCTGCTTCTTTACCTAACAGTGACTAGTTAGCAAACAAGCAATATTTCTAGAGAGGGAAGAGTAACATTCTTAAGTAGATGCAGAAAAAAAAACGAATGAGCTGACAGTTTATGAAGAGAAAGGGTGCAATAATCACATCTGACTCAGAACACCGGTCTAGAAGTTTCTGAATGTCAGGAGCCATCTTTTATTTTACTTCCACGTTCACAAAAGTCCATATTTAGCAAACACTGGCTGTGCTGAATCTGTAGGAATCAGGCAGCTAGATGCTCACCAGAAGACACTTGCCGGTGAGTGCAGCCCTCATGCACTTTCTGACCTGCACTGTTTCTTCAAGGTGGGATTGCAAGAAACGTCTGGGTGAGTGAATTGCAATGGGAGGCTTCTCTAGGAGCGGGGGAGCTTCATTTAAGCAGACAGCTTTTCTTTCCTTGTGGTTTCCTCCCTCTGCGTTCAAATCTGTCACTGATGCCTCCAAGACAATTTGAAAATATTAGTTGAGTATAAACCCCATGAAAGATGTAGAGGAGAAAAGTATAACATGTACTTTATGCTCAGTACAAATAAGGTATATAATTTAACCCCCCAAACAATTATATCACAGAGCTAGGTATTATTAGTCACATTCCACAAAGAAGTTAATTTTTTTTTGGCCAGTCCTGGGGCTTGAACTCAGGGCCTGGGCATTGTCCTTGGACACTTTTTGCCCAAGGCTAGCGCTCTGCCACTTGAGCCACAGCACTACTTCTGGCTTTTTCCTGTTTATGTGGGACCTAGGAATCGAACTCGGGTCTTCTTGCATGCTACGTGAGCACTGTACCACTAGGCCATGCTCCTGGCCCCAAAGAAGTGATTTTAACCAGCCGAACACCACACAGACTGCTCATGGTTGGGGTGTAACCCTCAGTCTATCTGGCTGCACTGTCTTTTTGTGTAGAGTGCCTGGATTCAATCTCATGTGTTTTCTATGATCACAAACAGGCAATTGTTTCTCATTTCTCAGTTACTTCTCTGGCAATCTACCCAGCAAAAGTTTTGGCTCTGAAACCCTTAGAGAGCTCTTCTGGTACAGGTGTGGTTCTTCGTGCTAGAGGTGATCCTTCACAAACCTTCTACAGTGCTCTGACCTAATGCTATACATCAGTCTTCCTGAGCATTTCGCTAACCTCAAGCTGGGCACAATGTTTCATAAAAACAAATACGCAAAACAGGATCACCTAATTCTTCTGGTCAAAACTTTCTAGAAATCCCCCTTTGGCACCAAGTACAAAGTCTCGGATGTTCTTGGCCCACGGCAGTGCACTGTGTATTAGGGCCCACCCCCGCTGCCTTTCTGACCCCCACTTCCCTGGGTATGCAGCCTCTGTGTGTTTCTCTGCCAGTGGCATTCTCCCCCCCCCCGGTCATGCAAGTCAATGACTCCCTCTCTGGTGTTTCTACCATTAACACCATCTTTAAAACTGTAGCCAAACATGAGCGGGAACTTTTAATCTACACTCTAAAAAGCTTTCTGTTTGTTTCTTTGTTTATAACGTCTTAGATTCGCTATTACCTGTGTCCCTCGCTAAAGCCTGAGCTCTGCGATAACGACTTTTATATTAGCACAGGGATGTATCCAGATACATAGAATAGAACAGCTAATAGCTATTCAATAAATATATGAATGTTCATATATCTCCAACACCTGCATTTAATAGAAGTAGCATAAAACCATATTAAGAATTATCTCACTAATGAAGTTTCCCTCAACCTTCTCTACTTCATATTTTTGTTGATAAATCCAATAAGAGTATCTGTCAGTGTAGTCCATGATCAAGCCACAAACGTTTCTTCATAAGGCAATCTGATATCACATCTAGATAGGCAGATTGAAAGACAAATTGATAGATAGATACCTTGTCTGAAGTAGGAAAATTACTTATTTGAATCAGAAACCTCTAAGTCCACCTTTCAAGAGAAAATACTTTCACATACACTGAAAAGCAAACTGGATCAACGTGACGATGTCAGCTAGACTGTAGATTGTTTTCTCATCTGTCTGTCTTTATTCACAGTAGACTTCCTGGGGCTTAAGTCTGTGCCGTTCCTAAGATGTAGCTCTCTATTTCACTCAACCCAAAAGAAAAACTGTCTTCCATCAAACATGGTGTTCCAGCTCAGACTTCCTTAAGCACTGCATCAGATTTATTGCTGGCTTCATCACTTATCAATAAAACCGACTTACACACCTCGTTCTATCTCGACAGCCGTCTTTCCAGACGTCAGCAACCAGAGTTTACATAGACTCCTGACTTTATCTGGGCACTGTGATGTACAATATCTCAGCAACACAGCATTTTCTCTTTGTTCAAGAAGAACTTGAGCCATAACATGCCAGACTGGTACTATGCTGATTGTGATAAAGCACAACACACTACAGCAATTTCCCTCTGCTTTCTCTTTTTATTTCACTGTTCTCCTCTCTCTGTCTCTGTCTCTGTCTCTCTGTCTCTCAGTGTCTCTCTCTCTCTCTGTGTCTCTCTCTCTCTTTCTCTCTCTCTCTCTCCCTCCCTCCCTCCCTCTCTCCCTCCCTCCCTCTCACCCTCTCAGAAACAGGTGTTGGCGTGCACTAGAGAAAAATTACATCATCTTGAAGAGAAGAAGAGGAATGGAAAGGAGAAAAAAAAATAAGGGAAAAAAGTGGCAACCAGACCCAAATACATTTGCACATATAAAGCTGTTCTAATGAGAGCCAAATTGATTTGACATTCAGTGGCAGTTTGAAGCCAAGAAAAGCAAAGCAGCCGACAAAAGGCCTAGCTCATTGTTTATGGAGTGTCATACTCTATCATCTGTGAGACCAATAACAGGGATGGGGAGACCTTTAAAGGCAGGCTATGTGTTGGGGCGGGCTAAGCAGAAACCACCAATGTCAGATCTGATAGACGGATTGCACCCAGCCTCCTGAGCTGAGATGATGTTTGTCAGATAAGGCAGATATTGTCTGCAGACTACACATTAGCCAGCAAATGTGTAACACGCTCGCATTCTGTTAGTGTGTGTGCATGGAGGGGCCCATTTGTGTTGTTCGGAGAAAATATTCCTCACAATAATATTAGCTAATGAAAGAGAGTACCGAATCATCTGTCATTCAAGTGGAGCCACTTGCATAATACTATAAAGGCATCATTGTCATCACAAATAAAAGATGCCCACCCCACAGCTCACAATATGTACTGCATGTGTGGACATGTATACAGTTCACACAATGAAAAAGTCATACGAACTTAGAAATTTTCTTCCATGAACCTTATTTTTCAAGGGAGAAGCTATATAAATGTTTAGTCATTTCAATTCCATTAACTGGCCAGAGATTTACTGTTCTGCACTCACTGTTTAAAATACCTGGAGAGGAATGAGGTGTTTATTAAATGTCAGAACATGACAAGGTGGATTAAATAAGTCTTCCTGGAGATACATGAAATGCTAGAGTGCTTCAGATAGTGCACAAAGAAGTTTGTCTTTCCCCATTCCTTCCAGACTCAAGCCGTGTCAAAATAGTCTTTTGCTATTAGATTCTGTATAACTCAAATATTTGTGTTTACTTTTGGACTTCAGAAAGAAAGGCTGATTTCACTGAAGATTATTGTTGATTGGGATAAAATCCCCGATTTTATCCTTTCATCTCAATTTTCTACACACTCATGGGGCTAAGAATAGAATGTAACCTTTAGTGATATAGCTTTTACTATGTGTCTCCATGATGGATTTTTATAGCATACAAAAATATAGCACATATGAGACAAAGAGTAAATATCAAAACACTATCACATATTAATACCTCATGACTGATTAGAACCACTATTTACTTAAACAATTATATCTCTAATATAAATTAAAGAGAAATGCAAAGAACCATTGTTGATAGGAATAATAATGGCACCAATTGAAGCTTTATTACTCACATTTATCTCGGGTAGCCCTAAGAGCTCAATTTGGCATTTCCTGGATCTCAATATGACTTAATGCTCTTTAGCCTGTGTGGTGCTGATTCTCTAGAGGGTGGGGAATTTCTGAAGAAGTGAGTGGAAGTGTCTTCATCAAGCCATCTCTCCCTGGTATTCCACTCGTAGCTTACAGAGTTGTATTGCCTTTGCGGCTCTTTTAGAAATACTTTCACACACATCACTTTCTTTGATAATGAAGAATTTGATCTTTTGATGGGAAAGCTAGAATACAGATCTGAAGGAAGAATTTTTAATCCTCTCAGCCTAAGAGAAAACTCTGGCAACATTAGTACAGACTTTCATGAAGATTTTACCCCCAAACCTACATTCCTCAAGATGCTCGTTCCCTTTGGATGCTCTGTTTCCATTTGGGATATCATTTCTATGAATAGCAACAACAATATCATCTACATGCAAACTCTTTTGGGTGCAGTTACTGCATGGCTTGGAAAAAAAAACATTTTAAAGCCAAACTTATTATGGAAGCCCGTGTGTTGTACAGCAGAGGAATGACTAGAATGATCAGTTCCATGGGTCATAGGAAATGCTATCCCTGACTGAAGTTACAGTAGCTGGTAGAATCACTTTAATAACTTAAAGGAGCTTGCCTCTTTCTAGCTAAGCAAGCAGCTCACGACAACGGAATTGTCTTTCTTGTACTTAGATTTCAGTATCTGTAAAATGGAAATAATGAAAGATGTGCTGTAAAACTTAAACATGAAAATAGTAGCAAGCATATAACCCATGTTAATTTGCTAGTTTCAGCAATGATAATAAGTTTTAATTTAAATAATGTCCTCAACAATATCATTTAACTGAATAACTATTTCGTTGAATTGAGGAGACATGTTTTTCATTTTAAATTATAAAAATTTTATTGCTCTAATGCTTATGGTGACATTATTTAGAGAAAAATTAAAGAATGGTGAATGAAAGTTTACCCATCTTTTTTTTCCAGTCCTAGGGCTTGAACTCAGGACCTGAGCAGTGACTGTGGGTTTTCTCAAGGTTAGCACTCTACCACTTGAGCCACAGCACCACTTCTGGCTTTTTTTTTTGTATGTATATGGTACCAAGGAATTGAACCCGGGCCTTCGTGCATGCGAAGCAAGCACTCTATTACTCGGCCAAGCTCCTGGTCCCTTACTCATCATTTTTACTAGCCAAATAATATTCCTCATTTGGTCTGTGATGGTAAATGCTGGGTTGTTTCTGCTCATACTCTTCTATCTCCATCTTTGTATCCTTGTTGGCACCCGACCGTGTCTTAGCACATTGGTCTAATCAGTGGTCCGTTGTCATGTGTCACCGGCTCCTCTCATGCATCCCCACCGCTTTCCCTTGGGGGCATGGCTCTCTGTGAGGTTTTAGAGTGATTCACAGACTGAATCATTAGTGTCAACTCAACTTCAAAGGTTTAAGTTCAAGAGGAAGGCTAGCAGCTGGCACCAGGTGCTAGGACGTAGTCATAAAGCCTCTGTGCTGCGAATGAGTGGGGAAAAGTTTAGAATGGAAAAGAAGGGTCACACAGCCAAGGTGATCCAGTGCTCTGATCTTGCCCCCCAGTTCTCTGTGTTTGGGTTATCTGTACCGATACAACCCAGCGGTCACAGCCTCATGGAGCTGAGCTAAGTGAGCAGCTCCTGGCAACCATGAAATGCTGCCCTTCGAGAAGCAGCAGTTGTTGGTGGTGACTTGTACAGGCTCAGTTCCAAGAAGCGCATGTGTACAGCAAAGAGAAGAAGTAGGGCTCTGGGATATTGTTATTATCACTACTACTTCACGTATGTCAGTTCATGTGGAATGACCGAACTCCTATTATACAGGTTCAGTGAAAAATCTGGTATGCTCACTAAGCATATAACGAAGAGTAAACTTACCAATACATACTTTACATAAATATTTCTCATAGTTTTGTACAGCTGTGCTTAACAAAGTACTAAAAGTAAGTGTTTGTTTTTGTTTTCATTTTGTCTGTTGTGCTAGAGATCAAACAAGAATATGCTGGTGAGGTGGGCCAGGCGGCACACGCCTATAATCCCAGCACTTTCAAAGTGACAGCAAGAGAGTTGTGCATTTGAGGCCAGGCTGGACTCATAGTGAGACTCTGCCGCAAAAAAATAAAAAATCAGTATGGAGCTAGGACAACATGGCAAAGTTCTCGCATAGCATGGACAAGGCCTTGGATTTACATGTGGTTTCCAAAGATATCTGTGATCAGTGATCAAGTAAAACGTCACAAAACCCTTACTCTCAGAACATACTTAATCTGCTTTTTTCTGTAGATCCAAAAGGCCAAGGTTACCCTACCTTCTCCAACTTCAAGAGCTGAAGCATATTTGGCCCAACAAACTAATAAGTGAAGACTGGTATCTAAAAATACAACGAGAACACTAAGTATGCTAGTTGGTAGTCGGAAGCAAAAGCAGAAACAAAAACAAGTGAGAAAATATAAAAACAGACAATTTGATCAATCTTACATGGAACATTAATATGCTCTAGAAAAATATAATTTACATCTATGATACAATATTACTTTGTGTAAATAGAGAGTAACAAAAATAAGATGTCTGTGTAAGATGACATAAAAGTTTCTAATATATTTTAGGAAGAGTTTCAAACATAAGATACTTAAAATTTGGTCCTAGTTTTCATATTTACAAGATTAGCCCTAAAATAACCAGCACACCCAAACATACACAAAACAGGTGGTCTCTTAAGACTCTGGACTGCTGCAGCTTTATTAAATAGTTTTTGAAGAATAATACTGGTATGTATGGACTAGCTTGTGGCCTTAATAGCTCCCTCTATCCCCACAAAAAAAGGCCAAGGCTTTTTATAACTGTAGCTTTCATGCACATTCCAGAAAATATCTCCACGGTCCATTTCCTAGCCGTTCTTCCAATTTCGCTAGGGCTGTCTTGGTGTCCCCAGTTACAATCTGTTGATATGTACCTGCTTTATGTTCTCATAGGTTATTTAATTCCTAACTCTGCCTTCAACACTGATATAATTCAGAAATCCATACTTCCTTAGAGTACGTAGGTACTCTAAGGCATGGAAGTACGGAATAGAAATAGAATAAGTATATAATAGAACTAGAATAAAAATCTTCTAGCAGTCAAAGTTAAGAAGGAAAGCAAAACGAACGATACATTTTATAACACTCAATAGAATGCAAATAATTGTCACAAAAACATGGAGTTATTTTCCATTCCTACAGTAACTCTGAGTCTGTTGTGTATTTTACACTGGGAGTCTCTCACTTTTCAGACTAGCTGCACTCCAAATGCTTAAGCAGCCCTCACAATGGAGAGAATATTCTGCAGGGCCCAGACCCTGGCCACTCCCAGCTCCAAGAATTCCCCATCCGGCCAGAGCATCAGATTCCCTGCTGGTCTCTGCATGGGGTATGTGGTACATTATGCCACAATATTTGTTAGAGGCTTATTATATTCAAGTAATACATAGAAATGAACAATAATATTAATATCATTTTAAATCCACTTTACAGTTACACATTTTCAAAGAAAACCCTTAAAATTCCCATTTTTCAACTGGGAAGGTAGATAAGGCAGGTATCAACGGCCACGTATCATAAATTTGGAAAAGCTGACACTTAGACTTGGTAAATTAGACATTTAAGTCTTGATAAGTTACTTAATGTTGCCCACTAAATGTAAGAATTCATTGTCATCTTTATGATTTCTAGTGCATAGCTCTTTCGCTGATTCCTTTTTCCCCTTCAAACTATCCGAGGCTGTCTTATGGGCAGTAGTTCTGTTTACTCTTCTGAGCAATGACAGCCAACAGATGAAACACGAGTCATCAAACCTAGAGAGCAAGGACAGTCAGCATAAGTCTGCACAAAACGTGTCGGGAAGAGGGTTTCCCTCCACAGGTAAGCAGGAGTAACACTCGGGCAATGATCAGAGCCTACTAAAAAGCCCCCAAAAGACACCAAAAGAGGGGCTTTTTGTTTATTTTTTAGAAATGAAGTGGTCTAAAACGAGGGGACAAGCTCGTTCAGTTATAGCTTTCGTATAATTACCACAAACTCTAATGCAAATTAGTCTGTAGGTCTGCTCAATGTACATTTCTGTGCTTGCTAAATTATGCTTGGCAGTGTGGTCAAGCAAGAACAGATGCACGTTGGGCTGGGTTTTCTTGGGCTGTTCAATAATTAGGAGGACCATGTATTATAATAAACCACATCCTCTTGGCTTAGGTTTGGATGCAAATTGCACACTAATTCACTTCCAAGTTTTTTGGAAGCGCACCAAAGGAGATGAAAATCAGAGAAAGACGCTGTTTACTTCAGGAAATTTGTTTAAAACTAAATATGGCACATTTATAAGAGGCACTGGGGAACTCCGTGTAAGAAATGCAGCTATCGCTTTTCCAGGTTCCACTCAGGGGAGTAAGGAAATGCTAACACCCCCCTTTGAAGAGCTTTCCTGTGGCACCTGCCAAAGCTAACCACCTCCTCTGAACGCAGTGGGCGAGTCCTAAGTGGAAGATAAACAGAAGTTTCCCCTATCTGTAAAATATCACATGACTCAAATGGAGGGTGAAATTCGTTCAATGAGACTTCATCAACATGTTCTGCAGTTGACAAATGGGTGGGAGGCTGCCCCTTAGAGCAGAGAGTGGGGAGGTTGAAACATTTTGCTGCAAAGCCAAGCATCTATTCTAATAATAAAAGCCACTTAGGCTGGTAGTTCTTAGTACTCCAATCATCAAAAAAAAGTCTAGTAACAACCTAACTATAAAAAAATACCTTAAGTGACATCCAAAATACCAAGGCACATACCATTCTCTATATACCTCCGTAAACTTGCAGGTAAGTCCCACAATCAATCCTGTTTTTTTGGTTTTGTTTTTTTTGCCAGTCCTGGGTCTTTAACTCAGGGCCTGGGCACTGTCCCTGAGTTTCTTTTGCTCAAGACTACCAGTCTACCACTTCAGTCACAGCACCACTGAGGAATTGAACCCAGGGCTTCATGCATGTTAGGCAAGTCCTCTACTGCTAAGCCACATTTCCAGCCCTCATTCCTCTTCTTAAATGAACAGTTTCATCTAATTGCATGACTAGCGGGACCCACATGTTGGTTCCCAGCCCTTCTCTCCAAATTCCACTTTGATTTTGTTCAACACAGTCATTTACCTAGACAGACTGCCCTGATTCCACTTCCAGGCAGGATTTGCGGCCCGCAGAGGGAAGTTCAGTTAGCAGAGACCCCTCAGCTGTCCTCGCCACTCTCAAGAGGCGCTGCCACACAAAAAGCCACTGCCTGCTCCCCAGCCGGACCAGACACCAGAGGCAGAGTGGGTGTCCATCACCACAGTCAGTGCTCAGTAAACGGTCTAAAATTGGAGAAAACATCCAAATCCCTGAAGAATAATTGAACAGCCAGGCACTAGTAATCCATGCCTGTGATCTTAGCTACCAGAGGCTAAGATCTGAGGATCATGGGTCAAAGCCAGCCCAGGGAGAAAACTTCATCTCCACCAGAGTCTTATAGCCAATTAATCACTCAAAAACTAGAAGTGGAGCTGTGGCTCAGAGTCGTAGAGTGCTAGCCTTGAGTTGAAAGGCTCAGTGACAGCACCCAGGCCCTGAGTTCCACCCCTACACCAGACCAAAAAAAAGAAAAGAAGACTATTTACCAACCAGCTTACGTAAGTATATAGTTATACAACACTCTACCAAACATTATCAAAATGCATAGTCCTCAATATAATAGTTAGAAAATTTAAAAAATGTTTTCACTGCCAAATACGTCGTGAACCTAATAGGCTGTAAACTTCATTTGCTGTTGAATTCTGTGATGTTTGAGTTATATAAAATAAACAAACACAAATAACAAATGAAATGTTTCAAGTGCAAGGTAATATTAAGTGCTTGTAAGATTCTCTTGTGTAATATTAGCCAGCAGTATTTTGATGTGTATAGCTAAATTGGCTAAAATGAGTTCATTTTAATACATGTTGATATAGGTTAATAATGGAGAGTCTGGTTTTTTAAATTATGGGAAAAGTTGCTTATAACACCTGGCAAGTAATTCCATGTTTTTTGAAAAATGTGCTTTAAACTTTCAGTGGCAAGAAATGAGCTTCCACAAAGTTCACGAGCCTGGTGATATTGACACAGGGAAAACTTATAAGAAGGCAATAAAAACATTTCTATACAAACTTGTCCCAAAAGAAGAAGAGAACTCTTTCCAAGTTCAACCATGAAACTAATATGATACTGAAACAAAAACCAGAGAAAGAAACAAGAATGTCCACCTTGACTACATTTACTCAGTATTTTAGTGGAGATACTAGCCAGTGAAGTAAGGAAAGAAAATAAATGCCATACATATTGAAAACAAGTATATCTGCTAGTGTTTGCAGATTTTAGTCATGTGCATTGAAGATGCCTATGAACCTATGAAAGTCTAATGAAGATAAGTGACTGTATTAAAATTGCATCTTGATAGACAGGTTGAGTATTCCTAATTTTAAAGTCAAGACCTAAAATACTCCAAAATGTTTTGAGCATTGTCATGCTGTAAATGGAAAATTCCACATGTGACCTCCTATCACAGTCAAAACACAGGAACTCCAAAAATACTTTACAAAATTAACCGGCAATGTTTATAAATGTAGTAAATTTCCTGTTTAGATTTGGGTCCTGTTCACAATAGAGCTCATTAAATATATGCAAGTAACTTAAAATCCAAGAGAACCCCAAATCCTAAAAAATCATGTCATGTTATTTGGTGATAAGCAATACTGTAATTGTATTAAACAGAAACTAAAATCACCAAAATATATTGGGCAGTTTCTTGAAAACATCTGCTAGCCATAAATACCAGCCATTCCACTCATATTTACTCATGACAACTAAAAGCATATGTCTACACAAGGACTTTTACATAAATGCTTTATTTTGTAGTAGTCGTACGCTAGAAATAACCCAACAGCCATCAACAAGCACTGAAAGAGACATTCTGATCCCACCACACAACAGAAGATTGATTACTGAGCAACAAAACAAAAAGCATCCATACATGCCACAACCTGGATGAATTTTGAAATAACTGTGCTGAGGAAAAGAGACTAATAAGAAATGTTATAATGCTATTTGATATTTGATGACACAACATTCTACAGCAGATAACACAATCTATAATGACCTAAAGTCAATTAGGTCTTCTCTAGGGGTGGAGAGAAAGGATCAACTCAGCAGGGCACAAGGACATTTTTTAAAGGTGATACAGGTATTTACATTTATGTAAAAAGACTTTCTATAGAAAATAACAAAGATGACCAAGAAGACTAAGAGAGTATGTACACAATCTCTATGGAGAGATGTGGGCAAAAGTACAAGACGCCAAGAAATGGAAAAACTAAACATGAAAATTTTAGACAAAAAGTAAAATCTAACTACTGATACTACACTGCTAAACTTACTGGTTTACTTAGGGATTCTAATTTTTTATTGATATTAGTAACATCCATGTCCACTTGGCCAGGATGCCTATTGACCTGGTGGGTGTCCAGAACTCTCCTGCACCGGCACATGGCATCCTTCTGTGTCATTGCTAAGTCACACCATGTGGATATAAAATTGAAAAATCACAGCATCACAGTTTCATTTTTGTCTGGCTATTCATAAGTGAAGAGTAGCAAGTAAGAAACTTTGAATGGTATATACAAGAAACAAGGTCTGATCAGGCCCCAAGTGCATGCTTCACATCTATCTCCCCAGTCTGAATAATAGCTGTCAAACACAAGGTAAAAAAAAATAAACAATATAATAAGCAACCATAGAAACTAATCTCATAGCCAGAACTGTGGAGCTGAGGGTTTGAATATAGCTATACTTTCATTTCTTCAGCTCAATATTGGAAATTCAGATAGATACATAAAGACATAGATGCACAGGTATCTGCCAGAATATCACAGAGCTAATGCTTTATAAGTAGCATTTTTATTCCAAGATGAAGCATGCTTAATTTAGAAAAGAGCAAAAAATGGAAACTTTTAAAAATGAAAATGTCTTGCCTTTATCCATAGTTATCGCCATTGGAAACTACAAATTTCCACATAGTTGCAAAACAGGTTATTAATTAGCAGTAGAGATTAAAGGATTATAAATTTTAATTCTGATGCAGATTATCCAAATTCCTCTATTTCTTTTTACATGAGATTTGTACTAAACTGTAGCAATAATGGCTTTGTTTGATTTGGAAAGAAAATACTATACAAAAGGGGCTTTTACAGTTGCTCATTCTTACTGACCTTTTTCCATGTCCACAGGGATCCAAGTTACTAATTCTTTATTGCATTTGTCATTCAGAGTGTTGCCAACATGAAATTGGAAAGAGAAAACAATCAAGCTTCCTATGTAGAACACTGAGCACAAATCCTGGAATTAGCCCTAATAATTAAGGCATCTTGTAAAGGTTTCAATGACAGGATAAACTCATCTGTCCCTAGTATGGGACCCATATCAATTACCCTGGGCCTGAGGAGGCTGGGAACAAAGAGAATCAACACACTCAGGCCGACAGTCCAGACAATGCCTGACACTGGCTGAAGGCCGCCTCCTAAGTGTTATCTTTTAAGCTAAGTGATTTTTAAATAAGTTTAAATACCAACAGGGGGTTAATTTGAAATCAACTTGATTCTATTTCTGAATTAATGCTTTTAAAATCTGCTTTTATAATTTCTGCTTATCAAGGATCGCCCTTCTGGTATAAAAACCGAGCCAAGACTCAGTTATCAAATACTATGAAGGGTTCTGTTAATTAGATAGTTTATCTGTGATGAGTTGTTGACACTGAGATGATGTGTGTTAAATAATTTTAAAATATTCTGTGGGGCACTAACTTGGTGGCTCAAAGCATTATTCTTCCATTTTTCAGACCCTGCTTTGAGTCAAGTGAGAACATCTTAGTAAAATTTAATGAGAGGGTTGTGGTACGTTTCTTAAATATAGAGTCATTTATATCTGAAAATTATACATATGAGGGAATAAATCTTCTGGAGCTATTAGGCTGCTGTAGGCCATTCTGACGAATCCAGCCTCTTTCACATGCTGGCTGGTCTTTCACTGCTCGGTACAGACTGCCAGGAAATTCATCATTGCTGTTATTAAACACAATTCTCAGGATTTGCTCTTTTCATAGTATACCATGTAAAAGCTTTTTTGGTGAGTTTCCTCTTTACCTCCACGTAGGGAAGCCCAAGAGAAATCTCAAAAACGGAAATATTTTCCAATGAAGGTTAAAAAAAAAAAGCTGCAACTGTTAAGGGCTTTTCTTTCTGTCTGTCAATTTTCTTTTTCAAGTTATGGTCTGCAAGGCAGAGGCCAAGAACAGTCCACAGGGAATGGCTGGAAGCCTTACAACAAGCTGGTATCTTTGTATTTTCTAGAGGAAAAGAAATATTGGACATCAGTCCTTAACATCAGGAAAGCGGCTAATTAATTTGCTTATAATTATTTTTGCATGTCTGGTGGGGATCACCCCAGGGCCTTGTGCATATGAGGCGAGCATTCTACTACTGAATCACGTTCTCGGCCGTGAGTCAGGGACTCACGGAAAGCTTGGGAGTCAGGGACACTCCATGAAACCCAGGCTGGCTGTAAGGGGCCCTTCCTGCCTCAGTCTCCTGACCATGTGCCCCCAAACATAGTTAGCCTGTAAATTATTATAATAATTAATCATTCTTCATTTCTCCTGGATTTCGTTTTAAGCTCTCTTGTGACTAGTAATTTTAGTTACAACTTTATTTCTTGGAATGTTTTGCTAGAGGGCTAAGGTTTTAGTGTCTGTTGAAGGGCTGTAATACTATTTACTGGACAGTGCATTGAAAATGAACTATACAACTTGTGGGTGGGGATAGGAGGGAAAAATCTGGAGACAAAAAGTGGGGAGGGGCTGGGCTCAATGGCAAAGTGCTTGCCTAGCAAGTGCAATGTCCTGGGTTCAATCCCCAGTACCAAAAAAGACAGAAAGGGGGAGGCATTATCTAAAAAGAAATATACTCTGACTTCCTTATGTAACTATAATCCTTATGTACATTACCTTCAAAATAACTTTAAAATTTTTTAATTAAAAAAGAGCCATCATATGTTCTACCAGTATAAGACTTAGAAGAAGAAAAGCATGTTCTCCCTATAGTCTCGGGAATGCTCACTACTTAAGTCTTGTGTCCATCTTTGTAAAACAAGATCAGAATTCATGAATAGCCTTCTGCCTCTATAACTGTCTTTGCTGAAACAATTTACTTTTTATGAAACAATATAAATGAAATTCTCATTAATACATGTGGTGTGCAGCTATTCAAACTGCTTTTGTTCATCTTCATTTTAAAGAAAATTACTAAGAAAGAAAGGAGAATAGGATACTAGGTAAAAGACAAGGACACTGGTCCAGGTACCAGTTGTGACATTAACCTGTTATGCACCACGGAACAGCTGTGAGACTAAGACAACTGAGGCCAAAGATGGGAATCAAACTGAAAAGCCTGACTGGTGTGCTAGTCCACTGTCAGTGTGACAAAACACTTGAGAGAAAAACAGCTTGAAAGAAGGAAAGGTGTATCTGACTCGTGGCCACAGACCTCAATGCTTCTGGACCTCTGTGAGGCAGACAGGATGTTTTAGAGCAGAGCAGCTCACCTAATGGCTGGCAGGGAGCAGAGAGGAAGACAGGAGGAGCTGGGGACAAGCCTTGCCTTCTGCAACCTACTTCCTCCATCGACCACCGCCTACCTCATAACGTTCCTAGCACTTCCCAGTGGTCCATCAAGCTGTGATTGCATCCGTGGATGAACACTCCAGGTGCCATTTCTGAACAGGACTACCTGGGGGATTGAGCCCTAAGCATGTAAGTGCCTGGAGGCATTTAAAGCCCAAACCACAACCATTTCCTTATCCCAACCCACGAGGATTTCATTACCTTAGGCCCTCTCAAGTATAAAAATGTGGCAGGCACTCACACCTGTAATCTCAGCTACTCAGGAGGCTGAGAGGTGAGGGTCACAGTTTGAAGCTAACTTAGGCAGAAAAGTCACCCCTCCCTTTTCCCAAGACTCTTATCTCCAATTAACCACTTAAAAACCAAAAGTGGCGCTGTGGCTCGAGGTGGTAGAGCACTAGCCCCGAGCATAAAAAGTTCAGGGACAGTGCCCAGGCCCTGAGTTCAAGCCCCACAACCGAAAAAAAACAAAACAAAACAAAAAAACTTGCCAATGTCCTGATCATCATAAACAAATTTTGCTCTTTCATTCTTGATTGGAGAAAATTCTTCAAGGACAATGAGTCCCAAGCCATTAGCTCAGTGGTGAAACCTATCCTTGGCCCTTAAACAAATGCTGTAACTAAGGAAAACATCCTGGGCCTGGAGCCATTAGTTCTTCTGACATCCATCTCCTTCATGTCCATCCTGAGAGTTAAGAATGAGAGAGGGAGTCCTGTGTGTGACCTCTCTTTTTCCTCTTCTTTATTCATTATGTCCATTACCTGACATTTATTGACACAGAAAATAACTGAATTAGCTAACAAAAGTCAACCTACTAGGGCTGGGACTGTGGCCTACCATGCACAAAGACCTAGGTTTGATTCCTTGGTACCATGTACATAGAAAAAAGCAGGAGGTGGTGCTGAGGTTCAAGGGGTAGAGCTCTAGCCTTGAGAAAGTCCAAGGACAGTGCTCAGGCCCTGAGTTCAAGCCCAGGACTGGCAAAAAAACAAAAAACAAAAAGCAAAAAAACCCCTAATGGTATATCCACAACATGAGGATACTGGAAGCCTCAGTGTCTCTTTCTGCAATCCTTCCTACAATCTACAGGCACACCATGGCTACTGACTGCTTAAGAAGCACCCTATGACCAGCAAACTTGCGATTGTTATGCACCTGAGGCCTTTAGCAGAATGAATATTTTCATTAATATTTTTCAAGCTCTGTTAAATGTAAGGAAATAGAACAAAGATTCAGAGGGGAAAACTGTGTCAAGTACAAAAGGTGGCAGGAAGAATCATTTCCAGATTTTAATGAATTAGCAAATGAAAATATGAAAACGAGGGATTTCTTTTCTTTCAAAGCATCAAGACCTGGACAGGACCCAAGGCAACACTGAAGAAGCAGATGGTGCCAAGTCATCTCCCCTGCTCCCTGCTCATCTCCTGGGAACCCAGCCAGGAGCTTCTACTTTCCCTCCAGCATCTTGACCCTTCCCCAAGGTGGGACCCCCTCATTCTTTTTTTACAAGCCCTTCTCTAGAAAAATAGCACATTCCAATGCTCTTCTTTAGCATACAATAAATACAGTCTTCTCTCAATTGTAAAGTCATCTTAAAGAAGTATTTGCTATAGGTTATTACTTTCTCTTGGACACTATATATATATATATACGTATATGTACATTTATACACATAAATCCCTATATTCTTATTTCATAAAACATATTTATACATCATATTCTTAAATGAGAAATGATTTTTCCAAGTAATCAGTTCAAGCATTGAAGAGGCTCATTACATTCTCTACCACTGCAGGATGAATCTATCATGAAATGACACCATTTGAAGACACTGAAGACACTGGGGAAAGCACACATCCGGTGAAGAGAGAAGACTGGGGGCCGCCTTCCCAGAGAAGACTCATCTTGAAGCGATCTCCAGGGAGGAAGAATCCCAAAAGGAGACTGAGAGGGGTGAATGCAGAAGTGGGAGCTATACCTACTGAGAGGTGTCGCCCTCGAAGCCAGGGAGAGTAAACCTTTCAAGAAGGCACAGATATCCATGGAGAGCCTAATAGATCCCTTAATGAAGAGTGTTGTTGAAAGATTATTTGCTGACATCCTGAGCAAGAATAGTTGGATAGTTTTACATTGAAATAATCTGTGTTGAGGCTACAGAACAAATTTTGTTGTGACTGCTGACTGCACATTCAGTGTGACTAGGCCAGTTGAAGGGGTCTTCTGAGCGTTTCAAAATACCTAATAACATACTCTTTACCCTCAAGAATCTTTAGGCTCCGATAAAATTAAGAAATTAACGTAAAAATATGTGAAAGAGCTCCAAAGAAGATATCCAGGGGCCAAAAGGTACACGTAAAAATGTTTAACATGATGCTCCAATGAATTTGGTGGATGGCACCGACTGGCAGTCACTGAATAGGTGAAAGGATGCCATGAAAGCCTGGAGGCCCAAGTACCACTCTTGATGTCCTGTGGTGTCCTGTGCTGTCACTCACCCCCGCAGCCATGACAGCCAGCCATTGAATCAGCTCTGAACTTCAGATCTTTGAAATGATTGCTGTCTTTATTATTACTGCCCCTGTTTCCTTTTGATAGGTTTGATTATTAAAAGGAAATATTCTCGGTAACATAATGGTAAAATAAGAGCTTCTCTTTCCTCACTGGTCTTTTTCTGGGTATAAAATTCTTAAACAGGGGCCGGGAGTTTGGCCTAATGGTAGAGTGCTTGCCTAGCATGCATGAAGACCCAGATTTGATTCCTCGGTCCCACATACATAGAAAAAAAAAGCCAGAAGTGGTGTTGAGGCTCAAGTGGTAGAGCTCTAGCCTTGAGAAAGTCCAAGGACATGCTCAGGCCCTGAGTTCAAGCCCAGGACTGGCAAAAAAAATTCTTAAATATTGGCCAGGCACATCTGTTTTCCTACTGTAACTCTGTTAGGTTCAAAACCCAAAATAGCCTTAAAGGATCAGAGTGGTTTTATTGCTCTCTTTCTATAATTCTAGAACCTACCTTGGCCAAGATACTTTGATCTTTTGCTTCATGTTCCTACATCACAGTAGAATCTATAGTTGTCTTACGTATCTAAAACACTATTGAAGGAATATGACATTTAAGAACTGCAAGATACACAAGATACGCAGAGGCTGGGTTGGAAAAGGGACTGATAAGCCGTGCCATTTAGACTGTGAGTGCGTTCACTCGAGAAGCTCAGGGTTCATCCCAGTTTATTTCTTCAGAGCCAGAAATTTAATTCTTCGTCAGGAAACCCTTTATCAACCAACATACATGGCCTGCATCAAGTGGAATGATGCCAGAGCAGCCTTCTAACTTTGGCTTAAGAACTATTGTTGGACAAGTCTGGTTCTCCATCTCCAATGCCTTCTGAATCGTCACTCATGAAAACTCCACCTTCATGCAAGCTGAGTTTCACGTTCTGCCACCTCTGTGACAGGAAAACCTGAGGCGGCTCCTATGGTTGCTGTCTTCTGGTATTCATGTCCTGTGAAAGCCTCTTAGCACAGGGTGCTGTGGGACTTCTAACCAACGGGCTAGGGCAAAGCAGATACGCATTCACATAGCACACAACGTGCTGCCGTCCTTTTGCTCTTTCTGGCTTTGAAGAAATAACTGGGATGAACCTTAAGCTTCTCCAGTGAACACACTCACAGTCTAAGTAGCATGGATTATCAGACCCTTCTCCAACCCAGCCTCTGCTGAGAAGCCAGCCCCGGGTCATTGCAAGTGCAGTCTCATGAATAAGGACCTAAGCTAAACCGTGGTCTGCTCTTGGCTCTTAGAAATGGAAAGACATAGCAAATGTGGCTAACCATATAGAATTGTAAAAACAGTACTGGTCCTAAGGAGCACAGTGTTAAAACAGACATGAAAAGATACATGGTTATACAAATGAGAAAAAAATAAGCAAGCAAGTGTTTGTGGGTACTTTTGCTTGGTCAAGGAAGAAGAAATTGCATGGGACTTGAACAGTCTGACTGGTGATGCAACAAGTATAGGAATACTGATAAGCTCTCAGTGTCACAGAGCCAAATACGAGGAGCAGTACCTTGTGACACGTGAGTCTGCGATTTAAACAATGTCGGGAAAGGCCCTCGATCTCCAGTGCTCCTCCTCCCAATCAAAGAAATCAATGCTTCTTCCTTCGACGCTCACCGTTTTTGTGTTTTCTGGTTAGGAGTCTTCCTTTCTCCTCACAGCAGTTGGTGACTGACTACTTTCCAGTTTCCCCATCTTCAGTGTGGCTTCATTTTGGCTCATGTCTTTGCCACCACGAATTCTGTCACTCCAAAGAAGAATGCAAAAATAGCCCCTAGGACCTATCCTGGCTACAATGATGTCTTTTTTTTTTTTTTTTTGGATGGGTCATGGGGTTTGAACTCAGCCTGAATGCTGTCCCTGAGCTCTTCAGCTCAAGGCTACCGCCCTGCCCTTGAGTTAGCCCCACTTTCCATTTTCTACCCCCTGATGTCCTGATGGAGATAAGAGTCTCTCATTCTTTGTTCTTTAGTGTCCGGGCTGGCTTTGAACAATGATCCTCAGATCTCAGCCTCCTGCGTAGCTAGGATTACAGGCGTGAGCCACCACACAACCACCTGGCTACACCTGTCTTTAAATCAGCATTTCACCTGGGCAAAGCCCATCCCTAAGAACCACCCAGATCAACGCAACTGAGGAAAGAAGAAATGGTCCTTGGGAATGAGGAGGAAAGTAATGACAACAATGGCATCTGCATCATAATTTTGCATATTTTTATGATTACTATTCAGTTGTTAACACAAGCACGTATTTAGACCCTGTTGAAGCCAAACTGCCTGATTTCTCTCTGCAAACTCCTACAGTGGTATCTGTAGGAAATAATTAGAAGAGAAATTATGATTTTTCTCTTCATTTATCTCAGCTTTTATTAACTAGCTGTTAAATGGGAAGCACTGTGCAAAGTATTGGTAATGTTCCAGAATGAATCAACCACTTTGCTTCTGCTGGATTTCAGGAGGTGAGAGAATTACTTAAGTCAGTATAACACAGATATATAAAATAGTGCCATCACAGAAGCTCTGAATGACAAGAGGAAAAGATTCTGTAGGGTTGGAATAGTTAAGACAGCATTTGAAAATAAAGACATTGATGTCAATGTCCTGTGATTCATTCTTTCTTCATAACCGTGTGGATGAGTTTAGAGAAGTTAAGAAGGGATGCAGTCCAGAATCCTTGCTAATATGTGCTAGGTCCACCTGGAAGAAATGACTTCTTCCCTGGACTCTCTCCCCCTGCACCCGGGAAATTCCCGCCCAGCTCCTGGAACCCTGGCAACAGGCATGCCTGGGGGCAGTGGGAGGTCCCCCAGTCTGAGATTTCCCCCTCCTCTGAGATCACATCCACTTCCTCCCCCTATATGATCTCTCCCCTCCCGCCCTAAGCCCTCTTGCTCACCCGGCTCCATTTTGGACGGCAGGAGGCTGCTCTTTCCTCCTGCAATAAACCCTCTTCTCCTGAGCTGCGTGGAGTTTCTTTTCGGCAGACCTTACATTTGGTGCCGTGACTAGGATGGGGAGAGGGTCGGGAGTGGCTGGATCCCCTCCGTGCCTCGAGGGTCAATCCACCTTCTGGCCCCACCCGCTTTGAACCAGAGAAAGGAAACTCCAGTCCCGGATCTCTGCCTTTCCCATTGCTGGCGGTAGGTGCACTCACCACAATGTTTCCTGTCGGCACCTGGTGACTCCTGCCTGCAGGCCTCCTTTCTGTCTCCTTTAATCCACCCCTGCCCAGGGCTCTCTCCCTGTGTCTAGTTTAAGACCCTGTACCCCACCCCCGAGATGTCCTCACTGACTCTACCCCCTGTCATTCTCACTGACTCTGCCCCATATTCAGTGACTCCACCCCCACTCACCATTGACTCCACCCCTCCCTGGTGTCCTCACCGACTGGGCCCCCCCACCCATGTCCTCACTAACTCTTCCCCTACCGCCTCACTGACCACACCCCACCCTCACAGACTTCACTTCCTCTTAGTGTTTCTTATTACAATGGGGTCTCATCAGTCTCCCCCAAGCCAGGACACCCCCTTGGGATAGCTTTTACGCTCTTTAGATGTTCTTCTACTCAGAGATTCCATAACGCCAGAACGGCTCATCTTTTATTGCAATTGTGTCTGGCCAAAGTGTAGGGTAGACAATTGGTCTCAATGGCCCCAAAACAGGACTTCGGATTATAATATTCTCAGGAATTTAGACAGTTTCTGCCAACACAATGGTCAATGGCCAGAGGTTCTATATGTTCAGGCATTCTTTGCTCTCCATGCTTGCCCTTCTCTCTACCAATCCTGTTCAAATTCCTCTATCCTCCTGGCACAGGGGCAGCCTGTCCCTGCCAAATCACCTAAGAGCCTGGAGCCTCTTCCTAAACCTAAAGTGCCTGATCCCCTGCTCAACATTGAAGATTCTGCTTCTCCTCCCCAAGCTGAACCTTCCCTTCCTTCTCCTCCCCCTTCATCTTCTTTTTCCTCACCTCCAGAAGCTCACACCCAATCCTGCACTGGTGGCTCACAGCCTCCAGCAGCCCCCTTATTTCCTCTGCGGGAGGTGGCAGGGGCAGATGGAGTTTTTCGTGCACAGGCCCCCTTTTCAATGAGCCATCTCTCCCAGATCGAGAAGCAACTGGGATCTTACACCCAAGACCCTAGTAATTATACCAAAGAGTTTAAATACCTTGTTCAGACTTACGACCTCACCTGGCATGACTTGTATACAGTCCTGTCCTCCACCCTTACCTCTGAGGAAAAGGAAAGGGCTTGGGTTGCAGCCCAGGCACATGCTGATGAAACCCACCGCCTAGACAATACTTTCCCAGTAGGGGCAACGGCTGTGCCCAGGGAAGAGCCCAAATGGGGTTATGAAAATAATGCGCCTGGAAGGGTTAGCAGAAACAGGATGGTAACCTGCCTGGTAGCTGGCCTCCAGAAGGCAGCCCACCATGCAGCCAACTATGATAAACTAAAGGAGGTTACCCAGAGACCCACTGAAAACCCGGCCAAATTTCTTGATCGCCTTACAGTGGCACTCCAGCGTTATACTAAGCTGGACCCAAGTCAAAGGAAGGTATAGTGGTCCTTAATACCCATTTCATTTCCCAATCAGCTCCCGATATTAAAAAAAAAGTTGAAAAAGGCTGAGGATGGCCCTCAAACCCCTCAAGGAGGTCTGGTGAGCACGGCCTTTAAGGTTTTTAACAACCAGGAGGAACAGAGAAAAGCTGATAAGGCTGCCCGTAATAGGAAAAATTGCCAGCTCCTGGCTGCTGCCCTTCTGGCTCCTCAAAGAAGGAGCACCCAACGCACACCACCCAGTCCATGCTTTAAGTGTGGCAAGGACGGCCACTGGGCAAGAGCTGTCCTATTCTAAAACCACCATCTGGATCCTGCCAAAGTGTGGACAGCCAGGACACTGGAGAGTCAACTGTCCCTCCTCGTCTCTACAAGGTGGGCCAGTCCCTCCCAAACCCCCCACACCTGGGGAGGAGTTCAACTTATCCGAGATGCTCAGCTTGGCAACGGAAGTGCAGTGCTGCCCAGGGCCGCTGGATCCCACAAGCATCACGATGGAGGAGCCCAGGGTGTGTCTCCAGATTGCAGGCAAGCTTTGGATATGGGAGCCAGTTATTCGTTGTTACCTGAGTATTTCAGCCCGTCCTTTCCCTCTCAGATCTCAGTGATGGGTGCAGATGGCCTTCTTACTTGCTCTGAAACTACCCATGTAGAAAAGATAGCATTCCTTTCTAATCATCTTACCCTGCTGCCCCATATCCAAGGCTCCCTCAGCCCCTTAAAGCCCTTTTCTTTCTCCCCCAATTTTGACTGAGGATCGAGTCTTTCTTAAGACCCTTAATCTGTCTGGTTTACATCCTAACTGGACAGGCCCTCATCAGTCCTGCTGACCGCTCCCACTGCAGTTTAGCTCAAAGGACAGCCACAGTGGTTTCTTCTGTCAAGAGTGGAAAAGGCTCCTGCCCTTGCCCCTTCTATGACACCAAGGTGTCTCACATCCCTGAAGAAGATGGCACCCCTGCCTCTTAAGACTTCTTTTGAATTTCATCCAAGGACATATATGCACGTTCACTCCCATGGAACTCGTACTGCTCTTCTGGACGGACAGCATCCCCGCCTTCTACCCTCAATGTCGATGCCCCTTGTCAGTAGGAAGTAGCCAGAAAGAGTCGGCGCCCCTTTACAACTATCAGAAGGCGGGAATGTTAGGTCCACCTGGAAGAAATGACTTCTTCCCTTGGCTCTCTCCCCCTGCACCCTGGAAATCCCCGCCCAGCACCTGTAACCCTGGCAACTGGCATGGCTGGGGGCAGTGGGAGGTCCCCACTGAGGTTTTTCCCCATCTTCTGAGGTCACATCCACTTCAGCTGTGTCTATACCCCTCCCCCTATATAACCTCTTACTTCCCATCCTAAGCTCTCTTGCTCACCCGACTCCATCTTGGGCTGCAGGAGTCCGCTCTTTCCTCACACAATAAATCCTCTTCTCCTGAACTGCGTGGAGTTTCCCTTTCGGCAGACCTTACAATATGATAGATTTCAGGGCAGACTGACTGATAACAAAGGATGTCTGAACTCGGATTGCTCGGTGTAGATGCACTTCCACTTTGAACATAATATTTTGCTCCGCAGAAAATGTGGCACAAGTTCGACTGGTCCCGTAACTTAGGGGGCTTGGAGGCCTTACTCCTCCACTTCTCGTTTCAATTCAAAGTGATCACAGACAGACAGACAGACACAGAAAGAAAAGAAATGCAATATGTACATTCAGTTCAAGAGCAAACTAAATATTTTGCAGTAAAATACTTAACTACTGGTGCTAAAGTGCATAGGAGGCATCTATCTTTCAAGAAGGGCTAAATGTTGGTCCCGTGGCCCATTTGGACCTTATATTTAAGGTTGCTGTTTGGCTACTGCTTCTTGGGAAGTAGGAATTAGGTACAGACTAAAACGATCACCAAAACACCCTGTCCTTCTTGTCTTTCCAGAGAAGATTTGTTGAGCATGTTATTTTTTATGTTTTATCTAGTCTATATTATCAAATCATATATTATTTTAAGGACAGTTGAGTGCAACTGTAGCTCTAAATAAAGAATCATCATTAGTAACTCTTAAGCGCAAACAGTGGGAAGGCATGTTGATAATATACAAAAACTTTACCTCTGAGACATGATTTTCTGTCTACATGCGATCAAAAGCGAAGCAAGCTTACTGATATTAATATAGGCTATTTTTCTAACTCAGCCTTAAGCTAGTTGAACCTTGAGCTTCCTATGTTTCAAAAACATTGGGTCTTAAGGGAAATGTTGCATTTTAAGCTACCATGTCAAATTGATCAATTTAAAAATATATCTACCTATGATGTACATCTGAAGAAAAAAATCCATAAGAAAAAAACCAGACAGAATCTGTGGGAATCCTGATAGATCAGCCCATTAGAAATATATTTGGGGCAAAAATCAAAAGACTTGGATTAAAAAAACACTTATAAGTAGCTAAACAGGAACAACAAAAGAAAGCCTGTTTTCCTCACACGATCTCTCTCTGTCCTTCCAGACTTCTTGCCCTCCCAATCTCCTTCTTGAGTCCATTCCTGAGGAAAAGGACTCTCTAGGACAGAGAGGTGATTCCAGGTAGGGAGCGAAGACATGCTTCATTCTTGGGCAAAGGAATCACTTTGACGGGCCTCATCCCATCATAATCCCTCTAAAGGTAATCTACAACGTACGCCCCTTTCCTCCACACCCATCCCAAGAACAACAATTTGGGACTGTTATTCAGTTTAGAGAAAGGAAAGTCCCAGCCTGAAAAAGGTACTTGTATGGGAAATAATAGAATGAGGGCATGTGGATATCCTGGAGCAGTTGCAGAAAAGACAGTGTTGCCTCTGCTGCCTCTTGAGTCCATGTGGATTCTGGCAGCCTGAGGAAAGGGGAGAGGAACGAAGGAGTGCACTTCGGTGAAACCTGGCAGTGAGACTTCCTGCTGAAGTTATTGAGCACAGGGTCCCTTGGAGATTTTGTAAAGTGAAGGATCTGTAACTACCCTTCCTATCCTGGCTTCCATGCAGAAACAACATTGCTATAATGAGAAAGTAATGAATATTTTCCATAAGCTTTCTTCTCTACCAAGAATGTTAAGCCTGCAGGCAGAGAAGAACAATTACAGAAGAAAGCGGGTTGGTAAGTAGTAAATAAATGGAAAAGCTGTGTAGTTCGTGGATAAACACTAACTGTTTTGAGGACAGTAAGAACTTTCTGGGTGCACATTCAATATCCAGGAACACCACAACAGTCTCGACTATTCTATTCAGGAACAGATTATCCCACTTCCCCTGCTAGTTCCTTAAATTTACAGAGGATAAGTTTACATTATACCTTTCTGCCAAAGGAAACTCTACATTTGATTCACAAAAGCTTTGACAATATAAGTGATGAATCCAAGGAATGGTCCAGAAACTTATTAAAGATTTAAGAATATCCAACTTTCAACCACTATTAAGCTGTGTATATTTCTATGACCAGGCAACCATGGCATTACATAATCCACAATGCAATACTAAAACAATCATTTTTCTAACAACCTGTCAACTATTAAGGAGAAGAAAATCGTTATTACTTCTATACAACTCTTGGTAAATAAAAAATAAGGTTCTTAAAAACATGAAAGACAACTGTCCACATGAGTGACTTTGCAGCTAAGATTCTTTTACTCAAAACCATCTGTTTCAGACATTTCTCCTGTGTTTACTGAAAGCAGAGATTTACTTTTTTGGGCATTATCCCACTAAGCTGTAAAGCAGTCTCTAAAGGGAACGACACAGAAAGACAGTGTCAACTTCTCACATTTTTGTACTAATTTTTTTATAATACTTCTTGGATAGAAATTCATTTTTAAGATGCCTTTGAAAGGAGAAATGAATAAAGGCATTGGCCGAGTAAATAGAAGGCTCTGATTTCAGGGTACAATAAGGCAATAACTACTTTTTTCCCTATGCTCCAAATGCAAAATGAAAGCCTATTAAGACAGCATCTATTTGTTAAACCGTTTACGAAAATTACAAGGTGTGATTTAACTCAATCATGAATAAAACATCACTTAAACTGTTGTCCCATAGAACTATTCTGTATTTGGCTTTATTTTTCAGAAGAGTGAAATATAGGAGTCCTACTCAGATATTGTGTCCTGATAAGCAAACTAATTTTCTCTCTTTTTAGCCCTAGCACAAATATAGCTAGTTGCCTCCCCAATATCTGTCCTCACTTTTGCTTTGTCAGTGGGGCCCTAGCGTTTTGGAGAGGCAGCAATCTGTCCAGCTAAAAATACTTGTTTTCCCAGACTCCCTTGCATCCTAATCAGGTGGCACAGTCCTGCTCTATGAAATGCGAGCAGACATGTGCTGGGATTGATGGGAAAGCTGTTACTTTCCTGATATAGTCACCATCCAGTCCTGCTTCTCTCTTCACTCCTTCATCTTTTTGTCTGCTGAAATATTAGCATACGATCTGGTGGGCAAGCATCTTTCTCGCAATCCTAAGATGCCAAGATTGAGGGCAAAAGCCGACAAACTATGTCTGGCAGAACAGAAAAATGGAGAGCTCTTCAGCCCCTGGCGGCATGACTAAGCCACCACACCCGCGCCGTACTGCCTACTCTGACTTAGCCTTGCAGCAGGCAGAACTGGGCCTGTGGGTGTGCCATTTGCAACTAAACACATCTGTAATGGGTTTCTTCATTGACCTCACGAACATCCGATTAGAAAAGGCCTTTATTAAAACTTGAACATAGTTTTACCCTCTAGATCTCTGCACAGACAAAGATAAAGAAATAGATTCCATTTGTGCTGAGTTGCCTTTGCTCATATACTACAAAGCACCAGCTTCTCCACTCACAGATATTTGCTGTGTTGACTACATTATAATTGACTTGTAAACAGAATTACCTGTTCATTAGAGCTTCTATCTAGTTTCCCCATATAATTCCTTGTTTTCTAAGAAATACGCTCATCGGTTGCAGTGACATTCGACAGATACTTCATTTTCAGCAAGTTAACTTGGTATTGCATGGAATTCAAAAATTTCTCCTATACACATTTACAAACAGAATTTCTCCTCCGTGAAATCCCAGAAACAACAGCTCAAACTCCAGTACCCAAGAATACGAGTCGTTCCCAACGGGGAAACTATCGTCCTGGGGATGATGCTCGGGGGCAAAGCACACGCCTGGCACATAGGAGTCCTCAGGCTCAAACCCCAACGTCGAAAAAGAAATTTATGAAGTGGCAAACCATTAAAATCACATTTCCATTTAAAAGCAAGAAACCCACAGTGGATACTGAAATTTTCAAATATCAAAAACTAAGCAGCGTATCTGTACATCGTTTTCCGACACCTTCACTGGTTTTCCCTCGTGAGATTTAGTTCTCAAATTTGTCTGAATACACTAAGAGGTGTGAAATGAGAAACAGTCCTTTGTGGTGTTCAGTATGTTCTCCTGTGTGTGTGGATGGGTACTTGAAGTGTTCTGAAGAGGCAAAAGGCTTAAAAAAATGTAACCATCTCCGTCTCCATCTTTGCACCTTGAAGGATGGAGTCCACACTGCCGGTCTCACACTTCCTGAGACGGGCTCCGAAACTCTTGGTAGGTGGGGTGTTCGTGGGGAGGCTTATGGACCAGCATTCATTGAGCCTTTGGACGAGGGTCGGTTTTCACTTCACTTCCCTCCTGTGGGCAAGCCCACTGGTCCTGAGTATTCCCTTGACTCCACTAGGGATGGGCCTCTTAAAAGATACCCAGTTTAGGAAGTGACACAGTACATAATAGCCTTGTGTAGACGGTAAGGAAGTGGAGTAGAAGCCCCAGGTAGAGCAGGTCATGTGTGAGTTCAACTCAGAGTGGGCTGGACCACTCCTCTCCCCTGCTGGGATTTCGCTGTTTGTTTGTCATTGTATTAGAGACATGCTTGTAATAAATTGTATGGCTTCACCGAGCATAGTAAGCGTTGAGGGAGTTAATTTTCCTGTTTGGCGATGCCAGCTTGTCCTATTCTAATACAATGTGTCAATGGTATCAGAACTATGCTTCAACACAAAATATGAACATGTGCACTTAAATCTGAATATATGGCTTTTTCATTAGATTCTTAGTGTGGTCATATCCTGAACATTAATGCAACATACATGTGTGTATATATATAAATGTATGTTTTATATATATATATATTCCCCAAAGAGCACTTATTCCAATGGAAGCTGATTCAGAAAGTACACATTCATGCCAGGCACCAGTGATTCATGTCTGTAATCAGGCAGGAAAGTCCATGAAATTCTTTTATTTTTTAATTTTATTGTCAGGATAATGTACAGAGGGGCTACAGTCACATTCGTCAGGTAGTGTGAGCCTTACTTCTCGCACTTTGATACCCCTTCTAAGCCTATGAGATTCTTATCTCCAATTAACCACCAGAAAACCAGAAGGGACACAAAAATGTGGAATGCGAGCTTTGAACACAAAAGCTCAAGGACAGGGAGTGCCCAGGCCTTGAGTTTAAGCCCCACAGCTGACCAAAAAGAAAGTTTCATTCTCTAAACTCCTCTCTGTGTTCTGAAAGTATAGAGGTAAAAGGCCTACCCTGCATGAGTTGGCCAGGAAGCCACACTCGAAAATCATGCCTGCCCTACATTTTCCATGTACCATAAGGTCATACATAAAACACTAACTCCAAAACAACCACGGAAAACGTCTTTTAATTTGTTGATGATGTAATTAAAGCATCACACCGCATCCTTTCAAAGATTCTGAGAGAAGTTTCACGACAGGAGTGGTCTAATGGGTCTGGGTGCCAGCTTTCCCTGCCCTTCACGCGCAGCCTCAAGGAGATCCGTTCTTACTGGTGACGTACTTTAAAAAGTCCAGACTGTGAGGACGAAGAACCTAATAATAATATTCCACGTGAAAATGGAAAAGAAAGAAATTAAATAAAAACCTGCTTTTAAATTCGTTTCAGTTTATAATAGCTTAATCAAGTTTATAATCTTTTATTGCTGAAAGAAAAAAGTATCCCTGAGTGTGGTGGCACTTGTTCCTAGCAACCAAGAGGCTCTGACAGGTGGATTTCGATGGACTATATGGCAATATCTTCTTCCTTATATCTGACTTATCTTTTATGACACTGTTGGTCCAAATATATCTAGCAATTCTTGTTATTTTCCTTTCTAATTCTCCCTTTCTACACCACTCATATTCTTCCAGAATAACCCTGAAAAAGACTGGTGTATGTACCCATAGTGTTCTGATGCAAATATTAGTCACTACATTTATAGACGGCAGTTGTGAATAATGCACAAATGTGGGAAAAGCAAAATGTGTTCCAAGTGAAAGTCAAAACTTGTTTCTAGTTTTTCTATCTAACAAATACATTAAAGACATCCAGTTGAACAAAATAGAGTCACAACATGAACAATTAATAATCCTCAGCTCCGAGAAAGAATGAATGTACAATACTCTCCTTTGAACACTGAACTGCTAAATCCTACATATAGGCACAGGCCACCATTCTAAAGTATGTTCTTTCTCTAGGGGATGGACACTTTTATGATATTATTATTTTTATTATTATTGTGGCTAAGCCCATTCATAGATTGCAACCATTCCGGTCACTGATTGAGGAGTGTTTTTTTTTGTATGTCCTAACATTTATAGATTTATGTTCACAATAAAGAAGTATCCAGGACATCAACAACTATTAAGTGACTAACAAAAAATAGATAGATAGATAGACAGATAGATAGATAGATAGATGATAGATAGATGTATTTAGATAGATACATGATAGATGTAGCAAAAAAAAAAGCAGTTTTCACATTTGACAAATGAGTTAGAGGCTAAACAGTTTTATGTTTAAATTCTAAAAGCACAAACTGTCTGCGGTTATCATAAAATTTTTATGCCAGTGAACAACAGAAGTGTCTTCAAAAATGGGAGTCAAATGGTTATCAAAACTAAGCCTTTCTTGGGGCATTAAAGTCTTCCTTATGCATGGACTTTAACTTTTATAATATCATTTTCCTCAGGATTTAAAATATTCTTCTCATGAAAATCTCCCAAAATGTCACTGTATTATTTTGGTGAAAGTCTGGCAAATCAAATAGCAACTCTTAAATCACAACTGTTATTGGTATTTTCTTTGTACTATTACCTTAAGGGGCCCAAGACCTGCCTGCCTGAGCAGGTCCAGCCAGAGCAATGGATCCCTTGGCTTCATGAAGATGCAGCAGTCCCATCTCCACCCCTCGCCCCCAGAGGGGCCGTCCTCTGTGACAAGGCCTCATCTGCCAGATTACAGTTCCAGAATACCCCAAGAGCACAAACAAAAGATCAGACTCTTGCTATTCCTTTCTTGTCAGTTTTATTCCTCAGAGTAAAGAGAAGGAATATTTAAAAAAAAAAAGAACTCTGCATCTACTCAATGGTAGGTGCTATATGTCAGTGATTTCAGTCATTCAAGTTCTATGAATCTGAAAATGCTAGCTTTTCATATCCCATTTCTTATTTTCCCACATATGGAAATTTGAATAAACAATTACGACATTTTGTTATCTTTGTATCATGTAAAGATAAGTTGACACCAGGGTAGCAGGAAGAATCACTAAATAAAATTTCTCATCTTCTGGAATAGTATATGTTTGGATTCACAAAATGTTCTTTGGAGCTTTTGCTGTTGTTGATTACATTGAGTGTTTAGTAACTTGGGTGTGTGTATATCAGTCACACCTGTAATTCTAGCTACTCTGGAGGCTGAGATCTGAGGATCAAGGTTTAAAACCAGCCTGGCACAAAAGAACTTGAGACTCCTAACTTCAATTAACCTCTAGAAAATGGGAAGGAGGGCTTGGCTCAAGGGTAGGGCAGTAGCCTTGGGCTACAGAGCTCAGAGATAGTGCCCAGGCAGAGATCAAGCCCCATGACCCACTGGAAAACAACAACAACAACAACTCTTTTTCTTGATTTTTTTGTCATTCATCCATCCAGTAGTGACATCATCACTGACTGGAACAGGTGACACTTGCTCAAGCTGCAAGCATCTTTCCTGTGATCAGAGAGATGCCGGTTTTCTGATCAGTGATGACTTTCCGAATTCTTTTTCTGCTCAATATTGTGTCAGTGCTTCGGGGCCTAGAAAGCTTCTCATCAGTCATTCACTAACATCTCCTTCTCCATTGGAAACAGAAACTATTAGAATTTCAATGACCTTCCAAATCACTCATTTAATACTTTCCTTTTGTAGAAAAGAATCCTGAGATCAAAGGGGGGCCAGCCACTAAATATCACGCAGATTCCCTCCAGTACAAGTGTCTGTCCACAGCCACAGGTAGCTGTTCAAGCTTATAGACACATTTCAGTCTTCTATCAGTGTAAGAGACATTTGCATGCTATTCCAGTTAATGCTAGCATCCCACTATGGAGACTGGGGAAATAAAGGTTCACACGTACTAACCCGTCCAGCTCACACTCTCAGGGAGTAGTAGTGTGAGAAATGTAGTCAGACCTCCAAACGTAATGTTTTCTGTCACAAAATTAGCCTTACTCTGTGGCGTTGATGGGCTCCACACTCAGATTAGAGCTACAGAAAAAATAGAAAAGGTACCAAATACAGTGTCACCCACACAAAGTTAAGGCAAGTATGGTTCCTATAAAGGATGGTAGGAGGGGCCGGGAGTTTGGCCTAGTGGTAGAGTGCTTGCCTAGCATGCATGAAGACCCGGGTTCGATTCCTTGGTACCACATACTTAGAAAAAGCCGGAAGTGGTGCTGAGGCTCAAGTGGTAGAGCTCTAGCCTTGAGAAAAGTCCAAGTTTATGCTGCAGAAATGAGAGACATCAACAAATGTGATCATCTGGGAAGAGGCCAGTGAACGCTGAGAATGAAACGTAGAGAGGAAGTTTTTCCAAGGGGGTTGGAGAGTGATATTTCCAGTTCAGCGTTGTCATCTGAGCCCACCATAGAGAGGAAAGAGCTTTTATGAAGTGTAGCTTTGGGTACAAATGGCATCGTCTATGTCCCTCAACAGACATACAAGAAGTTCAGAATTGTCTTTCAATAAGCTTGGGTGTTTGGATAAGTTAGTACTACGTGCCAGCAGAGTTTGAACAGAATAGCCTCCATATAGGTTACATAATAATTATAATTTTACATTTAATTAGCACATTCATCTCATGAAATTCAAACAAGGGTTTATAAAAACATGTGGACACTGAGACTTAGTACAGTTATCTCTAAGGATATAAGATTAACAAAACGGGTTTGAGAGCTGAGCACTTCCCTGCTCCTTAAAGAATGAGAGTGTGGAAGGGCGGCTCTCCAGTGAAGAAGAGACACTGCCATTTTTTTCTATCTCATTTCTGCCCTGAACTGTTTATTCATATTAGAACAAGGACAGGGATTTGGGATTTGTGTGTAGGTGTGCCTGTCTGGGGTTTGAACTCTGGGCCCAGGTGCTTTCCCTAAGCTTTTGTGCTTAGGCTATAGGGCTTTACCACTGAAGTCACAGCTCCACGTCTGGCTTTTGCATGGTTCATTATAGACAGCGGTCTCGTGACTTTCCTGAATGGCGAATGGTTAGGGTTACGGTGTGAGCCACCAGTGTCCATCAGAACAGACATTTTAACAGTGCTTTGTAGGAGAAAAGGCTCTTTCTCCCAGTAAAATCTGCTTCCAGCCAGCAAATATCCATCCCTCACAATCAAGATTAGAATTTTTCCCATGGATCAGCAATCAATCAAAGTGGGAGACAAATATTTGCAAATCACACATTTGATAGGGGGTTAAACCCCAAAACATGCAAGAACTATTTTACCTCAACAGCAAAACAACTAAAAAACTGATTTAAAAAAAAAATGGGCCAAGCACTGAAATAGATATCACGTCACGCCTGCATAAAAATTGACAACCATATACAAACCATGCTTACCATCATTAATCATCAAAGAAACACAAAAGCACACAGTGAAGTGCTAACTCCTATCTGTTGTGAGGGCTATTTCCAAAATCAAAGGCCAGGAAAAGGTGGGGAGAGGATGCGACACTTGTGTACTCTTCCCAGGAATGTAGACTGGGGTAATACCTAATGGGGAAAAATAGTTTCCTCAGAATGGATAACATAGTTACCATCCGATGTGGCGGCCCCACTTCTGCCCTAATGTGTGGGGAAGCCCTGAGCTCATCATCTGGAAGAGAATTCGCATTCTCCTGTTCATTGCGGCATTTCGCACGGTAGCCCAGATGCCCGTCAAAACCCGAATGAATAAAACAGGCGTGGAAGAAGAGGGGGCCAGAGGGACTGGAAGGCTTCGGGCAGGCCAGAGGATGCTTTTCTAGAGGCCAGCTGTGCAACCCTGCGCTCAACCACAGTGCCAGGCCCACCGTCTTTCTGTTGTTAGTTATTGATTACACCTGCATGGAGACACTCTCGATCAGGGTGCTGTGACCCCACCACTCATCCGTGCCAGTTATCAGCCTTCCACTGCGAAGTGAGCAGGGTGCTACCGTCACGGGAGTAACAGACGCATCCCGCAGTCCGAGGCTGCGCCTTCTCCTGCTCGCCTCCTCTGGCCTGGGAAGGAGCAGTGGATCATCCCGCAGTCCTAGGCTGCGCCTTCCCCTGCTCGCCTCCTCTGGTCTGGGAAGGAGCAGTGCGTCCTCCTGCGAGGACGCAGCCTCCCTGAGAACTGCAGCCCGCGGCACCCAGGCCTGGCGGCGCCCAGGGGAGGCCCACCCTGGGCCCGACTGGCTGAGGACGGGCCGGTCATCTTGGCCTAGGTCAGGGCCCTCCCTCCTGTGCGGATGGCCGGCTGGACCTCCCGAGCTCGGAAGACCTGGAGACAGCGGGGACAGCGCCAGTGGGGAGAGGAGAGGAGAGGGAGGCGGTGGCCTTACTACCGCCCATGGCGCCAGGCGATCCTTCCCCCAGTCTCCAGGCCCCCAGGACACAGCGCAGGCCCGCCCCTGGTCTTCACTGCGCAGCCCCCCGTTTGCTAACTAACCCCCGGGCCCCCCAAAGGCCAAGTGCTGGCTGCGCAGAAGAGCCTGGAGAGGAGCGCGCGCCCGGCGTCTGCAGGAAGTCTGGCATCTTGGCGTCCTGTGGCCAAGGTGAGCCTCGAGACCCTCGGCCTGGCAAGCCGCCTCCTCCCACCGGCCTCAGCTGGGCCCCTCCATCCATGCCCAGGGCCTCCCTGGCCGCTTGCACCTGCCAGCCCTCCTGGGGGTTTCTCCTCCACCTGGCTGGACTCCGGAGACCAGTTCAACGCCAACGCCAGCGTTTCTCTCCCCCTTCCACACCCGGGGTGGCAGCAGAATTGCCACGTCCCCCTTAGACCTGATTGCTAGGCAACACTCAGCCATGTGAATTTGTCACTTCTGTTTGGCGCAAATTTCAATTTCACCTCCAACTGTAACAACACTGCTCGATATATTTTAGATGCCACTGTGGTTGGATGGCATCCCAGGAAAGATGTGAAGCGTCCCTGCCAGGGATGAATGATTGGCACTGGGTAAAGCGATTCTCTGAACTCAGCCTTGGCATCCCATTAATGGTTTAAGTCTGTTCTGCTACCACCAACCTCTTGTCAGAATCATGTCTATTGTAAGTCCTCGAGACAAGAGTCCACATGGTAGCACTCTCTCCCCCTGTAGGATCCCAGTCGGGTCGATAATGAAGCAGTCTATTTCTCGGCTCACAGTATATTGCTTCTCCTACTTTCCATCAACTGGCTGCATTTTACAGGGGAAGGAAAAATAGTTCCATGTCTGATTATCACTGAACGGAGAGCTACTGGGTGACGACTGTCACACTGGGTGACGATCTGGCCCCTGGTAGATTTACCTTTCCTGGGGTTTCTTTAGTACCATCTGTTCTCATTCTTTGTGATAACAAGTAAATGCTATGTGAAAAGAAAAAATTATTAACGAATGAAGATAGAAATAATGCTAAGCATGACTGGCTGGCAACATTAACATGTAATGCTTCTTAAGTGTCCTTTGCAGACTGACATTAGGTCAGAAACATACTACATCCATACATATAATGAGAAGTCTTGAATAAACACATTACTGGCAAGATACAATGTTAAAAACTCCTAAGTGTCCCTCCATGTTATCTCTCTAACAATATCTGCTCTTAAAGATTCATTTGGTTGCCTAACCACCTACTTCAAGTATCTTTAGAGGCTCTGCACTGCTCAATCAACTCAAAAGATGCTACTGTGTGAAAAGCTTTCATTTCTATGCTCTGTGCTTACTAATGGTGGAAAAGGTAACTCTGTTTTGATTCCCCTTCAGCCTCTATATGTACCAACTTGTAGTCGATTTGTCCTCAAATAAAAGCATCCACAGAAATCTCTAAAATAGTCTCCTAGAATGAGGCTAACTAAATAGAAGGAGTCAATCACCTGACTGCAAACAGTATTTCAGACTTTACATGCATTCTCTGATTCACTGGAAACAAAAGGAGTTGCTGTAGCAGTGGGAATGGACCATGAAGTGTGCATGTTCTTTTAAGAAAGGCCAAGGGTGCAGTTCTATTTTCTTAGCTCTGCTTTCATATTTATGTGTCTCATTTCCAGCTCATCGCTGATGCCTCAGTTGCGCTATCCATCACCACTTTTATCCTCCTTGTTCCTCAAAAAGAACATAAAATCCTTTTTTATGTGGTGGTAATATTATTGCAAATAAAAGCAAATACCAAAATCTTTATTAGTCTGCCAAAATAATAAACTATTTAATAAAAGCATGCTGTAAAAATAAGGTCATTTGCATCACTCAAGTTCCTTGCAGGAAATACAGAGAATTATTGGTCAAAAAAGTACAAACTGACAGCAATTATTTCTGTTGTTCGTCGGACATACTATGCAATTGTGTTGATGTTTTGCATATTTTCTGAATTTAAATGCCTTAACTATTGCTCAAAATTGGCTGCACATTGGGAAAAAAAATTTTAAGTCCAATTCTCAGAAAATACTGATTGCTTCTTTGTAAAAAGATTTTTGGAAAGCACAGAGGACTAAGTAGACTGATCTGTTTTGGATACCTTCCACAAATGTGGAAGTTGACCTTCAGATAACCTTGACATTCCAAGATTTACTGCCTAAATATTTACCATTTTAACATCCAGTATTAATTTTATTTGCTGTGGATTTGTACCCATAGTTCAGCTGCACAATTTTCCCCTCTTTGCATTTACCTTTTGTCGTGTCTGCATGCTTACCAATGTTAAGAGGTTTTAGTTCAGAAGGTTAGTTTAATAGAGGAAGTTAACAATAAACATGCTATATGTTTAACATTTGATCTTTTAGCCCTTTAGCTTATAAACTCACCAATTCTTTTTCCCTTGCAATTTCTATCTTCAGCTGGCAGGTCTGCAAATATATTATTGATATTTTTGAGACAGAGCAGAACCAGTAACTGTAGTAAGGATTAAAATACCATTTTATAGTCCTTATATTCCCAAGAACATTCTTCCTACTAGTTCTGCTCGCAATGCAAACACAATTAAGCAGACATTATAAATCATTTCAAAATCAGATACTATGTATTACTTGTCTTGTGATGGGATTGCAAATGGAGAGAAGCTTTCCATGCTCCAGCAATTTCTACTTTATTTGACAAGACATTTTCTCTATGGTTGTTTTGGATACACATTGACTATTTTATTGACAACAGGTTAACCTGGGTAAATTAGGACATTAATTAATTAATTGCAATTAAATAACAAACTAATTAATCAACTAATTGCAATCCTATATAGCCCTTGCTGGTCTTGAACCGGTGATCCTGCCTGCTGCTCCCGATTGCTGGGGGGTATAGGCGTGAACCACCATGTCTACTTTCTAAATATCCTACTGTGTCTTCAGGACAAGTAACAGCAATTAAGGCCAAGTGCCATGTGCCATGACTAAATTGTATCTCTTCAGATTCCTAGTTTGAAACTCTAGTTGCCAATAAGACAGGATATTAAAGTGATCTATGTTCACAGTTACAATCCCCACATCAAGAATCACTTAAGTCTCAGGATACTGTTTCCATTTAATCCATCCAAAGGCAGCAGAAATTGTTCCCAGAGAGAAAAATGTCATGTTCGGTATTTTACACATACCTGAATATAGTTATTATATAAACTCTATGTAATAGGTTTAAACGAGATCAAAGAAAACGAAATGGATAAATGAGCCGAGGTGTTGGACTCTGTGAAAAGTCATGAGACTTGAGAACTTATCAGATGACTTTTTTTTTTTTCTGGGAACGAAATTTTTTTCTAAAATGGATCCCAACCCTGTTTCTTCCAGGCTCACAGGATCACATATATCCTGAATAATTTGCATGTGGTAGTCCTAAGGAAAACATCTTCAAATTTGATGAATCCTGTTCTGTGCAGAAAAGCCTGAGATTAAATTTCTAATTGGGGACAAGGGCTGAGTCTCAGTTGGTGACACTGTGGGAGGGTTCCTATATGGTCACAGTTGTCATAGCATCGACAGAAGATGAAGAAGCTTTCCTAAACACAGCTAGAAGCTCCCAAATGACACATGATGGGCTTCCCATGTGAGAACTTTTCTAAATCCTTCTTGCCATCATCTAATGGATTCATAAAATTCAGCACTGGGATTTTGCCCAGGGGAAAATGCTCATCTGTGGGAGACACTAAGATAAAAGGTAAAAAATGCTGATCTGGTGCTGGAATGCCTGCAGGCAACTTACACCACAGGTGTGGTGTAACACTGGGGAAAGGACCCCGTGCCCCTCAGCCTGGGCACTCTGCCCAAGAGGCTTGCTGTGTTTTCAGATGCTCAGGTAGATGACCTGTGCAAGTGTCGACGCGTCAAAGCTCTACTCTTGGGCACTTAGGTGATGACTTCAATTCTCACAAATACTTGACAAGAGAAAGGTCTGGGGGAAAAACAACAACAGACTTGAATTCTGTTATGAAAGGGAGTGTGGGCTTGAAACACTATGATCTGGGTCTCAATATAAATGAGTCTTAATTTTTTAAATCCCATATGGCACATTTTACAATTCTTCTCTTACACAGGAGGCAAGTACAGCCTGAGGATGATAAAGGCCTCACACTTCATTATAGAGCCAAGCTTCAGACTTAGATTTTTACCTGGCTCCGAAGTGGATGCTTCTCTTTCACAGCACCAAGTGTTTCCTGAAGGATGCCACCACTTGCTCTGGAAAATGTGGAGCTATCTAGTCCTGTATTTAACACAACCTCTTAAAATACCTTGATAAGCAAATTAAAGAGTACCTATCTGAAGTGGTAAATTAAATAAGAGCAGAAAGTTTATGAACTCAGCTCCATGTGGTAAAAATAAAATGGCTGTGAAGATGGGGAGTGTGGTTCTTTATCACTTTATAAAATTCAAGGTGATAGATGATTATTTCAATTGTGTAAACCAGATACTCCTATCTTCTTATGGCCACTTCACTCTACAGTACACACTTAATACATTTGATCCATTGTTAACTGAGAAAAAGTGGCAGTGGATCCTTATGCCTGTTGGAAACAACTACCATAAAGTTAATGAGTGACAAACAGTAAGTTACTCTTACAACTCTAAAGGAAAGATGTCAACAATCAATTTCCTTGAGCCAAAACCAACTGGTGCACTCAGTGGCTTCTGAATTCTTTCTCCTGCTTTAAATACAGCAGTGCAGAATTTTGTTTCAGTAATTATATTGCCTCCAATTCGGTTCCGTAGTCAAATATGCCTTTGTCTCCTTATAGAGACTTTTCATTGCATTTAAGGTGACTTGGATGATTCAAGAAAAATCTCTCTTCTCAAAATTCTCAGTTTAAAGGTATCTGCAAAGCTCCTTTTGTAACAAATAGTAGTTTTCATAGATTTTTGGATTGAAGATCTGCCTAGATATCTCTGTGAGACAATATTGTGCTTTACTTTACTACAGCGAACCTTACTTTATTCAAATATATTGGAAAATAGGAGCAGTTGTCCAGATATTTCAAGCAACCTCTGTATGATTACAAAACCTGGTAATAATATTCATCAAGTCCTTCCTCTGTACCAGACACAGCTCTAGGTGTTTTCACATAAATTGTATAGGTTAAGAGCAACAAAAGAAATTATACAGCAGATTCCCTCTTATGTGCATTTCTGGATGCTGAAACTGAAGTATGTATCATGAGATTCCCAAACTTGACCCAAGATTAAAATATATTATATTTCTTTAGATTATTTAGACTAAGTATGTGCAGAAGTCAACAAAAACAAAAACCTTTAGCTATGATCTTACATTGCACATGTGACTGCTCCAGTAGTTTATTATTAAGCAATATATGTTCTTTGTATCATAGATGCTTTCAGATACATTTAGATGAACTGTAATTCCCTTGCTTTTCTAATCTTGCATGGAATGGTTTACAAGTAGCAAATCCAGTAGTGTCTCTTTTTGTTTTCTACCAGGAACAACAGTTTAAATTCCTGAGTGACTATCTTTCCTCCACATGTCATAAAGTTCGGGCTGCTATAGGAACAGACACCACTCCCTGGCAGGTTAAGTGCATGACCAGTTTCTGTTGACAACTTCTGGCTTGTGTTCACTAGACAGTGTTTCCTGTGTGTTCTTCACAAGTCTAAGGACTTCTTTTCATGTCTCCTCTTCAATATCTACTTACAGATTTGTGGATTCTACCTGTTTCCCTTAAACTCAGAGGCTACCTAGGCTTTTAAGTTTTCTTTGGCATGGGAGGCAGATTGAACAAAAGCAGCTCTGTCATTTAAGATTTTGATTCACATTCCTTAAATTTGGTGACATTTTCTAAGCCTTAATCATATGATATGTGTGTGGAAGAACAGAACATTTTCGTAAAAGAAATCTTTCTGGAATTTTGAAGGCAGTACCTTGATAATAAAAATATTTACTGAATTTGAAAGTGTAAAGATAAATTTGTGCCCAAACCCACTGACACAGATTCTGGAATTTATATTGTTTTTAGATATACTTTGTGTTACTCCAAGCATGAATAATTAGTTATGCATAATTATGTTATCATATCATCTTCTTTCCAAACTATATGCTTACACCAGGCCTTTTGACTGAACTAAGTAGAATGACCCTAGGATGAGAGCCCCCTACCCTATGTTATATAGGAAAAAGCATGGTTTTCAGCAAACTTAGCTTATGGTACTGTTAATTGTTGATCCACTTCTCCTAAAGGAAAGGAAAACATAAATATACTACAATGATATTGTGCATACACACAGAAGATAAACAAGGAACTGGGAGTATGGCTTAAGTGGTAAGAGTGCCTGCCTACTGAGCAGAAGACCCTGTTTGAACCCTTGTACTGGTGGCGAGGGTGGGGGGGTAATAGAAGATAATCAAGAAGTAATGTCTTAGTGCCATGGTAACTAACAGAACACAGTGACAGACCACTGGAGTGCAATGAAACCTCTAGGAGGATGCTAGTTCAGTGAAAAACGCTGAGAGCAGACAGTATTGAGAACCGGCAGACACGCTGGAGAACTTCACATGCATAAACATACACAAGTAGGGAAAGAATTGGAAAGCACTGCTTTGATTCCTCTAAGTTTATGGTTGCCTATCAAGTGTTCTAATTTAAACAGTTATTGAAGAAGAAACATCTAAAATGGAACAGGGAGCAGGTTCCTCAAGTGACTTAGCAGTTTTCAGTAGCATCAACTATTGCAGTGAAAACAAAGACTTCTCTAATCTTAAAACTTGGCAGGTGAGCTAGGAACAGATTTCCCAATATAATGTTTTGATGTTTGAAAAATAAATGAATTTGTGGTTTCTTTTTTTTTCTTTTGCCTGCTTCACATTCAATATTTTTTGTGCCAGTCCTAGGATTTGAACTCTAAGCCCAGGACCTGTCCCTGAACATTTTGCCCGAGGCTGGCACTCTACTATTTGAGCCACAGCTCCACTTCTGGTGGTCAATTAGAAGTAAGAGTCTTACAGACTTGCCTGCCAGGCCTGGCTTTGAACGACGAACCTCAGATCACACATTCTAAGTAGCTAGGATTACAAGCATGAATCACCAACACCCAGCACATACAATATTTTTTTAAGTACCAGTATGGATTGTAAATTACAACTATTTTAATTGAAAAGAGTGTTAATTCTCTATTAATTGAACATTGTCATAGATATTGTGACTCTTTGTGGATCTGTAACTCTGTCTAAAATCTGCAAAACTGAATCTTTCCTTGCGCAGGCTGGTATGATACATGTAGGATTGCAGATACCTGTTCAATGTGAGGTAGGAGGATAAAGTTTCTTCCTGGGCATTATTGGCATTGCCACCTCACTACTTCTCAATGCTTTTCATTTTACTGATTGCAAATGTCAGGAATAAGGAGCAGGGCTAATCCAGAGTTTCTTAATGCCCGCAGTATACCACAAGTTCCTTTTAGTATAATGAATGCTGAATTAATAAGGACTGTTGTCAATACTACACTACCACTAGAACTATTAGTATTAGAAAATACTCTAAGAAGTTTCATAAACATAAATTAGTTGAGAAATTGACCTACATAAAATACATTTACAGATGAACTCTTCACTGCTAAGACTATTCAAGGGACTAAGATTCTACCCAGGCACTTTGTTTTTCCTCTGCCTTTGTGCTGGCCTGCAAAGAAGCCTGTGTTCTCAGTCCAGGAGGGTCAGGGGGAAGGAGATGTAAACCTTTATTGTTGAAGCATGCTCATCTTGAGATAAGAGCAGGTAGGAAAAACACTGAGCAAATCAAGTTTTGAAAACTATTTGCAAGGCTGCTATAACACATTTTGCAGAATAAAAACAGATGATCTTTAGCAGTTGTGTCACATCGACAGGGAGATTATAACCCAAAACCTTAAGGGGGTGTTTTTGCTATGGTGGCAAAGGGACATAAGCCAACATCCCAGAAAATATGGTACTTTGTCCTGACAAAATAAACTGTGAAAAATGCCAAATCCACAACATCAAATCCTGCGGAATAAATTCACCTAGGTTAGTAAACCCTGCTAACTGTCCTTTTATACTAGGTAAGAGTCCCTTACTTACTTGCACTATTTGTTCAATCACAGTATGGTTTGTTGTATTCCATGCCTCAGAGTCTTAAATTCTTTGAAACCTCAGTTTTGTTTTCCTTAATTAATAACATAAATTGAAAATTTATTGGTAAATTTTTCCATGACGCATATGGTTGGAATCATCCAAATTTTTAGGAATGGAATGAAAATAACCACACCCTCTGGTTATAGTTATTTAATATTAAGCCAATTTGTTGTGCATTTATGCCTCCATAATCTTGGTGATCCTCTGAAAACTCCCTTTACTGTTGTAGATTTAATGTCTTGATCTAATCAACTCTTTTTTCCCCACTTTCTATTTGAAGAAAAATATTTGTTTCTTTAAAATTATGACTTTTCTGGGCTGGGAGTTTGGCCTGGTGGTAGAGTGCTTGCCTAGCACGCACAAAGACCTGAGTTTTCTATGTATGTCCCACATATATAGAAAAGCTGGAAGTGATGCTGTGGCTCAAGTAGTAGAGCCTTGAGGAAAAAGCCCAAGGACAGTGCCCAGACACCTCCCCCAGTAAAAAATTATGGCTTTTCTTAGAGATAGTTTAACTTGTTTCTCCATTGTGTTCTAAATAAAATATAATGTGTGTAATTCCTGTGCATCTGTGAAGAGTTTTTGTGTGTGTGTGTGGGGGGGGGTCATGGGGCTTGGACTCTATGCCTGGGCGCTGTCCCTGAGAGCTTCAGCTCAATGCTACCACCCTACCCCTTGAGCCAAGCTCCACTTCCCATTCCTTAGTGATTCATTGGAGATAAAGAGTTTCACATTCTGTAGTGCTCAGGCTGGCTCTGAATTGTGATCTTCAGATCTCAGCCTCCTGAGAAGCTAGGATAGCAAGCATGAGAATTTTATATATAATTAAAATACTTTCTCTTTTCTTTCTTTCACATTACTCAAATGAGTTTTGCTTTTCCTCCATCCAAGTATGTCCTGAGAATGACAAGTGACAAGTATGAAAACATTAGGGCTAAAATAATAGTAAAATATACTCTGTTCCCTTAAGAGATGGGTATTATTCAGTCTTAGCTGCAAACAGAAGGGGATTTAATGAAAGGACCATGCATGCATAAAGGTATGGGTAGGGCTGAAGAATCAGGCAGGATTGCATAAGGAAGAAATCCGGGCGCTGGCAACCGTGGGGTAAGTGGGCCATTTTCAGTCTTGTGGGTAGAGGAGCGGTGGAGGGGGAGTTACACCAGCATGCAGTAAGGGCTGGGGCTATGATGTGGACTGAGGCACTGAAGCTGGATGACTAAAGAGTGCAGCTGCTTCAGAAGCTGTGACTAAGGTTCAGGAAGTAAGCCTTCTACCGGCTTTCAAAAACAAAAAGCCAGAGGCCTGGGCCTGCCTGCTCCAGGTCCACCTGCATCTGTACTAGGACAGAAGGTGACAGAGAAGGACCCAGTGCCGGCAGAGCAGCCTCCTCCCCCGATGCTCATCCCCACTAGTGTGAGCTCCAACAAGGCAGTCTCTCGTGTTCTCTGACTTGTTTCAGCTCAGGGAAGCCAGCTGACATGCCGTGAGCCAAGCAGGACACAAGTCTGTAGACTCACAGTTCCTTGCTAAGCTGAATACAACTGGCAAGGAACCAAGTCCTGCGGACACCTATCTGAATGAGTTTGGAAGTGGACCCTTTCCCAATCAAGTTTAAGATAATGAAGGCTTGGTCTTCTCAGTTAATAGATTTTGGGAGTGATCTATTACACAGCAAGAGAAAACTAAATAAGACAAGAGAGCACACAAAACACAATAGTTCATCACTTTTGCCTTATGGAGTTCGTTTCTTCAACTGGATGAAGAAAAACTTTTTGTCCATATCAAATGTGACGCGAAATCCTATTAGGCAAGAGTCAGGAGTAATTCCAATTCACTCATATTCTTTCCTACAAATGAAATTAACACTAACCTCTCATCAGAACATTTCATGGTCAGAAGCGAAGGAGAAAACTAAAAAAAAAAAAAAGCTTCTTTTGCTCATCTATCTCCATCCTAAATCTTAATGTAGCCCTTTCTCCAAAAAGTGTTCTTACCTTAGGAGAAGAAATGTCAATTCTAACTATGGACTCGAGCATAAATAAGGCTTTAGAAGTACTGCATTTCCTAAATGGGTGATCTAATCACTAAACCACATAGCCAGCCCTGATTTTTGTGGATTCTTTCTCAGATAGGGTCTTCCATCCTGCTTGAGTGCTATCCACTATTTTAAGAGGTCTTGACAGCTAAGATAACAGGAACATGCCACTGCATACAGCTTTTCATTGAGGAGTCTTCCAGGGATTTTGATTTTTGCTAAGGCTGGCCTTGAACTATGATCCCAACAATCTCAGCCTCACCAGTAGCTAGAATTATAGGAGCCAAGGCAGTAGCACCTGGCCCACCTTACAATCTCTGAATCATCTCTAATACTGTCCTAGCAATGATTTTACTGCCATAACTTTGTGCCAGGAATTAGAACTCATGATGCATCCTAATCTAATCAACAAATTGCCCAAATGAGCAATCTCAAGGCTTTTATTTTGTATACAAATATTCTCTGCCACCATTTCCCCAAAATTAATTTGCCTTTTAGTGTTATTCATAGGAATTCAAATGTAGTTTTTGAAGCATTTAATAGAAACACGTAGAAGGCTCTCAAAATGCTATTTAGTTTCTATTATTTCATCAATGACTCTTGCTGCCAAGGAATCACCCTTTAGAATTTAGTTGGTTGGAGTTTTTAATTCATTCAAATAATCAGAGGCAGGCATCTGACTACACAAGGCTATGCATAAGCTTTCACAAGATCCAGGAGACACTCTATAATTGACTGCAAGGTATATATGTTGTATGGTTTAAAAAGAGAGAGAAAGATATGACCAATGGGCATATTTTTAAAGCCTTACTTGGTCAGTTCAGATAGCTGATTTACAAATCTGAACTTTTTCATCTCAATAATATTTGAGGAACAAAAATGGGTGGAACATTAAGCCTTTAGTCATCATATTTTAAGCTCATTTTACAATGCAGTTTTGTTTAATGAAGACCAGTAGTTAGTTGTGTATTCTCTACATCTCTTGAAAAATGATCTTTTCTAGTGAGAATCTTGAGATTTATTTAAATCACAGCTCTAGAAATTGGGAATGCATTAGAAGACATCTCATTACTTTTTAAAAATTGAAGAGTAGACAGGTACATGATTCTGAGACTTATAAAGCTAGTCCAAGGAGTGTGAATGCTGCGTTCTAGTCCCAGTTCTGCCACTAACTGTAAAGCCAAGAAGTAATTACCTGATATTTCTCTGTATGTTTATTCTTTTATTTGTAAAAGAAAATACTTTTCATCACCCTATTTCAAAGGAATGTCATTTGAGTGTATAGCATTGGTATCTTGTCAAAAGAAAAATGATCCATAAATCCAGGCTATGTTATCCAACAATACAGATCTCATCTGATCTGAAACATCTTCCTAAATAAAAAAATGAATGTAATTATTAAGAAACAAATGTGAGAAATACTTTTGGAATAGGTAAGGTTCAAGTATCAATTTAGCATTTGAGAAAGCTTTGATGTTCTCTGATACAAATTTATAGAAAAAAAAAAACCTGATAGCATGGATTCTAATTGAAGCTAATTTCTCAATACACTGATTGGGTGACAAGAAAATTCAGTTCGTTTTCACCATCCATCTCCCAATTGTTGGCATACCTTGACAGAAGAAAATGTAAAGATTTGAGACAAAGGAAAGGAATGGGATGGATAACGGACAGAGGGAAGATAAAACAATATTTTACAGAGAGCAGACTGGAGTGGGGTGAAGCCTTTAAAAACTGTATCATTATTGAAAGTGTGAGCAAGGCTGACAGGTCAGGATCTGGCAGGCCAGTACATTCACATTAGCTTTACCATGCTGGAAATGCTGGTGTCCAGAACTGTGAAGCTAGCATATACAATCACGTGATCTAGAAACTGGAGACCTTCGATCTGTCATGAAGACCTTAAAACGTTCCTTTTTTTTTTTAACCACACAGTAGTTAAAAAGAATAAGATAAATCTATGTGGAGTGATACAGAATAATGTTTTAGATATATTTAGAAAAACAAAGTACAGAACAGTGAATATAGCATGCTCCCCTTGGTGAGAAATAAAAGTGATATATGCTTACATATTCATAAACTCATTCTGGAAAGATACAGAAAAAATGGGTAATACATTTCCTCACAGGAAAAGACCCGAGGGACTGGAGTTCTGAGGAAAGAAAAAGAATAATTTTATTCCTTGTTCTGAAATCTACATTGATATGTATTTAGTCAGTTTTGAGTTTGGGGAGGGTTGCATAGTATTTATGTTTTCCTTGCCACTTTGATTTAAATTTGTATTTCCATATTTAAAGGCTGTTTCTTATAGACAAGACACAATTGGGTTTTGCCTTCTTGTTAAGCTTCCATTCTCTACAATAGTCTTCCCTCTTGATATTTATTTTCTGTCATCCATTTGCCCTCTATCATTTTAGAGTGGGTATCTTACTATGATTTGATACGATATCCCTTTATCTCATTTTCGATTGTTAAGTGCAATTCATTGTACGGATTTGTTTTTCAGTATTTCCTTTAAGGTTTGCTGTAGATAAGCTTAGATTTGTAAATATATGGTTCTCACCACATTAGATGAGTATACAGATACTTACAGATAAAGGAAAGCATTTTGCTGAAATTACAAAAACATTAATTGCTCAGACTAGAATTCAAACATAGATTTGCCTGACATACTCTGTAGTGTTAGGAACATATTATAATTAACTCTCCACCTCTTACTGCACTTGCAGGATTCCTCTTTCTGTGTCTGGGGTCTCTTGATTAGCATAATGTCCTCTACATCTTTCCATTTTGTTGCAAATGACAAACCCTTATTGTCCTTCATGAACAAATGGTACATCGTGTTTACATACCTTATTATTATTTTTTTAATCTGTTCATTGACGGATTGTCAATTGTGCTCCAACAAATGCAGCATCCTCTCCTGTGTACTGACTTCATTTCCTTGGGATACATACCCAGGAGTGGTACAGCTGGACCATGAGGTAGTTCTATGTTGTTTTGTTGTGCTTTTTTTTTTAATTCTTTTGCCTTTGGTTTGTTCCTCAAATATGATCCTATGTTAGCTTTGCCTAGGCTAGCCTCCAACAAATCCTCTGGTTTTGGAATCCCATGTACCTCGGGTTTCAGGTGCTCATCACCTATGATCTTCTCAGTCCTTTCTTTTTTGATGTAGACAATGCTATAAAGTTCTTTCTTAGTGTGGCTTTTGAGCATCCTACAGGCTTTGGATGTGCTGTGCTTGTGTGTTTATTTGTTTCAAGATAATCTGCTTCTAACACATGCTTCAAGAGTCCTGTTCAGTCTTTGCACATTGGTATAATTTCTGAATTTCTCTTGCTGTTGTTCTACCTTAATTTCACTGTGACAAGAAAAGATGCATAACAAAACTGAAACCTTTTCATTTGTTATGGCTTGTTTTATGGCCTATTACAGGATTTATTTAACAGTGACATATTCTGATGAGAAACATGTGGATTCTACTGCTGTTACATAGGGCTAACCCTGATCTTACTTTCTTCAATTTGTTAGGATGATCTATCTGATGGTGGGGGATGGGGTTGGGAGGCAATGAAATGTTATTTTATTATAAACCTCTTTCTCCCTTTAGGTCTAATAGTATTTGTTTTAAAACTGGGTACTCCAACATTTGATGTATTCAGATTAATAACTTTTTTCTTCCAGATGAATCTATTCCATGATTATTATACTGTAATCTCTTACTGTTTTTGTCTGAAAGTCTGTTCTGTAAGAAATAAATACAGCTACTACCATTTGCTTTTGGACTGCCTTTACTTGCAATTATAATTTTTCAACCTTTCAGTTTTAATCTCTGTATCACTGTGTGGAGGTTAAGTTTTCATCCAATGTGCACCTTCTAACCAGAGAATTGAGGATATTTATATTCAATGTTTTATGAAAGATATGGACTTGTGCATCATTGTGCTGAATTTCTTCTATTTTAAGTATTTTTTTTTGCCAGTCCTGGGGCTTGAACTCAGGGCCTGGGCACTGTCCTTGGGCTTTCTCAAAGCCAGCACTCTACCACTTGGCCCACAGTGCCACTTTCAGCTTTTTTTCTGTGTATGTGGTGCTGAAGAATCGAACCCAGGACTTCATGCATGCTAGGTAAGTACTCTACCACTGGGTCATGCTCCCAGACCCATATTTTAAATATTCTTTACACATTCCTTCCCATACTTATCTTTGTGATTTCTTTGGTTCTTTTCTATTTATTCATGTCTCTAGTTCTAGTGGAATTTATGCTGTCTTCATTTCTGGATGCAAAACTCTTGTAAGCATTGTTTGAAAGTAAGCACTGTTCATGGTGAAGTCTCTTTATATATCGAGAGGTCTTTTTCGTTTTTAGTTCTTCCTTGCTGTGCATATCACTCTTGGCTTGCGGTTATTTTCTTTCAGAATTTGAGATATAGCACTCTATGCTCTCCTGGTCAGTAAGATTTCTGCTGAGAAATCGGGACTTGTCTGTGGACTGCCCTGACTGGGATTTGACACATTTTTGCTTCAGTATTTCTAAATTCTCTGTTGTTAGCTTAACCACAAAATGCTATGGTAAGGATGTATTTTGATCATGCCTATTAGCCTCTTTAGTACATGGGTGGTCCATTTTCTTCCTAAGGACACTGGCTGCTATTATTTCTATGATCTTTTCTTTTCCTCTGGTTATGCCAGTGAGGCAAGTTTTTAATCATTGAGGTGTCTCAAGTATTGTGCATACTGTCTTCATTCTTTTCCTTTTTCTTTATTTCTGCCTGACTTTGATCATTTGAAAGAACCTATCTTCAAGCTCTGATCTTTTTCCTATTTGATCTAGTATGTTCTTGAGGCTTTCAACTCCAAATTTAAGCTGATAAATCCTGCTCTTCAGTTCCAAGATTTCTGATCGGTTCTTTTCAAAACCTCTTTGATTTGTTAGCCTGTTTAGTCTTCCTAATCTTCTGAAATCTTAATAAGGCATTTCAGACACTCTGATACCTTTGGAATCAGTTAATAATGTGCTGTAGGAGGTTTATATTTTTCTATGTTTTTGTGTTCCTACGCTGAGGTTTGTGCAGCTGTTATAATTGATATTTTCGCCACTTTCATGAGGTGTTGTTTACTACTAGTAAGCAGCTTTTTTTCCCTGAAGATGTGTCCTGTGGTATGTGTTTAACTGCTTATTCCCAACTGTGTTCTGTAGTGGAATCACCTACTGTCGACGGTGACAGTGAGTTTGAGGCAGGATGGACTACACTGGCATCTAAGAGATCCACTGTCCCTGCAGGCTGCACCAGGGCAGGCACACTGCAACAGTTCAGGCAGGCATGGTGTAGACAGTGCACTAAGAATGGGCCACTGCATGGTTATTCTTAGAGTGGAAGAGGGGTCTTGATATAGGGTGATAGGGTTTCCTCAGGCATTACTGATTGGTTCTGTTTCTTGAGAGCATTTCCAGTATTGGCCATTAAAGTAGCAGTGAGAAGTCCAAAGTAGTCGTCATCTGATTAGAAACTGGTGTAAGGATAGGTGCTTCATGAGGTGAAGTAGAGAGGTAGAGGCAAGAATTACATGCACACAGTCTTATTAGAGGTACAGCCAACAAAGTATGGGGCAAACCATGCAAGGAAATGCATGTAAGGTGTACCAGGAAGAAAATATGTTATTCCACCGGGCTGCTGTGAGCATGCTCATTAGGGACAGGACCCCAGCATCCCATTTCCAACTATGCTTGTTTGGGGATAAAGTGATGTCCAGAGACGTTGCTCCCAAGTTGTCCATTTATCAATTTATATAGCAATTTGTGTCTGTCTTCATTTTGAAAGCAGATTCCAAAAAGAGATTTGAGTCAATGATAAAAATACTTTTGTAAGCCGGGTGCCAATGGCTCACGCCTGTATCCTAGCTACTCAGGAGGCTGAGATCTGAACATCATGATTCAAAGCCAGCCAGGCACTAAAGTCCATGAGACTCTTATCTCCAATTAATCACCCGAAAACAAGAAATGACATTGTGGCTCAGTGGTAACCTTGAGCTGAAGAGCTCAGGGACAACACCTAGGCCCAGAGTTCAAGCCCTACAATCAACCAAAAAAAAAAAATCTTTTTTAAAAATATATCTTGGAGTTTGAATATTTGACACACACACACGAAAAAGGAGTTCCTTTCTATGGCAGATTACAATACAGATGTAGTGGCTAAAGATTAGACTGCCTGGGTTTGAATTTTGGATTTGACACTTAGAAGGTCTAGAACTTTAGCAGGCTGAGCTGCTTCTTCACCTATGAACAGGTTAACAACAAATCCTATTTTCTAAGTTTTCCATGATATTTAAATGAGTGTCCCACCATAAGTTGTTACTATAAGATAGATGCATCATTCACATCTTGATATTTTTAAAACATACTCCAAGTATTTCCTTAGCTCATTTATCTTGCCTTACTTCTCACCAGGGATTCTTCTGATAGGTTCAGGGAAAATGCATTAAATATATGTAGCTACCTATAGCACTCAATTACTTTATTCTTTATCAATCAGTACGTCAGAAGGACGTATTGCCTTGGAAGCAGAATTCTGTGACAGCTTCCAAGTTTTTATTACCAGCAACAGTGTTTAGCAATGGGGTGGCTCCTTAAGTAAACTGGCAAAGGATATAGCTTTTTGATGCTGGTTTTCTGTTCACCTATTGTGTTGGCTCTATAAGCTAATCTACAGTCGTTTGTAACAGTTTGAGAATGTACATTGAATGTACATACATTTCAATGTATTGTGAAGAGAATTTCCTATGGCTCCATGATACAAAATCGTTTAACTGTTACATTTACTAGGCTGAAGTTAGTTCTACAATGGCCATGCAGAAAACTATGCATATAGGGGTCTTGCTATTTCAAGTGTTACTTGAATTTGTATAGGAAAATGGAATTACCAGTCACAAGTAAATTTTCCGTGCTATTTTATGAATCTTTAAAAAAGTACTTTGCTAAGATTCAGCACTATTTGTATGTTCACATAATCAAAATTAGTTTATTTGTTTGGAAGTAAAGACATTCTCTAAAAGTACTATTGTTTATACATTAGATTTTTACAAACTTAGGTTGGCTTTCCTTCAAATACTATTTTTAGTTGAAATAAACTTTTCATTCTGCTTCTTATTTCAGCAAGGCACAATATTAAACAGTGGTAGAGACATTCCTGCTCTACGTTATGTGATCGTAGAAGCCATTCTGTCTCTGTGTGGCAGCCATAGGGGGTGCTCACTCAGATTCCCTTTTACCTAAAGATGACTGACAGGCATTGCTGCCAAACCCTTGGATTCACTCTAGACTTCATGTCAGACATGCTCTCTGAGGTTACTCCCAGCAGTCTAGAACAAAGACCCTTCTGTCTTCATAGCTTCAAGTGACACCACTAGAAGAATGTCTCTATAAGCACTGTATGCCGCCTAGCCTTGCACGTGTAAGACAATCATTTCATGTCAAAAGGAATGGGCCATGTTCATGCATATAATTTCTATTTAGGTAAAATTAGCCTTACAGAAAATATGAAAGCCTATGTAGTCACAGCTGAAACAGAGACAATAATCTGCAAGATATAACAAAAGCACTAAACCAGAGACCCCTGGATGGCACTGTGAATCTAGAAGGAATAGACTTGAGGACTAAATGACACACACTTGTAATCCTAGCTACTCAGAAGGCTGAGATCTGAGGATCTCAGTTCAAACCCAGCCAGGGCACTAAAGACCATGAGACTCTTACCTACAATTAACCATTAGCAAACTGGAGGTGGTGCTGTGGCTTCAGGGGTAGGGTGGTAGCCTTGAGCTGAAGAGCTCAGGGACAGCGCCCAGGTCCAGAGTTCAAGCCCCACAACCGACCCAAAACAAAACAACAACAAAAGATAAAATCAGACACTGCTCTATTTGCCATCACTTCCAATGACTCACTGGGAACATTGGTGCTTTGCAAGCACAGCAAGTATGTGCTAAGGAGTTAGATCCTAGTCTTCAAAACTTCCCTCTCCTTTCAGGGAGCAGAGTGAGAATTGACTGAATGACAAGATTTACATAGTCGCAGGACACTGTTGGCACTTTGCACTCAGGGGCAGCAAGCAGGGATAATTGGGTATTAGGCTGGTATGTTTTTGCTTTTATACACTGGGGACAAAGTGATTCAGACACTGAGCCCAGATGATCCACTAGGATGCCCTTAGAATGTCCTTGACCAATTGTATAGAATCATGAAGCAGGCTTGGACTAAAATGAGTATGTTGCACAGCTAAGGACCCTTAAGAATAAATGTTTAGGTCAGACCATTAAGTATACCAATAAAATACATCTGAAGTGGTAGCTGAGAGTGAGAATATGGAGTAGATGGTAGAGAACAGAACATATACCGGTGTGGCCCAAGACTAACAGCAATGTCAAGGATTACAGCTTATTCAGTTGGCCTCCATTCTCTATACTCGTGCTTACCATGAGAGGTTTCTCACAGGAACACTGTGATTAACTGACTTGTGGACTACAGTATACAGGAGTGCACTCTGAGGGGCACTACTGAGTTTATATCAGATCAAGCTTTTCCTGCATGGCTGTCAGACAATCACTGAGCACAACAGAGATACTAGAACTGAGCTGACGCTACCCAACATGGAATTTCTACAATAGACAACATTGACTCAGAGATATCTACGGACAAACTGGGTCTCTTTCCACTCTTCCCTTTCTGTGTGCACTCTTCCATCTGCATTACAATCTGAGTCTCCCTGACTTTTTTTGCTCCTTCCTTTTCATCCATCAGGCATCTTCTCAACTCTCTCTCCTATACACCTAACAGTGGTTGATATTTGCTTTTTAGAAGTTTTTAACTGCAACATTAACTGTTGTTTTGAATTTCATGGCATCACCTTGAGTTCTTCTCTCCTTTTCTCTTTTCTTTCTCTTTTCCAGTGGTAGGGATCACTCTGGGACCTTGCATATTCTAGGTAAATATTCCATCATGAAACTATATAACCCAAGCTACTAAATTTTTGTTTCTAGTAGAACCTTTGGAGGGAGAGGGGATGTTCAGAACTACTTTGGTTTTATATATTTGAAGAACTCAAAAAAAAAATCAATAAACCTAAACACAACTGATGGTTTAAGACCATTCTGAATATATGTTAATCTCTCAGAGACGCAAATATAATTCTTGAACTATAATGAATTTAACCTACCATTTGTATGGTGGCCTTGGTGGGACATTCAATCACAGAAAGTTGTATGGTGATTCTGAGAAGGCATTAAGAGGAAGACCAAGAGTATCTAAGAATAAACACATATGCTAGGTGAGACTGCCAGAAAAAAAATTCACTAGTTGACAGAATTCAGTTTTTAAAAGTTTTAAAGGAAGACACTTTCCAAGGAGGAACAAGGATCTGAAGGATATAAAGATGTTCCAGGAGAGTGCGGCAGGACACGATCAAGCTAAAAATTACTGTTCCTCCACAAAGGCCTCAGTATCTTTTCTAATCCACAGTTCAACACTTTAAAAAAATACAATGTCTTGTGAATAGTTTATGGTATATTTAGCTTTCCAAATTAGTTAAAACTCCAAACACTTAACTCATTTTAGTAAATATTTATTGTTACAGGGTTTGGGGCAGGATGTTTGATTTAGGGACAGGGTCTCAGTGGCCTGTTTGACTTTACGTGTATTACCTCTGCCCCAACCCTCCCTCCCCACTTCAGGGAAATGAACCCATCACCTTGTTCATGCTAAGTAAGCATACTGCCAATGGCGTCACATTCCCCAAGCTTAAAAAAAAAAAATTAGGTACTGAAACTGATGTGCAGAAAACCACTAGTCTAGCCACTTACACCATCTCTTAGGAGATGACATCGTCATGCTACAATAAAGCGTGTGCCCTGCCTCTAACATATATTGCTATACAAAGTCCTTAGCCCATTGTTCTGCTGACCTCGTTCTTTTCTTCGCGCTACTATTCCACGCGCAATCCACTAAATTTTACTGGCTCTCTGACACAGAGCCAGGGTCCTCACTACTCATCACCGGTCTCCCGGGTCCCCCGGCTCCCGATCGGGCCCTCACGCTCTCCCCGCTGCACTGTGCGCTCTGGGTTAAGGTCACGCCGTGTTCTGCAGCCCGCGCGGCTCCACGTTCGCTGTTCGCTTCCTCCCCCCGTGTGTCTCGGGCCGGGAGCCCGGCTCCGTCAGCCCGGCCGCCCCTCCGCGGCCCAGCCCGCCTCTCACGCGCCCCTCCTCACGTTCTAACACACTGGCTCGGGTTCCGCTGCCCGGGTCTCGTCTGCGACCTCGGCTGCCCTGCCGACCTTCAGCCCGGCCCCACCGCACCGGGCGAGGGCCTCAAATGGACACTCTGTTCTGTTCTGGTTTGGATTGGTTTGGTGGGGGGAGCGGGGTTTCCTTCCGCCCAGCACCTGCTCGCAGGCTGTGAGCGCTCGGGGGCTCTCCGGCCTCGGAGCGGGACGGCCGGCCGGGCTCCCCGCGCTCGGCGCCCTGGGCCCGGCCCGAGGGACGAGCCGCGTGACGGGGCGGCAGCGTGCAGGGCCCCTCCCGGGGCGGTGAGGGCGGCCACCGCGCCGCCCCCCACACGCAGCCGCGAGGGAACCGCACCCCGCGCCGCCCAGCCCGGCCCGCGCCGCCCAGCCCGGCCCGCGCCGCCCAGCCCGGCCCGCGCCGCCCAGCCCGGCCCGCGCCGCCCAGCCCGGCCCGCGCATGCGCGCTGCGCCGCCCGCGGGGCCTCGACTGGACGGCGGCGCCCTCGCAGAGGTGTGTCCAGCACACGCCTGATTTTTCTTAGAGTATTTTTATTTTGTAGTCAAGGTGCCCTCGCCAGAATGACAGGAGCCGCAGTACTGTCTCGAGGGTGCTCGGATGGGTGGAGGAGGGCAGGCGAGTGGGCAGCGGCGTTGGCCAGCGGACAGGCGGCGGCGCGGACACCCGAGCGAGGCCCCATGGACGTCACGCGAGCGACGCGCCGACCGCCAGTTCCCGCCGCGCATGCGCCCTGTGCCCCCAACCATGAGGGTCGCGGCCCTGATCAGGTAACGTGCCGCCAGGCCGCCTCACTGGTCTACCCCCCATCCCCGGGCCCCGGTCGTCGCCACCGGGTGGAAAGATGGGAGCGTCCGTGCCTGGAGCCTCAGGCCGGCCTGGCTTCTCAGGGACCTCCGAGAGAGGAGCCGGGCGGGCCGGGTCGCAGCCTGGCCGCCCCCGGTGGGCCCGGCCTCGGGCGTCGGGCCTCGCCCGGGTCCCCGCGGAGTCCCGGGGCCGGGGGCTGGGAGCCGCGCGGCTCCCGGGGCTCCGCGCCCTGCCCCGGCCGGCCCTCCTTCCCCCGGGCCGGCTGTCCCGCGAGCCGGGCGCGGGGACGGGAGACGCCCTGGGTCTCCCCGCGCTTCCCTCCGGGCACCGGCGCACAGGGCCGGGCAGTCTGGTGTCCGCCCCCCCCCCCCCCCCGTATTTGGTTTGCTACATCCGTCCACCTTGCCTGGCACGCTCAGTGTGGAGCGATCTCCTCGCAGTAACGCATTTAGTTGTCCAGCCCGTCCAGGCCGGTTACACTGATTCACACTCAACACGGACAAACCAGAGGAACGCAGTTCTGTTACCTTGGGAGTCGAGCCTCCTGCTTCCATCCCGCGTCCGACCTGGATCAGAATCGTGTCTGAGATAGATGGCAACGACATTGCACATTTTAAACCTTTACAGAGCAACACTTAATTGATCATATTGACCAGTAAAGTTTCCTTGATAAAAGACAGCTTTTCCTTTGTGGCTGGACTCCTCTCAGGTATTCGTACTTTCCCGCCCGTCTTAGAAGACTGGGCTACCATAGGACAACAGCCAGCGCAATTCAATAAATTCCCTCCGTGAAGGGCATGTGGTTTTCATCTGTTGTAGATAGGTAAGACCTGTAACCCAGTCAAGAAGTTACTCAACACATTCGTTTTATCAAAAATCTAGCAAAGTAATTCAAACCAACTGAAGACAAACACAGGACGGAAGGAAAGAAGATCGGCATAGTTCATTGCATTCTTCAGGGAGAAGCTGTATTACTATTAAAATGAAAAAAAGCAATGTTGGGAAATGGTTAAGCTTTAAGGAGCTATATAGATGTCAGGGGATTAGTAATACCCAGGTGATGTATAGTAATGAACACATGTATGCCCGTATATCACGCTATTATGTAATTATTTCCCATAAAATAGGCATTTAAACAACACAGTATTTATCACTCACGTGTCTTTATGTGTGTATTTACACAAGAGGCAGACATACAGAGAGTGACAAATGAGGTGTGTTTTAGAAAATAAATGAAACGTGTCTTCAGAGCATAAAACTTTTCCTAATACATGAGTTATTAACTTTATTGTATTATGACACCTGGTACTTTTTTTTTAACTGAAGCATGTAAACCCAAGCACATTGAATAACGTAGTTTATATCTCAGAATTTGGAATTAAAATTACTGTCTATACTTTCCCACCTAACATGTATTGTCATGTCTGGTATCTATGGGAGATTGGTTCTAGGACAGCCATGGATCCTCAGGTCTGCAAATCCCAAGTGCTTCATGTAAAATGGATGCAGTCCAAGTACACCCTCCTGTACACCAATCATTTCTGGATTCTTTATAATACCTGACACAATGTAAATGCTATAGAAATGCGGTTATGTGTCATTGTTTAGTGAATAATACCACAACACAAAGCAGAGCACTGGGACCCATACCTGTGGCTGGTGTTAAGAGTTCCTCAGACTGCAAGGTCAGGTGGATCAGGTTTGAGGTAGCCCCAGGCAGGAAATTAGGCTGACACCCTCCCTCCCCCACTTTCAACAAGCAGACTGGGAAGTCTGTAGGCAGGAGGATTGTGATCTGAGGCTACCTTGGGGCAAAAACTGCAAGACATCGTCATCAACCTAAAGTGAAAACTAGTCTTGGCCAAAGTGGTGGAGTGCTTGCTTGGGAAAGAGTCTTGTGGTCGGTTAGATTCTATCCCTCCCTTCCCCCCCCCCCTTTTTTTTGTTGTTTTTTACTTGCAGTTGGCTGAACTCATCTGTCAGCTACTCAGTGTGGTTCTAAAGGAGAGTGATGTGTTCAGCATTTGGCAAGGTTGTTGGCCCTGGAAATCCTTTGTTCTTAGAGTATTCAGTTAACATTTTGTTGGACACTACTATTATAGAGAACTCAAATTGGGAGATGCTATTGTGAAACAAGTATAGGCCTATTTTAAAATAAATTGTAAGGCTAAATGCTGACTATGAATGCATATCGTGATAGTAGACTGTACCCTGTTATTTTGGGGACACTGAGCAGTATATTCACTGGAGGAAGCTGTGAGAAATCTGCCTAGTGGGATATCAATCTGAAGAGTGAGCATGTGCTATACACACCCTGTGCCTGTCATCCTTTCCTTCCCATTGGGACCTTCCAAAATCAGGGTTGCATATCCCATGATATGCTAATGTTTAACTTAATTGGCATAATTTCTCATTTGGATTTTCATCCCTACAGCTTCAACTTAAATATGTCATGAAGCTGGAAATCAACCTTTTAATTTGATTTGTGATGGTAATCAGTAGTTGGATGTCTCACAGTGGCACAACAATGTTATTGTTGTTATTTAGGGTACTTCATTAATGACTATGTATATAGCTTGGATGTGAATTTGGAATTTTTTTTCATTTGTAGAGCACTTCATTAAAGCCACTATTACAAATATTGTACTTGGTTTAGAATTTTGTTGTAATGGCATGTAATTTCATAAGCTCTTATAAGGACATTGAGATTAATTTGCTTGTTTTAAAATTTAGAAATTATTGTATATGTTATTACATCTAATTGTGAGACAGTTCCTTTTATGCAGAATAAGAGGAAATGTATTGTTCTGATATCTAGTGATTCTACGTTGCATTTTGGTTGGTAATGTGATAATCATCTGCACATTCTCTCTCTCTCTCTCTCTCTCTCTCTCTCTCTCTCTCTCATTTTTCAGTGGTGGGAAGGACAGCTGTTATAATATGATGCAGTGTATTTCTGCTGGGCATCAGATTGTTGCATTAGCAAACTTAAGACCAGATGAAAGCCAAGGTATGTGTATACTTTTATTGGGAAGTTACCTAGAAATCTGAAACTCAGCTTTGTAATTACATCTTGCTGTATGCAGTAGGCAAAAAGAATAAAGACTAGCTTGTACTTAGCCATTATTAGAAGTGAGATTCTAAATAGAACTTGGCATTTTCCCCACTTGTATGAAATCTAATTCTGTTATCAGCTCTTAGAAGCATTATTAATCCTACCTTTGATAGGCAGGGATACTGAAGGTTAGAGATTTGTAAATTATCCAGATAGGCAGTGCAAACTTTCAGAGATGAGATTGGAACTCTCTTCCTTCAGTGTACAGTAATGTTCTACTGTACCACACGTGCAAGTATTGTAGGCAGTGTCCCAGTAATACAGGCTTATGCAAACAGACATTGTATAATATGTGAATTTTACTAGTAAAAAGATATAGCTTAGTTATTTTACATGCAGGTCAAACATGTGAGACTTGAAAGCACCATAAAGCATAAAGCAATTCATTTCCACTTTTTTTTTTGACAGTCCTGGATCTTGTACTAGAGCCTGAGCACTTTTCACAGGCTTTCTCTACCACTTGAGCCATAGCACTACTTGCGGCTTTTTCTGTATATGTGAACCCAGCTCTTTGTGCATGCCAGGCAAGCGCTCTATTACTAGGCGGAACTCTTGGCCCTATTTCCACTTTTTAATTGCAGTCTAAAAGTCTCATTTTGGCTACTTTTCTCAGTTTTTTTTCAATGGAATTTTTTAATTCAAACATTTTATTTTTTTTATTATTTTTTATTTTTATTTTTTGCCAGTCCTGGGCATGAGCTCAGGGCCTGAACACTATCCCTGGATTTTCTCAAGGGTAGGGCTCTATCACTTGAGCCACAGCACCACTTCTGGCTTTTTGCTATATATGTGGTACCCGGGTATTCGTGCATGCTAGGCAAGCACTCTACCACTAGGCCAAACTCCCGGCCTAATTCAAACATTTTAAAGAATGAATAAACTTACTCGTTTACTTTTTGTACTTTTGTTATGCTTCTATAACTACAGATACTGCTTACAAAACAAAAAAGCACTGACCTAACGTTATAGATTGCCCTTTCCCATGTGGCTCTTTTAGTAAGATCTTTTTTCTTGAACTTTTCCCAACCTATGTTTTTGCTGTATTGTTATTTTCAAATGAATTAGGGAGTAGTCTATGGGAAGACATCAATCACAGTTCATGTGATTAAGATAGTCTATGGTAAATTTCATTGAATCATAGTAGCTAAAGGTCTTCCTTTCCCGGGAACCACCTCTACTCTGGTTTTGTTTCTATATCCTTTCACAATTGCTTATTTTTATTTTAAGTACTCAGATTGATGACGAGCTTCTTGAAAGCAGACATAGTATCTTGTATCTTTCATTTAGTGCTCCCAAGCACTTACCACAGTGCTTCGTGTTGAGTGGGAATTCACTCTGAGCTTATTCATGGAATCACTGAATAATGAACTCATTTGAACACTTCTGGAACACTGAGAAGTTGTTAGTTACTTGAATTTCCTTTCCTGTTGTGATCAAAACCCAAGTAACTGACTCCACCAATGATGTGGAAAAGAGAGCATAAAAATGTTTTATAAATAGCACACATTCTGTACAGTCATGGTAAATGTCTAATATTTAATGTTAGTGATGAGTAATTATCATTTTTTCAGGAGTGGGAGATTTTTTAAAAATGGAAATGACAGTCTAGTTCTAGACTTTAAATAAGAAAAGCTCTGAAGATGAGTGAGAACTATTATGTAACTTTCATATTATAAAAGGAAAAGTATTTTTAAAAAATGAAAGGAGAAGTAAACTCTCAAGATTACAATATTACCAAAGGAAATATTCCTTTATCAAGGAATGTTTATCAAGTTAAGCCAGGTAGATCTTTTAATCTGTCTTGATAGGTCTTAGTATTTGTAGTAGATGTTTATATTACTCATACTATATGTATGATAACATTTCTCTCCCTCAAGTTTCTATCTTGTTTGCATTATTCTACATCACTGATGGTATTTATGTCATTAACGTTTAATCTTTTGTGCATGCATAGTTTACTGGCACAACAGTGTAATGACAAGTATATCTTTAAATCATACCTGTTAGTGGAATGCAAACATTTATTTAAAGTGTTTTTAATGATTAAAAATTCAAGAGTAAATGGAATTAGAATATTATTAAGTAAAAAGATTTGCCAGGCGGAGGCTCGCTCCTGTAATCCTAGCTACTCAGGAGACTGAGATCTGAGGATCTGGTTTAAAGCCAAAGCCAGCCCTGCACAACAAAAGACCTTGAGACTCTTATCTCCAATTAATCACTAGAAAATGGGAAGTGTAGCTGTGGCTCCAGGGGTAGGGTGGTAGCCTTGAGCTGAAGAGCTCAGGGACCACCCCCAGACCCAGAGTTCAAGCCCCATGACCCACAAAGAAAAAAAAAAAGGAAGAAAGAAATGTAGTGAGGCAGAATGAGATGCCCTATTATGTGGAGAACTTCCATTTTTGTCTTTGATTGACTAGTTAACATTTGAATCAACGTTCTGGAACTGTTTGACATATATAAATGTATACACACATATGTAGGTGTCAAAACATACATATGCATCTGACAATTTATTTTATAGTGTATTCATTTTCTTAACATTTTGTGAACATTTTCTATGACATTAAATATTACTCCACATTAGTATTTCTAATGTCCTCTTTGGCACACAAATGCCTCCATGAATATTAGAAATTCTGTAGATAAAGATATAAAAGATATAAAAGTCCTAGGAAAACCTGCAACTAAGGCATCTATTTAGCATTATTTACCTGTGCATTCTCTAAATTTATTGGCATGCAGTTCTTTTAACAATATTTTTACACTTAGAAAAATATTCATTAAAACAATTTAGGTACACACACATACACATTTGCCAGCCCTGGGGCTTGAACTCAGGGCCTGGGCTTGAGCTTTGTTGCACTCAAGGATAGCACTCTACCACTAGAGCCACAGTACTACTTCCAGCATTTTCTGAGTAAGTAGTACCAAGGAATCAAACCTAAGGATTTGCATATACTAGGCAAGCACTCTACCACTAGGCCAAACTCCTGGCCCCCTAAAAATTATATTAATGCATACAAGTGAACCTTTAAAAAATAATCATTGCATATTCATGACTCTTTTTCCTAAAAGAATAGTTGAGATTAAAAATATATTCTTGTATATTTCTAAGTTCATTCATATCATCTAATGTGGTCATATCTTGTCTGTTTTGGATATTTTACCCATATTGAAAATATACCAAGAATATCTAATTATTTTCCCCAAATACTGTTACTTATCACTAAGTAGTTATAAAATTAAATACAGATTTTACAATATGGTTTTGTGAGCAACCTTGAATGTTTGAAAAATATTTATGTAATAAATTTTTAATTGAACAAACCAATCAAAATTTATTGTAGACATTTTTCTTCCCTTTCAACATTGTTACATGTAGTTTTAATAATTTATATATAATTTTATTGGTATTTAGTCGTAGAGATTACAGCTGCTATGATCCAAATGAGACTATAGACAAATACACAGTGTTTACGTATTATTCCATTATTCTAACGTAGCGATCTTATAGGAAACATTTGAATTCTGTGATGACTGCCCTTCAAATCCTTTCCATCTCCCTCTGTTTTATTATCATGTCTACTTGCAGTGGGGACTGATGAACTGGATAGCTACATGTACCAGACAGTGGGTCACCACACCATTGACTTGTATGCAGAAGCCATGGACCTTCCCCTCTACCGCAGGACCATCAGAGGAAAGAGCTTGGCTACAGCCCAGGTGTATTCTAAATGTGAAGGTGATGAGGTTGAAGACCTCTATGAGCTTCTGAAACTTGTCAAGGTATGTAGAATGATAGGTTCCTTTTTTTTTTTTTTTTTTTGTCGGTCGTGGGGCTTGAACTCTGGGCCTGGGCATTGTCCCTGAGCTCTTCAGTAAAAAGCTATACCGCCCTACCCCTGGAGCCACAGCACCACTTCCAGGTTTTCTAGTGGTTACTTGGATTTTCTAGTGGTTACTTGAAAATAAGAGTCTCATGGACTTTAGTGCCCAGGCTGGCTTTGAACCGGGATTCTCAGATCTTAGCCTCCTGAGTAGCTAGGTTTATAGGCCTGAGCTACTGCGCCCAGCCTCGGTTATATTTTTCGAACTTAGCGAATTTCCCTTACTGAATTATTTATAATAAATAATTTATAAATGGTAATAGCACAAGTGTTCCTTGAAAGGATATTTTATTTCTTTTTGTATAGGAAAAAGGAAAAAATCATTAATATGTCTTTATGTTAAGGAGCATTTGCTAGTAAGATCTTCAGTATAGTTTGACATCTAGCCTATAAAATTTTCCTTGAGATATTGGAATCAATGGCCATTTGATCCTTTTTTTCTTTGTTTTTTTAACAATTCTTACTATGTGTTTGGCACCTAGTACTCAACCCTTAGGGTAGGGAAATGAGGCAGTCTGACAAAGGTCTAGGCTAGTGGGCTACATTTTCTAATGGAAGAGGACAGGTAGAACACAAACAACATAGTTAACGTTGAAGATTATGAAGAAAAAGAATAAAGCAACATCAAGGTGACAGCAACTGAGGAAAGGGAAGACTGGGAGTGAGAGACTAGATGTGATGGTCCAGATAGACTTTTTGATAAGTTAGACCTAATGCAATTGAGCCTGCTTAATATAGTGAAAAAAGCATGAAGAGACTTGAATTATATATAGAATTCCATACCTACCATGAACTTATTGTTGATATTAGTAGATAAAATTTAGAAGTATAGGACTGGGAGTTTGGCCTAGTGGTAGAGTGCTTGCCTAGCATGCACGAAGACCCGGGTTCAATTCCGCTGTACCACATACACAGAAAAAAGCCAGAAGTGGTGCTGAGTCTCAAGTGGTAGAGCTCTAGCCTTGAGAAAGTCCAAGGACAGTGCTCAGGCCCTGGGCTCAAGCCCAGGCCTGGCAAAAAAAAAAAAAAAAAAAATTAGAAGTATAGACTCATATGTCTTATAGGTATTATATTTAGTACATATTTACAGGTCGAGATGATTTTTACATTGAGTAATTACTTTTTCATTTTCTTTGATAAACAACTATTTGAATATAGTTCTATATTTTTCTCAACTGTAAATTTTTTTCCAGTTAGCTATACTCAGTTTTCACATAAGGTGTACTGATGAAATAGGGAATTCTAAGCCAATATTTCCTGGATGTCTTAAACATATTTTCACAAAGAAAAAGGTAAATAAAAAGATTTCTGTTCATTCTTCTCTCAAAGGATATTGCACTTCATTTGTTAATTCTTCAGAGAAGTCCAGCCTTCACAGAAGTTTTGTCACGAAATAGTATCATGAACATTTCCTACTTGCAAATCATTGCTTCAACACTATCCTTTAAATTCAGTACTAGCCAGGGTTCAATATCAATTAAAGATTTTTATTTGAAATCAAAATATATATGAAGCACCTACGTTCTTTTACATTTGCCTGATTATAATAGTTCTTTTGTATTTCAGAATTTTTAAATTTTAAAAACATAGAAAAACAGTATTACTATAATTTACAATTCAGCTAGACATGTAAGTAGATACTTTTCACAGAAAATCACAGAGGAGGGTACCTCCTACTTTTTACTACTCTTATTTATTAATGGCCTGGGTGCTGTCCTTGAGTGCTTCAGCTCAAGGCTAGCTCTGTACCACATTTAGCCACAGTGCCATTTCTGGTTTGTTGCTTTTTTATGTGCTGGTCTTGGGCCTTGAAACTGTCCCTGGGCATTTTTGCTCAAGACCAATATTCTCCTACTTGAGCCCTAGGGTTCCTTCCAGTTTTTAGATGGTTAATTGGAGATAAATGGTCTTTCCCAGCCAGGGTTGGCTTTGAACTTTGATCTTCAGATCTCAGCCTCCTGAGTAGGTAGGATCACAGTCATGAAATCACAAGCACCCTGGGATGAGTTTGCTTTTTAGTGGTTGTCTTTTCAGATTGATACAATTAGAATCTTAACAACATCCATTTAAGGTATGAAATATTCCTTTTCCTGAGTACACAAAGACTGAAAAATTGAACCTGGTTTTGGTTTTTTTTCCCCAGTCCTGGGACTTGAACTCAGGACCTGCATGCTGTCCTTGGCCTTTCTCAAGGCTTGAGCTCTACCATTTGAGTCACAGCACCACTTCCAGCTTTTTCTGTGTATGTGGTATGGAGGAGTTGAACCCGGGTCTTCATGCATGCTAGGCAAGCACTCTACTAGGCCAAACTCCCGGCCTCCCTTTTCTCTTTTTGTGCTAATACTTGGGCTTGTACTCGGGGCCTGGCCACTGCCCCTTAGCTTTATCACTCATAAGGGGGTGCTCCACTGCTTGAGCCACAGCTCCAGTCCAGAAAGGTGTGTGTTCAGTCAGAGATTAGAGGCCCTCAGACTGCCCGAGCTGGCACTGAACCACCGTCCTCAGATTTTACCCCCATAAATTGTAGGATTAGAGGTATGAGCTACCAGTGCCCAGGCTTGACATTAAGACCTTTAATATAAACCAAAATCGCAAATCGGTGGGACTTAGAAGTACTCAAATTGCTTAAAAGTCACAAATTGGTACCTTTCAGGAAAGTCTGTGGTAATAATAGCTCTCCAAGAAATGGAAAGATAATAAATTGCTAATCAATTTAATTAAAAATAGGCAGATTAGTTGTAATTAAGAAATTTCCTTTCAATCTAAGCTGTCTTTGGAGAAATGGATGCTTTGCCATTATCTTTATAGTAACCATCAGTTAAGATATAAATTACTGTTAATGTTAAACCTTGACAACTTCTGCTCTGGAGTTTCATACCTGGTAATTATAACTATAGTTTAAAGAGATATTATCAGGTAGTATTGAACTAAATAGTTATTTCTTTTCCTGTGTAGATATATTAATTTCACTATGGGATGTTTTAAGGACATAAATATCAGAGATATATTGCCTTTATGAAAGAGATTGTATGATTAGGCTTTTATAGTTCAGTCCATTTCTGAAATACTGGTACAAAGATTCCAAGAGAGGTCATACATATTCTAATGAATAATTGAGTAATCATATAAAAAAAACTAATCTAGAAAAGCTGTAATTTTTCAAGCTAGTCATCACTTGTTCTTAGAAAAAGATAGAATCACATTTTAATTATCCCTGGAATATTAATGAATTATTGAAAGTATGTAGATTTAGTTTCATTTTAAGCATTTATGTATAATACATTGCAGTTTAGTGACTTTTATATGTAGGTTAGTCTTTTGTTTTTTATAACTCTGTTTCTCTTCCAAATCTTAGAGTTTTATCTAGATGGTCTTGCTTTGCAGAGGCTCTTAAAGTACATTAAATGAAGTACTTAAGTCCAAAATTTACTAAATTATATGAAATGATTTATCTATTATGAAATTACCACATTGCTGTTTTAATATATGATGTAAAATTGACAATGAATTGACTTTTTGTTGTTTCCATCTGGAAGCATAAACACAATGGGCATTACGGTAAATGTTTTCAAAATAAGGGATCTATTCTTTTGGCAGTGTATTCACTAGCTATAGTAAAAATAATTTCCAACTGTAGACCATTTCAGAAAATTGATGAGCAAACAGCTACTTTTGGCATCTCCATTTTAGAAAACATACTTATGGTAAAAAATTACTTCATGACTCTTTTCACTTGAGATCTTAAGGTGTATCTGGAGTTGTCTGAAGTGAAGAAATATAAAATGGCCGTAAGATAATGCAGGAGGCCCCAGATAATGCTAGTTAAACATGCACTTGGCCTTATGCAGCTTGTGCTTTGCTCTTCAGCACTACCCAGCTTGCCTCAAGCCTTGTCAAGTTCCAAAATTAGTGACATTAAAACTGGTCTCTGGCCGGCTACGGTGGCTCACGCTTGTAATCCTAGCTACTCAGGAGGTTGAGATCTGAGGATCAAGGTTCAAAGCCAGCCCTGGCACTAAAGTCTGTGAGACTCTTATCTCCAGTTAACTTCTAGAAAATGGGATGTGGCGCTGTGGCTCAAGGAGTAGGGCAGCTCCCTTGAGCTGAAGAGCCCAGGGACAGCATCCAGGTCCTGAGTTCAAGCCCCACAACAGATAAAAAAACAAACAAAAAACCAGAAAAACAAAAAGGTCCCTTGGCACAATAAGTGCTTTTTTAGTATTCCTTCTAGACTTAACAAAACCTCAGTGATGCAACATAGTGTTCAATGTCTTGTCCTTTTCCACAATGCGACCAGTGCTTGTCCATTCCCACCATGAAAGACACCAGTGTTTCCTTCCCTCCTACGTGCAGCTTCACCGAGCTGTGCATAGTTAGTCCTTTCAGATAGTCGGATGAGACCTATGGGAGGAATTATATAATGAGAGAGCTGTTTAGGGATAAAATTTTGGCAATATTTGCCAGGGTTATGGTTATTAAGCTTAGCAGAGGCTCAGGGTCTTTACCTGCAGCCTAGAAAATAAGACTGCCTGCTGTTAGGGTGACTATGGTTACGTCAGGTCTTGAAACCAGGTATTGTGATGTCTCCAGCTTTGTTCTTTGTCTTCCAGTTAGACTTTGGCTACCACAGCCTTTTTTCTGCTTCCATATGCAGTTTAGGATTGTTTTTTCTCTAGTTCTATGAGGTATTTTTAAATCTCTAGATGGGTTTGGGTAGGGCAGGCATTTACAAAAAAAACAACCCATGAAGATCGAAAGTTCTCTATCTTCTGTATCTGTGTTCCTTTTCAGTTTCATCAGTGTTTATATTTTCTGCTGTGGATGTCTTTTCCTTTTCCTGATTAAATTTTTTCCTAAAAATTTTTATGGCTATTATGAATGGAATTCCTTCAGTTATTTCTCAGCAATCTCCTCATTGGTTTATATAAAAATGCTACTGATTTTTATACATTGATTTCATATTCTGCTATTACTTCTTTTTTGTATAAGCTCTACTAGGTTTCATGTGGAATCGGTAGATGTGTGTATTGTGTGTGTGTGTGTGTGTGTGTGTGTGTGTGTGTGTATGTGCTTGCATGTGTAAATTCTAATAGTGAAGCAGGCTCAAAAATCACGACCCTGGGGGCCGGGAGTTTGGCCTAGTGGTAGAGTGCTTGCCTAGCATGCCTGAAGACCCGGGTTCAATTCCTCCGTACCACATACATAGAAAAAAAGCTAGAAGTAGTGCTGAGGATCAAGTGGTAGAGCTCTAGCCTTGAGAAAGTCCAAGGACAGTGCTCAGGCCCTGAGCTCAAGCCCAGGACTGGCAAAAAAAAAATAAAATAAAATAAATAAAAAATAAAAAAAAAATCACTACCCTGAAGGAGGGTTTGCAGAAGGAATAACAATATAATAGTTATAAAGCAACCTAAGGTCATTGGGCTGAACCTGTAAGAGTGTAAGAAATGAATTAGAGAAGTCCAACTGTGTAGAGCTGCTGAAATACCTGGTGTTAAAAGTGAACACACATGGCTAGCTGAAAGATAATAAGGATACTACTGGGAAATAGGAGTGGGGGAAGAAAAGAGGAAACATTGAGGTGCAATGGGTGTGATAATCCTAGTTCAGTCATGACAGAGTTTATGTAACATAACTACGGACAGCTCCATGGCTAATTTACATGGCACTGTTGATAATCAAAGTCAATGATGGCAGCTATCATAAATATATGATCTTATATTATCCTATCTGTTTTCTCTATGTCTTGTTTTTTTCTTTCGATGGTAATGGGTTTGAATTCAGGACCTACATCTTGCTAGCCTGATAGTAAGAGTCAAAGAGAAGAGAATATATAGTGATATGGATTAGAACTTAGACATTAAGAGCCACTGGCTGGTTGTTTGGATGTTGTGATAGAGGATAAAGGATTGGGATGTACAGGAATTTGCTCGTGACTTCCCTATCTGTGGCTTTTTATGATTTGAATTTGTATCTATTACATTAGATTACTTTTGTGATTACTTGATGTATTGTGCATGGTTGCATTGTTGTTTGCATGAATAATATATTCTATCTACTAGTCTGTAATCTCAATTACTTGCATAAAATATATCTTCTGTATTACATATGTATATTACATAAGCATAAAATATCCTTTTGAATAAGAAAAATCTCTAGTTTGTGATTACATTGAAATTTAAATACTTAAAAAAATACGTATTAGCAATTAATGCATTTGGCTGCTTGGTCCGTGTCTTAGATCTGTGAGGCCCTAAATTGAATTAATTTGAACCAGAGGGAAGGGAATACTTAAGAAAGTATTAACCAAAAGTAATTGCAGAATTGTGGTGGGATGGAAAAGATGCAGAAAATCACAGATGGGCAGAATTTGATCAAGTGTATTACATGCAGTTGTAAATATCAGAAAGAAACCCCTTTTGTGTGATTAACTTATGTTAATAATTTTAACATCCTGCTTTTTAACACTTTTCAGTGGGTTCCTTTGTGCCATTTTCTTACATATACATAATGTACTTGTATAATATCCACCTTTTACTTTTACCTTTCCCCAGCCTCTATCTACTGTTTGTCCCCCAAAACACCCACCTTTTAAAATGATGTCATTACCACCATCATCACCATCATCATTAGGGCAAGATTCACAGGTGAGCACTTTCTCTCTCTGGGTTTGACTTGTCTCACTTAACATCTCCAGTTCCATTTATTTCCCTGAAAATGGCATAATTTCATTCTTTTTTGTTTGTTTGTTTGTTTTGTTTTTGGGGGGGTCGTGGGGTTTGAGCTCTGGGCCTGGATGCTGTCCCTGAGCTCTTCAGCTCAAGGCTACTGCCCTACCTCTTAAGCCACAGCTCCACTTTCTGTTTACTAGTGATTAATTGAGGATTATAGCTCAAGGTCTTTAGTGCCCTTGCTAGCTTTGAACCACAATCCTCAGATCTCAGCCTCCTGAGTAGCTAAGATTACAGGTGTGAGCCACCGAGCCTGGCTTTCATTCTTACTTGTGACTAATCTTCCCTTGTTTATATGTGTCATGATTTCTTTCTCTAATTAGCCACCAAGTTTGGATTCCATGTACTGGCTACCTTTAAATAATGCCACTGAAAACATAAGGTGTGTGTACCATCTGGATGTTGACTTACATTCCTTTGGCTATGTGCCCAAAAATTATATCTCAGCATCATGTAGTAGTTTCATAGTTTCATTTTCAGTTTCTTTTCTTTTAAATTTTATTATCAGGATAATGTATAGAGGGGTTACAGTTACATTCATCAGGTAGTAGGTGCATTACTTCTCGAGCATTGATCTCCTTCTCATGTTTTTGTCTCCGTTTCCCTCCCCCCCCCCCCCAATCATCTTGTTTTTCCCCCTTCCCTTCCCTATTTCAAATAAACATATATACAATATACCGGGTAACAAAGTCAGATACAGTAACATGAGATTAACCATAAGAGCAAAAAAAGAGAAGAGAAATAACACATTAAGAACAACAATCATACAAGACACACCTATTGTTTCCATAGTCTTATCCTATATGGCCTTATGTACCTGTGGTTTTGAGCTATGGTAATCCTCTGCTGGGAGAGTCCTAAATACATACTAATTAGTACAAATGAGAGAACCCATTGAACCTGTGTTCCTTTGGGTCTGGCTTACCTCACTTAATACGACTTTTTTCCAAGTCTTTCCATTTCCTTACAAATGGTGTGATGTCATTCTTTCTGATGACAGCATAGAATGCCACATCTTCTTGATCCAATCATCTACTGAGGGGCATCTGGATTGGTTCCATATCTTTGCTATGGTAAATAGTGCTGCAGTGAACATCGCTGTGCTAGTGGGTTTAAAGTATGTCCTTGTTTCTGGACAAGTAGTGGAATTGCTGGGTCATAGGGGAGCTCTGTGTTTAGTCTTTCGAGGCACTGCCATACTGCTTTCCATAGTGGTTAAACGAGTTTGCACTCCCACCAACAGTGTAGTAGTGATCCCTCCTGGCCACATCCCCTCCAGCATCCGTTGTCATTCGTTTTCCTGATCCTGGCCATTCTGACTGGAGTGAGGTGGAATCTCAAAGTTGTTTTAATTTGCATTTCTCAGTTAGAGATGTCAAACATTTCTTCATGTATCTATACGCCATTCTTATTTCCTCTTCAGAGAAGTCTCTCTTTAAGTCTTTAGTCTACCTTTTAACAGGATGGTTGTTTCTTTGAGTATTTATTTTTGAGAGATTCATTTTTTTAGTTGTAGGTATATTTTAGATAAGAGGCCCTTGTCTGTTGTAAACTAGCCATTTTCAGTTTCTTAAGGAACTTCCTAACTTATTTCCATAGTGGCTTGGTAAATTGATTCATTTGCTTTCTTGTATTCCCTCCAACAGTAGTATATAGGAGTTCCTTTTGGGGTTTCCTCTCCTTCTCCCCCTCTCCCTTACTCAGCAGTACTGGAGATTGCATTCAGGGCCTTGTACTTGCTAGGCAGGCAAGCAGTCACTCTACCCGCTGAGTCATGTACCCAGCTCTAGAATGGGACATTTAGAAATTATTTTCTTATACTTGGTGTTTTTACCAGCATCACACATTTTAACTAAGTCCCTGATTTAATATAACATCATGGAAAACATGTACATCACTCATAGTTGAGTCTCTTTTTTTGACTTACTAAAATATCTAATAAAACAATGATCATTTAAAAAAATACATTCAGCCAGGCACTAGTGGCTCAGGCCTGTAATCCTAGCTATTCAGGAGGCTTAGATCTGAGGACTGTGCTTCAAAGCCAGCCTAGGAAGGGAAATCCATGATACTCTTATCTCCACTTGATCACCATAAGCGCTAGAAATGAAGCTGTGGCTCAAGTGGTGGATAACTAGCCTTGAGCAAAGAAGCTCAGGGACAGCTCCCAGGCCCTGAGTTCAATCCTAGGAGTAGCATGCAAATGCACACGCACACACACACACACACACACACACTCTATGTTGAGAAAAGTAGGAGACAACAGGAAAACATTACTGATTATACCCACTTAGCATGAGCGGGTTCCTCCCTCCCCATTTGTGGGGAGAATAGATTGTTTTAGTGCAGTCATATTTGTTATCCCAGTTCAGGTTTAGTTTGGGGGTGGGGTGGGGATTAGTAAATCCCCTCTGTAGCATATGTTATAAATACACTCCTATGAAGTTACTAACACTGATAAGGTCTTCGAATGTTCACACGTTTACTGTCTCCTCATTAAGCCATATCTGTTAATGAAATCGGCATTTGGTAGAGGATGTTTGCAAACCTGTCTCCAAATAAAGATAAGAGTAAGCATATGTGCAGGCATTTCAAAGAGAAATGGAAGTGTAAGCTCTCTCCCTGTCCCTGCTAGGAGCTAGCTGTGACGTGAGCACCATGTGCTGGTAGAAGCCCTAGAATTCGTTTGGCCTTTCTAGGGTAGTTTGGCAGAACTCACTGGAAACCAAAAACACTCCCTTTTACCGAACCATTTCCCAGGGAGAAACAGCTACAGACATGCTTGGACGTGAGTAGCCGTCCAAGTCGTGACATCCATGGACAGTGAAACCCTGCATGGCATTAAAGGTGAATGTGCAGAAATGCATCCGTATGTGTCAAGGGAAGGAAACACAGTGCCAAAAAACTGGCAGCGCCTTTGTCGATACGTTCATATACATGCACACATAGAAGGCTATGCCTTCAGCCTGAATGTACGTAATGTTTGCACATTTGATTTTTTTTTCATTTGTGTCTTCTAATGAGCATGGCTTGCTTTTGATGCTTCTTTGTTGGAGACTTGCCGGATATTTAAGAATGTGCAGACTGCTATCAGAGAAGGGAAACCTGATAACCCACAGGATGTCTGTGTTCCCAGGTCCTCTCTGGAGGCTCAAGAGGAGGCCGCTTGTCTTTCAGGGCTGGTTTTTTGAAAGCTCTGTTTGAGAGATTTTTTTTTTTCCCTGTGACAAATGTCTGTCATTTTCTAAACAAGAAAGCCAATGTCCCAGTTAGGTGCATAGAGTTATTTTCATTCACTCACAGCCCTGTTGTGTTAATACTGAATAGGCAGAGACAGCCTGGCTGGTGGTGAAAGATGGTGAGCCAGCCTCAGGGCTTTTCTGGCCAGTCCTAAGCCCCTGATTGCCAGGTTTTCCTAATTTCCCATTTCCAGGGCATCCCTGGTGTGACCTTGCCTGCTGAATGCGACGCTCTGGATGTCCAGGATTTTCACATGCATTTGGGAGTGGGCAGCCAGGCAGTTGTTTACAGGACTCCAGATCAACTATGTGCACTCACAGCCAGTTTGATAAACACACATTTCCTCCTTTTATCAGTGCGGTTTCAGAACGTGAAGTAGGAGTTTCCAGTTTTGCTCATTCTCCTCAACCCTTTCCTGTTTAGAAACTTAGACGTACTAATTGCATGCTGACCGGTCCCTGTTTTTCATTCTGCTGACTGGTAGTTGATGGTCAGTCCCAATACTTACCTAGCAGGGCTGAATACACCTTCACAAATAAACTTTCCCTGCATTCAACTTAAAGGAGATTCATACCAAGTAATGTAATCTGAGTGCTAATTAACAGTAATGACTGCTAATCACTTTGCTTTTTATACTCCTTTAGGAGTACTGCTATTATCCAATGTAGTTAAGTAAAATGCTGTGTGTGAATCAACAATGCAGCATCCTCTTAACAGCTATTCCTCACAATCAAGCTTTGCATAAATTAGAGTTAACTAAATTCGATTTTAATATCTGTGTTTTTACAATACTAGACTAAAATATCTAGTTTAAAGGTCCTGAATATTAAAAAGACATTACCTGATGAATTTCGCAATCATCCTTGTGGATGAAAAACAGTATCACAAATAAATTTTCTCACAGTATGTGATACTTTTCATACTTATTTGAAATTGCATGTTACTCTTCAAATGCATGTGAACAAAGCAACATTCTGATTCTGATAGAAGCATTTGTTTTATCACATCAATTATATGTAATATGCTTCTGTTTAATTTTTTATGAATTGTGTGTTGACTTCCTAGAGGATCTTATATACTTTTTAAATGATGTAGTCTATTTATGTTAACTTGATTCACAAGATTGTACATTCAACATTCATTTGCAAAGGTTGTTTTTATTATGTGATGCATATTAGTAGACCATTATAAAAGCTTTCTGTTTGTTTACATACATTCAGTATACCTTGCCTCAGGAAGAGACTAAGCTAAACTTATCAATTAATAATTCAAAGGAGTATATTCTAGTAGTATCTTGGCTAAGCTAGTAAGTAAAAGTTGGAGTCACTACCAGGGACTTCAACAATGCCTTTTTACTTTTATTGGCTGAAAATAACTTGTTAAACTAGGGCTTTTGTGCTACAGTGACATGTACATACCATCCAAGTCCCCTTTCCTGCTTTAATTTACGAGTAGGTTGACAAATTATTGAGGAATTTTTTAACACTTTCACAGTTCTGCAGTTTGATTTCAGAGAAGGCGCTAATCTCTCTGAAAGTTTGAATGTGACAGAACAAGTTGCATACTGTTTTTCCAAGGACTTTTCGGGTGGATTTTATGTCAGAGACCCTGATGTTATGAAAGTACCTGTATTAATATTTTATCTATTTGGTTTGGTGGAATGTTTTGACCGTGTTAGTGCAGAATCTTCCTGCCACATGACGTCTGAGTATTTGGAGCCACATCATTGTCATCCTCATAACTAACAGATATCTTTCTGGAGTGGCCCAGCAATTCAGAACTCTGAGTGTGTGCACTGTGTGCACGCAGTGTGTGCATGCATGTGCACATGTGTGTGCGCATGTGTGTGTGCATGCGTGTGTGTGCGTGTTGGTTTTGGAGCTTGAACTTGTCGCCTGAGCACTCTATTTTAGTGTTTTCACTCGAGGCTGGTGCTGTACTACTTGAGCCACAGTTCTGCTGCTCCATGCCCAGATTTAGGGTGGTTTGGAAATAAGACTCTCACAGACATTCCTGTCCAAGCCAGCTTTGAACCACAATTCTTAGATCTCAGCCTCCTGAGTTACTATTATTATTATTATTTTTTTTTTTTTTTTGCCAGTCCTGGGCTTAGGCTTAGGGCCTGAGCACTGTCCTTGGATTTTTCTCAAGGCTAGAACTCTATCACTTGAGCCTCAGCACCACTTCTGGCTTTTTCTAAATATGTGGTACCATGGGATTGAACCCGGGTCTTCGTGCATGCTAGGCAAGCACTCTACCACTAGGCCAAACTCCCAGCCCTGAGTTACTATTATTGCAGGCATAAGGACCAGTGCCTGGCTAGGTCATGACTTTTAAATTACCCAAGTAATTTAACTTTTCTTTCATTTTTGTATTGCTTGTATTGTTAAAAATTTAATTTTTCTGGTGAATGAGAAAGTGAGAAGAAAAAAAGTAAGTGTTGGTGTAATAAGAAGCTTTATATTGTATAGACAAGTCTTATTGTATACATTCCAAGCATATGTATTTAGAAAAAGCTTTGGCACACGATCCGTAATTGAGTTTAGTTTCAAAGACTATGTAACAGAAATGATGTGGGAGAATAGAAAATATATAGAGGTTTAATTGAACGCTGTCCAGTGTAATTATAGGACTTGTGAGTATTGTATGAAACTTATTTATTTTAGGTCAGGGTGCTGTTTCACCACAGGTCTGCATGGGAAAACTTTCTATTTTGTCTTGAGTATTTGTATGTAACAAAATTACCTTTAAAGAGTTTTTAATTCCCATCTCCTCCCCCCACCCCTTCCAGTGTGTTTACTTTCATGGGAGAGTCATTGATCTGTAGCTGTCATTTTACCCTAAGGGGACAAATAGAATTGGCCTTTTAGACAAAAGTATGCAAACAGGCTGCCTTCTTTCTCTTGATGGAATTGAGGAAAGATTGCATGCAGTGCCACATCCATTTTCCTATTGATTGGGGGGGGAAGCAATTCTGCAGTGGGCGCTGTTTCCAATGGCTAAAGAAGGAGGTGCTATGATTAGTTACCTTTCTCATGAAAGCACTACAAAGGGAAATGCAAAACGTATGCAGTTCCGTGTTCTCAGCTTGACAGTTGTTTTTGTTAAGTTTTCTTACCCATTGAAGCCAGACCTAGAAAAACATACATTTTTGGCTTTTTTTTCCTTTATATTAAGCTTGGTAGATTTCCATGCATTTGACCCCGTTAGGAAAATTACATTGTAGTCTTCCTTTCTTAAGGAGTCTTTTGTAGTTTCAAAGCTGGTGCAACAGCGCCCTCTATAGTCTGTCAGTGAACAGTAGACAGACAGATGGAGATTGAGAACAGTCAGGTAAGAGGCAGGATGTTTACGTTTAAGTTTTGCCCAGACAAGAGGTCCCTTCTTCCTCAGTAGACATTCTTGTTTTGTACTGATGGCTTTACCTTAAGCAAAGGAAACAAAAGACCATTCTGTGTTCTCATTTAGAAGTATTGGCTACTTCTTGTTGTTACCTAAGTTTTATCAGACATTCATCAGAGTAATTTGAGAAAGGAGTCTTACAAGCTGTACTGTCCCTTCATGAAATATCTTTTTGAAGTTGAACTCCAATAAGGGTATTAAGAAATGATTTAGTTTCTTTGTACTTGTTTCTTCTTATTTAATTAGAATCTGTGTGGGTTGCCCGCAACTTAACTTTTACTTGGATTAAGTAACCCTAGCTTTATATATGACATTATTTAAAATTTAAACCATGAGATTTATTCAGTGGCTATAGTATTTGTCATTCTTTAGCAATTATTTACATTTTAGATGTTCCTCTCATCTTTGGTTACCTATTTGATTTTATGTGTGGACAACTAACTTTTTCATTGTAAAATACAGCTAGACATGAAGTTGTCAATTGATAATAAAAGCCAATATTTTATTTAATTGTGGATAGAAGAAGAGAATTTCATGGGTCAAGCCTGAGTCCTATTCTTCATATACTTTACTCACCAAATACTGGTAAGCTCAGACTCTGGGCCTGCTTTTATAAGGTTCTATCCTTCAAGGTTTTGTGAAGAATTAGAGATGACGCATTACATAGTTAAATGGCTTCATTTTGGATGAGAAAAAATTTAATTTAAAATTTAAATATTTAGATGTTAACATCTAAAATACATCTGAATATATTTTTAGATGTTAATAATCCTATCTAGTAACTTCTAGTGAAAGATTTACTCCATGTAAATCTGAACTTTGTACAGCATTCTTGGTGTTGTAAAATAACAATATTACATTGAGTTTACATTTAATTCCCTCCATAACTCATTCCTAAACATGTTAAAACAAACCATCTTTGTATAGTTCATCATAGGAACATAGGGTAATACTTAGGACTTTTCACTTGATAAGTGGCTTTACCATGAAAAACAACTAATATGTTAAAATAGGTGAAAGTGAATCTTACCTATTTGACGTGGAGATGGGCAATCTAGAGTCTCACTGAGAAAACAGTTTGAAAGCCATCTTCACTGTACCATTCGTATTTTGTTGATAGTTGCCACTTCTTTTGTTTTCTGTTAGGCCTTTGTCTTTGGATTTTAGCACTTAATTTACCTGGCACATAAAAGATGCTCAGTTAATGTATGCTGAAACAGAATTTCTTTAGAATCAAGTGTTTCCCTTATTGGTATATATGATTTGAAATAGTAAAGATAAAAACATGCACAAGCTTAATAGGTCCATGTAATCATAAATTAATTTTTTCTCTATGAACCACTCGAAGCAAGCGTACTTCAAATATATAATCATTCTAACTTTGATTGAACAAACTTAGTTACAAATAATAGGAAATAAATAAAATATTGAGAACTTACCTTCAAGCTGATGATTACAAACTATTTTATTCACAAAGATAGGTTTCACTGCAGATTCAGACATTTCCAATGACTGATGAGAATATTCTTACTCAAAGAACCTCTAAGTTGAAATTTTCAATAGCCAGTGTTTTTTTCTTACAAATCTTTTGCATTTCATATTAAGATTTAGTTACTTCAAATTTAACATTATAATAAACCAGATTATTAGTGTATCACTTAGGTTGGAATTGAGAACCACAAAAGTATCTGTCTTTAACATTATAAAGAAGGAACTAATATTTTAAACTGATGTAGTGCAAATATAGTAGTTATTTTTAAAATAATAAACAGTTTCAGTAAGAAGCATGTTTAAAATTAAATTCTGGCTTATAGGACTGACAGAATGCTGCCTATTGGAAAATAAAGGGAAAGGTATTTTTTTTCCCTCTTTGAAGTGAGAGTACCAAATTAAGAATCCGCTTAATTAAAATAGTGATAAATGTAGATTACATTACTGAAGACAGTGAAATACAGCTGCTCTCTCTAGTGAGAGCCTGCATAATTTACTGGGCCTGTACAAAGAAGCCGCCAAGCAGCACTGCAGACTGTTACCAGGAATGTCCTGTTTACTCTACATACATTTCTTTTCTTAATTAAAATGTCAGTGATAATTTTATAGCAGTCTTCCAAAAAAATCCTTCTCAAATATTTTCAAGGTGGTAGGATTGAACAGCGAGATCATTACTGCTGCCGGATGAAACGAATTAAATCCGAGGAAAATATAGCATATTATTTTGTATTAATTCAGTTTTTCTTATTATGAGTTGATATTGAATTAGGTTGTGTTGTTCACATGAATCTTGCGTGAGGGAGGTGTGACAAAATCTTTTAATTTTATTTTAAAATCTTCTGGAGGCACAGAAAGCTTTGGGTAGGTCCAGAAGTAGGTACACTGACAAGTAAAGGTGCGGGTATATACATTTTGGAGTTTGTGCCTCCACACACACTTCTAAGGATAAGGATACTCAGATCAGGCGGTGGGTGGGGGAGCAGTTTTTCCTCCTCAGCTCCACCATTGACTTGTGATGAGTGATAACACTGGACATGAGTGAATAAAAGAAAAGGAATTGTCTGGAGACCAGAAAAGTGTCCCTCATGGGTCATATGCAGTTTATTTTTGTTTAATGAGACCAGTGAAGACTTTCATAACGAAATAAATTTAGGAAAACCAATCTTAAGTCTAACAAGAATTGTTAGTGTGTTATTTTGTTTGTTGGTACATGTGACCTCAAGATTTGACTTTTATTCTTGGTACCCCAACATGGTATGACCCTGGCTTTCTTACTTGGAAACTTTGCAGTAAGATTCTATCAAAGAATTGCAATGAACATCTGAAGGGACAGTCCAGTGCAAAGTGATAATATGGGAAAGAAACATATACCAGTAAGCTACCACATTGTTAGTTTTAGAACTCCAGGCCAGTAATGGTACATTGCTACCTTGTTAGGTGTATTCACAAATCCAGGCACTAGAGCATTACCTGTATTTACTTCAGGTATCTTGTTGATCTGGTTCTTAAATTAGCCATGCTCTCTTCCCTTTGTATTATATGTTGGAAATTCCTCCTTGTTTTAGCTTTTCTTTTTTGTACTTCATCTGTCAACTGCTTCGCCACTGGTGAATACAGTCTCAAACTGTGTGTGTTTTGTTATCTGCTTCGGTTTTGCATTAGCTTGATACAGGGCAGAACTGAATGTTTTGTGGGTCTTCTGAGTGACCATTAAAATTTTAAGTAGGAAAGCTCTGTAGGTTGAAAATGAACACATTGCCTGGAATTTCTAACGTCACATGAGAAGACAGAATAAGAAAGAACTTTCTAAGATGATTTTGTTCTATATGCCTTTTTTCCTTGAGCGTCAATAAAATGACATTCAAAAAAGTCACATGCTTGAATAACCGTTATTCATAATATTCACATATGCTGCATAAATTTAAATGTTAATATCTTGTTATTGGGGAGGATTGTTTTGTTTTGCTTTGCTTTTTGGTGATAGAGTTACAGGCTCTACCACACCAGCTATGTTTATTCTTTTTGTTGTTATGTTCTGGACATTTTTCTGAGAGCTGGAGGTGGAAGAGATAAAGGCATAGATGCATATGATTAAAACATTTTGACATTTAAGGGAGAAAGTTGCGGGTATGAACTAATCAAAATAATTATTGATGAATTGTTTGCTCTTTTAAAATATTACACATTTCTTACAGATTTTTCTCATTTTTTTAATGCTGTTTTATCTTTCTGTGTTTGTCCAGTATAGCTGAACATTACTGTCTGTGCTTGTCTATAGAATTATACTTAGGATTTTTCATTTACCTTGCAATGTTGAGTAACACCTTGAAATAATTTGTGAGTTGATTCCTAACCATTTCAGCAGTCTTCAGGATTCTTCTAAAGATTTATTAAGTTTCTTTCTCCTGGCTGCCCCCCAAATTATATATTAACATAGTTTTCAGGCTTCCACTCAGATAACAAGGTGTAACAAAATGATCCATGACCCAAAGCTAAATTGAAGTCAGATTTCTTATCCTCTGTATTAGGGCCATGGATTAGAGGCCACATACTCTAAAGTTAATTGCTTTCTAAAATCAGATCCCTTACTTATTTCTCAACATAGCATCTCATTTAGTTTAGTTATTCTTTAGAGTTGTCATGGACTGTATCCTAACAGAGAGTAGGTAGTATTTTACAAACCTTATTTTTGGGCTAATATTTGTTGACCTTGTTTTCAGACGAAGTTCTCAAGCATTTCTACTAAGGTAAAAATTTTTGTCTTTAGTGTCCAGTGTCTTTCACACTATTTCACATAGGTTTCTTCTCAGATTACTTGGTGCACTATATAATAAAGTAAATTTTCTTTGTGAAAATTTTTCTGTTATAATTTGTCAAACCTTATATTGATAGTTAATATCAATGTAGTTAATTGATAGTTACTGAATCCCCATTGCATTCCAAACAAAACAAACAAACAAAAAAACCCGAAACAGCTTGGCAGGGTGGCTCATGCCTGTAATCCTAGCTACTCAGGAGGCTGAGATCTGAGGATCAAGGTACAAAGCCAGCCCAGGCACAAAAGGACCTGAGACTTTTTATCTCCATTTAACCACTAGAAAATGGGAAGTGGAGCTGTGGTTCAGAGATAGAGTGGTCGCCTTGAGCTGAAGAGCTCAGGAACAGTGCCCAAGCCCAGAGTTCAAGCCCCATGACCCACTAAATAAATAAATAAACAAATAAACAAACAAACACAAACCTGAAACAAAAAAACTACTTAATGTTCACTAAACTTCCTGTTTTATGTAATAGATTAACAATGACTGTAAGGTTTCTTCCACTGACTCATGTTTTTGTTGATTTGGAGTCCATCAGTCCAGCCATCTGAAATGGAAATGAAAATGGTTACAGCAGGGCCGGGAGTTTGGCCTAGTGGTTAAAGTGCTTGCCTAGCATGCATGAAGACCCGGGTTCGATTCCTCGGTACCACATACATAGAAAAAAGCTGGAATTGGTGCTGAGGCTCAAGTGGTAGAGCTCTAGCCTTGAGAAAGTCCAAGGACAGTGCTCAGGCCCTAAGCCCAAGCCCAGGACTGGCAAAAAAAAAAAAAAAAAAAAAAAAATGGTTACAGCAGCACTAAAGGACTTTTATGTAAAGTTAAGGGGAAAAATGTTAATTACTGTTATTAACTGGCATAGAAACTGAAATATTGTCTTACAAGAAACCATAGCTTGTAAATTTTGCATGTATCTGAGTGCAGTGTTCATCTTCTGGACAAGTTAAACTATCTTTTAACTGTGTTTAGGAGAAAGGAACAATCTTTAAACTTTGTAGAAAACAAAATGAGAGATAGATAGATAATAAAGTATATTTTCTTTTGATGTTATGGTAAACGGTTTCTTTCCTTAAATCACAACAGACATAGAGTAAACTTCCTAAAAAGTATTGTTACAGTTTATTTCTTTGAATTATTCACCACAGGTATTTGAGCTGTTCATATAGTAAAAATAACATTAGCATTAGAAACTATTCTTGGTTTCTTTGTGGTGCTACTAGATTCTAGTAGAGATGACATTTCTGCACTGGTTTATTGTCATCTTTTTATTTATTTATTTTTATTAAAGAATTTATTAACAATGATTTTTACATCATATTTCAAATGACATGTTTAACAAACAAGTGTTCAAGAAGGGAATCTCTATATACAATCACTAGCACTTAATTTTTAGAACATAATCAAAATTAGGCTAAGGGTTTGTATATCATAGATACATATTAATTTATGAAATAAAACATTATGTCTAAAGAGTCATAGGTTTTTATGTGTAATGTCATAGGTTTTTATGTCTATGTAGTTATGTTTATATTTCCAATACCATGTCCATACCATTGGGTACACAAATATTGAGTCTTCGCTGTTGTACTGTTTGGATCTAATAGCCACATATTAAGGATACCATGCGCCTTTTGTTCTTTTGGTCTTGACTTGTCTCACTCAATATTGTCATCTTTTAACACAGCTGTTCTCTGCCTCTTCAGGTAGTCTGGAGAGAACTGTCTTCTGATTAGAGACTCAGTGGAATGCTTTCCTTGGAGCCATGTATGGCATCCTCCTGTGGGCTATCCTGTTTTTCATGTTTTCTTCCTGTCATTATCACCTAAATTTTCATGTGTGAGCACATGTGCGCGCGCGCGCGCGTGTGTGTATGTGTGTGTGTTTGGGGGGAGTAGATATTTGGAGGTAACCATCTCACAGACTTTCCTGTCCCAGCTGGCTTTGAACCTTGGTCCCTAGATCTCAGTCTTCTGAGTAGCTAGGATTACAGGGGTTAGGCACCAATACCTAGCTACATTTTTTAAATTAAACAAAAAAAGTATGAAGCCAGTACTCACTCTTATCAATCAGCATTAACAGTATGATACATATGTGTATCTATGTATGTATAATATATACCATAAAATATACTCGTGTGCATGTGTGTAACTCTGCATTGCATTTTAACTTAAAATATCAGGAGCAATTCACTCTGCCATTAAAAACCTCTTCATAACCTAATTTAATGACTACTTAATATTTTATCATGTGGCTGTGTAATAATTTCCCTAATGATTCCCTAATTTTATAAATTAGGTTGAATATAATTTTACTATAAATAATAGCACATGATATTGGTAAATAAATTATTGTCATTTAAAAAATTGATTCCCTGGGAAATATTTCTATCCATAGATCAAAGTATATAATTGGTAAGCCCATTGATGCACATTGCATAGTTTATTTCCATAAATACTGTACCCAATTACACATTCATTATTTACATTTTAAAATTCTGTTTTTAGTGTATGTGAAATCTTAAACTTGGAATTCTGTTTTTATAGTTCCTGGCATTTGATGAAAACAAGGTAGGAATAACATTCTGCTTATTTGTGACCACATTTTAGTCTTGCAGCAAAACCAAAGAGATAATGTGTTAGGACAAGTTAATCATGTAGAGATTTAATGTTAACTACATTTGATAGATGACCACTTTCAAATTGGAGTATTATTTTGGTTTGCTGTACACTCATAATGTGCCATGTAGATAAATACAAATACAGGCACAGATAATGATGTTTTTACACAATAATAACTGCAACATTAATTGTAAGTTACTTTTACCATAGATTTCATTTTCCAACTCCTACCATTAGTATCAGGTGTTTTGTTTTCTATTAGTATTACTTAAGTTTTATAGCACTTAGAAATTATTTCTAATTTTCTCTCAATAAATAAATGATGATAGAATGTTGATTTAATTATTGAAATCATTTAGACCATCTATTTTTTATTTCACATGTGTAAAATTTTAGTTATATTTCACATTGTATATATTTTCAACTGCATTAATTAGGCCACTATATATCCCACAGAAAATATTTGTATTTTTTCTTGATTTTTTTGTCAGCTAATAATATTAACATCGCCAACTCCTTATTCTTATTTACTCATTTAATTTTTTGCTGGTCATGGAGCTTGAACTCGTGATCTGTGCACTGTCCCTGAGCTCTTCAGCTCAAGGCTAGTATTCTTACCACTTTGAGCCACAGAGACACTTCTGGTTCTCTGGTGGTTAATCAGAGATAAGAGTCTCATGGACTTGCCTGCCTGGGCTGGCTTTGAACTGGGATCCTCAGATCTCAGCCTCCTGAGCAGCTAGGATGACAGATGGGAGCCACCCAGCCCTTCCTTCTCTTTATTCTCTGGTAACGACATCTTTCCATGATTTCTTGTCCTGTGTAATTAAAGAGCGAGCGAGGTATCTGTGACTCCTCTTAAAGGTGATTTCTTGTCCGGGATGGTAAAGTGCTGTTACCATCCTGATGCGTTTGTGAAAGTTGGAGTGTTGTTGAAGTGTCCCCGGCTGTTCTCTTGTACCTTCTCCTCTTCAACTGGCCATTCTCCTCTCTTCTTTTCCTCTGATCCTGATTCTGTGTTTCCTTTTGTTCTTTTCCCTCTCATTCGTGCATGTGTATGTGCATGAATATATGCATACAGCAATAAATTTCTAAATACAAAAAACAAAAATTCCAGAAGCTGAATCTAAGTTACATGCAAGTTTTCCCTAAACTTTTTTTGGTTTCTCTTTTAATGTTAAAGTTTTGGCCATCTATATTTGCTGATTTTTATGAGTATGGATGGTTCTGTTTATTGCTTTATATCTCACAATGAAGAATAAACAGTGAAACCTGATGCCGTCTCTGAGACTCTTAAACTTTACTATGCAGTCACATCATCTAGGGATCTTATTAATGGTTCTGATTATGTTGGTAGCTCCTGAGCGTTTTTAACACTGTACCCAGGTGTTGATGGTACTTTTCTGAAGCTGCATTTGAATAGGAGGGTTTAAGACTCAGAGCATTATTCATTTGTTAAGAATATCTAGGTTTAAAAATTAGTTTATTTCTTTTTAAAATCTCGTTTGCCATGTTTTTCTCCATTTTTGTTTTTCACCCATAGTCTTTTAAAAAAAATTATTTCCTGCTAAAATTTTATTGGAATATTGACATTTCTTATATTATTAAGTCCATAGTCTTTTAAAAGATCTTTGATTCTTGGATCTTCTTGGATGGTTCCATATACAACTTTTCCTGATTTTGTTTGCTGTTTAGTGTTGATAATGATGACATGGGTTGATTTGTATTTTTTGTAAGTGTATCATATGGTCTATCATCTCTCATTGGTGACTGAAAATGTAGGGGGTGAAGGTGAAGGATGGGGGCTGTCAGGTGAATCAGAACATAGGCCATTGTGTAGAAATGCACGGGTTCTTTCTCATTTCTGTAGTTGTTACCAGAATGCCTATGTTCAGTAGGATTGAAATTGTCCATTGAAAGTAAGAACTCACCCAACACACACACAATGTATTATTTTTCTAAAGAAGGTATCTTTCATGTCTTTTTGTTTGTTTGTTTGTTTTTGCCAGCCCTGGGCTTGAGCTCAGGGCCTGAGCACTGTCCTTGGACTTTCTCAAGACTAGAGCTCTACCACTGGAGCCTCAGCACCACTTCTGGCTTTTTCTAAGTATGTGGTACCAAGGAATCGAACCCGGGTCTTTATGCATGCTAGGCAAGCACTTTAACCACTAGGCCAAACTCCCAGCCCTCTTTCCTGTCTTTTAAAGAAAAAAATCCACACAATTTCCTGTTCAAAAGCTTACAACAGTTGCACTAATACTAGAAGCTTCATAGTAATTAGAGCATGGGATCATTTTATAAAAGGATAGTAGGACCAGCTTCTACAGGTTGGCCCCTTATGTGTAGCCTAACAATCAGATGTGACCATCATCAAAACAACTGTACCTTTAAGGTAAAATTCAATATTGATGAGGAAAAATGAGCAAATCACTTAACGTGGTTGATGACTGAGGTGGCAGTTAAAGTCCTGTGCCTTTAACAGAAAGCAAGGAAGATGGGAGGCCTTTCCCTCACCAGGAATCAGTGCTTAGAATTTAACTGCATTTTATCATAGGACAACAGACATCATCCAACTCTTTTCAGATCTTATTTTAGAAATAGGTACAACATGTAAGCTATATTTCCTATCTTATTTGCTCTCAATGAATATAGATTACCTTTTCTTTAGTCAGCCTACAGTTAAAAAGCTTATGTTTTGCCATAATACACTAGAATTATTTGTGGTAATGTTACAAGTCTCTAAACTGCATGAACATTATCCTGCTGTTTTATTGTTTTATAATGTAAAAGTAAATGCAAGCATTAAGAAATGCACAGTGCTGTCAGCCTCCTCAGGATTTAAGAAAATTGCCCTAACTATTGAAGAACTGAAACATAATCTTTTAGGTCGCAAAGAGCACTTGTTATGATATTGCCTAGGGTTTTGCTTTTTTTTTTTTTCTTTTTCTTTTTCTTTTTCTTTCTAGAACCATAGTGGTGATTTGAGTCGGTGCTGAAGAAACTAAGATTTCACTTGGTTTCAACAACCTGCAATTGCCATGTAGGAGTTACTTTTAAAACAACATGGTTAAAAATGGGGAGGGGGAAGGAAGAGGACGCATTCTTAATTCTACCTGTATTTTAACTGATAAATCTGTGTCTGCTGTGTAGCCCAGCTTCTTGATCCTATTTGAAAATTTGATATAAAGGCACAAATGGTATGTGTTGATTACAAAATTGTGAAATTATGTTATCATGCAAGCCCTTCAAAAAAAATGAGGAAAAGATAGAAACAATATCTGAGAGCCACAGCCTCCGTGAAAAGTCTTCACATAACCTCCTCATAGCCTCACAGCCTTTTGGATTTTTCAAGTGTAAGGAAGTAGGTATTCCTTATGGTTTTTAGTCTTTTGTCCTGTTTTAAAATATTTCCATTTAAATGCAGATTTTGGTTTTCCATCTGGGACTAGGTAGGAGCCATTCTATTACACTACTAAAAGAATAATCCACTTTAACACAACATTTCTCCCTAAAGGGATGGTCTTTTCTAGTCATAGGTATTATATTTCTCAAAATGGTATTAACATTCATGATGTAGTGATTTTATCTTGATTTGAAAGATGTTTTATTCCTGTGGTAAAAAGGATTAGGAGGATATTGCTTGTGTCCTGTTGCTTAAAAAAAAAAAAAAAGATAAATAGCCCTACCTTGTTTAAGATAAGGTGCGAGTTTCCAGATACATATATGATTTATGCTTTTGTAATTTAAAAACTATAAACCTGATGAAATGGAAATCACTAGATTTATTAAATTGAATTTTTAAACATTGGGTTATATAAAAAAATTAATAAATCAAATTGAGCACATTATAGCATTCTTTGCTTTCATTTTCTTTATGCCTCATAAAGAAGGCTTTGGGGTATGTAAGGAAAGAGTTAGAGCCACTGGCTACCGTAGTCAGGAGCATAGATGTGTAACTTTGTTGGAGCCTCAACATTATTAAAATTTTAAGATAAAGAAGGGTTACATTAATTAAACGGAATGTCTTGGGCAGAAGAAGGCAGACTCTGAGGGCCTTCCTGCTATTTGGTGTGCAGGATGTAGCTATCCGAAGCTGAAAGCACGTTGGGACCTCGTGTGGGATGCCAGCATCATACCCCTAGGCACGCTGTCATTCAGCCTGCAGATTAATTAACCAGGGGTGCCCCCCCCCCCCAGCGCTTGGCGCTTTCCAGTCAGCCCATTCTAAAACCTCGCACATGCAGAATCACAGTGAATAGTGACACGTTTCCTGAAAGTCGTTTTCCATATAACAGAGACCAGTATACATGTTTATTTTGCATACATTTTTTTTCTCATCACATAGATGAGTGGTTTTAGTGGATTCAAACCCAGCTAGAGTAATCTCCAGAGAGGATTTTGTAATATCAGCATACCTCCTTAAAATTTCCTAATTAATGATTTATTAAATCACTAGGTAGGAACCTTTTTAATTAGAATCTAATAGTGCCAAATTAATTAGGGAAATCCAGAATTATATGGACATGTTTTGAGTGAGTTGGTCCTTTTTTGAAATTTTTATGAAAAGTTATTTGTTTCAGAGATACAGTGTTAATGCTACTCATTATTCACTGTTCTTAGAAATAGTCACATACTGTATTGTAATGAAGATTTTTACATGCTAGAAATTTTTTAGAATAATTTAAAGAAATAGCTTTAAATGTATCTTATCAAAAAAATCTATCTTTGGAACTAATGCCTTAAGTTTTCTTGTAGTTTGTTTTGTAATTATGTAAAGTATCAGTAATAAGTTGCATAAAATATTAAAATCCTATTTTCTAAGCATAATCAAGTTTGTATTCACAAGTTTGTATTTATACCTTAGAAACGGGAATGAACAAGGATATGGTACCATGCAAAAATGACATGTTTTTATTTAGAATTTTTTAGGAGTATAGAACACAACTGTCTCTCACAGTCTCCCTCCCTACCTCCCCAAAACCTTCTTTCCCTGACACTGTCAATTTTTTAGCACTCTCACTGGAATTCATTTTGTTGTAGTAAATAAAAGACAAGTCATTATTAAACAGATTTTGCTGTTAATTCAATGTATGATTACCCTTTGCCATAGGTACTTTTAAGGGCTTTTATCAAAAATAAAATTCATTAAAAATGCAATTAAAAAATCTATTGTTAATGACTGCTTGAGTGACTAGCTCATAATTGGCTCATTACAATAAAAAAGCAACTGTTTAAAAATCGTGACAATGAGCCACAGTGCAGCGTGAGCACTTCCCTGAGAGGCCTGTGTGATCCCAGGATGCTGAAGGCGAGGCAGGGAGCATGCTCATCGGAGGCTCCAGCCCGACTTTCGCCTTCCCCAGGACGGCCAGTTCAGGTCATGACCTCGCGTGTAGAAGCAGGGCCCCTTCTTACTGACAGTGTCCCACCCCGAGGAGTAAACTCGGGCCACACCGTCCACTCAAACGCTGGCACTCAGACTCTTCTTTGTTTCCTTTCCACAGAAATCTCTTCAGTTGACTTAAATTACAAAGTTGTAATCAGGAAATCTTTAGTTCTATCGGGGCAAAACTAACAAAGACAATATTGTCACACAAGGCATCACTATTACCTGCCCCGTTCTTAATGCAGAGAAGCCTGCAAACAGCTCTTTTTCAAGTTTCAGAATTTTCTAAAACATTTCTAGAAATTTGTTTTTGTTCAAATATTGGGGAAGTTTAATATTGATAATTTAATTAATTTTGATTCATTTTATTTTTAGACTATGGCTCCAAAGAAAGGTGAAAGCACAAGTTAGTGAGTCAGGGGAAAAAAAGATAAGTTTTTTCCTTAACAAATGTAAGTTTTCTTTTGCTTTGTTTCTTGGACTTGCCAGTGATTTGACATACTGTGTGAACTTTGCAGTGTCAAGCTTTGTGATGTCAGATGTCAGCTGTTCTATTTAGAGTATAAAATTCTAAAGTACTGGCAAGTATAAATAAGGATAGTCATTAAGAATCTAATTCTTCAAGTTCCACCAATAAGGCAAAACCCCTGAGTTCCAAGGGCAGTGGAAAGGGCTTCTTTAATGAGCTCTGTGTGTCCAAATGCCTTTTCCTGTTTGAGGCTGGAAAAATAGTTAAGTTTTTAAGACTGATGACTTCTGTTTTTGTTTAGTCTACAGCAGCAATATTAAGGTTGCTTTTGTGTTCTACTGCCTGACATCTATTAAACGTTGAATTATTTTGAACTCTGAACTTCAGGTTAGCCCATGCACGTAGAATATAAGCAAGGGGTGATTTCAGGATCAAAATCACAGAAGCCCAGTCACATTAATAGGTTCAGTCAGAGAATGTTGACGTCCAGAGTTTATTTAATATGTTAGGTAACATTTTCAGTACAATAGTTAACAGTTTGAAGAAATGAGGCAGACTGTACCTGTGATGGACAGTATTCTGATTTTCTGTGCTTCTGTGAGAGTTCTTCTCACCACTTTATTTTGACCCTGTGCTATTTTCTCTCAACTTCTTGACTCCATTGCACTGAAGGCATTCTGTCATGATTGTCCATAATGCAGGAAATGCAGAAGACTGACATTTTCTTTCTCAAACTGCTTGCTGCTTTCAGAAACTGAATAGTGACTTCTCTTGGCACTGCTTTAGCTATTGCCACTGTACTTCCCAAGCCAAATGGGAAGCTTGCCACATGATCCTTCTGTACATAGTACCAACAGGCGGTTCTGCCAGGCACAGCTGAAACGTAAGTGGTGGTATGAGTAGAGACTAAATGGAAATAGGGTAGGGCGGGGGCAGGTAGGGCAGGGTAGGGTAAGGTACAGGGCAGGGGCAAGATCAGGTAGGGTATGGCAGGGTAAGCTATGTCAATGTGAGTGGTGAAATTGCAGACTTGATGCCATAGTTTGGATCTTGACTGCCCTGAAGGGATTGCCCTCTGAAGAGGGCAAACTCCAGTCTGTATTGTTTAAGAGTGGGGCTTAGTGAGACATCTGAGGTTGCTAGGACCATGCACCCCCCCCCCACTCAGTCGTAAAAGTAAGACAGGGGAGGTAAGTGGAAAGAAGGGCAGGTTTGCAGAGAGACTAGCTAATATTGCATAGGAGTCCTTCTAATATTAAAGAACACTGCTCAGTTACAGATTTCTTTAACAGAAGAATAGCTTCATCTTTTATCATTAATTTGTATTACTGGTATTTCTGAACTGTTTCAATCATACTATTTTTATAATCTTGGATAATGTTAGAATAGTAATTCTCTTAGTGCTTACTACTTTTCATAAATATACCTTGATTGTATTGCTTTTAACTACCATTTGAGGCCATTTTTCCCCTCTAGTGTATGGAGGTTTGATTGAAATTTTGAATAGTGGAATGAATGAATTTCCCTACCCACTCACACAATGAAGAAACCAATTAAAAGAGGGTGATTTGTAGCTAATAATGAGTTATCCATGATGTGGAACTCTGTTTTCTCAACTTTTGACTATTAGATATGGCTATTTTTTTTGACTGAACAATTTTAGGAAACTTGCTGAATGAGGGGGGGAAGGAATGTTTTAGAGAATAGAATTGAATAACTGCTGCATAGCACCATATCGTAATATAATTGGTAGTTTCCAAATGCTTCAGTAATTTGTAATTTGTTCTGTGCAACAACAAAAATACAATTTTTGTATTAAAAGTATTGCGAATATCTACTTCATGATTATAGTTTCATTATATTTTCCCTTTATTCATTTGATACATTTTTATTGAGTGACTGGCCCCACGCTCATTGTGAAGTATATAATAGCAAAAAGAGGCACACTGTGAGCATCTGCTGAGAGTCTAGTAATTAATGTCTGTGTTCATTACCAATTAATCACACAATTAGCATTTAGTATCTACAGACATTAATCAAATCAACCATCTAAACATAAAATTACCCTTATGACAGTTGATCAGGAGGAAGAGTGCAACAGCCCTGAATTTGACGTTAACTCGGCAAGTCTAGGGAAGTCTTCTGTAGTGAGGTCTGGGGTTCCCCAGTCAGGCAGCCTCTGAGTGGATGGATGCCAGCACGAAGGGCGTTTGGTCTCAGTGCTTGGTGAGCTCAGCAAAGACCCCCTCAGGACAAGCAGCCAGGCAACAGTGATAAGGCTAGTGTGACATAGGAACCGGCTGCAGTGTTGGGTGGATTTGGGTAACCATTACATGGTTACTTTATTTCTAAGTGTGTATCAGACTGTCTACTTTGATAGTCTTTTATATGCATGTATTATTCTTGAGCAAGGCTAGTGATCTACCACTTGAGCCCCAGGACCACTTCCCAGCTTTTCCTGTGTATTTACTACTGAGGAGTGGAGCCCAGGGCTTCGCACGTGCTAGGCAAGGAAGCACGCTGCTGCGAGGCCACGCTCTTGGCCCTGCACATTCATTACGTCTTATTTCTGTACATTACTATTACCAACAGACACGGAGAGAGATTTTTCAGATTAACTTCCATCAAGCATATGGTAGATGGCTTTTCTTTATTAGCTAGTCATCTGAAGGAAACACTTGTGTAAGTGAATTATCTTATTTCTTGTCCTCTGTGATGGTTTGTTTTCCTGTGCCTATGGATTGCATATATTTAGATATCGGTCTGAATGTATCCTACTGGGGCAAGTTTAGGGAACAGATTAGCAATTCAGTAGGTTCACTCTAGTTGAGCACGTTACCCTCCAAAACGTAGGTAGGCATCATCCTATTCCTTGGAGAAAAACAGGGCGAATTTGTTCCTTTCTCCCTGCCTGGTGGTAGGAGCTGAGACATCAATCTTGTCTTGCCCTCAATGAGCTCCTGGAATCTACACCATTGGCTCTCTGGCTTTTAGGCCTTCAAATGAATCGACCAGGGCCCTGGTAGGGCATGACATACCTGTAATCTCAGCTTCTCTGGGAATAGAGATGGATTTTGGTCAAGACAGGCCCTAGCAAAAGTTAGCCAAGGAGTGGTGGTGTGGGCCTGTAAGTAAGCCTAGCTACAATGCACATAGAGGCAGGAGTTTCCTCCTCTGATGCTGGGCCACACAAAAGCACAAGACCTTACTTATCTGAAAACAACTAAAGCAAAAAGGGCTGGGATTGTAGCTGAAGAGTAAGCGTGCTTGCCTAGCAAGTGTGAGACCCTGAGCTCAAATACTATTACTAAAACAACAACGACCACAATCCACCTAACCACGGGCCTTCTTGGGACTCCAGCTTGCAGTCCCTCCATCATACTAGCCAGTGCTTTGTAATAAGACATGCACACGTGTATGTATTTCTAAGGAGATGAAGAATGTGTGCACACAGGAGTTTTTAAAAAACCTACGGTAGATCAGAGGATCAATCTGTAATGACGCTGAGAAAATAGTTGTATATGGTTTAGGGCACACATTTTATGAACAGTCTACCTTGTGGAGAATATTTTTCTTTATCTACAAATCTCAGTCTCATCACTTTACTATTGACTAAGAAAATAGCCATGCTAGGCTCTTGGTTCCCTAGTGTAGGGCCACTTCTCAGTCTTCCTTCTTCTACTCTTTATCATCACATGATGTGTGTGAACATACTATTCTTTTTAAAATTCCTAAAGCAAGCTCAGGCAGCACAGTGTGTTTAAGCAATGTGGCTTTCGTCACATATCATATTCTTCCAGATACATTTTTCCAAATGGAAAGATGGCTCAACATTTTCTATTATTATTTTAGATGAAATCTTCGGCAATATGTTGTTGATACTGTACCGAAGTAAATACTGTATGCTTAAGTCTCTCAGGGACCCTTATGAAAATGAGATGCATGTCTCAGGAGGCTATCTCAGAGGAGAGAAATTCTAAATAAAATAGCATAAAGGAAGAGGCACACATGCATTTATTATAAGAAAATATTCTTTTGTGTAATCTTGGACTTAAAGAAAATGAGATCTTGCCCAACAGATTGGTATCATTATGTGGCCCTATGTGGTCACACATGGCTTAAAAACACAGTGATTCAAATTGGCCCTTTTTCTGAAATAGACTGAAGGAATTTTGTTTTACACTGGTGGAGTATAGCTCATTTATGTGTGTCATATAGCATATTCTGTTGGTCTACCTCAGACCTCTCTTTTTGACTGACAGCTCAGCCTGTCTTCTTTTTTGCTGCCCCCAACCCCCACTCCCTTGAAGTAGAGGAAGGAGGAGCCACAAGAATCTCAGGCTTTACTGTTAAGTGAAGTGCAAATTAGCCCAAAGACTGAAGTTTAAAAAGCACTAGCAAGCCTGGAATAGATTTAGGCCAAGTAAGGAGATAATTGCTCAAATAGTCTTTTTTTTTTTTAGCCTGGGGTCTTTTCATTAAGCTTGGGTGCCCCTTCTGCATAAAGGACTTTCCTTCTGGGCTTAAACATTTTCAGCGGGTTTTGTCTAAAATTTGTTTGCCAAAAATAGTTCTGTTACTTTTTAGAAGTAGTCGTTATTAAATTTTTTTAATTCAGAAAAATATTTGAAAATATAGTCCAGATAACCCTTGTTAATGTTCATTTAAAGAAGTGCATATGTAGAAACTTTACAGGCAGTATAAAATTTGTTCTTCGTCCTCCCAGAACAAAATATAGCAGTTTTTGTATACAGCTCCAGAAGAGGACTTTATTCTGTGGTATACTTCCAACCCGTGTGTGTGTGTGTGTGTGTGTGTGTGTGTGTGTGTGTGTGTGTGTGTATGTGTGTATGCGTGTGTGTGTATGCACAAGTACACACGTGTATCTCTTTATGCTTTCCCCTTAACGGTACATTAATGAATTATGTACAAATGCTTGCTCTTGAGTAGGTACTTTTGAAGACTGAAGAAAATTAAATGTGAGCAAAATGCAGCACCCTTGTCTGCAAGAGGTTAGGGAATGATTTGGGCTGAAAATCTAGTTAATATTTTGTATGTACATGATATTCTTTTGAGTAATATATCAGGTGGCTCTTTAGTTACAAGAGTAGATGTTAATGTAGTTTATGACATAAATGCATATCTGCGTATATGTGTGTGTGTCCCAGTGTCAGGAGGGAACTACTGATACAGACTTTTCTGCTGCTACTCTCAGTGGGCAGGACCCACATAGTCTTTTTTTTTTTTTTTTTTTTTTTTTGCCAGTCCTGATCTTGAAATCAGGGCCTGAGCACTGTCCTTGGGTTCTCAAGGCTAGAGCTCTACCACTTGAGCCTCAGCACCATTTCTGGCTTTTTTCTACGTATGTGGTACTGGGGAATCAAACCTGGGTCTTTAATGCATGCTAGGCAAGCACTGTACCACTAGGCCACACTCCCGGCCCCCAACGTAGTCATTTTGTCTCCGCAGCCCACAGACACTATTGTGATTGCTTGCTAACCTATAGGAGGTAATGTCCACTTAGTTATCCATGCTATATTTTATAAGAAATATGTTTTATATTTTATATCCTTGCTATCCACAGGGGGTCTTGGAACCAGGTGAGAGGAATGAGTCTATTGCCAGACTTGTTTTGTTTGTATTCCCCCAGTCTTTAGGCCTTCTTGATTATTTGTTTTTCATATCTTTATTAAGACATAGTTTTGTTTTGTTTGGTGGGTCATGTGGCTTGAACTGGGCCTGGGTGTTGTCCCTGAGGCTCTTCAGCTCAAGGCTCGCTCCCTACCCTTGAGCCAAGCCCCACTTCCCTTTTCTAGAGGTTAATTGGAGATAAGAGTCACTGGTCCTTGGCTCATGCCTGAAATCCTGGCTACTCTGGTGGCTGAGACTGAGATCTGAGGATCAAGATTCAAAGCCAGCTACAAAAGGCCCACCAAAAAAAAACAAGTCTCAGGCCCTTTTGTGCCCAGGCTGTCTTTGAACCTTGATCCTCAAATCTCAGCCTCCTGAGTAGCTAGGATGGCAGGCGTGAGGCACTGCACCTGACTAGGACATCATTTTAAGCATTAAAATAATTTGAAGTTTAAAGTTTAGCCATTTTAAGAGTATCAATTAGGGATAAAATTTACAATCTCTTGAAATTGGCTAATTAGCAAAGTGAAAAGAACCCAGAGCAGGCCAACTAAAAATGGTGTCGCAATCTTTGCTTATAGCTACACTCCATGCAGTCACCGATTGGCTTTTCTTCTTCTGAACATTTCATGTAAATTGAATCATCCAATATAGTGTAATTCATTTTCTTAGCATGTCTCCTCGTCTCCTCTCCCCTTTCTTTCTTCTCCCTTCTTTTCTTTTCCCTCCTCCCTGCCATCCTCCTGGTGCTACATAATAAATTTCATTTTTACTTGGTCATAGGTGTGAAAGCTCATGTCTAACTCACTTCTTTTTTGTCTTACATATCTACTATTTTACTTCAGTGTTATTGCCTTGATTATTCTGGTTTTATAGAAACTTTAGAATGTTTTAGTGATCCAGTTGTGTAAGTTGTCCCATTTTGCCCCTTCTGTATAGACTAATGGTTGGCTGGGAATATGTTGGTACCTTGACCTTTCTGATGTCTTTACCATAGTATGTGTTGCTAATTGACTTATTCTATTCCATCTCATTTTCTGGTTCTGCTTGCTAAATTCTCACAGATCTGAAGGTGCACCACTTTATTCAGCCAAAATGGAAGCTTCAGGCTACCTGAGTCATTGGTCTTTGCACTCATTTGTCTGGGAGCTCTCTGCTGTTAATGACAGCGACAGTGACACTTAGTCCAAGTGCAGTTAACCGCTCTACCAACAGAATTGCTCATTGGTTATAAATACAGATGCCATAGACCCTCAAAGTGGGATAGGTTTTCATATATTACCAATTCTTCATTCTGCCTATACCTTTGGTCAATTTCCAGATTCCTGAGGTAGTTGTTGTAATAGTTTGTCCACGCTTATAGTTTCTTTTGGTAAGATATTATTTGCCCAGTAACAAATCCCTGTCCAAAGAGTGATATACAGCAGACTTCATGCATCTCTCACGTAGCTACAGTTAAGTCATAGCCCATCTTTTATGTACATATCTGTCTACTTCTCATCTTCCATTATAATTTTGAAGCAGATTATATGTCTTTAATTTTATCTGTAAACATTTAATTCTCTATTTCTAAATGTAAAGTTTTCATTTTAATATAGTAGAAATATCATAACTACATTTGAAATTAATGGTGCTTGCTTTATCTAGTCAATATTCAAATTTTCAGTGGTTTATAACTTTCAAAAACTGTAATATGTATTTTGTTGTATTTTGACAACCTTTTAATGGGACCAATATCCAAATAAACCAAAGAAGGCTTTATATTTTATCTGTGTTACACATCTAGTAAGTCTCTCATCGTCTATATTTTTTCTCACTTAGTTTTTTAATCATCTAGGTTTCTTGACCAGGAAAATTTTCTTCAGAGTTACAGATTTGTTTAGTATAATTTCTTATAAATTCATGACTGGATCAAAATCTACCTTGTCTAATATAGTAGTCCCTAGCCACAGTGTTGTGTACATTTAAATTCTAATTAACTAAACTCAAGTAAAAGCTTTCTATCAGTCTTTCTAGCCACATTTCACATAGCCAATAGCCCTATGTGTCTAGACACTACTAGATTACGTAGTGCATTTCCATCAGTGTCACAGTACTCTGGGATGACACAAATCTGGATGCTTGATCAGACTCAGGAATGACTTCTTTCTTTAAAGGGTACCCCACAAATGATTGCATGTTCACCAATCCTAAGATAGTTAATAATTATCGCTTTTTAAAAATGTTAGCCATTGATGATAATTGATCATCTATTATTGAGTAGAAAATGCAAGATAGTGATACAATTCTGTCTTTCATGCTTCATTTTATGAAATAAGGTAATTTATAAAGAGAGACTCTTTTTCACCCAATAGTTACCTAGTAAATTATTTAATAGTAGATTCCTATAGAAAAGAAAAACCAGAATAAATTATTCATTCTTTGCTTATTTGGAAACAATGTTTTCTTAAAATTAAATGCAACTTGAAATAGGTGATTTCTCTTCTTACTTTACTGAAATACTTAACTATTTTAGCATGTTATATGCCACTTTTATAGACCTTGTTTTATACTTCAGATATTTTGTTCACGAATAAAAGTATTAAACTAGTATACATCCTTTTTTCTTTGTGCTGTTATGGGGGTTTGAACATGGGGCCTCATATTCCTCTGCTTCCATCTATCTTATGGCTAATTGGGAATTGGACTCTCTCAAATGTGTCCAGGCTGCTTCAAACCTGGATCCTCAGATTTCAGCCTCTCGAGTAGTTCAAACCTGGATCCTCAGATTTCAGCCTCTCAAGTAGTTCAAACCTGGATCCTCAGATTTCAGCCTCTCGAGTAGTTCAAACCTGGATCCTCAGATTTCAGCCTCTCGAGTAGTTCGATTACAGGCATAAGCCACTGGCGCCCCATCTAAGCTGCTTTCAATCTTAAAAGCATCCTCTGTAAACTTTTACAACTATATTTTCTATTTATATAGTTGGTGTGAAATTGAATCCTACATAGCATTAATCTCAAATATCAGTGAAAAATAACATTAGTTTCTTAAATCTTGGGAAGCTTTTTTTATGTGACTAGAAACTCTTGTACCTTGAACATATCCTAGGAACAGACTTTCAAAAAATTGCCATAAAACCAGGAAATTGTAGATTAACTTTTTAAAAATTGTCTCTTCCTTCTATTGGTCTTTTCTTCACTTTCCTTTTATTTCAAGATTAAATTCTTTACAAGTTTAATATTGATTTGCTGCAATCATTGCATGCCAGTGATAGAATAATTTTAATAACATTTATTATTATATTTTAAAAATATTTACACTATTGCCATCATCTATTTTCTGCCACTTTAATGGAATACTTGATGGTGTGTTAATTATCAAAATATTACTTCTTTTCCCTTTTAGTATTTGGAAGGCTGGAAGTCCATTATGCAGGGATTGGCATAGTGTTCACGCTTCTTTGCAACACTATGCCATGGGAGAGAGATGCCACAGACTAGAAGAATGTGTGGGAAGCCTCCTGTGAAATGCTCTTAATTCCATCATCCTAGCAATCCTACCTGCCAACACCTGTCAGTAAAATGCAGTAAAGTGGCTTCAACATGAATTTGAGAAGGGGCATTTAAACCATAGCAACTATTTAGAAGGATACGTTTGAAAACATAATAAATTATAGTCATAATCCAATAAGAAATAGACTAAATAATTGATTGACTGTTTTTCCTTTAGCTAATAGAATTACAGTCTCATTGAAATAGTTTATGGTAGTTTTTGTAGAAAATTCTAAGATGTGTTACACTAATAAACAGATTTGTTGGATTCAAACCCCTTGATACAACTATTTAAAGATAATAAAAATAAATAAGATTCTCGGATCTTTCTGTTTTTAGATTTGGATTTTTAATACCAATTAATCATTGTGCTTTTTATGTAAGCAATTTATTAACACTTTGTCAAAGGTTTCAAGTTGTAGAGCGTAAGATTGCAGTGCTGTGATGTGTTGAGACATGTCGAGGTCGAAGGGAGCAGGCATCACTAATTAAAAACCTGTGTCTGAAAGGACATGAGAAAGCCTTGGGGACTACTAGAGGTAGCTAGATTAAGCTACCACTTGGTGACCACTGATTTTTCAGGAACTGTTTGGTGAGTTCAGATATGTGCAAGACTTGAGGAAGACTTAACCCGTGTTAACCAAGATTGGCCGTTGATGGATTTCCAATGTCAGCACATTTCTGAAAGGCACACATCCCACCTTAAAGCAGGAACACAGTACTGCTTCATACCGCTTTCAGATTCCAGTGCACTCAGAATCAAAGCTGTAAAACATAAGAATTCTGTGTTATACATCTTAAAGTAGTCATTTGAAATTGTTGGGTTTCTCTCATTTTTATGGTCTGATATTTGGGAGCTGAGGACTGTGTGAGGATGCCCCCTCAGGATTCCTCTGCCAGGGGTCTGCTAACTGCAAAGCTTCTCTTGAGGAGGAATGGGAATCTTATCAAGAGTCGTGATCCAGTCACAACAGGAAGCCAGAATAAGCTGAAGAGAGCTCTAACTTGAAAGTTTCTTAGAGAGTTATGGTTAAATGATTTGTTTTTTCATAGCTATGCCCCACATGCCTTTCAGAGATCATTTTCTCTTCTTTTCAGATGTGGTTTCTTTCTTGCGGTTGGTACTGATGCATCAGTTTGTGAGATAGCTGCCTTCTAGTTAGAGCAATCTTAATTAGGAATCTGGGAGTGCTTTGAAAGTCATACATGCTCTGAAAGCTTATGGGTTTACCAACCTATCTATCTAATAATTGTAGGAGCTTTTAAATCCTCTTAGTAAAACAGTCACACTCTTGATAATATGCATTATTTTAACTGGTAATGCTGTAAATCACTGTTGTGTATTGTTTTGAGTTAAAATTATTTTCCTTTTTAATTAATTTAGTATCTTGTTATAATGTTAGTCTGTCTCATTAATTTTTTAATTGATGAAATTACATACAATTCATTTGGGAACTGTGAATAAATGATCTTGAATTTGTTCCCGTAACAAATTACCAAATATTTGGTTTACTTTGTGTTATTATTGAAATAACCTCATACGAGCAATGTTGATATTAAGTTCTTTTTCAACAAAACCTCATGGAGAATGGAGTTTTCCACTTTCTAAGTCCACTGCATCTGTTTACTTTTGCTGTACGGGTTTGTGTAAATACATGTGTCTATATGTGCATGTTTATATATGTGTGTATGGGTAAAGTGTTCTTGGCCTTTTCTCCAGATTACCTATTTTCCATTACAAATTTAAAGATAATTTAAATGTTGAATATAACGTTTTTTCTGGACCTGTGGTAAGCAGTTCTGTTTAGTTATAGGTTTATCAGTAACCTTTGCACATAATGTGATATTGTCTGAATGTCTTATTTTGTTCAGCTTTCCCTGGCACTGATGAAGCCTAAGGCTGCTGTTTCTTTGAGTTACTGATAATTTTTTATCTGATTAACTGACACATTTAGTTGAAATCAGACACAGCCCTTAGGCTGGGCATGGATTTAATTTAAAAAGTATCAAAGGTTTGCTCTGTGTGCTATTTAATCATCATGTTTATCAGGCAAAGAAAAATTACCGGAAGGACCATAGGGAGAGGGTTATCTTAAGGAGCAGTAGCTTGGGAAATTGATAATGGCTACAAGGTAATTTACTGCTAACTTTTACATTCATTAATATAACATTTCCCGCTAATAATTACAGTGCATGTAATATACTAATTAAATTGGAAGCTCTATCACTAATTTTCTTTTTGCTGAACCCTAAGATAGCTGGATAAGAAGTGAGAATGTGAAATTGAAGAAAGCCCATGAAGTCACACTGATTTAAACAATTGGTTATTTGGCCAGTTACAACATTTTAGAGCTAGAAAGTGAAATCACAATGAGTGTTTAGAAGAATTCATTTAGGCTATGACAAGAAAATGAAATTTCTAAATGAATGAAGTCAGGCGGCACCATGGATTTATAAATATGACACTGGTCTGACCTGTAACAGTCATCCGTCTCCCTGGAACCAGTGTGTCAGTCCTTTTCATGGCCGTGATGGCACCACTCTAATGAATGAGGACGCCGGGTTGATGGAGCACCCTGCTGCTGTGAGGCCGAGCAGTGCCTCTGCCAGCTATTATACTTGGTAATATAACTCACTTGCCACTTGAAAACTAGTCCAAGCTACGTAACAAAGCACAGTCATGACAAGTCACCAGCGCAGAGAGAAACCCCTCCCCTCAAAGGTTCCTTAACAAAACAACAGCAAAAAACAGTCTGAAAAGGAATTTATAGAACTCGTACAATAAGTGTCACAGCCTGATGTGTAGTTACTACATAATTGTACATTTTAATCTAGCAGTGAGCCTCCAGGGTTCCCCCCACTTCCATTAATGATATGCATAGGGTATAATAAAAACTAAAATAATATAATCACTTCAGCTTGTATGAAAATAAAACCCATAATTAAGAAGTCTTATCTTAGTAGACATACACAATAAAGTATTATGCCATAGTTAAATATCTTTTGGCACAATTCACAAATGTATTTGGATTTGTTTTTCTTTTGAAAGTCTCATTTTCCTTTTTAAAGGGAAAAAATATCAGAATAATGGACATGCAAAGACCCTTGAATCTCTTCTTTACCAGTGAAGACACTGAAATCCAGAGAAATTAGGAAATTTGGCTAATGACCACATTGAAACATCAAAATCTATGTGTAGTAAGATGTTTCTAATACAGAACCTCAGTCAGTTAAGAGCTTCTTACTTTTAGTGCTGGAGATGTTTCTATCTGGCAGTCACAAGTCCCTGAGTTCAAACCTCAGTATGGAGAGGAGGGGACAAAAAACAGACACAAACACCAAGAATATTTCTTCTACATAGTCTAAATATTAAAAAAATTAAAGTAGTAATGTATTTTAGAGCTCTTATTAAAGCTCAGTAAATTTCTTGCCCAAACCTTTTATTTCTTTGTGCCCTTTATGGCCACTCAGTATAGTCTTGGTGTCTTCCTCTAATTTTTATTCTTCCATCTACTGTTTTATTTATTTCTTCTCTAGTGGCTGATGATATCTTGAGGATGATCTGTAGCTTACACCCTTTTTACCTTCTCACCATTTCATGTTTTCTTTATATCTGATGCTATTTATTGCTCTACCACTCTTGGCCCTCTTTGTTTTTGTTTCAATCTGATCTTTTCCACACTGATTTCTGACCCTTCTGACCTAGTAGCCAAAAAATAATATTAATTTATTAAGATGCATTGTTCTATAAACTGACATGTCGAACTCAAATTCCTCTGTACAGCTACTTAAAGATAATAAAAATTAATTTAGTAAAACAATGTTAATATAATACAACTGACAATAAGCAATTCATTGCAAATCAGAATTTCTTCTTTCTTTAACCACTTTTGATGGAAAGTCTGCTTCTTTGTAATTGATCATGAAATGCTAAGGCTTAATCAAGAAAAGTACATAATTCAATGTACCCAAGATGTTTAAAATAGCATTGACATCTCCAGTGGCACTAGATGGCCAACTGGTCATCACTGGGGTCTCTAAGATGTCTCGTTTGGATTTTAGAGATAATTAGGAGGATCATTCATTCTTGGCGTATATACGTGCTCACATATTAACGGCCACCTGGTGTGTTGTGCTGTTCCCTGTCCTATCTCTAGTTGATTCAGTATTTAGTGTGGGGGGCTAGGAGAGGGGCACCTGTGCCCTTAGAAAGCATTTATCTCACCACCGTGCACAGCTGGACGTGGGAGGCTGTCGTGTGGAAGCAGAACTGGGGCCAGCATTCAGTTCTTCCAAGGGTGATGGTTTTTCAGGAAGCCTGACAGGCAGTTCTAACCACTCACTCCTGGACCTGGTGTTCTTAACTTCCAACTCTTGATATTCACTGTCCCTGAATAAAAACATTTCATGTGTTTAGTATTTTTCAGAGCTAACATTAGTTGGAGAAAGCTGCGGATCACTGATGACCAGTAAATACAACTTATTTAATTAGTGTGATTTTTTTAAAGTTAGATAGTGCTGCAATATGGTTTTAGAAAAACATATTTGGGGCTGGGAGTTTGGCCTAGTGGTAGAGTGCCTGCCTAGCATGCACGAAGACCTGGGTCGATTCCTCAGTACCACATACATAGAAAAAGCCAGAAATGGTGTGGTGGCTCAGGATAGAACATTAGCCTTGAGGAAAGCCCAAGGACAGTGCTCAGGCCCTGAGCTCAAGCCCAGGACTGGCCAAAAAAAAGAAAAAAACTATATTTGGCTTGTGATCAGCATACCTTTTTCGAACAGATCCAAACATGAATAACTAAAAGATAATTTGCCAAGGAAAAATTACAAATAGATCTATTTTTAATTTAAATTTTATTATCAGAGTGATGCATAGAGGGGTTACAGTTACATTTGTAAGGCAGTGAGCATATTACTTCTTGAATATTGTTATCCCTTTCCATCTTTTTTTCCCCACTTTAGATTGATGTTTTAACTTAATTAATCTACATATGTATGTAGAGGCTTGGGGAGGCTTAAGTCTTTTTTTAATTAAATTTTATTGTAAAAGTGATATACAGAGGGGTTACAGTTATATGTCAGTTAATGAGTATATTTCTTTTGGACAATGTTACCCCTCCCTCATTTTCTCCCACTTTTCCCCCTCATGAAAAAAGTTTATTTCCAACATAAGAGGCATAAGTCTTAAGAGAATTTTGCCTTGCAATTTTGCTATACATTACTAATTATACTTTGCTGTATTTGGAGTTTTTATTTGTGTTTGTTCAGTAGGGAAGTCAGTTTTTGTTTTTGTTTTGCCTTTCCTGGGGCTTGAACTTAGGATCTGGACACTGTCTCTGAGTTTTTTTGCTCAAGACTAGTGTTCTACCACTTGAACCCACAACACCACTTCCAGATTCGTTGTTGTTGTTGTTGTTGTTGTTGTTGTGTGTGTGTTTAGTTGATCAACAAAAGTAGAGTTTAACTGTCCTCAGTATTTAAAATACTTCTTTGTTGCAATTACGTGTTTATATTATAACATTTTGCTAGGAAATGGATTTTGAAAACTGTTAGAACAGGATGAATTTTGAATTGAGTTTAGAGAACCTGAGTGATATTGACATGTGTCTTCCAGTGTGCTCCTCTTACTGCAAATATAATTTTATATAATATTTTTCATTGTAGTACTTGTTTAAGTATACGTTTTAGAAAAGAATAACTGTTTATATAAGCTCCATTTTTAAAACCTATGCCAAACCAATCAGTGAACATTTCTTTAGCAATTTAGAAACATATCTCTGCAGATTAAACTTTTTTTGCCAAAGTGGTCAGCTTTAGGAATGAAACTTTTTATCTTTTATTTGAGCCACAGCCATACCCTGGCCCTTTTTGCACGGGCAGGGACTCTTGCTTTTTTTTGCCAAGAGCTAGTCTCTAACCGTGATCCTCCTGCATCCACATACCAGGTAGAAAGTGAATACTTCATGAGCATTTCTTTGTTCTTCTAACAGGGACTTGGCAGCTCACCTCCCTTTCCTTCCTTTCTTATTCCTTTCATTCCCTCCTCTTTCTTTCTCCTTTCCTCCTTCCCTCCCTCCTTCCCTTCCTTTCTTCCATTTTTGCTACTGTTAAATCATTTAAGAGGCATTATCAAGATGCCTCTGTATCTTTCCATTCAGAATTGCTAGCATAAAAGCAAGAAATAGCTGGAAGCAGTGGCTCACGCCTGTAATCCTATCTACTCAGGAGGCTGAAATCTGAGGATCGCCATTCAAAGCCAGCCCAGGCATGCAAAGTCCCTAAGACTCTTATCTCCAGTTAACCACTAGCAAACTGGAAGTGGCGCTATGGCTCAAGTGGTAAAGCAGTAAGTAGCCTTAAGCTGAAGAGCTTAGGGACAGTGCCCAGGCCCAGGGTTCACTGACAAAAAAAAAGGAAAAGGAAAAAAAAAAATAGGCAAGAAATAACAAATGCTGACAAGGACCATGGAGTTGGAGGCACGCAACACATCATTGGTAGTAATATAAATTAGTACAGTTACTGGAAAATCAGTTTGAAGGTTCCTCAAAAAATTAAATGTAGAACCACCTTATGCTTTTAATAAGAATACCTTGTGAACTTAATGGGGACATTAAGTAACTAATTCTAATTAAGTAACTAATTCTAAACTGTTCTGCCTGGTATGTACCTAGTTTGGCCAGTAATAACTATACTGTTACCACAAATAAAGACTCCAAAGTAAAATAGTACATTGTTAGTTATTAAATGAAATAACTGACAAATTATTTTTCTTTTCTGAAATTTGACATTTAATTTTCAGCTCTAATATCCTTTCCCCTGCTTCACTGAGAATGCTCACAAAGGGAGATGATAATGCTACAAATTAGTAACTTAATATTCTCTCTTTGAGCTCACTGTTTAATGGAAGAACTCCAGATGGTAAACATTTTCCATTTTAGAATTATTTTATCCTGATGATGCTAAAACAAAAATCATCTTTCTTTCCTCCTTTTTTTTCTTTCACAACAAAGGAAAAAATAACCTTTGTTTCCATTTCCTCAAGTAACAAACAAAATTTGTTGCTTTTTAAATAAGTGACTTATATGAGAATTTTAGTAAGGTGCCTGAATATTTTACTAGCATGTTTTCTTACTTTTAGGATTATATCATATAAAGTACTGTTCATTTTCTGGGATAATTTTTTTACTCCAGAATCCAGTAATTCTACCAAGTGAAAAATTGGAATATTTGATAAAAAATATTTAATTCTTTACTGGCTATATATATCTATAGCTTAGTTATCCTTTCCACTGCATCGCTGCCACTCACAAGTGTTTCTTATTTAATAATACCGTGTTGCCAGAAGTCCAATCGTGCCACTCAGAGCTACAGTGCAAACACATTTCTTTAATGAATGGTTCATATTTAAACGCTAGAATGCCTTTCAGATGAAAAACACTTTAAATTTAGCAGATTTTTTTCTTCTTTTTCTCAACAGGCAGAAACTCATTAGCAGAATAATACTGGTAACTGAAGTATTTTTCAAAGAAAATAGTATCTTCTTTAGACTAAGTAGGCCTCTTTTTCATTTCTAGAAAAAAGGGCACCTTTTTGTTCAGTTAGTTTTGTTGGCTTTGTGACTCAACCTTTTTATACTGAGGCAAACAAGTGTTCAGTGAATAGAACCTTAACTTGGTTCTAGATGTCTACCTTTAAGCCTTGGTATCACCTGTCACTTTTACTATGTGGCCAGTACCTTCCTCTTCCCAGAAAATGTTCTCTTCAGGTGTTCAAAAGAGCACAGAGGCAGGTCCCTTTCCTAGCAGAAGTCCATCCTGTCCTGTGTAGGTTTCTGATTCTTTAGTGCACCGACTTTTAGAGTAGCTATTAATTCTTCAGAGCAGGTCATAAACCCTAAATAAACTGTTCTGTGTTTATGAATGTTTTGGTGATTAGAATAGTACTAATTGTATATTAGAATTGTATTGATTATTTGCTTAACAGAAAGGCTTAACCACACAATCAGCTGCTAAGTAGATCCTGATAAAAATGTGTAGCTTTTTAGTTGGTAAATAATTAATAAATTCTTTAGAGCTAGATTGGTTCTTTTGGAATTTTCATTGGGTTTTACTCTGTGTGTGTGTGTGTGTGAGAGAGAGAGAGAGAGAGAGAGAGAGAGAGAGAGAGAGAGAGAGAGAGGGAGAGGGAGAGGGAGAGGGAGAGGGAGAGGGAGAGGGAGAGGGAGAGGGAGAGGGAAGGAGGGAGGGAGAGAGAGAGAGCTACAGATTTTGTTTGTCTGTGGCTTTAGTTACGCTCCAGGTTGGGGCTCCTGTTTTGCTTGGGGCCCGTCTCAGTCTTCTGTCTTTCTCCTTATGCTTCCCATGTGGCTTGGATAACATGAAGACATCACCACATCTGGCTTGTTGGCTGAAATGGTGATTTGCTAATTTTTTGCCCAGACTTGCCTTGAATCCTGAGTCTTCTCCTCTCTGCCTCCTGAGTGGTAAAGATTACAACCACCATGCCTAGCCTTGAACCTGTGTCAAGAAGAATGTAACAAACCAGGCGCTGGTGGCTCAGGACTGAAATCCCAGCCACTTAGGAGGTTGAGGTCAGAGGACTGCAGTTCAGAGCCAGCCGGGGCAGGGAAGTCTGTAAGACTTTTTTCCGCAACTAAGCAGAAAAAAGCTGAAAGTGGAGTGGTGGCACAAGTGACAGTGGACTGGTCTTGAGCGGTCATCAGTCAAGCATCCGCTGTCTGTTTTCACAGAGTACAGGAGGACAGAGGATCTACAATTCTCAATGTCTAATGTTTGAAATACACTTTCAAAGTGATTACTTCTTTCAGTCGTGAGGCATGAGTTTCTCATCCTACACTATTGAGGAAGCACAGATGGGTGGATTAGGGCTCAAAATCAGCCCAGAGTTTCCAAGAATTTCTTTAATAAAGCTCAGACCAAATTTACATAGTCAGCAAGTAGATGTATGTGCAAATATACATTTTTGCAAAAATCAGCTGTTTGTTCTATAATGCCTCCTGGCCTCCGTGGAGAAACCTCGAGATTGTGGTGGCTTTTCTCCTACATTAACAACTTAAATATATTATGAACAATGTGGTTGGTCATTTGTAACTAGCTTTCTTATCCATGTATTTATGTGTTGGCTCTTTCTGAATAATGCTTATTAGTTAGTACAAGTGGCCCTGTGCCAACAGGGAAGTGTGAACATGGCAATAATAAAAAAGCTGCGTTTTTATCTGAGTGTTTATGTGTGCTCTCTCTATTGTTACTGTAAGTCAGATCATTGCTTGGACCAGCTTTTTAACTATCTTGCTAGTGTGTGTTACCTTGATAAAGATCGCAGGGAATGAGACTGTGATGCCTGCTTTTAAAGTCTTGTCATAGCTGACTCTGTAAGAATGTTCTTATGTCCCTTATTTATAAAACAGGAGCAGTAATGAAAGTCTACCTCAGGGAAAACTGTGTGAACAGTATCTAATATAAATGTTTAATGACATTATACACTGCTCTTACTCAGAGATGCTACTCTTGACTTTATCCTCATGCACCCATCATTAATAGTATAATGGTACTGGCTGAATAGTTTCTATTTGTGTCTGATGGCTCTTGTTGCTTACAATGTACTAGGCCATTTAGGGTTCGGTCTTTGTCTCCAATTTCTTATTAATGACAATTATTTCCCATTTTGTTCTCCTTTAGTCTTAAGGAGAATGTAATCCAAATTCTCTGAATTTTGTTGAATTTAGTAATATAAACTCTTCCAAAGAAAACAGCAGTCTCTTTGCCAACATTACTTATTCTAATTAATAATTAAATACACAACAAAAAATGATTAATTAGTCATGTTCATTTCTCCAGGGATTTGCCCTTTATCCTTTGATGAATTTGTCAGTGCGTTGTCTTCAAATGTGTATGTTCTGCTCCATCAGATACAATTGCAGTGTCCCCATCAGTGGTTTAAATGAACCTTCTAATTTTAAAATTAAGTGGTTTTGTTGAACTTTCAACAACATATGATAACATGGAAGAAACAAGGCAGGTATGACTGGTAGACAAGCTTTACTTTAAAAAAAAAATAGGATTCTGGGGCTGCGAGTTTGGCCTAGTGGTAGAGTGCTTGCCTAGCATGCACAAAGACCCAGGTTCGATACCTCGGTACCACATACATAGAAAAAGCTTGAAGTGGTGCTGTGGCTCAAGTGGCCTAGCCTTGAGGAAAACCCAAGGACAGTGCTCAGGCCCTGAGTTCAAGGCCCAGGACTGATTAAATAAATAAATAGGATTCTACTTACTTGCTATTTTAAACTTCAGCTGGTTAACACTCTGGTTTTTTTTTTATGTACAGAAGAATACATTCAGTGTATCTCATGAGTACTGCTTGTATCTCATAACTTCTTCTTGTATGTGAAGGAGATCCCTGACTTCTTAGATATGTAAGTGTGAATTTGGAAATTCTAAATGGAATTCTGAATCGCTTTTCCATGTCAAGCGATCTCTAGTTACTTCAATTTTAAGAAAAAGAATAGTAGTTTTCCAAAAGCTGAGGATCATTTTAAATATACATGTAGGTGTGAATTATATTTGTCTCAGTTGTGACTTCTTTGATGGGATATGCTCATTTATAATTTTCAGAACATGATGCAGAGCCGTGTTCAGTTTTCTTTCTATTAAGTTGTATTTTTCTTTTATTCTCAGGAAAAAGAAGAAGTTGAGGGGATATCTGTGGGAGCCATACTTTCTGATTATCAGCGTGTTCGAGTAGAAAATGTGTAAGAGAACATGGGTTTCTACTGTGTGTACAAGTGTGTGTGTCTCTGTTTAATGAATGTGTGTCTGGATGATAGATAACTCCACCTGCTGAGCTTGTGGATGCTCGGGCTCTGCCCCTCACACCGCCAAGGTGAGTGGAAAACAACTGTCCAAGTCACAAATAGCCCTGCCAAAGTAATGTGTCACGCTTTTAATGCTCTCTGTCATCCGACCTCACGTGACTCTTACTAGGCTTGTGCGGGGCCTGGAGCTGTCACTTACTGTTTCGCTGCTCAAGGCTGGTGCTCCAGCACGTGAGCCACACCTTCACTTCCGCTTTTTTAGTGGTCAGCTCAGGTCCAAGCATGCCAGGCAGCTGCACGGCCTCTGCACTGGGTCCTTGTCATAAGAAACTGTGGTCTTTCCCGTTCCTCCCTCTGATCCATGAAAGCCTGTTAGTCACCTCATGGTCATTTCTATTTTAAATTCGAATCTGCTAGAAAAAATACAATAATACTTTAAATAAACATGTCTTACTAAATAATCTCCTCCTTAGTCTCCATCAAAAATATTCATATGATTAAAATACTTAAATATTAAAGCATTCTACTTTAAAAAATAGATTATTGCTTCCCTGGAAGCCCCATGACCCCTTTCAAGAGATGCACTGGCAAAACGTACTCTATAGACATACTCTATAGACATAATGTTTTATTACATAGATTAATATGTATTTATGACATACAAACCCTCAGCTCAATTTTAATTATGTTCTAAAACCTAAGTGCCAGTGATTGTATATGGAGATTTCCTTCTTGAATACTTGTTTGTTAAACATGACATTTGAATTATGATGTAAAAATCAATGTTGATAAATTCTTTCATAAAAAAAAATTTATAAAAAATTATTGCTTCCTTGTAAGCCCCATGACCCCTTTCAAGGGATGCACTGGCAAAACATTTTAGTTTGTACCTGCAATTACCAAAACTTTTCCCACTGATATATTTAAAATTCATAAAGTTAAGTGATAATATTATTTAAAGTTGGTGTGGTGAAGCACAACTTAAATGAACTTATTTTTTATTTGTATGAATAGAGTATTTTACAGTGCCCTGTGTCACGGACTCCCAATTCTACTTGTAATCTGTCTGAGACCAGCTGAAAAGTTGATGAGACTCTTATCTCTAATTAACCAGCAAAAGCCAAGCTGGGGGTGCAGCTTGAGTGCTTGAGCCCTAGCTCTGAGCAATCAAGCTGAGCCAACACAAGGCTCCTAAATTGAAGCCCTAGTATCAGCCAAATGAAACAAATAAGCACAAATATAGTAACAATATCCACTCCGTATGAGCAGTTCCGGTCCTGTCGTTCATGTTGTCAGGAGGACTGGCTTGCATTCCCTTACAGCTGAATACTATCACATGGTGTTTGTGTATCCTGTTTTCTCATCCTTCCATCATTTGATGGACACCTGGACCATGTCCATTTCTTGGGTACTTTGAACAGTGTTACAGTGAACATGGGAGTACAGCCATCTCTTCAGCATTCTGGTTTTAGTTCCTTTGGAAAATATCCACACAGAAACCAGTAGCATGGTACATGCCAGTGGCCAATTATCTGAATAGAAACGAAGAATGCAATCCCATTCCAAATAAACCTCTAGGAGTAAATAGAAAGATCAGAGCTCTCTACAATAGAAACTATAAAACACTGAAGAAATGTATTTCAGGAATTTCAAATTAACTTGATATCGTGCCACTGGAAGGGTTTGACCAGAGGAGTCTCATGATCTATGCTTTAAAAGAATCACATTGTCCTCTATATTGTTGAAAGCAAATTTTTAAAAGGCAAGGATGGAAGTGTGGTAAGAAATTATGCTATTGACACGAGATATTGGTGGCCTTCAACCTGGCTGTTAGCAGTGGTATGGGCAAGGATTGATCATTTTCTGAGCAATGTGTAAAAAGTCAAAAGGAAGTCATGGATCCATGCCAGGCCCCACCAGTGGCTCACACCTGCAATCCTAGCTACTCAGGAGGCTGAGATCTGAGGGTCGAGATCCTAGTTACTCAGGAGGCTGAGATCTGAGGGTCGAGATCCTACTTAGTCAGGAGGCTGAGATCTGAGGGTCGAGATCCTAGTTACTCAGGAGGCTGAGATCTGAGGGTCGCCATCCTAGCTACTCAGGAGGCTGAGATCTGAGGGTCACCATCCTAGCTAGTCAGGAGGCTGAGATCTGAGGGTCGCCATCCTAGCTACTCAGGATGCTGAGATCTGAGGGTCACGATTGGAAGCCAACCTGGGCAACATTTTTGACACTCTTATCTCTAATAAACTATTCAGAAAAGGCCAGAAGTAGGGCTCGGGCTCAAGTGGTAGAGTACAGCTTGAGCTCAGAAGCTTGAGGCTCAGAGACAGCTCTTGGGCCCTGAGTTCAAGCATTAGGATTGCCCCCCCTCCCAAAAAAAAAAAGGAAGGAAGGAAAGAAACAGGGTGAGGGAGAGGAGAGTGAATCAGACTTAATTTTCTTATTTAGTCAATCTTATTAAGAACATTAAAGGAAATGTTCCTGTCTTATGCACGAGCTAGAACACTGCGGGAAAGAACATAGGGTTTATTTGACATGACACCACACTAGCCTGGAGACAAACCCAGATTTGTCTTGACTATGTTCTTTCTACTACACTTATATAACACAAAGTCTCCAATACAGTGTATTAGGTGCTCACTTAATTGCATTTTGTTAATATAATTTTCTTTTTCCTCAGAATCAAATTCTCACAACAAGTTTTAAAGTTAGTAGATAAGTGAGCTCATAGTTTATAGGTGTTATGCTGCCTGGTCGTTAAGGATACATGTATTTTTCCTGGTTGTGTACTTTTTACAGTTTATACAGACATTAAAGATGAAAAAGTCAGCTATTGTTATTTTGGATGTGCTTTTAAGGCATTTTAACTGCTAAAATCCTTGAAAGAAGTGTTATGTTTAAAATGTGATTGCTACAAATCTAAGTATGGAACACTTAAGATATTATCTGATTTTCCCCCCTTTTTACCTGATAGATGTAAAAGGTTGAGTCTTCAGCCTTTAGCCTACCTTTGGCAGAGGGGCCAGGAGGAGTTGCTCAGAGAGATGATTGAGTCTGGTGTGGAAGCTGTGGTCATCAAAGTGGCAGCTTTAGGTATGTGTCCAGATTTCCAAGAGGGCTCTTACCTTGTTCCTGCAGGAAAAGTTCAGTTGACTTATAAGAGCAATCATTTATAATTATTATATTATAAGATTGTATAGTGACAGTTGAGGAAATTGAGTAGGCAAAAAGACAAAGTTCTAAAATGGGTTTCAAGATAGTTGCCGAATATACATTAAGACCTTCTCTTTTTGATATGTTACTGATGCTAAAATCCCCTCCAGCAACCAATCCCTGGTGACCCAGGAAAGGGAATGAGCCCTTACCTTGGGAATGATTCATTTAGCAAGATGCATTTAGTTGCTAAAATAGGGGGAGGAGGGGGTGTGGCAGAGAAAAAGCATGAGACTCTTACTGGAAAATCTTCTGCTTCCTGAAAGACGTGTTTGCAAAGCAACTGAGTTGTTCCTTGGAAACAACTCAGAGATTCAAGTTAAGCGACCATTGAATGAAGCAGACTCCAGCAGTCTACTGGTAAGGCTTCTAGGTTTCTAGGACTGTAGGGTAGGAGAGACCAGGAAGGAAGCAAATGCAGGAATAGATGTCCTTCCATTTCATGTCACTTTTCTTTCATTTTGCCTCATGTGGTATTTCAAACCAAGAGAAGTGCTATCAATTTACTAAACAGAAAATGCAATCTCATCAAATTTAACAATGCGTGTTCTTTGTTTTGTTCCTTCTTTTTCTCCCCCCTCACATTTGACCATCACCGTTACAAGGTTCACTGTGCAGCACTATAATGAGGTTGGCAGGCAAGGGGAGCAAGGTTTCAAAACTCTAGTCATCACTCTCAGGGAACCCAGAAGACCCACAGTGCATAAGCCTAAAGGCTTTAAATGGTATAAATAACTTGGTCCATTTAGGCAATTATCCATAAATACAACCAGTACCCTGTGAGTCTTTATCTATCAATCTTGCACTGCCTACTGAAGAGAAGTATTTACAAGGCTGTGTTTTTACTGGCCCTGTGGGTTTCTAGTACACGGGCTGATCCAGAAAATCTAATCACACAGAAGAAGGTATGGGTCAAAACAGGTAATAAATGTAAAGGGGGGATCATAAGAGACAGGAAGAGACTTCTGAGGAGGGACGTAACCACTTGACCTCCATGTCCGAGCCTCTGAGCTGGAGAATAATACTCTCAGGTCTCTCTCACAGGTCTGATGCTAACCTTCACTGGTGTTCTATTTTAAAAAAACAAACAAACAAACGGTTTTGTTTTCTGCAGAGAAGGTAAAATGGTGATGTACAAACGTATCTGAAGATTCAGTGGGTAATTTATGGGAACAGGGTGGCAGAGTGCCTCTGAGAGTCTCAGCTGTGGCCGGTACAAGTTACTTCTGGACTTCCTGGCCCAGCCATTTTCCTGATGAATTAACTACTATCAGTGACTCACTACTGGATGAGGACGAATAATACCTGTTTTGCACTCTTTCTGGGCATAAATCAGAACAGTGTGTTGCTACACATATACCTAGATATAATAGAAAGCAGATTTCTACTGTCTGCCACAGCTTGATCTTCAAATGCAGAATACATGACTGTGGATGGAATTAATTTAAGGGTTTTAGAAGACCACCCTTGAGGGAGATGGATTTCAGTGTGATATAATGAATAGAAATTACTAGTCCTGAGACCTCCTCTCTGGAGTATGACAAACCCAAGCAGAGCCATATCATAAGCCAGAGGAGAACTTAAACAGAATTTTTTTTTTTCCATCATGGGGCTTGAACTCTGGGCCTAGGCTTTTCAGTTCAAGGCTACTGCCCTGCTCTTTGAGCCACAGCGCTACTTCTGGGTTTTCTAGTGGTTAATTGGAGACAAGTGCCCGGCTGGCTTTGAACCATGATCATCAGATCTCAGCCTTCTGAGTAGCTAGGATTACAGGCGTGAGCCACCGTGCCTGGCTTAATGCAGGATTTTTTATTGGTGCAAATTCTTTTTTTTTTTTTTTTTTTTTTTTTGCCAGTCCTGGGCTTGAGATCAGGGCCTGAGCACTGTCCTTGGACTTTCTCAAGGCTAGAGCTCTACCACTTGAGCCTCAGCACCACTTCCAGCTTTTTTCTATGCATGTGGTACCAAGGAATCGAATCCAGGTCTTTGTGCATGCTAGGCAAGCACTCTACCACTAGGCCAAACTCCCAGCCCCAAGTATTCTACAGGGATATTTGATACTAGTAGATTTCAGGAGTAGGGAAGAGTACTATATTTAAAAAACCAACAACCACAGTATTCTTTCATTTATTGTTATTGTAAAGTGGTTACAGTTACCTAAGTCAGATAAAGGATACCTTTCTCTTTGACCAGTGTTACCCCTTCCCAGTTTTTGAACAGTGTTGTGCTCCCCCAGTTTTTCCATCTTGTCCCCACCTACAAGTTGATTTTCAACATAGTGTCCAGTATCCCTGCTGCATTTGTTCACCTTTTATCCCTCCATTTCTGTCCCCCTCCCTTACCTTCCCAGAGACAGATAAATGAACAAACAGGACAAAAAGAAAAGAAAACAAAAAACAGCAACAAAGGCAAAAGCTTCTTACTTCCATTTCCTGGAGCTCATTTGAACAAATACTATTTTATATGACCAAATGCACATAAGTATTATGCCTTTGTGTTCCTCTCCTAAGAATATCTTCCTTTGGTTTCACTCTGTGTGAATCCTAGAGACCTGTTTGATTTATCATGTCCCAGTGTATATTTTTTTTCTTTTACCATCCAGTATGTTTACTTGCAGATTTATAGGCACATTCTAGTTACCACACATGAGGGAACCTATACAACCTACATTTTTCCCCCCTTCCCTATCCTATTTCAGATAACCAAATATACATATACACAATATATCAGATAACAAGGTAAAATACTGTAACAATATGAGATAACCAAGGGACAGCAAAAGAAATGAGAAATAACATAGGACATTATGGACCAACAATCACACGTTGTATGGCTTTTGTTTCTATATCCTGGAGATCCTTTCATTTAATGTCATACTATATGACCTTATGTATCTAGGTTTTGCTCTATTGTAAACCTCTGCTAGGAGAGCCCAAGGTTTCTACTGATTATGACAAATGAGGGAAACCATGGAGCCTATACAACCTACATTTCTTTAGGTCAGTATTCTTAAAAGAAGAAATAAACACTAGAGGGAGCTCTCTTGAAGGAGACTGGTGGGACTTGACAAGCCTGTAATGACTGGACTAACAGAGTACTTGAGTTGGTGGGAGATTGTATCAGACAGCGAGGCTGGTAGGGAGCTTGTCCTCTTACTTAAGAAAGAGTGCTGAAAATGCCATGAGTGCTGGAAGTCACGCTAAGAGGAGCACCATCATTAACCTATAGTATGGTAAACTGTTACTGGACAGTTTGATTCTCCACAGCCTCGGGGATCACAGGTGAAAATGGGTATCTGTGTTCCTCAAGAAACATGCATCGAAATGGTACAGGTAAGGGAGAAACAATGTATTGTCCTGGAGGGACTGTGGCATAGTGACATCTAGAACCCAGTGCCTGTTAAAACCTGTACTGTGACACTTTGAGCCAAGTGAAGCTCAGAACTCTGACTGAACACCCATCTCAGGTCACTAAGCTGGATGCCATAAATATGGAAGTGCTTAAGAAAAGTTGTGTATTATGGGGGAAATAGACTGCCACTGTAATTCCAATTAACCTCCTGTGCTGATCTGGGCTAAAACCTGTGCAATATGACGTGAAGGTCCTGGATAGCTATTTTTTATGGTACTGGACCTTTACCCAGTTTGCTATGCTGTCACATTGTTTCTATTCTTGAAATTGCCATTGAAAAAGGCTAGTAAGAGGCTTGATTCTCTGATTTCAATAAGATTGGATAGGCCAGTCTTATTGTAAATATAATATTAAATATTTCTGAAGGTAGAATTTTCTGAGCAAATATTATACAAATGTGGAGGCTAGGCTAAAAGATAAGCTTTATGGCCAGGAGTTTGGCCTAGTCGAGTGGTAGAGTGTTTGCCGAGCATGCACAAAGACCCGGGTTTGATTTCTTGATACATGTCAGAAGTGGTGCTGCGGCTCAAGTGGTAGAACTCTAGCCTTGAGAAAACACAAGGATAGTGCTCAGGACCTGAGCCCAAGCCCAGAACTGGCAAAAAAATAAAAGATAAGCTTTAGAATTTAGTTTAAGACTGAATACAAAATGGGAAGTACAGTACTAAAGTAAGAGCTGGGAAGAGAAGAATCAAGATGACAATGTTTACTTACTGCATGTAAGTCATGATAATAATGTGTTCTGCTCCAGGGAACTCATGCTGGCATTCTGCATACTAATAGATAGAGATAAAAATTTGACAATATTGAAATACTCTCAGAATAACAATGGAAATACTGCCACTACTAATGTGATTTCTGAGAATTGCTGAGATTTTTTTGTTTATACTTTCAGAATTTTATCTTGTTAGTTTTTTTTTTCCTTCAGTGCACTATCTGGTTCTTTCCCTTCCCGTAATGTATTCCCTTTGTTTCAACAACTCCTGCTTCCCCACTATTATAGTAAGGCTCCTTTCTACTTTCCAGCTGTGATCACTTCCTTTCTGGTAGAATCTGTATTGTTCTAAGAGCTCTGTTACTCACATGAGCCTGAAAACCCTATCTAGAAGGGTAGTGATGCTTACAGGACACTCCACTTCTTCTGTGGTGTATTCCCCGCTTTGACGATTTAAAACATCGTACAAGTTTTTTCCTCTCATTTCATATGCTTCTATCCTTTCTCTTTAACCAGAGGACCCTTGGCTTAATTTTGGTTATCCTTCACTAGAAAAGTTTAAGCTTCATTTAAGCAGCATATGTTTAACAGGTAAATCCTATTTTTTAAAATCAATTCATTTACAAACTAACAAGGTTAAACTTGCTCTAAGATTCAGGTCCACATTAAACAACTGAATTTTTTTCCCTTTGGTCTCCCCATAGAAACCAGACTTCGTTTGCTTTTCTGTCCATAATATTCAGCACTACTAAAGTATTATTGTTCATTACAGAAATCCTTTTAAATTGAATTCTGTTGAATTAGTTGATGTGATTAATTTATTTGCAGTTTTCAGATACACATCTTTTGTGTGAAGACATCAGGCTCTGTGTATATAAGGATGTGTCTGTAAAAAGTATAAACCAGATGACTTAACTACTCAAACAAGTGGACCTAATATGACATTAATAAGCCAGTATCAACATGTGAGAAAGCCTGACTGGCATGTGACATTATTTCTTTATCTAACCATTTTTGCTCTTCCAAACAAGTATTTTAATGCATACTTAAATGTGTTGCTGATTAAATTTATTGATGACACAAAAGTTACTAGACTCGCTAATACTTTTAATAATAGAGTCATAATACTAAAACATGTCAGTTGGATGAATCTAGGAACTGTATCTTTCCAGGTAAAATTGAATGCTTGTATAATGATACACAATATATATGACATAAAATATGTGTATTTATGTGCATATTTACATATATATTTATATATTATATATTATATAGTAATATGTGATTATATATCTAGAAAAAATACATTTAATACCAGATAACATGTAATAAATGTATTTACAATATAAAATACAATATATGACAGCAACATAGTATATGATATGCATATGTGCCTGTGTGTACGTATGTTAATAATATGTCAGCATGTATAGATTGTGTGTATATAATATGAACATGCTAAGCCTATTATACAGATATGTATACATATATTATTGGCATATTATAGGCACTAGCACTTTGTTTCTGTGTGTAGGGAAGTCCTTGGGCTTAAACTCAGAGCCTACGTATTGTCACTGAGCTTTTTTGTCCAAGGCTAACATGCTACTACTTCAGCTATATAGCTTCACTACTGGCTTTATTGTGATTAATTTGAAATACTCAAGGATTTTCCTGCCATGCTAGCTCTGAACCCCAGTCCCCATGTCTCAGATGTCTGAGTAATGAGGAGTACAGGAGTGAGTTGCCATCCTTTGGCATGGCACTTGATTTTTAAGGAAATTTTAGGCTTAGTTTGGGTAAGTGGTGCTTTCTGCCACAGAAGCTATATAGACCAGAAAGGCTACATAGCACGTTAATATGGAATGCTGTGTTTTCATATGAGCCTGTTCATTAAGAAGATTATAGCTATAGTAACTTGAGAAAAAAAAAGCATTATAAAAACAAATCTGGTATTTGTAGGAAAAAAAAAAAACCTGAGAGAGTAAAAATGACAGTGTGTTAGCAACACATACCTCCAGAAAGTATTAATATAGAAAAGCTAAAATTTCAATGATTTTCCATGCTTTGACATATTTCCTACCATCAACAGACATTATTTTTTCACAACGGGGGAAAAAATAACAAGAAAGAGAACACAGACACAAGTACTGTTGAGGGAGAGGAGAGTGACCATAACGATGACAGGACAGCGGTGGCTGCCCACTGCTGTGGGGCTGTGAGGGGTTCCTGCGCCTTCCCCGAAGACAGGCAGAAGGCTGGCAGGCCAAGGAGAACATGAATCTGTACCGCAGACTCCAGTGTTGCAGGCAACTCTCTGCCACTCTTTGTGGATTCAGAGAACAAATCTGAGAGCAGGAATTTGCACGGTGGCTTCTGTGGTTTTGTCTAGGAACTCTCAATCACTTGGAGCCCTGGGCTCTTGTGTGGGCTGGCTTTCTCCCTGTAATATGTGTTCCTTTATGCTGAGAGTCAGGTTTTCAAAGGTTATAGAATAGGGCTGGCTGCATACTGTGTAGAGAAAAATCCCATCCTCTTCTGTCTCTGGCTCCACTGGATAATTTCAGAAGACACTGACTATGAAGGTAGTCGTGGAAACACTGTGAAAAGTAATCAGGGGAAAGCATATATTATTCAACAAACATATTGTTCAAAGGAAACAACCTCATTTGGATCTATCAAAATCAGCTTTAGTAAATTGCTACTATAGTTTTTATTACTATCTGATGCACACTAGAGAACTTAAGGTCCAAGTGCAGCTCTCAGATTCTGTTTCATGAGTAAAATTTGTTAGTTGCTTACTTTGATTGCCTGCCAATCTAGTCATTCCCTTCCTTGCGATTGCTATGCCTCTGTCTATAGTAAAATGCATCTGTATTTAATATGAAAGCAGTCTTCTCATCTATAGTCTTCTGTACTTCTAACATACATATATACATCTGTATATGTACGATAGATAGATAGATAGATAGATAGATAGATAGATAGATAGATAGACAGACAGATAGATAGATACAGAAATTGATATAACATTACAAATCCTTAGTTCAGGGTTAAGGAAGGAAGAGAAATTGTCCCTGAAACTTTGTTTTCATTATCTAGCAATTTTACAGTTAATGACAGAAGTTTCTCTTGTGGCCTCTCCTTCTGAAGATGGTGCTTATTTATTTTCCCCAACAGTCTCATGTGACCTTGTTAAAAGCTTCATGCAATTCCCAGATAAATTACATTTACTGGTTTACTTCTGTCTAGTATTTTATTGACATTTCCAGATAAGTTTAATAGGATGGAGAGAAACAGTGTTCTCTTTATGGACTCAGCAGGCGACTTGACCTAGCAGGTCAGCCTCATTCCGAGGCTGAAGGAAGGTAGTTTTAATTAGGCTTCCATCAGCTTCCCCATTATAAACAAGAGATCTTACAGTCTTTAATTCTACAGGTCTTAGTGTTATTTATTGTTTTCTTTCCTGAAGAAGAAGTCCATATTAGCAAAAACATGCTCTAGCAATGGTTGGTAATTTTCTGACACATTACATATCATCATCTGTAGCTCAACTATTTCACACTTTATTTCCTTCAGGAACTCTCAGTTGAATACCATCTGGCCATGGTGATTTATTGCTGTAGAATCTCTCCAGTTGCTCTATCATTTCCTCGTGGGAGATTGCTCTCTGCTCCTGCCCCACTGGCTTTGCTCAGAAAGTGCCCTTGGAATGGTCCTTTCCACACTCTCCTGCTCAGTAAAGGTCGATGCAGAACAAAACTGAACTGAGCTGAACTAACTCCCCCGCTGCTTCTCTTCTTCCATCCATGTTGCTGTCAGGGTTCCAGATTCTCACCTTGCTTCTTTAGCCCTTGCTTTTTTGTCTTTTTTTTTTTTTCAGATACACAGTTTTCCTGACACACATTTTGACAGCTAAGTTTTATAAATGTCATAGGGTATTTTAGATGCTATCAACATTTTCATAAATGTCTCCATGGAATTGTTTCCAGATATTTTGAATGTGTCTGTGGATTTTTTTTTAATCTGTCAGGTAATCTTACAATATACATTTCCCTTCTAGCTCTCATCCATATCACTGCCCAGCTGCCTGGACTGTTCTTGTACTCTGCTTCCCTCTTAAAAGTATGCTAACTAGATTCTTCTACAGATGCTTAATGGATACTGTAAAGGCTCACCTTAGGTTAACATTCAAGACTCCCTTCCTAATTAGAACATGTGCTTTAATTGTGCAGTATTTCCAATTGCTTACTTCCACTCCTACACGTTCTCACCTGTGGTAGTTTCTGTACATCTCCTTAATCTGATTCCTTTCTCATAACTGCCCGGATAAGCTAAGATAGAGCATTGCTAATTACTGCTTCCACACATAGTGCTCTTCTGTCACTCATTTGGATAATAATGGACATAATTAAAACCATTCATTGTAATAGCCCTCCTGGAAAAAGAATGCTGAACACTAAAGGTTAAAGGCAGTCTGTTATTCTTTCACATTCTATAGCTAACATTTTTTATACCTGAACTTAGTTCAAATGATTATTTTGTTAAAAAAGATAACTTAATATGCTTTCAAGTATAGTTAATTATGATTTAAAAGTATTCTATTTTCCTTCAGAGCCATTTAGCACAGTTTTTAAACTTATAACTCAAGAATTAAAACTTCAGAAGATCAAAGTTTTAAAATATAAGAAACAAAATCAAGAATTAAATATGAATTTTTGAGTACGTTTGATAAGAGTCACTCCTTTCATTTTAAATACAAATGCTAGCAGGCACAGAGCCATCCTAGACCAAATAGAGTCCCCAGTTCTCAGTGTGTAGCAAAGACCACAGAACAGAGAGGGCAGGAGGGGAGGAAATACCAGCTGTTGCTCTCAAATCTCTTCTTCTACATCCTCTTTCACCAAGACTATGGAAGCACCCATTTTATTTATTTGCCCCGTGCCCATCCTGCTTCCCCATGAGTAAGTGAACTGTAGCTAGAATGATCTTCTCAAAAGTCAAGTTACAGTATCTTAACTTGTTATCTGATATATAGTATATATGTTTATTTGATGAGGGAGGGAAGTGGGGACAAAAACATGAGAAAGGGTAGCAATGTTTGTGAAGTAATGCACCTTCTATTAATTACAATAAAAATACATTTTTAAAAAGTTAAACTGGAGTGTGTGGCACTCCACTTATATTTCTCCAGTCTTCTCTGTGGCAACCCTTTCAATAATACCTCAAAATGAAATACAGACATTGCAGATCTGGCTTTGGCTAGTTTTTAGCTTCAGCTTCTCTCCTTTCAAACATTCTCTACTCTACTCCTAAGGAGGTACTTTTTGTTTCTAGTAGTTGATAGCTTAAACCTAGTAAGAAAGATTTTATGGACTTTTTTTTTTTTTTGCCAGTCCTGGGTCTTGAACTCAGGAACTGAGCACTGTCCTTAGGCTTTCCTCAAGACTAGCGCTCTACCACTTGAGTCATAGTATCACTTCTGGCTTTTTCTGTGTATTGATACAGAGGAATCAAACCCAGGGCTTCATGCATGCTAGGCAAGCACTCTACCACTAGGCCAAACTCCCAGCCCTTACAGGAATTTAAAAAAAATAATAAAGTTGAACTTGAAAAGTTTTGTATTCTGTAAAAGATACACGTTTATTTTATTTTTTAGTTTTTTATGTTCTAAAAAACCATATAGCATTTTAATGGTAGGAGAGGACACTGAGCTGTCATTTGTAAAGTATTGATTGTCATTAACTGCATACTTATACTGAAGGTGACACTATTTATTTCAAGTATGCCTTAGACCTTGGGATTATGTGCCTGAGTATGAACATGCTTTGTGTTGCTTATGCTGAGACAAAGGCCAGTTCATAGATTTCAAAAGGAAACCATATGTTGAAATGAGTCTTCACACAGCCTCTATAAATAGTAAGCATTTGATAGTCTAATAGAAAATACAGAAAGAGAAATTAAGTCCTTTCGCAGTTAGACACTTTGAAATATGTGAGTGTGTCTTTGTTTTGGAGATTATATAATTACTTTTTTTCCTTATTTGTTTTATGGTTGTTGGTTTTTTGTCTTGTTTTGGTTTGGTTTTTTGCCAGTCCTTGTACTTGAACTCAGAGCCTGGGCACTGTCATTGGTCTTTTTAAAGGCTATTACTCTACCACTTGAGCCATAGCACCACTTCCTGCTTTTTCTGTATATGTGGCACCAGGGAATTGAACCCCGGGCTTTGTGTATGCTAGGCAAGCACTCTACCACTAAGCTGTGCTCCCAGCCCCTCCTTATTTTTATGTAATTTTTTTGTCTCCTGATTCTAACATTCTGAATTAGATAATAATGGTATGTAAAATGTCTGGGAAGAAACAAATTTGTCGGATGTTGGTTGTTCACTCCTTTAACCCTTTAGCTTCTCAGAAAGGCTAAGATCTGAGAACCACAGTTGAAAGGCAGCCCAAGCAGATAAATCTGAGAGAGTCTTATCAACAAGCCAGAAGTAGAGCTAAGGCTTAAGTGGTAGAGTGCCAGCCTTGAGTGAAGAAGCCAAATGAGAGTGCAAGGTCCTGGGTTTAAGCCTAGTATTGTCTGCTGGCTTCGGTGAGCAGCGAGCTTGGTGGAGAAGGGAAAGATCTCAGGCTGGGCTCCTGCCTGCTCCGGGATTGATCAAGACTTAGAAGCAGACCAGCAGTTACTTCTCAGAGCCACCCCGCATTTTTTCTCTTACTACCCACTGACTTTACAGTGAAGTTTGGCTACAGAAGTTGGGATGCGAACATGATTTGTTTTATTTTATTCTGTTACAGATAGCATCACCAACCATGCTGTGATATTTCTCTCATCATATATTGGGCTGTCATGAAGAAATAAACCTTCACTTGATTTCATGACAGTGGATAATGAATTGACAATATAACTCAGTTGAGAAGTTGAAAATAATGGGGCATAACATTGCAGGGTTAACATTTATTCATAGATGATGCAATTAAATAAAACAGGCATTAACTTCAAGGTCAGTCAGTAAAGTAATAAAATTGAATATTTTAATTGAATTGTAATTGCTTCCCATTGATACATGCAAGTAAAGTAAAATAGATGTCAGCTCTGCAAATTATGGTTCTTCCTCCTAATTAATTTCTTAATTCTGCATGGAGTTATCCAGTGCCTAGGTCTTGTTGTAGGTTTATTCATCCACCCAGCTTTCATCAAAGAATATCTGTAAGACATGATTAAATGACTAGATGTCAGAATTTACAGTAAATCTTATTCTGTAGTTGGAGAAAAATCTCATTAGGAACTTAAAATAACTTATATGTTTAAGTGAAAGTATACCCCAAAGATAACCACGTCTGGTACCCTGGAAATACAGGAAAGGATAGGGGAAACATTAGGGCTCCTTGGTACAGGTCAAAACTTTCTAAGAAATGATGCAGAATCATACCAGGTCAAAGAAAGGCTGGGATATTATTATTATTATTATTATTATTATTATTATTATTGTATTAAACTGAGGATTTTCTGCATTGTAAAGGACATAACTAGAAAGAAAAATAGCCCACAGAATGGAAGATCTTTACTAGCTGTGCATCAGGTAAGAGCCTCTTATCTAACATATACTTAGAACTCAAAAAATTAACCCCCCTCCAAAAAAACTCATAGAAACAATAACCCAATTAGTAAATGGGCTTAAAAACTTAAGAGAGAGACTTTGAAGAGGAAGAAGAAAAAATGACCACCAGACATTTGGAGATGCACATTATCTCTGGCCATAAAAGAAAGGCAAGTCAAAGCTATATTGAGATTACACCTCACCCCAGTTAGAACGGCTACTCTCAAGAACATAAATAATCACAGATGCTAGCAGGGATATGGCCAAAAGGGAATGCTCCTACATTGTTGATGGGAATGTAAATTCATTCAGCCACACTGAAGAGCAGTACGGAAGTTTCTCAAAAGACTATACATAGAGCTTCCCTGTGACCCAGCAATCCCACTCTTGGGCATCAATCCCTTTGACCACAGATGAGGTCAGACTGGCGTCACCAGCACAGCCATGTTCTTTGCAGCATTGTTTGCCATGGCTAAGATATGAAATCAACCCAAACGCCCCCTTCAGTGGACAAATAGATCAAGAAAGGTGAGACATATATAGTAATTATATATAATATACAATTATATGTTATACATAGTATATATTATACATTACTATATATGGTTAATAAAACCATATATATTAACCATATATAGTAATGTACTGTATACTACATATAATGGAATTCTATGTGTTCATAAAAAAGAATGGCATCTCACCATTCATAAGGAAGAAATTATATTAAGCTAAGTAAGCCAGACCCAAAGAAACATAGAGAGTATGATTTCACTTATTTGTGATTAGAATGTGCCTATAAATCTATAACTAAGCCCAATAGATAGTAAAAAGCAAAAAGTTAACACTTGGACATGACAAATTAAACAGGACTCTAAACATTCCCACAGTGAGACCAAAAGAAGATGTTTTTAGGAGGAGATCACAAGGGCCCAATAGCTATGTGCATATGGTCATATGAAATGAACTCCAAGAAACAGAAACAGGAGGTTTTATTCTTTTTGTGGTGCTTTCTTTTTTTCTTCTTTGGCTATTTTTTCCCCTTTTTTTCCCTTTTTATTTCTGTGCCTTTTGTCTTTTATGTAAGTTTATCTTATTTGGGGAGGGCAAGGGAAGCACAGAACTATGGGACAGAGGATGAATTAATTCAGCAATGATATTCATTAGACACTATGTTGAAAATGAACTATATAACTTGGGTGGGGAGAGGGGAGTCCAGAGGGAGAATCTTGGGAGAAAATGAAGGGATGACACTGTTCAAAAGAAATAATAATCAGTACCTGACATATATAACTGTATATCACTTTTACAAAAATAAAATAAAATAGTATTTGCATGTAAAAAGTTGAGGTAACCACATCTGGGGTCCTATGGAATATTTTCTTTATCATTAATGTTAGTACTTATTGGTGATATTGATATCAATATAACTGCATGTGATTGTTTCAATGTTTGTAAGTTTTGTAGGTGATAGTCTCACAACTGTCAACTGTAGACACCCAGTTGATTGGGTACAAATGGAATAAGTTAAGATTTTAGTGACTCCTTGTCGTGTACATACATAATCTAGGCTTTGCTAGGTAATAGACACTTGAAAGGAATGATCAAAAACAAGAGTCTGGCCTAGTGGTAGAGTGCTTGCCTAGCATGCACAAAGACCAGGGTTCAATTCCACAGTACCACATACGTAGAAAAAAGCCAGAAGTGGTGCTGTGGCTCAAGTGATAGAGCTCTAGCCTTGAGAAAGCTCAAGGACAGTGCTCAGGCCCTGAGTTCAAGCCAGGACTGGGGGGAAAAAAACAAACAAACAAGAGTTATCTGTAAAGAACTAGAATAAATTGAAGATTTTAGATTAAGTTAAATTGCATTTGAAAATGTCACGAGCTACTGTGCCTTTTTCATAGAGCGTTTTTAGTATAACATAGTTTCACATAAAATAAAACTGGAAATAGGTCATTACAAAGATTAAGAGAAAGACTTTTCAAATTATAATGACTTTGCAGCAGGTCAATATTGTAGGTTTTATTTAGAGCATAGAACATATCTTCAGACTGATTTTGCATTTAACCTTTTAAATAGCTATTCCTTAAAGCTCAAAAGCAGAAGAAATGTATGAGATAAATTAAAAGTTACTGGGGTGTAATTTTATATTCATATACTTTAAAATAATTTTATGGAATAATTCCATAAACTCATTAAAGGATTAATGTTAGTATGTCATCAACACGAGTTAGTTATGCTTAGAAATGTAAATTGATTCTTCTTGTTGGTAAACAAATTAAACTGAGCAGTAATTTAGGTTTGTCACACATTTTAGCTCAAACAGTGACTGGATTAAAGATGTTTGAGTCTTTTTAAAACAAAAATTAAAAACAATTCAATGATAAATACATTGATGGCCTGCCCCATTTTCAGTTATGAAGAATCTTGAAGGTCAGCATTTTCTGCAAATATCAGTTAAAACTTTGTGAAACCAAAATACCTAGAGTAAAATACTAATATCTTAAAGATGTATAATTATGTGCTATAAGTATTTTCACATTAAATTATTTTTCCATATCCTTGGTGTAAAATGTAAGTGAGTGTTTTGTTCCAATTAGGGAAATAACAGCAAAAATTATAAAGACTATAGATATAGTAGTAAAATGTAAATAATCATTGTTATTTGAAAATTCATTCTCAAATTAAAAATTGGATTTAAAAATTATGTTTTAAGGTAATTTTCTCAGTTATAGAGAATTAGGGAAGATCATGTCTCCCCTGCAGAGAGACAGACATTGAGTGTGTCCCATGAGGAACCTGTATGTGCCTGTGTGTACTTGCATGCCTGTGTGGGGGGGCATTCGTGTGCTCACACCCAGTACCAAGGCTTCAACTCAGCCTGATCACTGTCCCTGAGCTACTTTGCTCAAGGCTAGCACTCTGTCCCTTGAGCCACAGCTCCACTTCTGGCTTCTTGGTGGTTAATTAGAGTTAGAATTCTCCTGGACTTTCCTGGTAGGGCTGGTTTTGAAATATGATCCTTAGAGTGCAACCTCCTGAGAAGCTAGGGTTTCAGGCATGAGCCACTGGCACCCAGCTTTAGAATCACTTTTTTAAGCATTTCATTAGAAGTAATCATGCATTCAGAATAAACTATTGTGATGTGAAAAATAACCAACTAGAAAATTTAGAAATGAGGGAAAACAAAACAAAACATTTGGGTGAAGGAACCAGCAAAAGGGAGAATGCATGAAGGAGATAAAAGGGAGAGTAAGTATTACACCCAAAGGCAGCAGAGATAGAATAAACAAATCGAGAGAATGATTTAAAACTGTAAGAGTTGATTGAAGAATTGCAGTGCTGTGTAACAGAAAATGATATCTAGATTTAAAGAAGCATATGAGTTTTGAGATTGAAAGGACTTGTTAGATGCTATGAAGCACACATAAAAATAAACAGACGCCTAGGGTGACTGCATAAGTTACAGGACTTCATAGCTATATTGAAAATTGTACAGTCTAGCATAAATAAAATAAGGATTTTTTTATGCTTCTATCTGTAAACATTGTTAGGTGGATAGCATGTTCTCATTAGGAGCAACAAATGCTTAAAGCCAGGATTAGAGCTAAACTTTGCTGTAGTGAGAATAACTTATTTAAGTGAAGCTGAAACTGTGTGTGTGTGTGTATGTATACATATCTAAAAGGAAATTGTTTCTTTCATAACTGGCGGAGGCCTGGAGTGTTTATTTTTCCTGTCAGGTTATCCTTAGTATATGAAAAGACTTTGTATTGTTCATACTGTACTCAGACGTGTATGTAAGTCCTGCTTTTATGTTACTTGAAATCTTTTTTGGAGCTCATGAACAACAATGATTTTTCAAACTTGTTAATGTCTTTACAATACTAAGTGGTCATTGAAATGAAATGTCATTTACTGTGATAATGCTATTATTTGTGTTCATATGCTACTTTGCTATTAGGTTGAATTGATTACATGGGCATAACAATTTCCCTTGTATTTTCTCATTTTTTATTGAGAAATTTGAAGGTTTTACTTAAATAGGGATAAACTAGAACCAAATTTACATACTGTTATCTTTGAGTAAAATAAGCTATAAAATAAAATACCAAGGGTTTAAGTTTCCTGTCTTTGAAATTACACAGTTTTCCATGCTCATGACAATTCCTCAATGAGGAAGAGTAGATTGAATAATACAGATGCAGTTTGGTTGTCATAGGAGCAAGAAAACCAGTTATACACAGGGAAATACTACCTAGCAAAGGACATTTTACCTTAGAATCAGTACAACTGCAGATACACACATTGGTTTCCAAGGTGAAAAAAGCTGAGGGAGGGGGAATAGTCTTCAAAGTTCCAATCTGACAATTACCTACAAAAGTTTAACTTTTCTTGACAGGGTTAGATCCAGATAAGCATCTTGGTAAAACCCTGAATGAAATGGAGCCTTATCTCTTAGAGGTAAGAATTTATATGAGTTTTGAAAACATTTGGCATCCAAGGGAGGAAAAAAATAGTCATATGGCTGTAATGATTGTTTGGGTTTTTTTTTTGCCAGTCCTGAGCTTGAGCTCAGGGCCTGAGCACTGTCCTTGGACTTTCTCAAGGTCAGAGCTCTACCACTTGAACCTCAGCACCACTTCTGGCTTTTTCTATGTATGTGGTACCGAGGAATCAAACCCAGGTCTTTGTGCATGCTAGGCAAGCACTCTACCATTAGGCCAAACTCCCAGCCTGTGGCTGTAATGATTATAAAAATTACTTTTATTTTAGAAAAATCCAAATACATTTAGTATATGTTTTATGGAGATTTGAACATCCAGTGTTTATGAAAACAGATTTACAATCAAAAATATTTTTCCTAGTCTGTTGACTGAAGTGTATACGTAAAGTACCTAAAAGAAAATTGATCTGGGTCCGGGAGTTTGGCCTAGTGGTTAAAGTGCTTGCCTAGCATGCACGAAGACCCGGGTTTGATTCCTCCGTACCACATACATAGAAAAAAGCCGGAAGTGGTGCTGAGGCTCAAGTGGTAGAGCTCTAGCCTTTAGAGAGCTTAAGGACAGGGCTCAGGCCCTGAGCTCAAGCCCAGGACTGGCAAAAAGCAAAAGAAACTTGGTCTGTCAGAAAATTTGCTTTAATTAAAATGAGTATTGGGTACCATATAAAAAGTACTACTCTACAGTATCTCAGGACCTCTGTGGTGTGATATTTTGCCATCAGAAACAGCAACAGAAACATCCTTTGAAGATCTAATCTGATCTCTTTTACCAGTTGGAAGTTCATTTGCTAAGTAGTGAAAAAATTATACCAGGTTTCAGATGACCCAGATCTTTATCCTTGTCAAATCCTGAATGTACACTACACGTAAAGAAATATTCTGTTCTTTTCATTTACTCTTTTCTGTTAATTGTATTGTATTTGATTAGTCTTGGAAGGCAAATGTTAGGTTTTGTATAGCAAATGCTTCATTAACTAAAGGAGGGTAATTATACCATGTGGAGTTATTTCTCAGTCGAGATGGCAAAAAATCACTCTGCTTCTATGAAAGAACTGCACTTCTCACAAGCCATTATTTTCTGCCATGTCCCTAACTTATTGGTTCTGTGTCTAGCCATTGTTAATGCTATTGTAATGATATAGCGGCTATATACAAATGCTGAAGAATTCCTGAAATAGTTCCTTATTTCATTAAGCATTAGTAAGTGCTTAGAGTGAACCAGTTAGATGGCAAAGACTGAAAGAGAAATGAGACAGAATATGTCTGGTTTCTAGATGATTTGATGTGTACTTGAATTGATCTGTAAATTGATCTGTGATTGCTTTCGAGTGTTCTTCTGACAGGATTGTTCTCAGCCCTGGTTTGGTGGCCGCCAAGTCTGTTCACTACCCCCAGACTAAATTTAGCTTTTAACGAAGCAATTAAACAAAGGGCCTGGGGCATGGCTCAAGTGGTGGAGCACTTGCCATCATGCCTAAGAAGCTGCAAGAGAGAAACAGACTGATGTGGGGGGTAGGGAATCCCAGAAAGAAAGTTTTTTGGCAAAGGAATTTCTTGTAGTTTACCTCCAAATTCTGACTCACTTCAAGTTCAGAATGCAAGTTCATATTTCAAACATGTAGAGAGCTTCTTTGTGGAAAAGCCAGTAAGTAGCTTGATTATAGGTAACAGCAAAGAACTCTTATTTCTTCCAGGCACCGCTGGCTCACACCTATAATCCTAGCTACTCAGGAGGCTAAGAAGCTAGGATTCTAAGACACTAAAAACTCCCCACTTCTTTTTGCTTCTAGAATATAGGTCTCTTGAGCTTTCATTTTCCATTGTGCCTCCAAAATGTTGTTTGCAAAATCCAAATGCAGTCAGGTCAATGTTCTGCTTTTTAAAAGCTCTCTATCCATTCTCCCAGATGTGAGGACTATGACAGTGTGGTGTGAGAAGCCTCAACAGCCTAGCCTCCAGAGGCCCCTCACTGCTTTCTCACCTAGTCAACTCCAGCAGCACCACACTGGAGTGTTTACTACCCTCTGTGTGCTCTGTACAACTCACCACAGGGAACCTTCCTCCCTCCCCCTGTCTCCTGGCTGCATGCCTCCCCTTTTCTGACAGACTCCTCTTTCAGCTCCTTAGCTTAAGTTTTACTTTGAGAAGCCTTTTGAGTTCTTTTTAAGTATTTCCCGATTTGTATTTAGCAGAGTCTGCTCATGAGTCTGCTCAAACAACCATGACCTCTTACTGTCATTACTCCTTTAATTTTTTTCTCTGTCCTTCCAAACAATAAACTGTTGTGTGCAAGCACATAGTAGTTAAGATTGAATGGATTCACAATAGTAGCCTAACTTTAAAAAAAAAAACAAACCAAGCAAGTATGCAACTATGCATGTAAAATCCAAGACTTGGGAACTCGTTCCAGCAGTGGTATGAATAGACCATGGGTCACCAGGACATGGGTCAGGAAGGAGTTACAGGCAGGCAAAGTTGTGACATTCAAAATGAAGGAAATTGACGTGGCGTGGGCGCTGAAAAATCTGTGTCTGGTGACGTGCCATGTAAGCGTTGCACAGTACTGCACTACTGGGGCATCAGCCCGTGAGACACTGTTTCTAACACTGGAACTGTTCCAGTAGTGTGGCTTACAGTGCATGCAAACCAGAGACTTCTGTTTTCTTCCTTGCTTCCTTCCTTTAAACTTCACCTTTTTTCAGACTCACACCTTTCTAGGCATTTATAGCTTTGATGATAATATCCTGGAAGCTGTCTTATTACCCTTCAGCCTATGATAACCATGTACGTGACTTCATTTTCTTCACAGGCCTAAGGAAAGACCGTAGGGTTCTCCAGAAACAATACATTATTTGTCAGTGGGCAGGAAAGCATGTCAATATCTATTGTCTCAAATACTACATAGAAATTTACTTTCCTCTGGATCTAAAGATAGTATCCTAAAAATGTGTAGTCATAAGTTTTGTCATTTTTAAGAAAATTTAATGGATTCAGTATCCATTGCACATTTTGAGATGACTTTTAAAACCATGTTTTAGGCGTGAAGGTGAATACTTTTCTGTTGTAATCTGTTGGAGTCATCACCTATGTGGGATAGGAATATCTTGGGTTTAGTTTTCAGTTTTTCCTCTTTGGTTGTTTCTCATGTGCAGCTTTCTAAGAAGTATGGAGCCCATGTGTGTGGGGAAGGTGGAGAATATGAGACATTCACTTTGGATTGCCCTCTATTTAAGAAGAAAATCGTTGTGTAAGATATCATTTTGGCATTTCTCTTAAATTTATGAAATAGAAGCAACTTAACGTTTAGCAGGAGGTAATCTTTGTTGGGAGAAAAAGAACAGGTCCTCCAAGTTCACAAACACTCAATTTGTTTAATACCAGGGAAGTCATCCGAGCCCTTAAATCAATACCAGCCCGGAGAGGCCTGTGGAGAAGGCTGTAAACTTTGTGGAATTGCACTTTGGTTCACTCACTGATTATGGGCTGCAGTAAAACTGATACCTGTACACTGACACTTTTTAGCCTTTCATAAAGTGTAAATTGCCTGTATTATTTATCTTTCATTATGGCTAGGTTTGATAAACTGCCACATCAGTAGCCTGTGGGCTCCAGTAACTCTTTTTTTTTTTGCCAGTCCTGGGCTTGAGCTCAGGGCCTGAGCACTGTCCTTGGACTTTCTCAAGGCTAGAGCTCTACCACTGGAGCCTCAGCACCACTTCTGGCTTTTTTCTATGTATGTGGTATCAAGGAATTAAACCCGGGTCTTCGTGCATGCTAGGCAAGCACTCAACCACTAGGCCAAACTCCTGGCCCTGGGTTCCATTAACTCTTATCCTCTTTCTCCCTTCTCTTGGTTTTAATAAAATAGAATGGTAATACTAGACATTCAGTTGTTTGGGGTTATTTTTACGTATAAACTTTGTTTTGGGTTTTTTTGTTTGTTTGTTTGGTGTCCATCCTGGCCTAGGTACTGTCCCTGAGCTTTTGTACTCAAAGTTAGCTCTCTACCATTTTGAGGCACAGCTCCACTTCCAGCTTAAACCTTGTTTTATAAACAGTCTCAATTTATGATAAGTCGTGTGATTATGTATCATGAATGGTTAAAATTAGTAGACAGAAAATAGTGTTTAGTATGTTGTGTTATTATCTATATTTCCACTCATATGCTAATACACTATTATATTTGGTTTTCTTATGCCCCTCAGAGTCTTGAAAGATATTGTCAAAACGATGCTTGGCTGAATGTTGAATTTTTCTAGTAGGAACCCTTGAATTCTTTGTGCATGCTAATAAAAAGGAAGTAATCTAAGAAAAGATAATTCTAGTGAATATTCTAAAAAGACTATGTTTATTTAGCAAAACATGGCCAGATATGGTCAGTACTCTGGTCACTGTCCCTGCCCTCTTGCTTCTTTCATGGTCTCCTAACTCTTTTGCTGTTAATAATCCACATAAAAATAACTTGGTATATTTTTCACAAGCACCTATTTTTTCCAGAGGATTCTACTGGGCACTCGTGATGGTAATAGCTTCCGCCTTTACAGGAGTGGGAAGAGGACTTATCTGATTGTAATTATGTTACAGCATAGTAAAGATTTAGAGTCCTGAGTTCACAGACAGTAGGTATTCCTTCTGGCAGGGGTGATCACAAAATGATGGTGGGTGAAGTATGTCTGGGGCGTGTCTTCTAATGAATTTGCATGGCAGGGGAAGTTATATACCTTGGATGTAGTTACCTGTTAAGATGTGACGAGCAGCAATGGAAAAGCACAACAGTAATATGGAAAGTACAAGAATCATACTGTACCTGTTTACATGAGAAATTGGACCCCTGCAGTACCACGAAGCCTTATACTCAAGAATTAGAAAGCACGGTGCACTTCATCACCAAGTCCTGCTTGTCATAGCACTTGGACATGGAAAACGAGTCCTTTCCAATCTCGTCATTTTGTAGGCATAAACACGTGAGCCTGTTGTGGAGCCAGTGGCATGAGGGAAATTCAAGATGGGGATACTAGTCTAAAATCACTCATAGATCCCAACACACTGATGGTTGGTGACCTAAGCACACCACTGTTGCCTCTAGCTGGGTCAACCCGGCAAAAACTCCAAGAAAAACCCTCAGAATGGAACAAGTGCGTAGACATCTGCAGAATATTTCGCCCAGCAGCCCTCAGAATATGCGTACTTCTCACAGCACATAGTAGAGTACGTTTGAGGTCACAAAGCAAATCTGGGCAAACTCAGAAATACTGAAGTTGTTTCCTGCATTCTCCCAGACCACAGCAGAATAAAATGAGAGTTCAACACCAGAAGTCACCAGAGAAAATTCTGTAACACGTGGAAACTGAACAACACATTGCTACATCACCAGTGGGTCACTGAAGGAAGAGATCAGAAAGGAAATTCAAACATTTATGATATTTAACAAAATGCACACACACAAAATAGCAGCTTCTCTGGGACACATCAGAAGAAAATTTATAGCTCTTGAGTATCTGTCTACATCAACAAATGGCAAAATCTCAAGCCAACAATTTAATGATGCACTGTAAGCCCCTTAAAAATGAGCAAACCCCAATCCAGTAGATGGAAACAAGTTAAATCAGAATTAAGTGAAATAAAAATATACCAAAAAGTCTCTTTTCCTCCTGGAGGAGTTCATTTCATTTCTCTTTGAAATAAAAACAAATTTCATTTGAACTAGATATCAGAAATAGATATCTTAGGCCAGGAGTGTGGCCTAGTGGTAGAGTGCTCACCTAGCATGCAGGAAGCCCTGGATTCAATTCCTCCCTACCACATACATAGAAAATGCCAGAAGTGGTACTGTGGCTTAAGTGGTAGAGCAAAAGGAGCCTTGAGCAAAAGAAGCTCAGGGACAGTGGCCAGGCCCTGAGTTCAAGTGCCAGAACTGGGACAAAAAGAAAAGGAATAGGTATCTTAATAGTCAGATCCTAACTGTGGAAGACCACTAGTTAAATCAAAAGCAACCAAAGTTTTTATGTTTGCCTGAAACTGAAATCTAAATGATGGGTTCCACCATTATTAATGATCTAATACAATAGTTACAGGGCTTATTTAATTGCATAATGCAGAAGACCATCTCGGCCTGCACAACTCATCGGTGCGCAGTTCTGGAAGGGACAGTGGCATTCACCCAGAGCGTCACATTTACTGCATGTGACACAGGCATGGGGTGGACACTAGTTTTTAGAGAGGAACTGTTATGAATTTAGTGTAAGACATTCTATGTAAGCCAAGATACACCCCAACCTATAACCTTGATCACTATGACCCCTTTCATCATTCAAACATACTGTGACGTGGCAGATCATTTTTTTAATTAGAAATGAGTACTTCTGGTTTATTATGAAATACATTTTGTGTGAATTAGATTCCAATTAGCATTTTTGAAATCTTGTAAGAAAAACTGGTATAGTAGTCTTTGTCCAGAAGTAATTTTAAAATTTCCTACATGTAACATTTTATGGTTCACTTCTCATCTCAATTAATATGTAAAATCACTACCTTTAAAATATACTTTTTAGATCAGAAAATGGATGTTATATTCCTGACAGCTCTGATAAAAAGAATTTCATCTTAACTTTTAATTGTCCTGATAACAGGACAATTATACATTTCCAAAGCAAAAGCCCACTTCCTCTGTGTGTGTGTGTGTGTGTATCAGAAATAAACCAAACGGCTAATAATAAAAGTGGTTTTCTTTCCTTTGAATAGTGATGTGAATAGTTGAGTTTCCTTTGGCTGCTTAGGTCTGGGGTCCTCCCTGATAGAACTACTGCCTGCAAAATAGATGGATAGATGAACTAGAATGAAGAGAGGAAGAATCAAAGGATGGTGTCTCATAGCTAAAACACTGTACATTTAACTTCTACTTTTCTAACATGTTTATCCTTTCTGCCACTCAAGATATGACTTGATTTAGGACACCAAAATATAGCATTTCACCAAAAGAATGAAGCACATCCGTTCTCCCTCAACTAGGACTTTATTAACTATTCTATACTGAAAACTTTAGAATTATTAACCTTTGCTTCTACTTGCTGCAGATGTAAATGGAGTAGTTAGTACAGATGTGTACACAAATGTGTATGTATGCGATATGCATGTATGAAATTGAATTGAAAAATTGGTGGGTAATTCCAAAAATATCATTAGTATATAAAAACCAGGATACTTAACAAAGCTTTACCGTAGTTACTTATTTAACAGATGTTGGGTAAATACCACACATTGTACTCTGCACCAGGATGTGGCAGAGTGGCAGAAGGATGACTAACACTGATCCTTGCTACACGACTATAATGCTGCTTGTACCTGCCACATGATTATAATTATGTTTGTACCTGCAGAACTAAAGCACACGAAGCACACGATAACTAGCACTTGATGTGGGTGCCAGGGAAGACTTCCCAAGAAGCACAGTTGAAGTGTTTGTGACAGTCAGTGTGAGTCCATAGAGAACACTGTGTACATTTCAGTCACACAGAGATAATGTGTTTGAGCAGGAGAGGTAAGCAATGCCCCTGCCCTAACCTAGCATAGTTGTCTTTTAGAGAAGAAACAACAAAGACTGTGTCTACATCTCTAAAAATAGTACTGTTGTTTTGCTTTAGCGGAGCTCATGCCTCAGGAGCCTGGCATGAGCAAGGAAGGCTGCGTTGACGTTCAGAGTTGAGTGAACCCAGTGCAGCAATCAAAGGACACATAGGCAGGCTCTTGGGATGGAGAAGTCCTGCTGGCACAAGAGCAGTAACTGTATTGTCTTCATAGGAAAAGAAAGCAACAGTCCACTGAGCATTGTGTCTGAGTCATAGTCATCTTAGGAAGTTCAAGTAGATTCTGGTTTTAGGACTCAGATAAATCTGACGCAAACAGAGATCAGGCACCGTAGAAAATTGAACTTCATGTGATAGTTTATAAAAGAGAATACCGAGTGATAGGAGCACTATTCTGAGTGAAACTAAAAATTCCGATTTAACATCTAGTGTTTCCCAGTTGACTCGAGTTATATAATGAACGAAGCTATGTCAGTCATTTACACATCATGCATGTAGTAGAATCTGGAAAAAATCATCTGTCATCTTCATTCCAAACTCAGAACTTGTGTCAGTTAAGTAAGGTATTTGCTATCCTCCTTATTTTTTGCTGGGATAGCTGACTTGAGGGCCTGAGCCCCTTACTTCTGAGATCCAGTGTGGATCCAGCTTGATGATGCTGCTGGGATGAGGCATCACTGAAGCTCAGAGTCAGTTTCCAGGGCCGAGGCCGGGAACAGAGAGACTGAAGTTTAAGAATGAGATTGAGAATTGGAGCCAAGATCTAAATCCAATCACTCAGTCATGATAGGACCAAAGCAGACAACTTAGAACGTGGAGAAACAACAAATTTGGGGTCGTGGGCCAAGGGGCAGGCAGCAAGCAACATGGACGTCCTCGAGCCATCTTCTCCTGCTTGGCCCCGCACCGTGGGCAGCAGCAGCCTGTGAAATCGAGTCTGTGTATCTTCTTTGGGTAACTGTCGGCGGTTCTGGTCCTGCCCTACGTTGCTTTCCATTCAGGATCGAAGATGGCTTCTTTAGCGTTCCTTTTCCTGGTCACTAAAAAGGTACATATTTGATGCTAAAAGTTCATTGGGTGTTTCCAATAATCAAACATACCCTTTTTACTCGTTTTTCCAATAGAAAGTAAACATTTTGCCAATGAGAACTTAGTATGTTATGGTCAAGTACTTTGAAATTTTTTCTATTACTACTAAAATACTTTTAAATCATGAAAAATGGTTCAGATATTTTTTCACTGGTGGAAAAGTCAAAGTAAGGATTTTCATGATGTTTTATAACGATCAAATACTTAACCGTATTTATGTAAATAACTGAACTACTTCATGAGCCATTAAATAAATATGAGGAATTTTTATTTTTCAGTTTTTTGGGAAACACACTTTCCTAGTAAACAACAATAAAAGTAGTTATTAGAGCTTCATACCTAAGCTTAGTTTTTGCTGTGTGTTTTACAGGATATCTTTGGTAAAGCTTGAGTTAAGTTGCATGGGTCCATATGGTGACAGTGAGCCTCTCATACCATTTACCTGAATGTGGTAGTTAGTGCAACAGTTTTAATAGCAGTAACACTGAAATAGGTAAAGTTCAACTGGAACTTAAAACCATCACCAATAGTGGTTTTGTAATTGACAGTTGAGGTGTGTGTGTGTGTGTGTGTGTGTGTGAAACATTGAATTAATTTCATCTTGAAAAATGAAAAGAAGCTGGGAGTTTAGCCCATAGCAAGCAAATGTGTGAAAAACAAATTGAAAAGGAATTAAGTCTCAGAAATTGTTTGGAGAGCTTTGAATGAATTGAAGTGTTTAATTATGTGTCCTTCAGAAGATTGCTTGAAAGTTCGGTGTCCTCGGTAGTAGGTGTTGAATTGGTATTTGGATGCAAGGTCCTCACTGTAGACTGTGCCCGGGGCAGGGAGTACTGCGTGGAGATGCCTGCTGTTGGTGGCAGGAGGCGCTTCCTGTATCGCCTATCACAGATAAGTGCATTGTAAGTTACCTGTGTTTCAGGGACTCCGCGGAAGTGGTCATCCACTCGGCTGATGCATTTGCGCCTGTGGCCTACCTACGCTTCTTAGAGGCACACCTGGAAGACAAGGCAAGTAAGCTCAGAAAGCAACTGCTCCACATACCCGCAGGTCTGCACACTGACCCTGCATGCGCGCTCCACATACCCGCAGGTCTGCACACTGACCCTGCATGCGCGCTCCACATACCCGCAGGTCTGCACACTGACCCTGCATGCGCGCTCCACATACCCGCAGGTCTGCACACTGACCCTGTACAGCTCTTCCTCAGTGGCTACCAGGTTTACACATGCTTCTGGTTTTGAGAGTTCTGTGTGATAGAAAGACTGCGTTTCCAAAGAGCAGTCAGGTCTGTTGAAAAGGGAAGAGTTGATACTGAGATGGGTGAGAAGACAAGGGAAAGCATACAACCTAATGTGCACAACCAATAGAGGAAAGATTTGATGTGGGGTTGACTCTTCATCACATGGTTAATAGGAGAAAGGGCAGGGTGGGGCGGGGCAGGCAAGCTGGTATGAAAAGATCCCACGGGACAGATAGGCAGTGAGGTACAGGAGAAAGCATAAGAGTAAACCAAAAGACTAGTGAAGATACTTAGTTGAAGTACATGACAATCAAGAGACAGAAGCGTAGCTAGTTAGAGGAATCTTCGTATCGGTGAACATCTGGATTAGGCCCTCACTCATTTACGTTTGTCCTAGAAAGGCTAGGTGGCAGTAGGTCTGTCAGTGAGCGAGTGGTGGGGGGCCCCTCAGTCTGTCATGATGTTGCACACATCTTGAGGCACACTCCGGATTATGTTCACATGACCTAGGGTCTGAGGGACCGAGAGGATCAGCAAGGATTCTCCAAGGGTAGGACAAGAATCTCAGGTGAGATTTTCATGATACAGAGTACTTACTCCAGGAGAATTATGATGAGCAGGACAGTAAATAGGTCGTTAAAATGGACTAAAAGTTGAGGATTGGTGGCCTTGGTTCCATTAGAGCTGAATACCCTCAGGATGAAGTCGCAGTGTCTGAACATCTTTGAGAGGCCCTGAAAGGATCCTTGATATTCTGACACCATGCACACAGGCGGGCCCGGTGTGCCACCAGCCTTCGCAGTCCATTTGCTGCGTGCACATGGCCGTGGGACACGGTTGAGGTGTGATGCATTTTCCTTTCTTTTTCTTTTAGGTGTCTGCTGTTCCTGACAACTACAAAACATCCAGTGATATACACAATTCATGAAAATGACACCACGTTTTTAAGTTATTATGCCAAACTTTTCCCATTCCCTTTTTTTTTTTACTTAGAAAATTACACCTTTTTCAGGACAAGATTAATGGAAACTATTGATTAATTGTGTGACCAACGATAGTTTATTTATTTATAGTGACAACTTTCTTTGGATTTTCCCTTTCTCTTTATTTAACACATACTCTCTATGGCCGCTTTCTGGTATGTGTCTCTTTAGTTTCCTTTTACTCTTGCCCAGCCCTCGTTTGTGTGCCATTTCTTTCAGAACTCTTCCTTGTACCTGTGTCTAGCAGTTACATCAGGATGAAGAGTAATCCAATATAGAAATGAATGAAAAAGTGATCACCTAATCAATGTACTCTATTGAGTGTCAATTTTGTGTTTAACATACGCGTGGTTCATGGGTTTCAGCATTCCTTGCCAATCAGGAAGAATGTACTGTAACTTTTCCTGTTCCTGTTAGAAGTGATTTTTAATAAAGCAGTTTAATAATCTTACCGAATTTGGTTTCATGAGTAGCTTCTGATTCCCAGCAAAATTGAGTAGAAAGCGCAGTGCCTTCTCCTCAAGGACCCTCCCTTCCTCTACAGAAGCACAGCCCTTCCCCACCAGCATCAGAAGTCTGTGGTCTACATTACCGATCGCGTTGGCGTTTTGTATTCCATGGGATGTGGCCGTGTCTAGTGATATGCATTCACAGTTGTAGTATCACACAACATACCTGGGTCTAAAACGCTCGGTGCTCTCCTTATGCATTCCGCGCTTTACATGATCCCCTGGCAGTCTTTGTTCGCTTTTCTAACTCGGTAGTTTTACCCTTTCTGGAATGTCAGGGGAGTTGAAATCATACAGTGTGTGGCCCTTGCAGATTAGCTTTGTTCCACCTAATGGCGTGTTAATGGTTCTTACTATGTGTCTTGCTATGCTTGAGAACCTGTTTTGTGTTGCGGCATACATATTCCATTGTCTGTATATATATGAAAGTCGATTTTATCCACTCATCTACTGATGGATATCTTGGTATTTCTACATTTTGGCAACTATGAGTGAAGCTGCTGTACATATCCAAGTGCACGATCTGGGGTAATGTAAGTTCCCACTTCATCTGTGTACTTACAAAGGAACATGATTACTAGATTGTAAACATATGGTAATAGAGGTTAGCATTGGGAGAAGCTGCTGTCTTCCATCATAGCTATACTGTTTTAGTAACAAATGAAAGTTCGTCTTCCACGTCCTTGCCTGCTTTGGATGTTGTCTGTGTTTTGGACTTCAGTCATTCTACTCCGATGCTACATTACCTCATTCTTGTCTTGGTATGCAATTATCTAATGATTTATTTTGTTGAACACCTTTGCACATTTTTGTTTTCCTTATGTATGGCTTCTTTGCTGAGACCTCTCTTTTGATCTTTAGTCAGTTTTTTAATTGTATTTTTATTTTTTAATATTATGCCTTAGAGTTCTTTATATATTCTGCACAATAGATCTGTATCAGATTTGTCTTTTGCAAATATTTTCTCCCAATCTATAATTTGTAATTTGTCCTCTCATTCTCTTACAGGCAATTATAACAAAGCAGATATTTTTCATTTTCATGAGATAAACTTACCAACTGTTGTTTGCATGGATCGTGTTTTCTGTATCTAAAAAGGCATTGCCAAACTCAAGGTCATCTAGATTTTCTGCTATCTTATATCTAGAAGCTTTATAGTTTTGCATTTTACTTTTAATTCTCTGATCCATTTGAGTTAGTTTTTTTTTTTTTTAACAATGTGGTCTATAGATAGAGGTAAGTAGACAGACAGATAACAATCATTCTGCAGCATTTATTATAAGATGTATTTTTCCTCCACTATTATTGTTCTCTGGGGCATTTGTGAGGCGGTCTAATTTTGGCCCTTTGTTCTGTTTTTTGCAAATACAACACTGTTCTGTACCCATGCAGTAAGTCTTACGTTACACAGTGTCAGAGTTCTGACCTACTCTTCCATGTTGTATCCACTGCTCCGGGTCTTTTTATAGACATCAGAATGGCTTTGCTGCTACCCATGGGATACCTTGCTGAGATTTCAGTTGGGTTTTTTGATCTGTACATCAAGTTGGGAGGAACATTGAGTCTTTCAGTCCAAGAATGTGATATATAGTTCCATTTATTAGTTCTTACATCTCGCTTCCATTTAATTTATTTAGCTCTTAGAAATTTTATTTAGGTCATCAAACTTTTGTTTAGACATGTTGTTATAACCTAACATGTGAAATAGGGCCTCAAGACTCCACCATTATTCACAAATTTGAACTCACTTAATCATCCAAATGTACATTGCCTACTTTGTTATTTAGCATGACTTTGTCTCCTTAGAAACTCAGGCAAAAATTATTGGCATCATCCCTTAACCTACTTCTCCTTTACTACACATTCACTTAATTATATAATCCTTTATATTGTAGTTCTAATATGGAAATATTATATATACCAGTCTCTCCCATTAAAGTTGTATTTTTCTCAAAGTTCTTTGAGTTCTCTAATTCTTTAATTTTAATATTCAATTCTACTGCTACATTGATTTTCCTTTCTACTATTGGTTCCTACACAAAGTGTCCCATTATTTTCTAAAGTGATAAAATTATTAGCCATCAATTGGAGGCCATGTGATACATTTCTGTACTACCTAACTTTCATCTTTTTTCTCAGGGCTGTCTTGAATGTATTTTTTTTTTTTTTTTTTTGCTAATCCTGGGACTTGAACTTAGGGCCTGGGCACTGTCCTTGGGCTTTCTGAAGGCTAGCACTGTACCACTTGAGCTACAGCACCACTTCGGGCTTTCTTTTTCTGTACATATGGTACCAAGGAATTGAACCCAGGGCTTTGTGCATGCTAGGCAAGCACTCTACCACTAGTCCAGGCTCCCGGCCCATGAATGTATTCTTTAAGAATGTGAATCAATGGATATCATGCCTTTACTTGTGCTGTCTTCTCCTCTTTGCTTTCTTCCCTTTCCTTAACTGCTTACAGAATTTAATTCAAGCACTATCATAGCTGGGCTCAGTAGCTCATGCCTGTAATCCTAGCTACTCAGGAGGCTGAGATCTGAGGATCAAGGTTCAAAGCCAGCCTGGGCACAAAAGGACCTGAGGCTCTTATCTCCAATTAACCTCTAGAAAATGGGAAGTGGGGCTTGGCTCAGGGTAGGGCAGTAGACTTGAGCAGAAGAGCTCAGGGACAGCACCCAGGCCTACTTCAAGCCCCACGACCCCCCCCCCACACACACACAAAAAGTAAAAGAAAAAGAAAAAATACTGTCATACTTTAGTCCTACAGTTAAACTATACAAACACCTTGTTTCTTTGCTTTTTGTAATAACTTTATTCGGCTTTATGTCATGGCTGACTAAACTGGCTGTTTCGGCTAGACAGTACCTTGATGACTGGCCATTTCTGCTGGATGGCACTTTTTTTTTTTTTGAAGACTTTTCTTTTCATCTGTATAGCCCCTGAATCAACTCTAAATTAGTTCTTAGGGTACTAGCTAACAGTTCAAAAAAATCCTTAGTTATTTTCATACTTCATTTTTCTTCTGTACAGACTCTTAGAGATGAGTTTTCATTTTATGTTACATGCCTATTTTATGACTCATTTTTCCTTTTCTTTTGTCACATTACTAAACAAAAATTCTTTTAAGCAAACTAGGATGTAAAATAGAAAAGTTTAGAGAGACTATTACTGAATATTTTAAGGTATCATTCGGGCTTTTACTTTATATATGAGAGCCACCACTAGCTTTTCTACTGAATATTTATTTAGTTTTACCTTTAAATTAAAATCTTAAATTATTTATGTATTAAAATGATATCAACTGAACATGGATTCACCACCCCTCAAAAAAATAAATAATGGAAGGCTTGGTTGAAAATGGGGAAATGCATTAAAATTTCTCTGGGACTCTGACTTTATTGCTTATGGCAAACTTGATGCTAAAATGTACCATATATCACTTCAGTGACAAGCCTGAGAAAATGAAAAATACAAAACTTTACATAAATCAACCACAAGATCATATTGAAATGTATAACCTTTAACAGAAAATCAAGTTTTTATTTGTAACTACTCAGAAAATCTTTTTTATATAATTGTTTTAGATTTTAAAGTAACCTTATGGGAAATAGTATTTCAAATTAATTTTTGGCAAAGCCAAATGTATTTATAAAGAAACAAAAGTCACAGAAATATTGTCTCAATTTTATTACTATCTCTTATTTTCACTTATTAAATTGTCCTTTTTGTAGAAATAATCTTCTGAGCACTAATATTCTATAATCACATATCACCTAACTTCATTTTTGTTGCAGTAATCTCTGGGGGTAATTAGATGTTTTAAATAATTATAAAAGCTCAGATTTTAATACTGAAGAGTTTTAAATACATTATCAGTCTCAGCCCACTTTTTGCTGTTTCTTTTCATTCAGCATACTTAAGATATATCACCAAATACGTTGGAACACATTTTAACATTAAACCTTTTGTGGGCTTTTTCCTCTTTTTTCAAATTCTAACTTACTTCTTTGGGTTCTTACTCTGTTTTAAAAAATATGAACTGGGGGCCGGTAGTTTGGCCTAGTGGTAGAGTGCTTGCGTCGCATGCACAAAGACCCGAGTTCAATTCCTTGGTACCACATACATGGAAAAAAGCCAGAAGTGGTGCTGAGGCTCGAGTGGTAGAGCTCTAGCCTTGAGAAAGTCCAAGGACAGTGCTCAGGCCCTGATCTCAAGCCCAGGACTGGCAAAAAAAAAAATATATATATATATATATATATGAACTGTACAATGGATTCTCTGTAAATATGAGTAACATAGAATAAGTACAGTTTTGATGTTAAGCCGGGCACTCACTGTGCCACTGCTGTGATTGCAGAGACAGCTGTCACCAGTTAGCCTGGTTCAAGCTAATATTGTGACTGTACCACCTGGTCATTTAGGTTATGGTCCTATTGTATTAACAGCGTGGTAAAGGCAGACAGCTACATCTTTAGGCATAGATGAAGACTGTTCAGTAAAGACACAGGTCAGGCACCAGAGTCTGAGATCTGAAGATCTTGGTTTCAGTCTACCTTAAGCAGAAAGGTTTACTACACTTCATCTCCAAAATAACTACCAAAAAGCAAAACTAAAGTCATGGCTCAAGTGGTAAAGCACCAGGCCCTGAGCTCATAAAATGCCACTTCGCTGAACAACTTTCTTACTACCTCCCATTACATGGCCTCAGGCTAAAGGTCAGAAGATTGATGAGGTGGAACGCGATATTTAGCAGCCTTTAAAACCTAATGTCCTACACATACTTTTTCTGCACCTAATTGGTGCAGCTTGGAATATGGATGAGTCTGTGTCTTCAGTACTCACGGGTGAATTCTGCTACAGAAGTTCATTGGAGCAGAGCAATCAGTGGTATAGTGAACCGGACTTAGAGCTGCATGATTCCTTTCCATCCTTAGCAAAAAGACATTGGAAGTAATCATGATAACCATTCCGTTATGTTAGGAATCCGATTTGTATCCTTTTCCACGATTTCTTCTTTAATATTTACTGTGTTGTTCTTCTGTTCCATACAAACTTTTTTGTTACTTTAAGAAATAAAGTTTCTGACTGCTGTTTCCCTAAGTTTCAGTTCTGTGCTACAAATGAGAAGCACTGTGTTATTTATTCATTCATCACCTATTTATTTGAGTGCTTAGTACCGTTTAGACAGTAGGAATAAACTAATGCGTTGAACAGATTGTACCATTTCATTTATGGAACTTGCATTCTGTGGAGGAAGACAGACAAATCAAGTATGTAAAGTAGATAGGATGATAGAAATTTGCCTCACTGCCCACAGATACAATGATTGGATTCCAGGAAATAAGAGTTCATCTGGGAGTGCCAAGCTCATGGTGACAGACTTATGCCCAGGTTGAGAGTACAATACCAGTCCTTTTGATTGAAATGGCAGATCGTGATTATGAGCTTTGACTGTTTGGGGTATGCTAATGTAAGGAAGGAATCGGAGGTAGCAAAAGCCAGTAGAAGAGCTGGGAGCGTAGCCTAGTGGTAGAGTGCTTTCCTAGCACGCACAAAGCCCTTTACTCATCTCTTCTGTACTACTTACCCAGAAAAAGCTGGAAGTGGTGCTGTGGCTCAAGTGGTAGAGCTCTAGCCTTGAGAAAGCCCAAGGACAGTGCTCAGGCCCGGAGTTCAAGCCCCAGGACAGGACCAGCAAAAAAAAAAAAAAAAAAAAAAAAAGCCTGTAGAAGAATCTAGAATGAACCCAAGAACTGGGAGATTAGAAGAATCCAGAATAAAGCACAGACAAAAAGGAGAAGGAAATATTCATAGAGGTATAGGAAACAGAAACAGGGACAGGGTCTAAAATAAATATAATCAGAGTCAAAGTAGAGGGAAAATGGAGGTGTAAATTTGAAAAGATATTCCCTAAGTGTTTTCCAAAACACTATACCTTGGATGAACTATCCTGGCTGCCAGAAGTCTTATGAACCTCAAACAAAATAAAAAGAGAACATATGTTTAATGTGTGATGGTAAAACTACTAGAGATAAAAGGCAAGGAAAATATTGAAAATAACCAAAATAGGCTGTTTCCCAAGTCACTAGGGAAATAAGTGATTAAAGCTTTTGCATGACACATAACAAAACATGTTCAAATTAGTTATCGATGTGATGTTTGTCAAGTTTGATCAGTAATGCAGCATATAGTTAGGTATAGTACAGTAATATACAGTGATCCCATCAGACAATGGGGCTGAAAAATTCCTGTCACCCAACTGGCATTTTACCCAGGACATGCTTGTGGTAAAGCATGCATACTCACACACACACACACACACACACACACACACACACACACACACAATCTATATATGTATACACAATTACATGTATATAATTTTTAATAGATGATTATGTTACTGGCTTAGATATTTACTATGTTGAATTTTTGTTATTTTAGAGTATACTCCTACACATACAAAAATTGTTTACTATAAAAATATGTTTTATTCAGAAGTAG